>NC_035445.2:121326970-121975970 GCF_002127325.2 Helianthus annuus | reverse complement strand
CATCTGAAAACTGGGAAACTACTGGAGTGTCTTTTAATTCTTTTCCTTTAGTGCTAGTGATTATAGAAATCAAATACACTATAGATCATTTTCTTATATAACTTGCAGTTTTCATCACAGAGATGAATTTTGTGGATTTAGATGGTTTATCTCCACTAATTGTGATTTTTTCACCCCTTGGTGAATTTACTTGGATTAACTTTTGATCACATAAAATACTGGCTTTATTGGCTATTAACCAATCCATTCCTAACACGACGTCAAATCCTACCAGATTCATTGGGTAAAGGTTTGCAATAAATTTTTGATTAAAAATTTCTATTCTTGCTCCCTGCAAGATTTCAGAAATCCTAACGGTTTCTCCATTTGCTGTCTCTACTAGACATTCTTGTGGTAGTTTAGTTAATGGTTGATTTAGAAGTTTGCAAAACGAAGTATTTATAAAACTTTGGTTTGCACCAGAGTCAAATAATACTTTAGCAAAAATATCATTAACTAAAAACGTACCAGCTATGACATCCGGGATCATCTTGGCCTCATCTTCAGTTAGAACAAATGCTCTAGCATTTTTAGTGTTCATATTGTTTGCAGGTGGAGCTAACTTCGGACAGCTTGGCTTGATGTGACCTTTTTCTCCACAAATAAAGCACAATCCATTACTAGATTTCCTCCTGCAATCTTCTTCCTTGTGTCCTGGTGCCTTGCAGTAATTGCAGTGAGTGGAGCATCTTCCGGAATGCTTCTTCTTGCAGATTTTGCAGTATGGTGCAGAGGTAGAACCTACATTTCTACGGTTGGAATTCCCAGAACGGAATTCTTGAGTAAGCCTTTGAGTTAGGTTTTTCCTCTGGTCTTCTTCTCTAGTACGGATTAATTCATTTGTCAAGGTATTGGCTAGTTCTACAACTTCTTCTATGGTTTGAGGTCTAGCTGCCTTGACTACATGTCTAATCTCTCCAATTAATCCCCAGATGTAACGGGAGATTAATACCGGTTCAGGTGATGCAAGGGTCGGTACTCTTCTAGCATATTCAAAGAATGTAGTAGTATACCCCTTACTATCTACCCCGGTCATTCTAAGGTTCAGAAACTTATTTTCTATCTGTTCCTTTTCATTAGGAGGACAGAATTTCCTTTCCACCATATTTTTAAACTCCTCCCATTCCATGTTATAAATCCTATCACTTCCTCTTGACTGGAGGATAGTGTTCCACCATTCTAGGGCTGAGTTCTTAAACAGATTCGAAGCAAACATTATTTTATCTTCTTCAGCACACTTGCTTATTTTTAGAACAGCCTCAGATTTCTCTATCCAGCGTAGAGCTGCAATGGGTCCTTCATTGCCCGAGAATTCTATTGGCTTGCAGGACCAGAATTCTTTGTAAGAACAACCATATGGAATGGTTCTTCTTCTTTTGGGAATGGGCACCTGAAGTACGGGTCCATTGTTCACGCTGTGTTCTGGTTCAATTGGTCGCTTACTGCTATGCTTACTTTTATTATCCGCTTCCTTAACATATTGGATAATAAATGGCATTGCATCTATGATTCCTTGTGCCACTATGTGTTGAATAGCACTATTATCCACTTGATTTCCATTGTTATTGTTGTTCGGATTCTCGTTATTCAGATTATCATTATTCGAGTGATTATCGTTCTGAATATTATCATTCTGGTTTTCCTGATTCACTTCGTTGTCCATCTGAATTTTAAACATTTACCACATATTAATATCACCCATAATATTTGAATATAGCCAATAACATGACACGCACTTTGGTCAAAAGCGTCGAGCATTGCGACTTTTACTCTATTCATATACTATGCATCTATTATACACCAGTACTGAAATTACAATACCAACTGAAATTTAAAACTACACTACTAGTAATAGGCATCAGTAGTTTTTTTTTTAATCACATACACACATATATTATTATATTATTTCTACCGTTTCCATCATCGATTCAAGGATATAGATTTATCCAAAAATCCATATTGCGTTCATCGAATTTCCATACGAGACGCTCTCCCACCTGTCTCATTCGTTCACTGCTTTCTAAAATTTCCTCACCAAAAGTCCTAAGTTCTTGTACGTTTTCTGCACTCATTGGAGGTGTAGGTTCTAGGACTGGGTTTGGAATCTGGGGTGCGGGTTCCTAATACGAGGCCTGGTATGGGTAAGGATTCTCTAAGATCTCCCTAATGTACGCATCATTATCAAAATAGGGATCTAGAGGATCTAACCCTGGGTAGGCTCCTAGATTGGGCATTGGCACATCTTCGTGTATCGGGTAGCGTTGCACATAGTCCCTAACGTCATCCCACCAAGGGTCGTAATTTGGATGTAGGGGATTTGGTGCAGGTACCCTAGGTATTTCTTCTGGATTGAAGTCATGCATTTCTACTTGGTTTCCAGGGTTTTCTATCTCCATCGGTTGGTCGGGAATTTGTGGTTGTGGTTGGGGTGCTAACAATTGCTCCAGGTTTGGGTCAGCTGCAGTGGTTGCTAAAATATGGATATTGGCTATACCCCTATTAAGCATATCCTGGGCATATGCATCGGTTTCTCTTTTGGCTGCGGCTAGTGCTCTCTGGTCTTGTAACTTTTTCATACGCTTTCTACGCTCGTGTACTCCCCTACTGAACCATCCCCTCTTTTTCTGAGGAAATGGCTCTTCAGATTGAGCCTTAAATATGAATATTCCTTCTTCTGTATCAGCAGAGTACCCCGAGAGGGCAGGCTGAGAAGAGGCACCTTCGCTGCTAGGCGAACCAGACAATTGACGATACGCGTCAGATGGTCCTTGGTCGCTCATACTGAAAACTAACAAATAGTCAGATAACACATAACAAGAAAATACAATTATGCACGTATTTCTGTTATTTATTTCCTAACACTTTGAATTTTGATGTCAGCAGAACACTTCTGTGGCTGAATCAGTGGCAGAGCTCTGATACCACCTTCTGTCGCAACCCCCGATCCCAAATCCCCGGGAACGGGCGGCCGCGAGCCAGTTTCGGTGGTATCACGTTATTTGTCTAATTTGGTAGCGGAAATTTTCATCAGGACCGTAGTTAGGAAATATTTTATCAGAGTAAAATACCACAGTTCCATATCATTAAAGACATGGGTAAAACCCAAGTTTTTAGTACACACAATTTCATAGGGATACACCCTATCTTATTTAAGAAAAACATATATTTCTTTTAGGTAACTTTATTGCCACTTTTCCAAGCCTTCAGTGCTGTCCAGCTGGCTTCTATTTGGCTTTCACATTTTGTTACCTGAAATGTGTTTTAAAAACATTTTGTCAGTGGGAAATACTGGTGAGTGAATCCCAGTTTAATCAAGTTTAAATAAAAACCATTTTACAGTATTGAGGGCGATCTCGCAATTACATTTGTTTCCAAGTTATATCAATTATCACCCGTGGTACTGTCGTACTCAACTTGTGGAAATGTTACTCCTTGACCAGGTGGTAACAAATTTTGTATACAAAACCCCAACATACCCACGATAATTGTATTCTTACAAATACTCAATAACTGTTTAGTATTTTTAATTAAGTGAGGTTTTGTAAAAACAGTTAACAAAAAGAGGATTACTCACATTGTTGTTTTAGGGTTTTCAGTAAGGATTTCCTGGGAATAATCTATAAATTACACAAATGCACGTGTGTTAGTATAATAACCCATTTTAACATTAGTAATACCCTCCCCGAGACGGCATTCCAACGACTACGCCAGGCAGAACCACGACAGCCGTTACGGAACCCTGGATCAATTGGGCAGAGTATCTAATACGTCTCCAGGGGTTATGATACTTACATCGTAGCAGAACCTCGCTATTTAGGGGGGTATTAGACCCGCGTATAAAGCCTACAATTCAAAAATTGAGATTGAGAAATGATTTTTGAACGATTTCGACTGAGATCCGAGGCCATCTATTTATAGTTGCTGAATCTGGCTCCCTCGCGGCCCGCGTAACATACGGGCAAGGCCTACGCGGCCCGCGTCAAAGCTAGTCAACGGACTAGCTTGTCCGGATCATCAGGTAGGTCCGCCACGATGAGGACACGTGTCGGCCTGGGGTGTTGCCGTGTTCTTGGTCTCACGCGGCCCGCGTAAGTGTTAAGGTTAGCTTACGCGGCCCCCCTTAACTTAAGAAAATCAACGAATTCAGGTTCCAACCCTTATACCGCCCACGTAAGGATTGAGGTGGGGTCCTACACGGCCCACCTCAACTTAATATTTCTTTTTTTTAATTTATTTTAAATGGCATAATGGATTTTAGGCTCGGTTTTCACATACGGGTATATTTTGGGACATATTAGGATATTCTAAAATATATTAGGGTGTCGGGAAAATAATCGAGGGTGTCGGTTTAGTTAGGATTGTTACAGATAATGCACACTACAAGTTTTCACAACCTCTAAGCGGAAAAGAAGAGGAAACCTATCTTTTAGCGGAACATCTAAAAGCCACGGGTCCAGCCAAAACATAATGTTGTTGCCCCTACCCAACCCACCACCCCTTTAAACAAGTTTCGGATTGCCACATTGTCCACAACCGGCTTCTTCAGCACCGAGACGATGTTACACCACACCCCACCATACGCTTTTTTCGCCGGGAAAAAATCCCACTCGGAACCACCAATATGTAACGCCTCAATGACCTTCACCCACAAGTTTTCCTTCTCATTTTTATATCTCCAACCCCATTTTGCTAAGAAAGCAGTGTTAACATCCTTAAGTTTGTGAAGCCCCAATCCTCCCATCTTTCTTGGAGAAGCGACTCTATCCTAAGCAACCCAGTGTAATTTCTTTTCCTCCGAAGTACCCCCCCCCCCCCAAAAAAAGGAATCTCCTAATCATAGTCTCCAAGTAAACCATCACCTTAATCAGGGCCCGATATAGAGAAAAAAATAGGTGGGAAGACTCTCCAAAACAGACCGAATTAGAGTCACTCTACCACCTATATACAGAAAAGAAGCTTTCCAAAGGGCTAGGCGTTTCTCGAAAATATCGAAAACCGGTCTCCAGTTAGAAATAAGATTCATATTGGCCCCGATAGTTAAGCCCAGATATTTGAAAGGGAGGGCCGCTGCTCTACAACCAACCACCTCAGCCATAACGTCGACTTCCCCCATGTTCAACCCAAGCCCAAAAAGATTAGACTTGACAAAGTTTATATGAAGACCGGAACACGCATAAAAGCACTTAAGAATTCTCACAACATTTAGAATATTTTCCTTACTCCATTCCCCCATGATGATAGCGTCGTCAGCGTAAAAAAGGTGAGAAACATTAGGGCCATCGTTAGGAAGAGTAACACCTTTCAATAAACCCAAATCACAAGCCTTTCTAATCATACAAGATAGAGCTTCCACAACAATGACAAAAAGAAAAGGAGAAATAGGGTCCCCTTGACGCATTCCTTTATGGCACTTACATTCAAAGGTTGGGGCACCATTCACCAAGACAGACGCCCTAGTCGACGCCAGAACCCCTTAATCCATAAACACCACCTATTAGGAAAACCCATCTGAGCGAGGATATCCACCACAAAATTCCAGTTAACATTGTCGTAAGCCTTCTCAAAATGTATCTTAAGAAGAAAAACCTTTTTGTTAACTCTTTTGCTTCAATTCTGAATTTCCTTAATGATAAGCAGACCATCCATAATGTACCTCCCACTTATGAAGGCCGACTGGGACGAAGAAATAACTGAATCCAACACCGTCTTTAGCCGATTAGCTAAAATCTTCGATATAACCTTGTTTATGATTCCCACTAAACTAATCGGCCGATAGTCTTTCATTCCTTGTGGGTCTTTGACTTTCGGAATCAACGCAATGAAAGAAGAGCCATAACTCATATTAATCTCCCCAGTTTCATAAAAATCCGTCATAATGTTAAAGAAATCATCCTCTAACAAATGCCAAAAGTGCTTAACAAAATGAAAATTAATACCGTCAGGTCCAGGGGCCCTGTCGTCGCCACAATAAAAAACTACACTTTTTATCTCCTCTCGGGTGAACCGAGTCTCCAAACTCGACGCTTCGTTAACAGAAATCTTCTTACTATCTTCACAAATAAGCCGAGGTCGATCTTCGCAATCTTCGGTGAACTTGTTTCTAAAAAAATTATAAATTTCCTTCTTGACCAAAGACGGCTTCGACACCCACACCCCTTCCATAATCAGGCCTTGGATGATGTTGCTGGATTTCCTACAATTTATCATAGCATGGAAAAACTTAGAGTTCTCATCACCTTCCTTAGCCCATTTTATCCTTGATCTTTGCTTTAAATCTTTGTTTTTTCGCTCCTCTTCGTCTTTTAGAGCTTTTTTACTTTCCAGCAAGATCCACTCCTCTTCTTCAGTCAAATCCCTCTCCTTCATCACAAACTCTATATTTTAAAGGTCTGTCATCGCCACAGCCACCTCCTCTGAGCTCTTTTTTAACATGTCATCCCTCCAAGCTTTTAACTTAACTCTAAGATCACCCAATTCCTCAAAAGCACAACAGCGAGAGGACCATGAGCTTCGTTGGACCCACTCAAAACACTGGCGACCACATCGTCAAACCCTTATTTCTCGAACCAAGAATTAAAAATCCGAAAGGGCCTTGCCCCAAAGTTGGCCGAGCCAGACTTCAAAACGATAGGGCAGTGGTCAGACAAAAAACATGAAACAGCCTCCACACTTGTTTCTGGCCATGAATTGAAAAAACCGGGGCTAACCAAAAATCTATCCAATTTGCTTAACTTCCTCCTGTTACACGAAGAACAAGTGAATTTTCTACTGGACATATTGTATTCGACTAAACCAGCTTCAAAGATAAAGGAATTAAAATTATTTGCACATGTTTGCTTAAAAACACAATTCCTCTTCTCTTCCCCTAAACCGAACAACATTGAAATCACTAGAGACAACCCAAAAACCGTCGATCTCAGAAATCACCTGGGCCAGCTCATCCCAAAGTAATTTTTCGCATGGACACTTTGAGGAGCATAAACATTCAAAACGTTAAGCTCATTTCCACTACCCACAATCTTTCCCCTGATGAGCAAATAATTTCTACTTTTTAAAACTGAAGTCTGTTTTAACAGAGAATTATCCCACATACAAACTAACCCACCTGAGAGGCCAATTGAATCAACACTATCAAAACCAAAATTCCTACTCCGACAATATCAGCAGCCATCACCGAATTCTTTTTAGTTTCCTGGAAAGCCAAGAAATTGATACCATGCGTCGCTCTTAACCTCCTAACCCACCCCTGCTTCTCCGCACCCCCAAGACCACGGACATTAAACGATAGAAAATTGATAGGGCCACCCCATTGTTACCTGATTTGTCGATAATGTTTTTAATCAGCTCCGACTGAGACCTGAGAGCAACACCCACCTGAGCACCTACCTCAACTGTCGCTGCAACTTCTGCCTCGCACTCTGTTCTCGTGTTCCTGTCGTCCACGCTGACTACTTTAGATGGGGAATCCACAGCGTGAGTCTCCACTATCACAGCCTCTGGAGAGGACGCCCTAATATTCAGATCCAAAGAACCATGCGATCGACTAAATGCGAGATCCGAGTTAAGCTCCAAGTCATGAACAAAAGCATTGATTGGAACGGGAAAGGGATAGCAAAAAGCTTCTCCGACTGCCTGGGCCTTTTTTTGGGCCTCGAAGAATTAGGGGAACCATCTTGGAACAAACCTTTTCGCAAATGGGCTCGAACTTTGGGCCTCCAATTACGAGATTTGTTATTGGTACCAACCCCCAAATTGAATCTCACCGAAGTGGCCCCCCCTCTGTTGACCCCACCAGCTTGTTTTGAACCTGATATATTATTTAATCCCTCCTAAAAAATGCCCCCATTAATAGTCGCATCCCCTTTATGCATGGAACAATTCCCAACATTGTTAACCGTGCAGTTAACATGCACGTTAGCCATTGTCGACTCCCCGTGCTCTTTTGGAACCGGAATTTGAACCTGAACCGTCTCATTATCTTCGAAACAAAACTCTTCGACTACCGGAGCTTCCGTCACCATCGGAGTTGTCTAACTTCCTCCTTTTTCGCTCCCTTATCCACCGACGGGAGCACCGTCGGCAAAACCGTGACTTCCGACGAGTCAGAAATGACCCTACCATCATCACTCAGCTCCAACTCTGACCCCTCATCCCAGACTTCATCTAAACAGATACAGTCCGACACCCTTCACCGGATTCTTTGTAAACCCATACCACGAACTTCCTGTCCTTCCACATCAACGTGACCGAATCACTAATCCTACCACCATCCCCAACAAGGACACCAACCAGGTCATGGGTAAGATCAGAGGAGTCTGTGGAAAGAGATGAAGCATGGACCACTTTTCCGAATAACCGGCCCACGGAATCTAACACTTCGTTATCCAGAAGTTGAATCGGAACGCCTGTGATTTTGAGCCAAGCAATGCGTTCAAACGGGAGAACTTGGCCCTCCCAGACTTCCATCCAAGAGAACCAAACCTTCACAGTCGGATTCGAATCTTTGAAGGACAACATCTCTTCCCTACTATCAAAAACTAACAAGAAATACAAATCGCCAACATATTTTATTTTAACCTTGGAGCCAAGGCAGTTCTTCAAAAGTTTATCCATTTTCACCAGGGTTGACAGATCAGAGGTTCTAACAATTAAGCTTCTGCCTGACCACGACCCAAAAGGTTTCACAAAACTCGACACTTCAACAACCTTCTCTTCCAACCATTTGTTCTTCGAGTTACCCACCAAAATATCTCTGTAAGCCGAGCCCGACGGGTTAGGGACGACTTGTCTGGAGGAGCGAGGCTGGCCCCCATTAACTTGACAACTACCACCTCCTTGGTGATGACGGGATCCATTCTCCATCGGACGAGATTCGAAAGAATTCTCCAATGCAAATCTAGCAATATTGAACTTGAGTTTATTATTCCCCATCCTCACGTTTTTCAAACTTTCTGCGAACTCCCACCTTGTCCCGTTTCCTTGCAACATACACCCCCACAACTTCCCCAAATGCCCCGAAAAAGTCACCAATCTCCTTGGAGCTGCATTTTTCCTGCAAGTTGGAAACGAAGAACTTAATGACCTTCTGCCCTCCTTCTCCCATTATCAAATCCTAGCCAACCAACCCGAAGGAACCACACTTTAAGAGGTTAATAGGATTCGTATCGATCTAGCTGCACTATACTAGATAGCCGCGATCAATCACAGACCTACTAAGCAATCAAGGGAGGAACAACGGAGATGGTCGGATAGCTATCAAAGACCGAAACCGGATGGCGAATGGAAGAATCGATAAATCAAGTTAGGATGAAAGGTCAAGCCAGAAGCACAGGCGACCTTGCACGCTAACCCGACAGTCTCCGCTTCATCGAGCCTCCAACGATCGGCGACGATTTTTCACAACTAGTGACTGAACATGACAACTGCCAGCTGTTGGATGTATGGCGATACCGTAACAAACAAAATCGATATCGATAGACCAACCGCGTGAGGGAAATGCAAAAAAAAAAAAAAAAAAAAAAAAAAAAAACGCTACGAAAGCGCGGATTTACTATGACCTAGTTAAGCTAAAATATATGAAAAACCATTTATATATTTATATACTATTAATTTGCAACAAGTGAGTGCATTAGTAAGTTGTACGTTATGCATTAAAGGTTTATCTTGCAAGGTGTTATTATACATTTGTATTGTTTGGTTGTAAATTGTGCTTAAGTGGTTGTACCTTAATCAAATAATGGTTTCATTACCTTACCAAATTCAATTTGTTTTGTATGCATGTATGGTTGCAAATTGTGCTTAAGTGGTTGTACCCTAATCAAATAATTGTTTCATTATCTTACCATATTCAATCGATTTGATCCATTCAAAGTTGTGTTGTTTTATTTGTAAATTATTATTATTATTATTTATAATAATCTAATTAATTTAGCCAAAATCTTGTATAAATATAATTTGCAACATATTGATACAATGGTTGTTGTAATGTATGGATTATGGTTTGTATAGTAGTAATGATATATATTATAGAGTAAATTACGTTTTTGGCCCCTGTGGTTATGTCAGTTTTACTATATTAGCCCAAAATAAGATTTTTTAACGTTTCTGCCCCCATGGTCCCTATATCTAACCATTTTGTGTGACAACTCGAACTTTAGACATGCTTTGATGTAACGTTACGTGCTCATGAGAACTGAATTATATGATTTTAAATGAATAATTGTTTACGTGTGTTGTGTATGTATGAATGTTATGTGTTGCACGAGCCCAAACTACACAAACCGGCCACACAAAGCCCTTTGGGCCACTCCTTGTGCACGCGGACCATTAGACAACCAAGTGGGCTCGGCCCACTCCCCACTCGCAACACAAAACCGAGTTAGGGGTTTTGTTTTACCATTTTTGCAAATCACAAACACACACAAACCCTAGAAGCTTTGCTCTCTCTCTCTCTCGGCTTGTTGAGGAACCGACGGCACAAGGCCATCCGACCACCCTCTTGTTCGGATCACATCTCGTTACTTGTAATCGGTTAGTATATTATCTATGATTATGTGTTTTATGCTTAGGTGATGCCATGATAAATCGGATTGTATGATTTAGTATTCGGTTGGTATGAGTTATTTGATTGTGCTCTTGTTAATCGGTTTCTGTGAATGATGATCATGTTTTCATACGAAATAGGTTGCATGAGTGATTTGTTAATTGGTCCGGATTGATGTTTGTAATCGGCTGAGATGATTCTGTTTGTACATGCGAATTAGGGTGCATGCTAGGATGGTGTTATGATTAGGATTCGGTTTAGTGTTGGTTGATAATCCGATTATTGATTTGATACGGTTATGAATTTGCTAAATGATGAAGGTTTGAAGACATTATGAATATGATTGAATGTTGTACAATCCTTGTTTGATCTGATTTCCGAAACTGCCGTAGATGTTTGCTAGAATCACGGAATAGTCAATGCAGGAATTATGGAAATCAGTTACATACGCGATTTCGACACCTGGTTGCGAGTCGGGACCATAGTTGCGAGTCAGAATCCCACTCGTAACCAAGCCAGCACAAGTCGAGACTACGGTTGCGAGTCCCGTTGCGACTCGTAACCAGCACATGATCAGTCGTAACCAGACCATGATGAACCGAGATCTCCATTGCGACTCGCAACCAGCTGTTGCGACTCGTAATCTCCGGTTGCGACTCGAGATCTCCGCTGCGACTCGAGACCACCTTTTACACGCACACTGTTGGGCCTTCACTGTCACGGGCCCAATCTATTGAGCCCAACGATTTGAATTGTGGACTGTTTATTAATGGACTTGTATGTGTTTGCTATTTGGGCCGATTGAGAATCTGGATTGTTTTGTTATTGGGCTGCTTATGTCATTGGGCCGGGTATGAATGGACTTAGAACAATTGGATCCTCACAGGCTATGTCTTATCTGTTTACGTGCGTACATGTTTGCCATGACTATACGTGATTACTATATACGTGCTATATACGAACCTGACTCGTATAATAACCATGATAGGACGTGAGTGATCATTTACTTGCTACTTGTACTTTCTGTGTATCTGCCGAGCAAACCAAGGTGAGTTCACACAGCCAAGGCATGGGATTCCCGGGTTGGGAATTGGGTTGGATTTGTTACTGTAAAATGAGTTACTCGTACTTACGCATATACCAGACTATAGACCATCGTCCTCAGGTTAGTCAGGACACGTTACGTAAAGCCTACGTAACCCAGTATGCTTGCCATATGTCTCCCGGGTCGGGAAGGACACGTTACGTAAAGCCTACGTAACCCAATACCATTCACTGGCTTCCAGGTCGGAAGGCCACGCTGCGTAAAGCCTACGTAGCCCCCACGCGTACCACTGTCCTCGGGGAAGGGCACGTCACGTAAAGCCTACGTGACCCTGTACGTATTCCTGTTCTCGGTAAAGAAGAACACATGGTCGGATGTTAGTCTAGTAAGTACCGTTAATGAGAAGCCCTCATTAACCAGGATGAACATGGGAAGCCCCCACCTTTATTACACACTAGTATGGGAAGCCCCCACTAGCTATACTTATGCATTACACAATGAACTTACTTTCTGTGAACTCGCTCAACTAGTTTGTTGATTATTTGCTGCATGCCTTGCAGGACCTTAGGTATACTTGGAGCTTGCACAGGGAAGAGCAGGTCGTTGTGGGCAGATGGATCGTGATGATGTTGAACTCATAACTCGTAAAACTATTTGGATTTACTTTACTATGCTTCCGCTACTTAAAACAGTATTTGGTTTTGAAACATCAATCATGTCATGGTGACTTACGTTAATTACTTTTATTATTATTAAATGCTATGTTTGATATGATTGATGGCTTGATCCTGGTCAGTCACGCTCCCAAGCGGTGGTATTCCGCGGGTGGATTTTGGGGGTGTGACAGATTGGTATCAGAGCCATTGGTTATAGAGAACTTGGTTTTAATATGGGAAAACGTTTTTATTAAAACCAGACTATAACCAGTATAGTGCTCTCAACGATCCACAACGACGCTTCGCTCCACGTGCAAGACTCGACATCCTAGGTAATAAGGTTTATGTTTATTGCCTGTTTGCTAGAACTGTTTAGAACTTTGCTCGCATTACGCTTAGATACACATGCTTGATTACATGAGAACACCTATATGCCTACACTTTTCTGTCATCGCCCTACTCGCGAACCATTCTTACGTATGCTACTTGTTACTATGAAGATCATGTCTGGACGAATCAACATGACACAAGCCCAGCTAGAGGCTCTCGTTCAAGCTCAAGTTGCTGCGGCAGTTGCAGCAGCTCAAGCAGGTAGTATATCCTGCAGTATAGGCACACACTAGGATCTTTAGATCCTACATTAACTCCCGTATTTAACTTCGTCCTATTCGTACACAATAGGTCAACACGCGCAGCAGCCAGTCTGCACTTTCAAGAACTTCATGGACTGTCGTCCAAACTCTTTCAGCGGCACAGAAGGAGCGGTTGGACTCCTCCACTGGTTCGAGAAGTTAGAATCGGTATTCGAAATGTGCGAGTGCCCTGAGGCTCGCAAGGTCAAGTTTGCTACTGGTACTTTGGAAGGGATAGCACTGACTTGGTGGAACGCCCAAGTCCAAATCTTAGGGTTGGCAGCTGCTAACGCCACCCCATGGAACGATTTCAAGGAACTCATCAAGCGTGAGTATTGCACGCGGGAAGATATTCACAAGCTAGAAGACGAGCTGTATAACTTGAAAATGGTTGGATCGGAAATCGAGGCGTATACTAAACGGTCTAATGAGCTGGCCGTTCTGTGTCCAACTATGGTGGACCCTCCATACAAGCGCATTGAGTTGTATCTCAAGGGATTGGCGCCAGAAATTCAGAGCCACGTGACGTCGGCTAACCTCGAAAACATCCAGGAAATTCAACGTCTCGCTCACCGTATCACCGATCAGGCAGTTGATCAGAATAAACTGCCCAAGCGTGTTAATGCTATTGCTAACGTCACCACCTCAGTTACTCCTGCTACATCTGGTGACAGTAAAAGAAAATGGGATGGAGATTCTAGTAAAGGTTCAGCATCTGTTCAGCCACAAGCTCAGCAACAGAAAATCGACCATTATCAGAGTCCCAGTCAGCAATCCTCTGGTGGTCACAGACAGAGGAGATATCAGGGTAGTCAACCCAGGTGCCACAACTGCAACAGGCATCACCACGGCCCATGTAACAAGGGTCGCTGTCAAAGGTGTCTCAAGATGGGTCACGAGGCCAAAGATTGTAGGAGCCCTCGTCCTGCGAATCAGAATCAGCAGCCTCAGCAACCAGCTCCACAGAACCAGCAGCAGCAGCAGCAGCCACAGCGTGGAAACCGGGGATGTTTCCAGTGTGGGGCTGAAGGTCACTTCAAACGCGATTGCCCTCAGTTGAACCAGAATCGCAACAACAATAACCAGGGCAACGGGAACAACAACGACAATGAAGCTCGTGGTCGTGCTTTTGTGCTAGGTCGAGGCGACGCAGTGAACGATCCCAACGTTGTTATGGGTAAGTTTCTCCTCGACGATATTTACGTTACTGTTTTATTTGATTCGGGTGCGGATACAAGCTATATGTCTGTGAAAATGTGTCAACTGCTAAAACGTGCACCAACACTTTTACCCACCAAACATGTAGTAGAGTTAGCTAACGGTAAAAGTCTAGAAGCCACGCACGTAGTTCAGGGTTGTAATCTTATCCTAGCTGGTCAAGCCTTCTCTATCGATCTCATTCCCATAGTTTTGGGTAGCTTCGACGTCGTGATTGGGATGGATTGGCTTTCCCAACACCAGGCAGAAATCTTATGCAGCGAAAAGGTTATTCGCATTCCTCGTTCTGGTCAGGAACCTCTAGAAGTTCAAGGCGACAAGAGTGGTGCTGTGGTTGGCATCATCTCTTTCTTGAAGGCTCAGAAATGCTTACGTAAGGGTCACACTGCCATTCTGGCACTCGCTACAGACGCATCAGTAAAGGAAAAGAAATTGGAGGATATTCCAATTGTACGTGATTACCCTCAGGTGTTTCCTGAAGACTTACCAGGCTTACCGCCTCATCGTCAGGTCGAATTTCAGATCGAGCTCGCTCCGGGAGCAGCACCCATAGCTCGCGCACCATATCGTCTAGCTCCATCAGAATTGGAGGAACTGTCAAAGCAGCTACAAGAGCTCTTGGAAAAGGGCTTTATTCGTCCAAGCTCTTCGCCTTGGGGAGCTCCAGTGCTTTTCGTGAAGAAGAAAGACGGTACGTTCAGGATGTGTATAGACTACAGGGAACTCAACAAGGTAACGGTGAAGAACCGTTATCCTCTTCCGCGCATCGACGACTTATTCGATCAGTTGCAAGGGTCGTGCTACTATTCGAAGATAGATTTAAGGTCAGGGTACCATCAGTTGAGAGTCCGGGATGAGGACGTCTCCAAGACTGCATTCAGAACTCGTTACGGTCACTACGAGTTTCTCGTCATGCCATTCGGGTTAACGAACGCGCCTGCGGTATTTATGGATCTTATGAACAGGGTGTGCAAACCCTATCTCGACAAGTTCGTCATTGTGTTCATCGACGACATCCTGATTTACTCCAAGAGTCAGGAGGAGCACGAGCAGCATCTTCGCCTGATTTTGGAACTCCTTCGGAAGGAACAGCTGTACGCTAAGTTTTCTAAATGCGACTTCTGGCTTCGTGAAGTCCACTTTCTAGGCCATGTGGTGAACAAGGATGGGATCCATGTCGATCCATCCAAGGTAGATTCGATCAGAAACTGGCCTGCACCGCGTACACCGACAGAGATACGCCAATTCTTGGGTCTGGCAGGTTACTACAGACGGTTTATCAAGGATTTCTCGAAGATTGCTCAGCCGCTTACGCTACTGACACAGAAGGGTGTTACCTATCGCTGGGGAGAGCCCCAGGAGACTGCTTTTCAGCACTTAAAAGATAGGCTTTGCAGCGCACCTATTCTCTCATTGCCAGAGGGCACAGAAGACTTCGTAGTATATTGTGATGCATCCATTCGGGGATTGGGATGTGTGTTAATGCAGCGCGACAAGGTTATTGCTTACGCCTCTCGTCAACTCAAGGTTCACGAACGGAACTACACGACGCACGATTTAGAGCTGGGAGCTGTTGTTTTTGCGCTTAAGATATGGCGACACTACCTGTACGGTACCAGGTGCACGATTTACACCGATCACAGGAGTCTCGAGCATATCCTTAAGCAGAAGGATTTGAACATGCGTCAACGGCGATGGGTTGAATTACTGAACGATTACGAATGCGCTATCAAGTACCATCCAGGCAAAGCCAATGTTGTGGCTGACGCCCTTAGTCGAAAGGACACCTTACCGAAGCGCGTGCGAGCGCTACAGCTTACGATCCAGTCTAGCCTTCCTGCACAGATACGAAATGCTCAGACAGAAGCACTGAAGCCCGAAAACGTCAAGGCTGAAGCCTTACGCGGCTCACGACAGCAAATGGAACAGAAGGCAGACGGTGCCTACTATGTAACGGGCCGTATTTGGGTCCCTCTTTATGGCGGTCTACGCGAACTTGTAATGGACGAAGCACACAAGTCTCGCTATTCGGTACATCCAGGGTCGGATAAAATGTACCACGATATCAGCACTACTTATTGGTGGCCTAGTATGAAGGCCCACATCACTACGTACGTTGGAAAGTGCTTGACCTGTGCAAGAGTCAAGGTCGAATATCAGAAACCAGCTGGCCTACTGCAGCAGCCTAAGATACCTCAGTGGAAATGGGAAGAAATTTCCATGGATTTTGTTACGGGTTTACCTAGATCCCAGCGTGGGAACGATACAATATGGGTCATAGTTGATCGACTCACCAAGTCTGCACACTTCCTGCCGATTAAGGAAACGGATAAGTTCTCCACTCTCGCAGACGTATATCTTAAAGAAGTTGTCTCGAGGCACGGGGTGCCCACATCTATCATTTCGGATCGCGATGCACGATTCACGTCAGAACTTTGGCAAGCAATGCATAAATCCTTTGGCTCACGATTAGACATGAGCACAGCATACCACCCTCAGACGGATGGACAGTCTGAGCGTACGATTCAAACACTTGAAGACATGCTTCGGGCATGCGTTATCGACTTCGGCAACGGCTGGGAAAAGCACCTCCCTTTGGTGGAGTTTTCTTACAATAACAGTTACCATACCAGCATTCAAGCCGCTCCATTCGAGGCATTGTACGGGCGTAAATGCCGGTCACCTCTCTGTTGGGCAGAGGTGGGGGATAGTCAGATCACGGGTCCAGAGATTGTAGTGGACGCCACAGAAAAGATTGCACAGATACGACAACGCATGGCGGCAGCACGCGACCGTCAGAAAGCCTACGCGGACAAGCGTAGAAAGCCATTGGAATTTGAGGTCGGGGACCGGGTTTTATTGAAAGTTTCACCCTGGAAGGGTGTGGTTCGTTTTGGCAAACGGGGTAAATTGAATCCGCGGTACGTCGGACCATTTGAAATCATAGAAAAGATTGGCAAGGTAGCCTACAAGTTGAACCTACCAGCTGAACTCGGGGCAGTTCACAATGTCTTTCATGTATCGAACTTAAAGAAGTGCCTATCAGATGAAAATCTTATCATTCCTTTCAAGGAACTCACTATCGACGAGCGGTTGCAGTTCGTTGAGGAACCAGTAGAAATCACGGACCGGGATGTGAAGGTCCTCAAACACAAGAGAATCCCTCTTGTCCGAGTTCGTTGGAACTCCAAACGTGGCCCAGAGTACACCTGGGAACGCGAAGACAGGATGACAGAAAAGTACCCCCAGTTATTCGGGAACAAGGCAACCACTACTGAGGCTGAAGCTACTACTTCGGAATTTCGGGACGAAATTCCAGATCAACGGGGGGAGGATGTGACACCCCAGGAAAACCAGTGAACAGTACAGTTTACCTAGCTTCCTCAGTGAGTGCATACCAAATTTCGGGACGAAATTTCCAATTAGTTGGGGATAATGTGACAACTCGAACTTTAGACATGCTTTGATGTAACGTTACGTGCTCATGAGAACTGAATTATATGATTTTAAATGAATAATTGTTTACGTGTGTTGTGTATGTATGAATGTTATGTGTTGCACGAGCCCAAACTACACAAACCGGCCACACAAAGCCCTTTGGGCCACTCCTTGTGCACGCGGACCATTAGACAACCAAGTGGGCTCGGCCCACTCCCCACTCGCAACACAAAACCGAGTTAGGGGTTTTGTTTTACCATTTTTGCAAATCACAAACACACACAAACCCTAGAAGATTTGCTCTCTCTCTCTCTCGGCTTGTTGAGGAACCGACGGCACAAGGCCATCCGACCACCCTCTTGTTCGGATCACATCTCGTTACTTGTAATCGGTTAGTATATTATCTATGATTATGTGTTTTATGCTTAGGTGATGCCATGATAAATCGGATTGTATGATTTAGTATTCGGTTGGTATGAGTTATTTGATTGTGCTCTTGTTAATCGGTTTCTGTGAATGATGATCATGTTTTCATACGAAATAGGTTGCATGAGTGATTTGTTAATTGGTCCGGATTGATGTTTGTAATCGGCTGAGATGATTCTGTTTGTACATGCGAATTAGGGTGCATGCTAGGATGGTGTTATGATTAGGATTCGGTTTAGTGTTGGTTGATAATCCGATTATTGATTTGATACGGTTATGAATTTGCTAAATGATGAAGGTTTGAAGACATTATGAATATGATTGAATGTTGTACAATCCTTGTTTGATCTGATTTCCGAAACTGCCGTAGATGTTTGCTAGAATCACGGAATAGTCAATGCAGGAATTATGGAAATCAGTTACATACGCGATTTCGACACCTGGTTGCGAGTCGGGACCATAGTTGCGAGTCAGAATCCCACTCGTAACCAAGCCAGCACAAGTCGAGACTACGGTTGCGAGTCCCGTTGCGACTCGTAACCAGCACATGATCAGTCGTAACCAGACCATGATGAACCGAGATCTCCATTGCGACTCGCAACCAGCTGTTGCGACTCGTAATCTCCGGTTGCGACTCGAGATCTCCGCTGCGACTCGAGACCACCTTTTACACGCACACTGTTGGGCCTTCACTGTCACGGGCCCAATCTATTGAGCCCAACGATTTGAATTGTGGACTGTTTATTAATGGACTTGTATGTGTTTGCTATTTGGGCCGATTGAGAATCTGGATTGTTTTGTTATTGGGCTGCTTATGTCATTGGGCCGGGTATGAATGGACTTAGAACAATTGGATCCTCACAGGCTATGTCTTATCTGTTTACGTGCGTACATGTTTGCCATGACTATACGTGATTACTATATACGTGCTATATACGAACCTGACTCGTATAATAACCATGATAGGACGTGAGTGATCATTTACTTGCTACTTGTACTTTCTGTGTATCTGCCGAGCAAACCAAGGTGAGTTCACACAGCCAAGGCATGGGATTCCCGGGTTGGGAATTGGGTTGGATTTGTTACTGTAAAATGAGTTACTCGTACTTACGCATATACCAGACTATAGACCATCGTCCTCAGGTTAGTCAGGACACGTTACGTAAAGCCTACGTAACCCAGTATGCTTGCCATATGTCTCCCGGGTCGGGAAGGACACGTTACGTAAAGCCTACGTAACCCAATACCATTCACTGGCTTCCAGGTCGGAAGGCCACGCTGCGTAAAGCCTACGTAGCCCCCACGCGTACCACTGTCCTCGGGGAAGGGCACGTCACGTAAAGCCTACGTGACCCTGTACGTATTCCTGTTCTCGGTAAAGAAGAACACATGGTCGGATGTTAGTCTAGTAAGTACCGTTAATGAGAAGCCCTCATTAACCAGGATGAACATGGGAAGCCCCCACCTTTATTACACACTAGTATGGGAAGCCCCCACTAGCTATACTTATGCATTACACAATGAACTTACTTTCTGTGAACTCGCTCAACTAGTTTGTTGATTATTTGCTGCATGCCTTGCAGGACCTTAGGTATACTTGGAGCTTGCACAGGGAAGAGCAGGTCGTTGTGGGCAGATGGATCGTGATGATGTTGAACTCATAACTCGTAAAACTATTTGGATTTACTTTACTATGCTTCCGCTACTTAAAACAGTATTTGGTTTTGAAACATCAATCATGTCATGGTGACTTACGTTAATTACTTTTATTATTATTAAATGCTATGTTTGATATGATTGATGGCTTGATCCTGGTCAGTCACGCTCCCAAGCGGTGGTATTCCGCGGGTGGATTTTGGGGGTGTGACATTTTGGCCCCTAAGTCTAACCAAACCCCTAACCCTGGTTAATTAATTGGCACATGGGTTGCACATGATGGGTAAAATTGTAATTTCCCCTTCCCCTTTATAAATAAAACCCTAGATATTTTTTTGGCACTTCATTTTCTTTCTGATTTCATCTTCTTCCTCATTTCTTCTAAAACCCCCCTCCTCCTCCTTCTTCATCTTCCTGCAACTTCTCTCTCTACATTCTCCCTCTCCACCTGAAATCAAAAGCCATCATCATCCCTGTCATTCGCCAAATCAAAAGCCACCATCGCCACCAGATCTAGCCAAAAACCCCCCAACATCTCACTTAAAAAAAAACCGCTTCGTTCCCGGCGTTTTAAACAGTTGATCACAACAACAACAAAGTAAGTATGTCGCAAAGCTATGACCCAAACAACCACCCCAAACCCGACCCGTTACCTTCTGGTTCAGATTCAACTGGTTCACCTGCAATACCTCCTTGTGAACTATGACGAGCAAGGAAAGTTCCAGATGGATCAGAAGCAGTTTCTGTTCTTCGGCTCATACAACAATGGCAGGTGGTTCTCGAGCTCAAGTCAACAAGTAGCCTAAGACTCGTTTTGCTTGTTCATCCGGATGAAAACTCATTCAATCAAAAATTTTCATACGAGCATCACTGGATTTGATAACAAATTTTCATGATGAAAATCGCATTCAATCAAAAATTTTCATGGTGAAAATAGCATTCTTGTTCATACGAGCATCACTGGATCTGATCATACATGATAAGCTTCAGATCTGGATCTGAGATCGATTTTAGATTTGAATAATCTACATTTTTTGAACGATTTCAGTAATTTTGTTGATTCGATATAGCTTTTGATTGCATTTCTTGAATTCTTGATGAGGCTAGTGATTATGGTCCAGATTTGTGGTTTAAATACTTCAAAAATTGCTGAATCGGTGGCTTTCAATTGCAGTTCTGGGTTTGAAGATCTGAAAGTGGGTTTGAAGATCTGGGTTTGAAGTTCTGGGTTTGAAAGTGGGTTTGAAGATCTGATGTGCAGTTGATAATTATTGTTTCTTTTATTTTTTATAAAGTCAGTAAAAGTAAATGGGAGGGGAAATTACAATTTTACCCATCATGTGCAACCCATGTGCCAACTAATTAACCAGGGTTAGGGGTTTGGTTAGACTTAGGGGCCAAAATGGTTAGATATAGGGACCATGGGGGCAGAAACGTTAAAAAATCTTATTTTGGGCTAATATAGTAAAACTGACATAACCACAGGGGCCAAAAACGTAATTTACTCTATATTATATATAGATTACGATGAACCTGTCTAGACGCGGGTTTATCGTAACGCGCAAGTCCTATATCAACTTAGTTATTTTATTCTATGTTTTACGTTTCGGTTTAATTTCTTCGCATTAACACGCCGCAACTTCAGTGTCGGTGGTCGCTGGCAGTAGTGTGAAATTAGTGCTCGCCCCTGCCGCAACGCGGGGGTGCTTAATACTAGTTATTTTTAAAAACATAAACTTCAAGTATATTAATTATTTTTCTTCTTGTGTAATAAAGTAAGTTTTGATAGATGGTAGTTGCTACATGTTTTAAATACAAACTATTTTTTATATCACATATTTTATTTATTATTATATACATTATTTTGTCAATGCAATCGAGTTTTTGACCTAGTAATATAATAAAATGACTTAAAAATGTTAATATTTATTACTATAAAAAAGTTAGCAAGAAAGAGACTTAGCTCCTATCTCTATGAATTCAAATAGTTTTTATGATTTTTACGTTTTAAACATTGTTTTTTTTTTAATATTTCGGTTTGTTTGATGTGGTTGTTTGATCTTTATATTTTTTTCATATATATATGAATAAATCTATCATTTTGTAACCAATATTTTTTTCTTTTTAACTTAATCAACTTATCATTTGTCGTGTAAGGATTTCATCACGTTGTTTATAATATGTTTATGAATTTTATTAGTTGAAAATTCAAGTAAAAGCATAATATAATATAATTGAAAAACAAACAATATAACATTTTGTATTGGTTTACGAAACATTTTTAACTGAGATCTCATTAAGAATTAACAGGTAATAAGCTTTACACGAAAACTATGAATACACATTGAGACAAAGTTAGTATACTGGTGAAACGAAACAAATAAATTATTGTGGGAAGGGAAAGAAGATGCTAACGAGTTTCAAAATGTTATTTATGTACCTTTTATTATTGAAAACTAAATTTTTCTAACCTGGGATGTTCCCGGGTGATAGCCAAGTGAACAAAATTTCACATATCTACTTTATGTTCACGTATTTTAACATGGCTTAGAAATTGCAAACTCAACCCGGTTTTTAATAAATAAAGTGGATACGCGGATATAGACATAAAAAAAAAAGATATACGAATGAAGTTACATGTTTTAAAGGGTTAGTAAGCCCAATTTAAGCAAATCAAACTAACAGTTTGGTTTAATTCGTTTCTTTGTTTAGGTTTGTGTAGACCAAAAAAAACCATTACCAACTGTTTGATTTTTAATTTAACCTAAAAACGTCAAAAACAAGTTAAGCTTAAACCCAAAAGTAAAGTTAAAATATGAATTATCAAGTAGGTAAAAGATCAAATAAAAATAAAATAAACGTACGAACTGTACGAATTGAAAGAAAAGTCAAAAAGTGGCGGTGGCAATATGGTAATTATCAGCAATTTCAAAAGTACTGTACTGGGGAAAAGCAAAAAGCATCTGTAGGGTAATTTTGAGCATCAATAGGGTAATTTTGAGCATCTGTAGAGTAATTTTGAGAAATGTAGGGTAATTATCAAATTACTCTAGTAGAGTAATTTTGACTCCTGTAGGGTAATTTTGGGAAATGTCTTGTAGAGTAATTTTGTTAGCATTTAGTTATGGGGTTTAGCTTTATGGTTTAGTTTTTAGCTTTTAGTTTGGGTTGGGGGGGGGGGTTAGGTTTTTTTAGGTTTTTGGGGGTGGGGGTGGGGGGGTTAGGTTTGGTTTTTTAGGTTTTTGGAGGTGGGGGGGGGGGGGTTAGGTTTTTTTAGGTTTTTGGGGGTGGGGGGGGGGGTTAGGTTTTTTTAGGTTTTTGGGGGGTGGGGGGGGGGGTTAGTGTAATTTTGATAATTACCCTACAATTTTGATAATTACCCTACACGACCAAAATTACTCTACTTGAGCTTTTACAAAATTACCCTACAGAAGTTCAAAATTACTCTACTAGAGTAATTTTGAAGTTGCTGATAATTACCAAAATGCCACCGCCACTTTTTTGACTTTCTTTCACTTCGTACGTTTCGTACAATAATTTTATTTTCACAAGAACTTAACTCTTATCAAGTAATAAATAATAGGTGACTTTCATTTACATACAAATGCAATTAAATACATAAATATAAGGCTTAACAAATAAAGTTTCGTACAAGAAGAGATGACATCAAAGTAATCTATACTCACACTAGTCACTGGTGAAATTCACCTTTAACAAAAAAACCAAAACTGGACATAAACCAACAAACCTAACGTCACCCAATCTATTAACATTCCTGATTTCTAGTTGGTTCTTCGGCCACTAGATGCTGCTGACTTTGATGAACACTTTGATCAGTTGGGGAACCCGGGATGAAGGGTACGAACCCACGACCACCGAAAACAGGACGCATAAAGGCGTTATCGAATTTTCTCCAGTAATGATGGACGGTGTGAGATGGCGTTGAAAGAAGCATCCGTAGACTTGAAGGACGGGGGACGTGTTGACCGAAATCTGCTTCTGAATCCTGACCGTTTCCTAGAAGTGGTACCGTGAATGATTTAGGGGATGTTGGTTCGGAAGAAATCATTCGGTTCAATGTTTTGGGTGCGGGTAGCAAGAGTCTCACTAGAGGCTGCGTGATTAGACCGAATACCTGCATACATGAATAAAAAGAGTGTGAAATCATTATTCAATAATCCAGATTATTATAATAATACTATTTGTTTTTTTAATAATACTTGGTTTATAAAAGAAACTGAAAGCTGGACTAGAAACTAGAAAGTGTTTACGGGTCAAGCCAACCCGCCATGTGCTAAAATGACCCGTTTCAATCCAAACATGTTTCGACCCATTACGCCACCCAACATATTGTCCCGTATAAAGTGACAAATTGGGTGGGCCGGGCCCAAACAAGTGAGAACAGGCTGGGCCGGGCCCATCCCAACTTTTTGTCCATTTCTAAAAAACTTAGAAATAATTAATGTATTTGAATAAGACAATAAATAAACGATGCTCTTAAAATAATATATTTTAAAGGAGATATTAATCATTTGACCGGTTTGACCTGTGTAGGTGTCATTTGACAAGTTTGACCCGTGTAGGTGACTTCTGACCGGTTTGACCTGTTTCGTTTTCCCTTTTTAGCCAAGTTTGAGATTTTACCTTTTTGACCCGTTAAAGATATATATATGTAACCAACCCAAAATGTTTTGAAGTTTTTTTTTATGAAAAAGGAAGAAATTGTTTGAAGGTGTTGTATGATGAAGCTCCGATTGCATAAGAAACGTGAAAAACATTTATGGAAATTAAAAAAAGAAAATTTGCATGAAAATCCTCTACAAACACACACATCGAGAGGGTTAGGTGATCCGTAGTGGGGCGCTATGCCCGGAGATGGCGCCGGAAAAACGCCCCAAACACCAAAACTCTCAGCGCTATGAATGCAATTTGGGGGGAGGGCACGAGATATATAGCGGCAGTATGGGGGAGGTTTTTAAAGATCGGACCAATCACAAACAAGCAAGGTTTTTATAATTAATTAATAAAATTGAAAATTAAGAATTAGGTAATGATGAGTAGGGGCTTTATGATTGCGGGCTCTAGTGATATAACGCCCCATAAAGCCCCCATGTGACGTGGCACGACACGTGTCGCATAACGCCCCACAAGGGGCTTTATGACTACGGATGGCCTTAGAACTAGAAGAAACCACAAATCTTAAGATATCTTACCATTGTACTGAAAAGGACAACAGTGATGGTGCTCGTAATCATGATAGCATTCCCCGTGAATGTCGTATGGCCTTTTCTAGTAAACTGCATGATGGAACACATAACTAGTAACCAAATATTCAATTAAATCATAAAATACTCACTGAACCAAGTCTATCAATTCCAACGTGTTAAGGGTATGCACCTGATAACCTTAAAACTTTTTTTTATAACCTTTTGTAGTGTCAAAATGAAAAAAAAAAAATTGTAACAGTAATATCATATCTAAATTATGTTTTTTTATGTAGCAGTAGCATGTACCATAGTAGAAAAAACGATAACATCTACCATTAAAAGTGAAATAAGTTGCATGAAACATGAAGAAGTCACCAACCTGGTTATAAGCAAGAGCCATAGACACTGCACCTCTCATAAGACCGGCCCACCATATTAAAACCTTATGAAAACAACCAGAAAAATTAATAACAATGAGGGTTTTAAGAATTGAGGTGACATGTAACCGGAATAGTGCAGATGTGAACCTTATGAAAACAACCAGAAAAATTAATAACAATGAGAATTTAAGAATTGAGGTGCAGATGTGACAAAATAGTTGAGTCCACAAACGTCTTTTGTCTATTTTTCAAAAAAATATATATATAAATAACTAACGCGTTTAATGTGATTACAAAAATAAACCAATTTTGAGAAATGTATGATTAGAGATAGACACCGAACAACTTCAGAGTTGATGATGGATCAACCCATTTAACCTGTTAATTGACCCATTACAGATAAAACATAATAACCCAAATCGACCTACTTATAAATGGGTCGAAATTGCCACATATATAGAATAGAGTAGGAACATACTTGCTGCCTGAAATCGATTTTCTCGTGATGGGCCTTTTTGGTTAAATTGGATAAAAATGATAACGGGAAGACAAAGGCTGCTCTTCCAACCAAAACAAATCCCAATAAAATCGCACTCACTTCAACTGATGTCCCTGGGCTGACAACGCAACAACCACCACGTACATGTTAAAATTGCATTATTTGAGCTTACTTGGTAAATAAGCAACAACAACATTACATAATCAAAAGGGATAATAATAGCATTTTTATAAGAGTAAAGTACACGGATGGTCGTTGTGGTTACCAAAACTTTGTATTTGGTCCCTAGCTTTTCAAAAGTACACAGACGGTCCCTGTGGTTTGCACTTTGTAACGCATTTAGTCCCCAGGTAACAAATCTAAAGGTTTGAGCAGGTCCAAGTTAGTGACTAATTGTGTTACAGAGTGCAAATCACAGGGACCACTCATGTACATTTGGCAAAAGTTGGGGACTAAATACGTTACAAAGTGCAAACCACAGGGACCATCCGTGTACTTTTGGAAAACTAGAGACCAAATCCAAAAATTTGGTCAACCACAGGGACCATCCGTGTACTTTACTCTTTTATAATTAAAACAGGTAACAATATTATTTCCATAATGAAACAACTTTATAAAGAATGATGTTTGGAGAAGTCAAATTTTATGCTTAATGGTAAGATTACTGAATAAAAAGTTGGATTTTTTCAATATTTCATTTATTTTCAATAGAAATATAATATGGATCCTATCAGAACAAAAGTATAGATAGAATGATAGATGGTTGATTTTTGTTAAATCATACCTGTCTTTTACAAACTTCCACTTTTCAAGATCTAAAGCATCCATACCGACGTAGAGAAAGATAAATAACTCTGCAATAAATGACAGTGTTGCAAAGGCATGCCTGCATATAATGGCAAGTACATACAAATTTTACTTATTAATTTTGGTATCAAGAAACTAACATAATAACGGTATCAAGTTTAAGAATAAACGTACTTTGTAGTTACTCTAGATTTCTCTGTGACATTATGCCAAGTGTAGTGAGACATCACAATTCCACAGAAGAACACTGTGAGGATGCCACTCAAATAGAATAACTGCAACAATGATTAACCATTAGCTAAGTGAGTAAATGGGTCGGGTCGGGTTGGGTTGGCCCATATATTTTGGTCCATTTTTATAAATACTTAAGGGATAACAATCTAGTTCTTTGCTGTAAGCAATACAAAACTACTTTACATGATTTTCAATCTGTACGAACGTTTCCTTTTGGCTATTTATAATCGACCCGTTAGGGTAAACAATTGAACCCGAACTAAGACATTCATATTATAGAAAGGGTAAACAATTGAACCCGAACTAAGACATTCATATTATAGAAAAATGAAGCTTTCAAGATAGGCATTTATGAAAATATACCTCAGCTAGCATGTAAGAAAGATACGCCATGAGTATCATAATAGCAACTTCTCTGTCAGTTGAATGCCTACGGTAAAACAAACAAGTATTATGTCATTATTAATGAACAGTTCATTTAATTAGGCCCATTAGTTAGCCCATTGAATAGACGAGCCCTAGGATTTAGTTGAATCAAAGTAAAGCTAGAACGAAACTGAGAGATAAACTAAGTAATTGGTAACTTTAAGTGCGCACTCTCGCCAACACTTTTACGTCACTAATTTTCTTTAATTTCTTTTTCTTTTTTTGCAAATAATTAAGCATTAAATATGATAAGAAAATTGCATTACTATTATATAATTTCTTTTAAACAAAATGCTTAGGACGTTCTAAAAATTTCATGTTTAACCCATATAACCCATTTGACCCATTTTATTTTTTAGGATAGATGTGTATTTTAAATCTAACCTATGCAGTTAAATCGGTGATATATCACCGACATATAGGTTATCGGTCCCCACGTAAAATATCGGTGTCCAATACCAATACCAATATTATCGGTGATATTGACCTATATATCAATGATACTCCCGATATCAGTACCTTTCTTCTTAGTTCTACCATCCATCTTTCTTCTTATTGCTAATATTAGTGTTTTAAGTCCTAATTGTTAATTGTTAGTGTTAAATGTTAGTGTTTTAAGTCTTAATAAGTTCCTACTTGCTACAAATGCCTACAATGGTTAGTGTTTTGCAAGTTGCAAAAGGTTAATTTGTTAATGGTAGGAGAGTATACTGAATTGCTAGTGTTAAATTGCTATATATATAAATTCTACATGAAATTAAAATTACTAATATCCCACCATGATAACCTATATCTCAAATATCGGTCCTTGACCGATATCCGATTTTTTACCGCATTAACTGCTTAGAATCTAACCCGTCTTATTCTATTCTGTCATCTACATTCAACATATAAAAAATTTATAGAAAAACTCTTATGTACCTTCCGAAGTATAGCTTCTTTATAACATATGCGCTAAGTAGCCCAGTCTGCAGGAGTCAACATAATATGTCACATGGTTTACATCTTAGCATGGAATATAATATTCTTTTTTAGAGGAGGGGGGGTAAAAGACTCACTCCTGCTCCTAGAAGTGTGCTTGTGATAAATAAATAAAAGAAGTTTCCAATCAACTGAAAAGCAACAGCTGTTGTGATCTGAGATAAATCAAAGTTTTGAACTGCATTGAATATGACAACTGATGTGGCATCGTTCACAACTCCTTCCCCAAACACCAGACTGTACAACAAAGGGGTCTGATCTTGATTGAGCACCTGATTATGAGATGAGATAAATTAGCATCTGAAGATGTTATCGAACTTAACTAAAACAAAGTTAGTGATGTTCTTTGTACCTGTAGGGTGCAAACAGAATCCGTTGCAGAAAAGATTGCACCGATTGCTGGGAAGAAGTTCGAAAGTTTTTAGCAAACATGAATGAAGAAGTTTAACAAATCGTAAATAAAATTGTTCTTGAAAATATAAAATATATGATACCAAGATAATCTCCGAGCTCAAGATCACTGATATTCATCTTCGTGAAAATCTTTGTAGCACCTGTCCACAAATTGGCACAACTTTTTTATATTGTATAACTATTTTGTGTTCAATATGAGCACAAACCAACAAACACCTATGAAAACTTGCAACAGAGAATGAATATATATATAAAAAAAAGGATTCCTGCTTCATTTTCATTCTGCAATGCCTCATATATATAACATTTACTGATAATTCATGTCATAGTGGTATTATTTGGCCATGTTAAATACATGTTCCATTTTGCCATTAATACATTATATATACTATAAATATGCTATTTTGTCACATCAATCAACTCTGGACACTGAAATTTGGCATTAATCAACTTCAGCCCCTCAACTTTAATAATGATATGTTTAGCCCCTCAACTTTGGTAATAAACAACCTTAGCCCCTCAACTTTAATAATGACATGTTTAGCCCCTCAACTTTAATAATGACATGTTTAGCCCCTCAACTTTAATAATGTCATGTTTAGCCCCTTAACTAAAACATCAAACAACTTTAACTCTCACGATTTGCTTATTTTTATCTACGTTTCGAGCCCGCTGTGGAGCGCAGGTGGTAACCCACTAGTTATTACTATTATACAAATTATGCTACATAAAAAAACATTAAGATTTTTTTTGTGTAATTTGTATACAACAGAAAACTTAATTTATTAAATAATAAAGTGACCACATTCCTCAATATACAGAGGAATAATAAATGAGTTTGAATAGATGTAATCATTTAATCAAGAATGAGGTAGGTAGGTGTAAGAGAGTATTTCAGTACTTACCAAATGATATGATGGTGAAAGATATAACAGTACCAACAGCCCCAAATAGCACAATGGTCATGAAATTGCGAAAAAACTGTTTCTTCTTAACCTGGAACCTGCATTTTTTACAGCAAAAGTTTAACTTAAGAAAGACAACTTAAGGTAATATCCATGCAAAATTTCGAATAATAACTATAATACTAAGCTTGTGAATTGACTCTTCATAGACTACACTTATACCAATTAGTTAGAATATGTTTAACTTTATCTTAAAACTTAAATCAACGGAGCTATTAATTGTACATAGACATGCACATGTTTGGTGGTTGAGAAAGAAAAATATCGATAGGGAAAGGTGAGCAAGTTGCATAGTGCATTAACTCTGTTCAAAACTTAAAACAATCTTCTTTTGGATGTCACATGAAATCTATTAACATAAAGTATAGTTATACGGTTATGCCATATATAGGAGGGCATTTTGTCTCACTAGAAGTTACAACAAAGTTATAAAACTTAAGTCATTAGGCGTTTCATATATCTGAAGATATGTAAAAGACAGCCAGAACTTCAATCAAAATTTTGCCTGAAATCATAATAACTACACTTTTTTTGTCTCCACAAGAGCAGTAATACGGTTCAATACAAAACCAATTATAAGTAGAGAAAACACGAGAACCACATGAACGCGTGTACATACTACTTTAGTAGTGATTGTGCAGTTGTCGAAGTTTTAACTTAAAACTGGTTCTATATTCAACGTGCCTCATAACAGTTATGGGCTAAATTACCAATCCGTAAGATAACAACCGAAAAGAAATACAACAAAATATTGTATAAAAAAGAACTCATATAAAGAGACCTGAAATATGGCAACAATCCAATTATTTGGATCAACCTAAATTGAGTTAACCAATGATTGCTTGCTTAATTGAATAGGGCGGTTTTTTACTATAACAACTTTATAACAAGCAAATGATTGATGTTCCCACTAATGCTATCAACTAAAAAGGAGTGTTGCTTCTTAAAATGGGCTGGTTATACCTTTTCTACTCAGATCAAGCAGAAATACAAAAAGTCGACAAGTATAGCAATAACAATAAACAGCCAACATTTTTAAAAGCAAAACAAATCATACCCAGCATTGAAGATAATCGGTGGAAGAAGATAAATGAAGAAAAGATCTTCACTAAACACTAGAAGATGTGAGCTTGTTCCTCCACTAGCTAACAAAATAACAACTCCGGTGCAGAGACCCTGTCATCCAATTAAACAAAAACAATAACCAATTAATTTCAAATTAATCTGCTGATTTCACAATTCAACAAACCTAAGGGATTATCAAACACACACACACACAGAGACTTTACACTTACAATAACAAGTGCTGTGATAGACTCATTCATCCAGCGATTCTCCTCCAACAGATGCCCGATCACAATACAAGCACAAAGAAGAGCAACAAACAAGTTCATAGAAACAACAGAAGAATACTCCGAGGTAGCCAGTGTAGTACTCCCCATCTTCCCAACCAAAAACCCTAAATCGAACCCCATTCTGGCCAATCAATTTGGCCAGTCGAATCACAAACTTCAGCAGCAATTAATCCTCAAAATCAACCTTCAAACAACAACATCAAAACACAAGTTCAATCACAAATCACATCAGCACATTACACGAAACAAAAACCTAACACTACCGATTATATAGTAGTGTGAATCGATAAAACTAACTAAACACCTTAATCTCAAACTTCGTCTTCAAATCAGAACATCAAACAAGTTCAATCATGAATTACATCAGCACATTACACACAAAAAAAAACTAATATTACCAATTAAGTAACTTAACAGCTTAGTCTCAAACTTTCATCGTCAAATCAGAACATCAAACAACAAGTTTAATCACAAATCACATCAGCACATTACACATAACAAAAACCTAAAACTACCGAATATCGATGAAACTAACATCTAACATCAAACAACAAGTTCAATTTTAAATTAGATCAGCACACTACACAGAACAAAAGCCTAAATTTAGTGATTATATAACTAGGAAAATGAGTGAAACTAACTAAACAACTTGATCTCAAAATCAATCTTCAAACCAGAACATCAAACAACAAGTTTAATCGTAAAGTACAACAGCACATTACACGGAACAAAATGGTGAAATTACCGAGTGTATAATGGCGTATTGATCTCAGAACTGAAGTCAGATTTGAGCTACAGCAGAGCAGAATTGAATTTTGAGGTTGTAAAAGTAGTGGAAATAATGTAAGAAGAAGAGTATTCGACTGTATTTATATATGGTTGCAGAATATTGACAGAGGAGAGAGAGTATGTGTGGGATATTTTTGGAGAAGATGAAGAAGAGTTGTTAATTGTGCCAGGTGGCAACTGACATAATAATTACAAGGTTAATTTAATAATTTGATTAGGCTGGAGGGTGTGGATGGAGCCCTAGGGGTTTTATCAAGACACGTCAGCGACACATAGGATCCACGTCAGCCATGAGGTTTTATAACGTATTCTCTTAACTTGCAGGGTGTGTGATAAAGCCCCCCTTCAAACTATAGCGCCCCACCTGCAACCAATCACCCCTCGATCCTGCCAAATTTGGCTTGTTACCATGCTGAAGCCCCCTCAATGACGCCCCTTGTTAAACGGCGGGGTATGGGCGGTGGCACCCCTATGGCGCTATCGAAGGTGAGGTGGCAGTGATAGCGCCCTCCACACCCTCCGGCCTTAGTATAACTCTTGAATATATTCTTAGGTGAAAATCAGTCATGTGGTGTTATGTTTGTTATACACTATTGTTTGATAGAATATTTGAAATGTTATTGACTTATTGAACGTCTTTGATGTTGTTACATGTGGTAAGATCCTATGTCAAGATGGGTGTTTAAAATTGTTGAAATTGGTTGGAATATATACTTGTGTTATAATCATGAAGTAGTTTTATCGGTTTAAACTTGTAAACTGTTAAAATCGGACTCTTAAACCGCCAAACGAGGCGATTTGGCCAACTCACATAACCTACCTGGTTTGGTTTCTCGTTTTTGAAAAACGTATTCAGTGGTTCGGCTAAGGATTTTCGTCAAAACTGACTGAATTGGACCTTGAAGATCCCATATTATTGTCTAGATCTTACCTAATTGACCTATGACAAAATTATGTTAATTTGAGAAACTGAAAACTGAAACGTCTTTGCAGGGTCGGCCCTAAGAATTCGTGTACCCTATTCAATCTGAAAAAACGTGCCCTTAGGCCTTAACGAAATTGGGTATTGGGCTCGTTAAAGGTCTAAACCTAATGTCCATGGGCTAATAACTAATCTAAATCATAAGAATAGTTTTGTAAATGGCCCTATGTTAGTGTTTGTATGCGTATACCCTATTAAAAAAATTTATATATACATATTCGATTTTTTTAAATAACGTGTCTTTCGAAATATCTGGCCATCGTCGGTGGTCCCCCCCCCCCCACACACACACCCCCAGGGCCTCCCACCCCCAAGGCCGCCCTTGCGTCTTTGGTTGATTAAAACGATTTAGTGAGGTGTGAGAAGAATAGAAATCTAGGACTTTTCTCGAGATATATGTCCTACATTCGTATTTTCTTTCTTTAAGTTGAATTAGTCATCTCTTTCGAATCACTTTTGACGAACAAGTGACACCAAATTTTTAAAGTTTGAGGACTAAGTTACCTCTTATTCTTTTGACATTCTGATCAGTGAACCACGTTTTCATTGCCTGATCTTGACAAGAACATGGACATACCTCGTCGTCGTCAGATATGGAATGTCTTCGCTGAGCATAAGAGGAGATAGAGGTGGAAGATAGAAGGTGTATGGTGTTGAATTTGTTTTTCATTTCATTATATGACTTGAAGGGGATGAATGCGGACGTGAATAAACCAATGATGAAGGTGATGCTAGCACAAAAGTGAAGGATGGGAAAAGAGTGACAAAGGTGTGTCTTTTTTGCTTTCTTTTGTAAATTTGACATGCTTTTATAAAAGAGTTCAAGTAAGATTTTACTTTTGGTCCTTTTTGATTTTTTTTTTATACTTTTAACATTGTTGTCCTTTTCATGTCCCAATACTTGATTATTATTTAGAAAGTGATTTGTTATGATTTTGTTTTATTCTTCATAAATTTTAATCTTTTCTCTTTCCATATCCAATTCATTTATGGTCTACATTCTACAACTTTTGCATATACGTAGTAACATAGACGAAGTAATGCTCCTTCCATTTCCATATTCATATCTTTAAATTTTTAAATCATAAATCATAGTAAAACCTTTTCTTTACTAGTAAATCTATTAAAGTTCAATTAGTATTTTTTTCCCATCGACTTTAATCATCTTGACAGGGGGTTAAACCAGGTATGTTTTATGTAATTTTTACACCAATAGAACTAAATAGTGTAACAAGATACTAGTAGACTAGGTTCGAAAATAGCTTAAATCAGTGAAATACTTTTAAAATTCAATACAACTTACTTTTTTTTCAAAAAAAAAAAAAAACAAAAGAAAAGAAAATAAAAAAGTTTTCTTAACTTTTAGTTATCATGTTGAAAATATTTGCAAGGAAAACATTTGTTTCCCCTACTAGCCAAAAAAAACCAACATAAGTGGGCTTGGCTATTACATGGAACTCTTGTCACATATGATATGACAACATGTGCCATGCCACTAAGAAATAAAAACAAACATATCTACATCTGGATGACACATACATTATCTACATCGCACATACATACATTACTATAAATATATTCATATTTTCACACCTATATATTATACATATACAACCTTTTTTATGATATTTTATATAAACTAGATTTAATATTCCTAGTTAACTTAGCGGGTTCGAGAATATTTATGACTAAGTTTATTTTAGGTCCTGTTAACTCGAGCCTTTTTATCCTTTTTATTTCCTTAAAAGCTTTTATTCACCTTTTAGTTAATATTAGGATTATTTATTTAAGTCCTAATATTCACCGGGTTAAATTTTACCACTAACGGTATTTTACCAAGTCATTAATATTAACGTGGTTTGATTACCAAACCCGTTTTTGGGGTGTTACATTTTGAGCTATTACAGACGACTCGGATTGATCTGCCAAACATCATGACACTACGACGACGTATATCTAATTCATATCAACCTTCACTTTAGGAATCTTATTTCCAACATTTGAAATTTCAAAGAACTTACCATGACAGTCAACGACTCATTGACCGGCTTTTCAGTCTTGATGTTCTTCATGTGATTCTTAAACTTGTTTGTTGATAAAACTTGGGATGATTTGGGATTTTGATGAACGCATCTTAAGGCGTTTTAGCTGAGGTACTGAGCAGAGCCCATCATAGGCGCCTAGGAACCAATGCAGTTTGACTACAGAGAAGCAAGCATAAACAATCGCCATTAAAGTATCTGCTTGTATAAATCATGACAATCACAAACTTTACCCAATAGGTTTTTACCTAGCATGGCCGGCCCTGGGGGTGGGCGGGGAGGACCACCGGCCAGGGCCCGATATTTCAAGGGCACGTTTTTTTATGAAAAAACCCGATATATGTATATGTAAAATATTTTTTTAATAGAGTACAACCATACAAACACCAACTAGGCCCTCTTACAAAACAATTCTTATGGTTTAGATTAGTTATATAACCTCTTTGGCATTAGGTTTAGACCTTTAGTGAGCCTAATACCCAATTTCGTTAAGGCCTAATGGCACATTTTTTCGAGCTCAAACAGGGTACACGAATTCTCAGGGTCGGCCCTGTTACCTAGCTATACAAAACCTACAAACATCAAACCTAAATTGACCCATTCAAGTCAAATATACTTCTCTAAACTTAAATTGTTCAACATAACCCAATTTTATACCAAAAAATCCACACCAGTTTCAAAAAAGAAAAAAAAAACATGGTATCAATGCATCAAAGAGTCTCAAGAACTGGTGGTAAAACTAATCTGAGTCATCGGAAACATACCTCTGTCTTGCTGACGTCGCCGGAGTAACCAGAGTTCGAACCTCTGTTCTTGGAAAAATTCCCACAGTCCTTCGTTTGTGAAAGCCGTTGTTACCATCGTTCTATCTGCCTTCCGTTTTGAAAGCACCGGAAAGATCTTCGCCATTGTGCTAGAACACTTCCGACAGTGGCCGGCTATCGCAGTTCCTCCGTACCCTTACCAACACCTCCATCTCTCTCTCATTTCAAAATGAGGCCAAGCATAAGTTTAGAAGAGTGCAAGACACGTGTAGATTTAAGAACTCAAACTTAAAATGGTCAGATTTACCTTACTCGACAAGTCGGAGTTCTGTGGTGGCCGGGTTATGTGTAAAACACTTACCTACTCGTCAGAACCAATAGTGTGTACCCAAGCCTATATCTGGTGACCCAACTGGCGGACGTTTTGGGGTTAGGCGTTATGGGAGGGATTGCCAAGACACTGTGTTGTTTAGAGGTTCGCTGGTGTTTGATGCGTGCAAGTGTGTATATGTTTTAGATGTATATTTTAAGCCCCTTTTTCACTTTTAGCCAAGTTTTAAATTTATAAAACACGATATTTACTAACACTAAACACACATATGGGCAAGTGCACCCATCGTGGACGTAGTACAGTGATGGTAAGATACCGAGGTCGTCCAAGGACACAAGAGTTTTTAGTACCGGTTTATCCTCAACGTCTAACCAAATCAAAATGTTAGAAAAGATTTTTAAACTAAGAAAATAAAAACTAACTAAATGCTGAAAAATAAAATAAAAATAAAAAAAACAGATAGACAAGATGAATCACTTGGATCCGACTCGTGTATTAGTATAACCTTTGATTATTTTCGCACTTTTGCACTTGTTTAAGAGATTATCTTAGTTATTGTAGTAGGCCCCTCTTTTGAAGGCGATGTTACCCTCAACCTAGTAGTTTGAGTCAGCAAGGATACAATCCTAAAGGGTCGGATTATTGAAAGATAATGAATTAAGTTATTAATGCAAATTATGGTAGGCCCCTCTTTTGGAGGTGACGTTACCCTCGACTAAGTAGTCTAAATCAGCAGGGATACAGTCCTAAATAGCCGGGTTATAGTATTAATAGTAGTTAACTTATGAGGGGGTCAAAGAGTTTGGATCCCCGCCATCCAATACCTTTGGGTATTGAAGGAGATCCTACTAAATTTGACCGAGGTCCCTTGCAGGACCTCTAAACGCTGAACAAGGGCAAGACCCTTACCAAACCGTTCCCTTAACCCCCGACCAGGTAGCCAACATACCTCCATATAGACCGTGGAGATATGAATGGTGAAAATCTTTTATTATATATAGACAGTAAAATAATGCCAAGACACCACGGACAAACGATAAGGAAGAATCACCTTCAACATAAGTAACTAGTTATTAAAGTCATTAATACAAAACCAAATAAAAAGTGCAAAAGATTAAAAATAAAAAGTATTATACTAAACACTTGTCTTCACCAAGTGATGTAAGAGACTTAGGCAAACATGGCCTTGATTGTCAAGAACTCTTACGATCAATCTTGGATCCCAAGACGACTCACACACTCTATGATGGAGAATGTATGATGGTGGTGGATGATGGTGTTGTGATGGTGGTGGGTGGTGGATGAAGTGTGAGAGAGGTAGTGTGCCAAGGGATGAGTTGCAATGAAGTCAAACACTCCTATTTATAGGCTGAACAGAAGCCTGGGCACGGCCCCGTGTCCGCTGGACACGACCCCGTGCCCGTCTGACAATCTCTCTCCTCATTAATTGTAATTCGCAATTACAATTAATGCGCCTGCAGTACTTTCGCCATGCCCCCGTGTTCACTGGGCACGGCCCCGTGGTGGGCAATAGAAGCTTCTATAGGTTTGTCTTATCTGCTGCTTCTTGGGCACGGCCCCGTGCTGGCTGAGCACGGGGCGTGTTCAGTCTTCTGCCTTCTCTGTTTTGCTTGGGAGGATGCTGTCAAGGGGTCGGGCAATCCACTTATGTTCCTTTTCTTGTATTTATGTTAGATTTAGCTGCCTTTTTGCCTCTTTTGTTAATTTGAGCTCATTTAATCCTGAAAATACAAAAGGAAGACAAAAACACTCTTTTTCCAACATTAGTACTTAAAAAGGGTTAGTTTTATGCCTTATTTGATGTAATTTATATGTTGCATTTTACACACATCAAATATCCCCACACTTGAATTTTTGTTTGTCCTCAAGCAAAACTCTTTAATATGTGGCTTACACTCCCAAATGGAATGTGTAGAAGAGAAGGTTTTGGCTTGTCATAGAGTGTCGGGAATCCAAGATCTTTATTGGGTTTTATTTTTATTTATTTACAATCCTATTCGTTATGATTTATTTAGAACGTTTCATAAGAGAAATTACTTATTTGGGCATAACATGCCTTTTTAAATTTCCATTTATATACAAGTTCACATACCTCACGGGAGAAATCACTCACACTCAGCCGAAGGTGTCTTTTTTTAGTGAATCACTCGAGAGCGGTCATGGAACTTATTCCTACCATAGGCTTGCCAAGCAATCAATCCTCCTCCTTTTTAACTTTTTACCTTTGTAAATATCAAGAGGACTTTTTTTTGGGTAAAGGCTCGGGCTAAAGGTGGGTAGTTGGGTTAGTGGTTAGTAGAAATGGGCGAAAATCGTAAAAAGCGTCGGTTTTCGTAAAACATTTTGTTTTAGTGACTTTTTATTCTCAATGAAGTATTTCTTCAAACAAGCTTTTGTTTTAGGAGCTTTGTTTGTTTATTTCTAACTTCATTGTAAAATTCTTTTTTTTTTAGTCACACGAAAACCGAGCTTGTTACTAAAATAAAAAGGGTTTTTGGTGGGTAAAAAGGGTTTTGGGTTAAGAAATGAAAAGGTTTAGGCTCAAAGGGGTTAACCAGGGGGAGTTTTTGGGTAGGTGAAAAGAAAAATAAAAATAATGGTTTTGAAAGAAAAATGGTTAGTCCTAATGCCTCCATCATTTACTTACTTGGGTTTAAGTTGGTAAGGACCGGTAATGAATTGTCGTGGCAAGTTCTAGAGTCGTAAGAACCAAGCGGCTATTCACACAAGAAACGAAAAATGAGCATTTAGCGTAAAGATGTATATTTGTATGCTCAATAAAGTCTCAAAACTCACTTTTGTGGGAATGGGTTTTTTATGTGATCAAGTATATATAATCGAATTTTAACTAAGCTTGTCATGCCGTTTCATAATTTTCTTATGTTGGTTCTTTTTATCACGACGCTATCGGTTGTAAATTTGTAAAAATATAACCTTATTAGTCTTAGAATTCCCAACTTAAACTTTAGACAAGTAAAAAAATGAATTTTTTTTTTTGAAAAAATTTGAGGTGATTAGCGGTTCCAATAGAGTTTTGTGTAAGGCTTGTTATTAGGACTTGCAAAATTCAATGTTTTAGCATCCCCCCCACACTTAAATTACACATTGTCCTCAATGTGTCCCAAAAATAAATTTTTAGGTTGATTGATTGTGTGACATGGTGTTAAAAGCAAAAATTTATGTTACTGGCAGTCTGGACACGGCCCCGTGTCCGTCGGACACGACCCCGTGGTCAACTGCCAGTAATGAAAACTTACAGAAGGTGGACACGGGGGCGTGTTGGCTAGGCACGGCCCTGTGTCTGGCAAAAATCTGCAGAAAAGTAAACAAACAGCAGGTCTGGGAGGTGGGCACGGGGGCGTGTCGGCTGGACACGTCCCCGTGTGGACTGTCTGTAAGCCTGAAAAAGAGGTTTCTTCCTCCGGTTTCCCCATCCTGGCTTTGTGAGTGCTAATGCTTAGCACTCTAAGTCTTGGTTTGAACCTGTTTCATCACTAAATACCACACCAAGCAATACCAACATCCTAAATTACCATAGTTAATTGTTCAAACCATAGAGTAAAAGAAAAATAAAGCAGAAAATAAAAGAAGTTAAGGAAAGTAAATTGTTCAACACTTGGCACGCAGGCCACAAATTGTTTCGATAAATAAAGGGACCTTAACCTGTGGGCTCGCCATCAACCCGCTCCTGCTCCTTCAACCCCCTAGTCCATGTCCTCATCGCTGTCATCACCTCCATCCCCATGACCCGCCATATACTCCTGGATGCTGCCGATGTCGTCTTGTATATCGTTGATGTTTCGTTCGATAGCTCCGACCCGGTAGTATGTATTGTTGGCAAGGTTGTAGGTGTTCCTGGTGCACATGAGGTTTTCCTGCAAAAGATCATGTAAACTTTGAAGGTTAGGAAAACCGCTTCCTTGTGAGGAGGATTGACCCGGATCACCATGGGGTTGATACTGGTAATGAGAAGGTGGAGCGTGAAGAACTAGGGCCTCCTGTGGGTTCCATGCATGGCCTTGCATCCTCTGAAAGCTCACTGATTCGTCTTCCGCCTCGTAAAGTAGGTTCATGGCGCGGCAAATGTGATAATCAACTCGTCCCGACCATGGGCTCCTTTCAAAGGACCTAGGGATGCGCGTGAAGTGCTTGAAGATGCCGTACACCCATCCTCCAAAGAAGATAGGTGTTGGTGCACGAGCAAGACGGTTCAGATGCATGTTTCGTAGCAGGAGATATGGAACATCGAGGGCCCTTCGGTTGTGGATGCAGTGAAGGACTACCAAATCTTTCAACCCCACAACGCCATTACTGTCGTGTCGTTGGCTAAGAGAGTAAGTGAGGAGCCTATGAATGTAACGATAAAGCGGATCCCTCAGCTTAGTACTCTTGGTGCTGCTGGGGTTGTAGATTCCTTCACCGATTTGGGCCCATGCGGCTTGACGTTCATTTTCATCCAAATCTCGTAACCCCCCGGTATTTTCCTCATTCCCCGATTCTTCTTCCGCGTACAGTCCCACTATTGCCCCGAATTGTGCCATAGAGATCGAGTATCTCGTCCCACCACATCGAAATGCAACCCCTTTGTTGTCGAACGGGTCACACCTTGAAGTGAAGGTAAAGGTACTATAGAACTCCATGGTGCATTGATGCACCGACTGAAGCCGAGTGGTTAATGCAACTCTTAGTGGTCCCGTAACGATGTTGTTGAATCGGTCGAGCTGGTTTACCAAGGTTAAAAGGTCCGTGCACGCTTGTCTGGGGTACTCCTCGGGCCTTGTTTGAAGTAATTGGTATCTTGCCCTAGCGTCGAGCTCATTCGCATTAAACCTTGTGAACTTCGACATCTGAAAGAATACACCAAAAGTTAGCATGAAACAGTGAGATTTTCGAAAGAAACTGCAAACAGTAGGCTGGACACGGCCCCGTGTTCAGCGGGCACGACCCCGTGTCCAGACGTCTGTTACCCAAAAACTTCATTTTTCGTCCCGGTCCCGAAAATCTGAAAATTTTTAGCCAAGTAGGAGCGGTTTCCCCCGAAAATGAAACCCCAAGTGCCGTTTTTTCCCGAAACAACCCGTTTACCCCTTCAATTTTATCTTTTTCGGTTCAAAAACAAGGGTTTGAGGTTTTTGGTGAGAAATCGGGCAAATCTATCAACAATACAAGTGTATTTACTTCCCATTACACTAATCTAAACTAACACTAACAGATTATATCAAAAATTTGAGGTTCGATCCGGATGAACTTGAAGAACCCTAGATTTTTCCCCAAATTTTTTATGTTTAACTACATGCAAGTAACTAATCTAACTACTAATGATGATAGAATCATACATTGATGTTGTTAAACGTGGAGGTAACGTTGGAAATCTGCGGAAAATCGCCTTAAACCAGAGCGTTTTCGGCAAAACGGGGCGTGTGGAATGAGGTAACTGTTATGAAAAGAGGGTTTTATCCCGACAGTTGCGTCGACACGGCCCCGTGCCGAGCAAAGTTTTTTTTTTGTGCTCGTGTGAGTGCCCATTTTTCCGAAACATGGTTAGAAGACTTACCGGTTTCGATGTATACTCACTTGTTCGTAACATACCAGGTATGACGTGGGTGCTTTTCATTCGTTAACCTTTTGAAGCGAGATCTCTTCTTCCTCATCCTCAATGGATCCTCGATAGAGTTTCAGCCGTTGGCCATTGACTTTAAATGGAATCCCATTTCGAGCTTTAATTTCTACTGCACCGTGAGTAAAAACATGGGTGATGGAAAAAGGTCCTGACCACCTAGATTTTAGTTTACCCGGGAATAATCGAAGTCGTGAATTAAACAACAGAACTTGGTCTCCTACTCGAAATTCATTAGGCTTAATATATTTGTCGTGTAAATTTTTCATTCTTTCCTTATAAATTTCGGAGTTAGAGTATGCATAATTCCTTAATTCGTCTAATTCATTCATTTGACCAAATCGATTTTTACCTGCAGTTTCTAAGTCTAGGTTTACGTTTTTTATTGCCCAGTAAGCCCTGTGAGCTATTTCTACTGGCAAATGACAACTTTTCCCATAGACGAACTTATATGGGGTTGTGCCTATAGTGGTTTTATAAATAGTTCGAAAAGCCCATAAAGCATCATCTAATTTATCAGCCCATTCCTTTTTATTTAATCCTACGGTTTTTTCAAGTATTCATTTTAAACCTCTGTTAGTCACTTCGGCTTGTCCATTTGTTTGAGGGTGATATGCTGTTGAGACCCGGTGATAGATCCCATACCTTGTTAAGATTTTTTCGAGTTGATGATTGCAAAAATGGGTACCCCTATCACTTATCAAAGCTTTTGGTGTTCCAAAACGAGAGAATAATTTTCTCAGAAATTTTACCACTACTCTTCCATCGTTTGTTGGAAGAGCTTCGGCCTCGGCCCATTTAGACAAGTAATCAACTGCCACAAGTATATATTTGTTTCCTTTTGACGGTGGGAAGGGTCCCATGAAATCGAGTCCCCACACATCAAAAATTTCACAGACGAGAATGCCATTCTGAGGCATTTCGTTCTTGGAAGAAATATTACCTGATCTTTGGCAAGCATCACATGTCTTTACAAGATCTTGTGCATCTTTGTAAATGGTTGGCCAGTAAAATCCTGAATCAAATACCTTTCATGCGGTACTAGCGGCACCATGATGTCCTCCGTATGGACCTTCATGACAGTGGCGGAGAATTCTTCACGCTTCGCTACCATGGACACACCTTCGGATGAGTTGGTCGGCACACATTTTGAAAAGATAAGGGTCTTCCCAAAAGTAATGCTTTACATCGGCAAAGATTTTTTTTCTTTGATGATGTGGCCATCCTTTGGTGACTATACCGCTAGCTAAGTAATTAGCATAGTCGGCATACCATGGTTCTTGTCTGATTTCCACCATTTTCAAGGACTCTGTGGGAAATTTTTCGTTGATCTGCTCGTCCCTGGTTGCCTCCAAAGCTGGGTCTTCTAGGCGTGAAAGATGATCTGCAGCAGTGTTTTCTGCTCCTCTTTTGTCTTTGATTTCAATGTCGAATTCTTGGAGGAGTAGAATCCATCTGATCAAATGGGGTTTTGCGTCTTGTTTCTTGAAGAGGTATCGGATAGCTGCATGATTTGTATAGACTACAGTTTTAGAAAGAACAAGGTACGAACGGAATTTATCAAAAGCAAATACCACAGCTAGTAACTCTTTTTCAGTAGTTGTGTAATTTTCTTGTGCCTCGTTAAGTGTTTTACTAGGATAATAAATTGGGTGGAAATGCTTTTCTTTTCTTTGTCCCAAGACTGCTCCAACAACAAAGTCACTTGCATCACACATGATTTCGAAAGGAAATTTCCAATCAGGGGCTATCATGATAGGTGCATTGACTAGCATTTCCTTGAGGGTTAGAAATGCTTGATTGCATTCCTTGTCAAAGATGAAAGGTGCATCTTTTTCAAGTAATTTTGTTAGAGGTCTTGAAATTTTTGAAAAGTCTTTGATAAACCTTCTATAAAATCCGGCATGCCCTAGGAAACTTCTGATTGCTCTAACGGAGGATGGTGGAGGTAATCGAGAAATAGTTTCTATTTTTGCTCGATCAACTTCCATTCCTTCGCTTGAGATTTTGTGACCGAGTACTATTCCCTCTGTTACCATGAAATGGCATTTTTCCCAGTTAAGGGCGAGGTTAGTTTCCTCACATCGGGATAGCATTCGTTTAAGGTTATCGAGGCATTGGTCATATGAATCTCCAAAGATAGAAAAGTCGTCCATGAAGACTTCCATTGTCTTTTCTAACATGTCGTGGAAAATGGCCACCATACAACGTTGGAATGTTGCTGGTGCATTACATAGACCGAATGGCATGCGTCGATAGGCAAAAGTTCCGTAGGGGCATGTGAAAGTTGTCTTTTCTTGGTCTTCATGTGCTATTGGAATTTGAAAGTAACCTGAAAAACCATCCAAGAAACAGTAAAATTTATGACCGGATAGTCGTTCTAACATTTGATCAATGAAGGGCAAAGGAAAGTGGTCTTTCCTTGTTGCTTCATTTAATCGTCTATAGTCTATACAAACTCTCCATCCTGTGACGGTTCTTGTCGGTATTAATTCATTTTTTTCATTAGTTATTACCGTCATACCTCCTTTCTTTGGGACTACTTGGACGGGACTTACCCATGGACTATCAGAGATAGGATAGATTAGTCCGGCGTCAAGTAGCTTGATGACCTCATTTTTAACCACTTCTTGCACATTGGGATTTACTCTTCGTTGTGGTTGTATTACTGTTTTGTAGTCATCATTCATTAAAATTTTGTGCGTGCACATGGAAGGATTTATTCCTTTAATATCTACAAGCTTCCAAGCTATCGCATTTTTGTGTTTTTTAAGAAGATTAACTAATTTTTCTTTTTCTACGCTAGTTAATTTAGATGAAATAATTACAGGTAAATCACCATCTTTGTCTAGAAAAGCATATTCCAAACCTTTAGGAAGTTCTTTGAGCTCAATGGGTGGGTCTTTAGGAGACACCTTATTTTGTGGCTCATCTAGATCAAGAACCTTAAAGGTTTGTTCTATGGCGACCTCTTTTTCAACAAAGTGGTCATCTTCTTCAGTTGTATCGGGTGGCTCATCTTCATCTTCAATTAGGGGGTCATTATTGCCAAAAGGATATTTCATTGAACGCTCAAGATCTATGTTCCTTTTGAATGCCCCTAATTGAAGAGGTAGATTGTTAAATTTCCGGTTTTTCAAAGCTTCATGAGTCTTTACAAAAGGTTTTCCCAAGACTAGAGGAGCGTCATCGAGGATGACAAAGTCGGTTGGAATAACCATTTGATTTGTTTGAACCAAGACATCCTCAACTACACCGATTGATTTTATTACCTTCCGATTGGATAGAAAATGGGTATTTGAAGTGGAGCAAAATCGCTAATACTTAGCTTTTCAAAAATGTAGTTAGGCATTATGTTAACACAAAGATCTTTATCGATGGTGACATTACTAATAAATGAATTTTGAAAGAAACATGGAACCGGTGTAATGTTAATTTCAAAAGGATCTTCTTTTATTAGCGAAGTTTGATCATTAGTTAACTTAACACTTACCATTTCTTCAATTTTTGTATTAGTGTTTAGCTCTTTTAAAAACTTAGCATGAGGGGTAACTAAACAATGATTTTCGAAAGAATGTGACAAGAGATTAATTTCTTCTAAATTAGACTCTTCTTGAATTTTATCGTTATCGACCTCACCTTTTTCGTTGTTTAGCTCATGAGTCGGTTTTTCACTTATTTGTTCTTCCATTTTTAATTCCTCAATTATCGTTTCTTCTTTTTTTAATTCTTCCCTCGCGCGGGACTCCTCTTCCCTTGCGCGAGATTCTTTTATGCATCTTTCGATAAATTTGAGTTTTTCTATTATCCTATCGGCTATGTCGGTGATAGAGTAAGGATCGGGATCCTCGAAGCTTGAATCCGGTTGTTCGATCCTTGGCTCCTCATAGTACTCATATGAAGTAGATGGTTCATACCATTGTTCTTCATGATGAGTATATGATGGATAAGGGTCGAAACTTTGTTCTTCATAGTACTCATATGAGGTGGGTTGTTCACGCCATGGTTCCTCATAATAAGAGTATGAAGGTGGTGGCTCATATCTTGAGTCCTCAAAGTATGAGTATGAAGGCCCATACCTTGGTTCATCAAAATACGAGTATGAGGAAGGAGGTTCATACCTTTGGTCTTCATAGGATGTGTATGAAGTTGATGGCTCGTACATGGGCTCCTCATAATGGTTGTATGAAGTGGATGGTTGGAACAAGTTACAATATTGTACCGAGTGCGGGTTACCACAATTAGTGCAATAGTCTCTCATATAATCATCCTCCTCATAGGTGTAGTTGTAACCTCCTGAGTATTGATCCATAAGAATCACTCAGCAGACCACGACTGAGTCTCGGGACCAGAAAAAAAAAATAAAAGCGGAAACAGAAGGCTGGACACGGCCCCGTGTTCAGTGGACACGGCCCCGTGTGCAGGATCTGTATCTGGGCGTTTTAATTAAAGTTACTGGTCTTGGATCCTGAGACGACTCACACACTCTATGATGGACAATGGATGATGGTGGTGGATGATGGTGTTGTGATGGTGGTGGGTGGTGGATGAAGTGTGAGAGAGGTGGTGTGCCAAGGGATGAGTTGCAATGAAGCCAAGCACTCCTATTTATAGGCTGAACAGAAGCCTGGGCACGGCCCCGTGTCCGCTGGACACGGCCCCGTGCCCGTCTGACAATATCTCTCCTCATTAATTGTAATTCGCAATTACAATTAATGCGCCTGCAGTACTTTCGCCACGCCCCCGTGTTCACTGGGCACGGCCCCGTGGTGGGCAACAGAAGCTTCTATAGGTTTGTCTTATCTGCTGCTTCTTGGGCACGGCCCCGTGCTGGCTGAGCACGGGGCGTGTTCAGTCTTCTGCCTTCTCTGTTTTGTTTGGGAGGATGCTGTCAAGGGGTCGGGCAATCCACTTATGTTCCTTTTCTTGTATTTATGTTAGATTTAGCTGCCTTTTTGCTTCTTTTGTTAATTTGAGCTCATTTAATCCTGAAAATACAAAAGGAAGACAAAAACACTCTTTTTTCAACATTAGTACTTAAAAAGGGTTAGTTTGATGCCTTATTTGATGTAATTTATATGTTGCATTTTACACACATCAGTGTTGTTGAGACGTGCATCAACTTTGCCTTGCGTATGATTGATGCCTTTCTCTTTATCTGTATTCATTAAACGAAAATCTTCTGTCGTTTGTCTTAAACAGGTTGAAAGTGACCATAAATCTACAATTTTTTAATCAAAGTTCGTAACTAATGTATTTACTATCCGTTAAATCATTGTGCTTCGCTCAACTTGTATATACACAACACTTAAGTTGATAACAAAAGATACGAACCTAAAAAACATAATCGTTTATGAGCGCAAATGGTGAAGCGTTATGGGTAACATCGATGTCTACACCCTCCTGTGACACATAAAGGAAAAATAGTTATGCATCTAAGTAAAAAAAAGAACTTGGTAAGAAATCCAATAACTTTTTACATGATTCCTTAATGAGCATGTTTTACACCAATATTTAAGTGAATAAAGAATTTTGAAATGCTACCCCAAATATCTTATTGAGCTTTTAAAACATCATTTCTTAATCTGTAGGCATTTGAAATAGTGATCCCAACTCTCATTCTTTTTAAATTCTCATTCAAGCATAATAAAGTATTGTTTGTCAAAGAATAAAGTGTTGATTCTCTATCTGCAGCACTCTCTTAAGTAAAAAGATAATGTAGCAAGCATTCCCATGTCACCCCTGGCTAGTAAGTCAGAAAAATATATATGTAAATAGATGCATGCCATTTTGTCGAACCAAAACAAATTTGTGACCTGTTCAAACCACCAAAAAAGTTCCATAAGCAAATGATGGACTACAAAAGTCAACATGAAACCCAAAATATTCTACTGTTGGTGAATGTATTTGTAATCTAAAAAGAATAAATGTGAGCCACATTTTCCTTTTATACTTTCACTTTTGCCGATATGGTTTTCAAGTTTTCTACAGCATCTAAAGCATCTAAACAGATATTCACATTTATTTAGTTACGATATTGGCACCCTGGTTAGCATGGAGTGGGAAAATTTCGTCAAAAAGGCTAGTTCACCACATGTGGTTTTGGAGGAAATTTTCCATATCTATGTCCTAAGCGTTGGGCAACATATCATTTGTAATAATGCAATTGTTGGTGTTGCTTTAATTACATACCTTTCATTATCCGTAAAATACAGATTTAGGTGGTTGTTTTTGGCAGTGCGTAGTCTTAATTAATTTGTCCAATAGGAGCTGCAAAACTAACAAACTATATGTCATACTACAATACAAATTAAGTCATAATAAAGTTGTAAAACTAAGAAAAACTCACTGGCCCCTCTCTTTTTGTTACTTCAACTCTTCGGCCAGCCTCAGAAAGACATGAGAATGGAAACTACAATAACAAAACACGAATGAACCATGAAATTTAAAATCAGTTGAAAGAAATCGGTTAAAAAATAGCCAAAAATCATCAGGTGAATGATAGAATGTAAATAATAAAAAAGCAAAGGACCCAATTAGAAACCCTAGGGTCCCCTCAAATCCTGAATAACTCTAATTTCTCAAAACTTAGAAGATCATTACAAAAGAAATTCTAAGTAATTAACCTACCTTGATTTTATGAGCAACCACTACATCCTCCTCCACCTCATTTTTTAATCACTGGTTCAACCTCGGCTGGTAGGGCAGAGATAAGTAGGAAGTGAAAGGGAGGAGTCTGGTCGCAGAACCGAGTATTCCAATGATCATCACCGTCTTCAGCTGGTATGGTGGTGAAGTGCAGTGGCCGCCGAGTTCACTCATCGCCGTTGTAGGGCGGTGAAGCGGTGGGGGCGGCGGAGTCCTACACTCAGATGTCTCTCTCTCTCTATATATACCACATCTCATGAAAGCAAGTCAGGATATACGTGTCAAGCTACGAACTATGTATAACTCCCAAACCAAAAGGTACTATTAAGACTTGCACAAAACTCACTAAATGCAGATGGTACAACTACATATAGCCTATTTGTGTTGCAAATTTATAGTATATAATATCATCTATGCACTAAATCCATGAAATAAACTATGTGTCATGTGATGATGTATTATTACTTATACTATGGGGTATGGTGGGGCTCGGGTTGGGTTTGGGTTGGGTCATTTATTGACACGTGGAATGGGAGCCCCCCCCCCCCCACTCAAACCCACGCCCATGGGGTATGGTGGGGCTTGGGTTGGGGGCATGAGTTTGGTTTGGCCATTGAGAGCCTGCCATGTCACTTACTAGCCCGCCCCACGCCCGGCTTCAAACCCACGCCAATGGGGCCACGCCCAAACCCACACCCCAACCCAAGCCCCCAGGGTGGTGGCTTAGGCGTTTTCAGTCAACCCACGCCCCAACCCAAGCCCCATACCCCATGACCTTATAGATGATAGATAGATGAGACAGTTTGGATTATATTTATTTATAGTTAAATATATAATATTATGAGTAAATTATTTTTTAAGTCATCGTGTTTTAGTAGTTTCAAAATCAAAAAATTTAACGTTGCTAGTCTCTAACCGCTCATTTTATAACGTTTTGAGTTCATATGTTTTAGTGGTTTTAACCACTTGAGTTCAAAATCAAAAGTACATGTGTTAAAAATTTGACTCAAAACGTTATAAAATAAGCGGTTAGTAACTCAGGGCGTTATACTTTTTAATTTTGGATTCAAGTGGTTAAAACAACTAAAACACAGGGACTCAAAAAGGAATTTACTCTAATATTAAAAATTAATTTAAAAATAAATATTTTAATTTGGTAAAACACATATTAAATATATTAAAATACATATACGTTGTTTTAGTAGAACGAAGAAACTATTTTAAATGTTTCTAAATTTGGAAGAAAAAGAAACTATTTATAGGCCTCGCCCTACCCATATTAACCATAATTGTATTAGATCTAACTAATCTATTAAAATATAATTCGAGGAATAAAATTAGTTAATGTAAAGGTAATCAATCAAATTATTTTGGACATTGATTTTTTTTTTCAAACTTTTTTGTGAAGTTATATCAAAATAGAAGATGGGGGGAGAAATGATTCTTATTGTGGTTTTGTTTTTGTTGTTACTCATGTGGATAGAAACTTGTTGCCAGGACAATAATTGTTTCTTCTGCTAGAAAACAAAAGATCATAAGTAGGCCTGGTTATTAAATCAAATTCATGTTACCTACGTAGGATAACATGGCTCTTGTCGACATTCAATGGCCCAATGTTTATGCCGTTGTAAAAAAACATATTCTATACATATATATTCGTCGAAGTATAAATAATGTATTATATACCCATTATTCACTACATTAAATAATACCAAAATGAGTTAGATAAATGAAGTACCGTATCATTTTCTATTTAATATAGAAATATTTGTGACTACTTTCTTTTATATATTCGTGTGTTTACGTGCATTTATGGATGGCAAAAAAGACCAAGCCTGACGGGTATACTCGAAACTTGAAACATACGGGCTGGATATACCCGGAGTCCAACGGGTATGGGCCGGGTACGGGCTTAAAAGAAGAAAAAAATCGGGTACCGGTACGGGTATAGGATTTAGTGATACGCGCCCGATACCCGGCCCATTTACCCGAATAATACCCGAAAATATCATATTATAGATTTTCATATATATAAACTTAGTACATGTACTTATTAACTTCTCTATAGTCATATGTGGATATGTATTTGACAGGTGCTTAATGAACAAATAACTTATTTTTGAGCATGTATATTGGATATGGATGACATCACTCTTTATTACGTGGATGTTTATGCAATTAGGTGGTCCTGATACAATTACTTAATTAAGTAATCATTTTGATTTAGTTTGGTGTATGCGGTTTGAGTATGATATGCAAGTTATTAATCATATTTTCATATGTGGTATTGATTCTGATTATGTTTGTGCTTTGGCTTGTCTTCGTGATACGATTCCAAGCTTTGACTTCAGCAGTTTCACTAATAAGGACACCGCCCCCCCTAAAGCCCAACATGCATTGGCGAGTGCTCTTTTTAGTAAAATTGTCCACGAAATCGAAGTACAGTTTGACTTGACCGTTAGACAAAAAGCCGTTTTTTAGTGTCTCCGAGCACCACATGCACAAGATTTCCTTCTTGCTATACCTATAGATGGGTTAGGCCAGCATATGTCGCCGGTGGAGTATCATACTATCCTTAAGTATCGCCTCATGATTCCTTTATTCCCAGTTGATGAGGTATGCCCTATTTGTCATAAGGCGTGTTTGGATTCCTTTGGGGAGCATGCAGTTCATTGTAGAGAGCTCCCGGGGTTCAAATACCGACATGATTTGGTTAGGGGTGTCCTTTTTGACATATTCAGGTGCGCTGGTATTTCTGCTAAGAAAGAGGCACCCGTTAATTTCTTAACAGACCCGTTGGAAGGGAGATCTACCCTTCGACCAGCCGACATTCTGGTCTTTGGATGGGGTAGAGGAAAACATGCCTGTGTGGATCTAACAGGGGTTTCCCCGCTTGTGGGCTTAGGGGGTAGTGCTTTCACGGTGGGTCAGGCTGCTTTAAAGGCTGTTTCGGGTAAAGTGACCAAACATGAGAAAGCGTGCCTTGACAACCAACACGTGTTTATCCCATTTGCTTTTGATACTTTTGGTTTTCTGGCGCCAGAGGCTGTGGACCTACTTAGTCGAGTTCAAAGGGTCATGCATAGTGATGTTATGACCCCGAGATCTATGGACGTAGTTTTTAAAAGGCTTAGTTTTGCTATTCAAAAAGGGGTAGCGGCGCAGCTTGTCGCCCGTTTACCAACTATCTCGATGTAAATTCTACTAATTGGTGAGATTCAAGATTTGTTGTAGTCATTAAAATAGTAAATTATATAAATATCAAAGTAAAAATTGCACATTTGTCCCAATGGGTATTTTTAAGAAATTAACGGGGGTATACCCGATACCCGGCGGGTTATTACCCGATAAATACCCGACGAGTAACGAGTCGGGTATGGAACAAAGAATTACAACCGGGTACGGGCCTGGAATTACCAATACCTGGCCCAAGCCCGGCCCATTCCCATTCCTACGTGCATTTGTGGTAATGTTCACTTTGTGTTTATGCTTGTTTTCTAAGTTAGGTTACAATATGTGTGTATGAAATTCACGTGTGTATTATGCACCTGTGTGTGTATTTTGGGGTTTCGATCTAAAGTTAGGTTTTTGTGTGTTTTGATTTCTTAATATAGATTATGACACTTTGATTTATTTGTTTCTTTTGATTTAGGTGCAATAATATGCAAGAAAAAGGCACCAAGTAGTACTTCTTACTCCAAACAAGCCTTATTTATCCATACATACACTTAATCCAAATTGCACTTAACAATTGAAAAAAAAAAGTTATATTGGGCATATGCATATATAAGACAACATATATTTTTATCAACCCTGATTTTAACATATGATCCTATAAGATCACACATTAAAAGTTAAAAACAAGTTGACTCCAACTACGATTTATGTATCTAAAGACGATTTAAGTACATTCCACCCTAATAACGTTATAAATATTTTTATTAGTTGGAATGATACATTTGTAATATATTAAAAATCAATATCAATGAGGTAACTTTGTAGAATAGTATTCAAGTTTTAAAAGTGTTTCACTCAGGTCATTCAAGTTTCAAAAGTGTTCCAATTAAGTCACTCAACATTCAGTTTTCATTAAAATTAACGGTTTTTTCATCAATTTCATAAGTAACCATGGTAATTTAGATTTTTGTTTCTTTTTTCCGTTTTATTTGATGCTAACGTCGAGTGATGACGTGAATTTTAACTTATTTTTTTTTAATTTTTAATATAATTAAAGGGTATTTATGCTTAATAAATATAATTTCATATATTAACATAATCCGACCCCAGCATCTTAAACTCCATTTTTTTTCTTGGCACATGTAAAAAAGGACATGACTCGATTTGAATATAAAGTTATTTAATTGGGACAAAAACGATACGAGTGACCTAATTAGAACACTTTTAAAACTTGATTATTATTCTGTGACATTTGGATATATATACTACATAAACACACTTAGCTTGTAGCAAAGAAGAAAGGAAAATCTGCCCACAAATTAAAAGTCTCATCTTTATAAAAATCAAATTCAATTAAAGGATGGCTTGTTTTCAATTTTAACTTCCTGAATTGCTATAAAAAGGGTTTGGTTTGGCAACTATTTTTGGTATAATAAGGGGTTGGTTTAGCAGCTATATTTGGTCCCCCCAACTCCCCAAGTTATTGATGTTTGCTTGTCAAATTTAATAAAAAGGAATTTCTTTTCCTTTTGTTGTCATGATCATACATACAAAGAAAGATTGAGACTTTTTTAAAAAAAAAAAAACTTAGTTATATGAAATATTGTGTAATTTTCCTATACAGTATACCAACAACAACAACAACAACCATACCCAGTATAATCCCATCTATAGCGAAGCTATTGACAGGGTCTGGGGAGGGTAGGATGTAGGCAAGCCTTACCTCTATCCCAGGGATAGAGAGACTGCTTCCAGTGAGACCCCCAGCTCTAAAAACCATAACCAAGATATAAGCTTCTAGGTAAATATATAAACACACTACTAAAAGCGGGGGGGGGGGGGGGGGGAACCAAGACATAATCTTCTGGGACATCATATAAGCACACACTACTAAAAGAAGGGGGAATAAAAATAATCAAAATAAACACATAAATGAATAAGTACGTGTTAGTAAAACTACGACACCGGGACTAGGTGGGGACTTATAAAAGCTATATCACACCTCATACAAAATGAAAAATTAAACTAATAAGACGAGAATGTAAAGCAAAAACCAGGTTACCCTCTTAAAAGTCCTTAACCTTAATCCTAGTATACATACATACATACATACATACATACATACATACATACATACATACATACATACATACATACATACATACATACATACATACATACATACATACATACATACATACATACATACATTACATACATACATACATACATACATACATACATACATACATACATACATACATACATACATACATACATACATACATACATACATACATACATACATACATACATACATACATACATACATACATACATACATACCTACCTACCTACCTACCTACCTACATACATACATACATACATACATACATACATACATACATACATACATACATACATACATACATACATACATACATACATACATACATACATACATACATACATACATACATACATACATACATACATACATACATACATACATACATACATACATACATACATACATACATACATACATACATACATACATACATACATACATACATACATACATACATACATACATACATACATACATACATACATACATACATACATACGTACATACATACGTACATACATACGTACATACATACATACGTACATACATACATACGTACATACATACGTACGTACATACATACGTACGTACCTACGCACGTACATACCTACGCACGTACCAAGTCATTTTCGGCCTGCCTCTACTCCTCCTTCCATCTACAGTAAGTGTTTCAACTATTCTACACGGGTCTGTCGTCTGCCTCCTCCTTACATGCCCAAACCATCTCAATCTCCCCTCCCTTATCTTGTTTGAAATACTAGTGACTCCTAGTCTTTCCCTAAAAACCTCATTTCTTATCCTGTCCAACCTAGTATGCCCACACATCCATCTTAGCATCCTCATCTCCGCTACCTCTAGCTTTCGAGCATGCATTTTCTTGATGGCCCAACACTCTGTTCCGTATACCATAGAGGGTCTAATTGCAACCCTATAAAATTTCCCTTTTAATTTATCAGGGAACCTCTTGTCGCACAATACCCCTGTGGCTGCTCTCCACCTACACCATCCAACCTGGATACGGTGAGCTACGTCGCTATCTAACTCTCCATTACTCTGGACAAACGATCCAAGATACTTGAACTTAGTTGCTTGAGGAACCACCTGGCCCTCAATGGTAATCTGAGTGTCGTGTTCATCGCCTGCTCCGCTAAAATCACAGTAAAGGTACTCAGTCTTTGAGCGACTTATCCTCAAACCTTTGCATTCTAAGGCTACAGGCCATTCTTCCAACCTCGCTTTCAAGCTTTGTTTGCTTTCTTCTATCAACACAATATCGTCTGCAAAAAGCAAGCACCACGGAACGGACTCCTGAATCGACTTTGACAACTCATCTAAGACAATCGCAAATAGAAAAGGGCTCAACGCTGACCCTTGGTGGAGTCCTACTTCCACAGAAAAGAAATCTGTATCCCCTACCGGTGCACGAACACTAGTTGTGGTCTTAACATACATATCCTTAATTAAGTCTACATACTTACCAGGTACCCCTCTCTCCTCTAAACTTTCCCATATCAATCTACGTGGCACACTGTCATACGCATTTTCCAAATCAATGAACACCATATGTAGATATCGATTTTTCTCTCTATATTTTTCCATCAATCTCCTTAGAATGTGTATTGCCTCTGTAATTGACCGCCCTGGCATGAAACCAAATTGGTTTACCGTAACCTGGGTATCTCTTCTAAGTCTAATCTCAATCACCCTCTCCCATATACAGTATACCAATAAAGTTTAAAAAATAGAAAAAAGGAATCAATAACTTATCTTTTCAGGACGTTGGCTAATGGCTAGCACTTGCATGAAGTTAAAGCTTTCTCGTTGTTGATACTTTTCTGGAGAAACTATTTTTGTTCTTCAGTCTTTCTTGGTATTCTTGTATATCTTAAAGTGCACTCCAAAAGTTGTATTTTTAAAATAATTTATAATATTAAAAGAAATAATTCTAAAGAAAGTTTATTCTACAAAGGATATAAAAATAAGAAGTGTAAAAAGTCCTTATAGAATGACAAGTGTCCCAAAAGAAATCAAGTGGAAAAAAGTAATTTTGTTAAAGAGAATAAAAATATTATGCACATGCAATTTGATGTGCGTTAGGTGTAATATAATTTAGATGTATATTTAAGCCCTTTTTACACTTTTAGCCAAGTTTTAAATTTATAAAACACGATATTTACTAACACTAAACACACATATGGGCAAGTGCACCAATCGTGGACGTAGTATAGTGTTGGTAAGATACCGAGGTCGTCCAAGGACACAAGAGCTTTTAGTACCGGTTTATCCTCAATGTCTAATCAAATCAAAAAGTTAGAAAAGGTTTTTAAACTAAGAAAATAAAAACTAACTAAATGCTGAAAAATAAAATAAAAAATAAAAACAGATAGACAAGATGAATCACTTTGATCCGACTCGTGTATTAGTATAACCTTTGATTATTTTCGCACTTTTGCACTTGTTTAAGAGATTATCTTAGTTATTGTAGTAGGCCCCTCTTTTGAAGGTGACGTTACCCTCAACCCAGTAGTTTGAGTCAGCAAGGATACAATCCTAAAGGGTCGGATTATTGAAAGATAATGAATTAAGTTATTAATGCAAATTATGATAGGCCTCGCTTTTGGCGGTGACGTTACCCTCGGCTAAGTAGTCTGAGTCAGCAGGGATACAGTCCTAAATATCCGGGTTATAGTATTAATAGTAGTTAACTTATGAGGGGGTCAAAGAGTTTGGATCCCCGCCATCCAATACTGATGTGTGTAAAATGCAACATATAAATCACATCAATTAAGGCATAAAACTAACCCTTTTTAAGTACTAATGTTGGAAAAAGAGTGTTTTTGTCTTCCTTTTGTATTTTCAGGATGAAATGAGCTCAGATTCACAAAAGAAGCAAAAAGACAACTAATTCTAGCATAAATACAAGAAAAGGAATAAAAGTAGACTGCCCGGACCCTCAACGGCATCCTCCAAAGCAAAGAAGAGAAAACAGAAGCCTGAACACGCCCCGTGCTCAGCCAGCACGGGGCCGTGCCCAAGAAGCAGCATAAAAGACAAACTGGTAGAAGTTTCCATTGCCCACCACGGGGCCGTGTCCAGTGAGCACGGGAGCGTGGTGAAAGTACAGCAGGCGCATTAATTGTAATTGCGAATTACAATTAATGAGGAGAGAGACTGTCAGACGGGCACGGGGGCGTGTCCAGCGGACACGGGGCCGTGCCCAACCTTCTGTTCAGCCTATAAATAGGGTGCTTGGTTTCATTCCATCTCATCCCTTGGCACACCACCTCTCTCACACTTCATCCACCACCCACCACCACCATAACACCATCATCCACCACCATCATCCATTGTCCATCGTAGAGTGTGTGTGAGTCGTCTCGGGATCCAATATTGATCGTAAGAGTTCTTGACAATCAAGGCCATGTTTGCCTAAGTCTCTTACATCACTTGGTGAAGACAAGTGTTTAGTATAATACTTTTTATTTTTAATCTTTTGCACTTTTTATTTGGTTTTGTATTAATGACTTTAATAACTAGTTGCTTATGTTGAAGGTGATCTTTCCTTATCGTTTGTCCGTGGTGTCTTGGCATTATTTTACTGTCTATATAAAATAAAAGATTTTCACCATTCATATCTCCACGGTCTATATAGAGGTATGTTGGCTACCTGGTCGGGGGTTAAGGGAACGGTTTGGTAAGGGTCTTGCCCTTGTTCAGCGTTTAGAGGTCCTGCTTGGGACCTAGGTCAAATTTAGTAGGATCTCCTTCAATGCCCATAGTATTGGATGGCGGGGATCCAAACTCTTTGACTCCCTCATAAGTTAACTACTATTAATACTATAACCCGGCTATTTAGGACTGTATCCCTGCTGACTCAGACTACTTAGCCGAGGGTAACGTCACCGCCAAAAGCGGGGCCTACCATAATTTGCATTAATAACTTAATTCATTATCTTCCAATAATCCGACCCTTTAGGATTGTATCCTTGCTGACTCAAACTATTGGGTTGAGGGTAACGTCGCCTTCAAAAGAGGGGCCTACTACAATAACTAAGATAATCTCTTAAACAAGTGCAAAAGTGCGAAAATAATCAAAGGTTATACTAATACACGAGTCGGATCCAAGTGATTCATCTTGTCTATCTGTTTTTATTTTATTTTATTTTTCAGCATTTAGTTAGTTTTTATTTTCTTAATTTAAAAACATCTTTCTCACTTTTTGAATTGATTAGACGTTGAGGATAAACCGGTATTAAAAGCTCTTGTGTCCTTGGACGACCTCGGTATCTTACCAACACTATACTACGTCCACGATGGGTGCACTTGCCCATATGTGTGTTTAGTGTTAGTGAATATCGTGTTTTATAAATTTAAAACTTGGCTAAAGGTGTAAAAAGGGCTTAATTATATATCTAAATTATATACACACCAACACACATCAAATTTTTTGCGCCGTTGCCGGGGACACAAGGATTTTAAGAAAGTTAGGAATCAACGGCCTAATCATATTTTTATTTTTCTTTTTAATTTTTAGGATTTTTCTTAGTTTTTCAGCTTCTGCAGTGCTCAGCACGGGCCGTGCCTGGTCGGACACGGGCCGTGCCCAGCGTTATTACTGGCAGTTTTTAGTTTTCCAAGTTACAGAAGGCTGACCACGGGGCCGTGTCGGTGCAACACGGGGCCGTGTCCAACTTCCAGTAACTGGGGTCTGGAAAATATTAACTGAAACTCCGACCACGGGCCGTGTTCGCTGAACACGGGGCCGTGGTGAACCTTCTGACCAGCATTCTTTTCTGTTTTTATTGCAGGACTTGGAACCCGACGTCAACCTTACGTAGTGTATGAGCTCCAGTTCCAATAAGGACATAAAAGAACCACTAGAAGAACCCGAACGCTTTCTCAGAAAAAAGGTTAAAAGCTAAAAACTAAGAGAAGGTTTCGGGTGATCCACCTCCAATGGCGGACCAGCGTACCCTTATGGATTATCTACGACCTACCGTAGGTAACCTAGGCGCCGCTATCAATGCTCCGAATGTCGAAGCTAATAACTTCGAACTTCGGCCGCATTTGATACAAATGCTCCAAAACTCCGCAACCTTCCACGGGCTTGCGGACGAGGATCCCCATCTACATATCACCAATTTCTTATAAATATGTGATACCTTTCGGATCAACGGAGCATCAAATGACGCCATCCGCCTCCGTATGTTTCCTTTCTCACTAAAAGACCGAGCGAAAGCTTGGCTCAACGCCCTCCCAGCTGGATCGGTAAACACCTGGGATGAACTAGCCCAAAAATTTCTATATAAGTATTTCCCTCCCGCTAAAACTGCTAAATTAATGACTGAAATTAATACATATTCACAAGAGGATGGGGAATCCTTATATGAAACTTGGGAAAGGTTCAAGGAGTTATTACGCAAGTGTCCGCATCACGGCCTTGCGATATGGCAACAAGTATCCACTTTCTATAATGGATTGTTGCCACACACAAGGCAGACACTTGATTCTAGCTCCGGGGGACTTTTAGGTAATCGACGCCCACACGAGATATATAATCAAATTGAGGAAATTGCTCAAACCAATTTTCAATGGCACACCCCCCGGGGGAATAAATCTATTGCCCCGGGCGCCCATGAGGTTGATGAAAGCACTTCTTTACAAGCCCAAATCGAGGCCCTTTCTTCAAAGATAAAAAAATTGGAAATGACAAAAACAGTCTCGGTTATGGCTTGTGAAGGGTGTGGTGGGTCACATGAAAATTGGAGTTGTATTAAAGAAACGGACGATCAACAAGAAATGGTAAACTACATTGATAATAGACCTAGGCCGTCGGGTCCCCCAACGGGAACTTACAACCAAGGATGGCGAAACCACCCAAACCTTGGTTGGAGGGAACCCGGCAATAGTAGTAACCAACAAACCCAACGAACAAACTTTCAACAACCAAGAAATGAGTCACAAAATTTCACTCAACAACAAAGTGGACGAGAAAGGCTCGAAGATACTATATCTCGCCTCATCTCCGACGCTGAAAAGAAAAACTCGGAAAGATTTCTACAATTAGAATCAAATTTTAGAAATCAACAAGCTAGCATTCAAAACATAGAAAAACAATTAAATCAAATAGCTCAAAATTTTGCCGAGAGACCGCAAGGCGCATTACCTAGTAATACCGAAACAAACCCAAAAGCGCAAGTTCACCTCATCACGCTACGAAACCGCACCGTAGGGCCTGCAGAAGCGCCACCGCCAACTGAAGAAACAATACCCACACCTCTGCAAGAGAAGAACTCCCCTCCGTCACCAGAGCCTACCAAGGCTCCTCGAGTTCCATACCCCGGTAGGTTAATTCGTCAAAAGACCAATGAGCAATTCGCAAAGTTCGAAAGTCTGTTAAAACAATTGCATGTCAATATTCCTTTTATCGAGGTCCTAACACAAATGCCCAAATACTCTAAATTCATGAGGGACTTCCTCACGCATAAAAAGAAAATTGAAAATTTGCAGTTAGTCAATTTAGGCGAAGAATGCTCTGCACTCGTACTCAATAAACTTCCCCAAAAGAAAATCGACCCCGGAAGCTTCACGATTCCCTGTTCAATAGGGGAATCCCCCGTTCGTAATGCTCTAGCCGACCTTGGGGCTAGAATTAACCTCATGCCCTCATCTATGTTTAAAAGACTCGGCTTGGGAACCACGAGTCCCGCAAAAATGAGCATACAACTCGCTGATCGCTCCGTCAAATTTCCACAGGGTGTCATCGAAAACGTTTTGGTAAAGGAATAAAACACACTCATGGTGGTTATGGATGAAAAAGGGAACGAGAAAAATGGCCCCATGCACAAAGAACAGAGCAACCCGACACAAATCTCCATCACAGAAGGCTCAACACGGGCCGTGCCCAACCAACACGGCCCCGTGCTGAGCCACATGCAGAAAAACGCCCAGTTCAGGTAACTGGACACGGGCCGTGTTCACCAGACACGCCCCCGTGTCCAGGCTTCTGTCTCATTTCTTTAATTTCTGTTACTGGCACCTGACCACGGGGTCGTGCCTGGTCACCACGGGGCCGTGTCCAGACTGCCAGTAACATAAATCTTTGCTTTTTAACACCACACCACACATCCAATCAACCTAAAAATTTATTTTTGGGACACATTGAGGACAATGTGTAATTTAAGTGTGGGGGGGAAGCTAACACTTTGAAATTTTGCAAGTCCTAACAACAAGCCTTACACAAAACTCTATTGGAATCGCTAAACACCCCAAATTTTTTCAAAAATCCTTTCATTTTTACTTGTCTAAAGTTTAAGTTGGGAATCACAAGATTAATAAGGTTATATTTTTAAAAAAAATTTACAACCGAAAGCGTCGTGATACAAGAACCAACATAAGAAAATTATGAAACGGCATAACAAGTCTAGTTAAAATTCGATTATATATACTTGATCACATTAAAAACCCATTCCCACAAAAGTGAGTTTTGAGCCTTTATTGAGCATACAAATTTACATCTTTAGACTAAATGCTCATTTTTCGTTTCTTGTGTGAATAGCCGCTTGGTTCTTACAACTCTAGAACTTGCCACGACGATTCATTCCCGGTCCTTACCAACTTAAACCCAAGTAAGTAAATGATGGAGGCATTAGGACTAACTATTTTTCTTTCTACACCATTATTTTTCAATTTTTTTTACCACCTACCCAAAATCCCACTAGTTAACCCCTTTGAGCCTAAACCTTTCATTTCATTACCCAAAAACCCTTTTTACCCACCAAAAACCTTTTTATTTTTCACCCCTTATTTTAGTAACAAAGCTCGGCTTTTCGCAAGCTCGTTCTTTTATGTGACTAAAAAAAATATATATATATATGATGATGAAGTTAAAAACAAACAAAGCTATACAAACAAAAGCTTGTTTGGAGGAATACTTCAAAATAAAAAGTCACTAAAATTTTTTTTCGAAAAACCGACGCTTTTTACGCTTTTCGCCCTTTTACTAACCACTAACCCAACCACCCACCTTTAACCCAAGCCTAACCCTTCACCCAAAAAGTCCTCTTGATATTTACAAAGGTAAAAAGTTAAAAAGGAGGAGGATTGATTGCTTGGCAAGCCTATGGTAGGCGTGAGTTCCATGCCGCTCTCGAGTGATTCACTAAAAATTCACCTACGGCCGAGTGTTGAGTGATTTATCCCGTGAGGTATGTGAACTTGTATATAAATGGAATTTTAAAAAGGCATGTTATGCCCAAATAAGTAATTTATCCTATGAGACGTTCTCAATAAATCATAACGAATAGGATTGTGAGTAAATAAAAATAAAACCTAAAAAGATCTTGGATTCCCGACACTCTATGACAAACCAAAAACTTTCTCTTCTACCTATTCCATTTGGGAGTGTAACCCACATTTAAAGAGTTTTGCTTGAGGACAAGCAAAAATTCAAGTGTGGGGGTATTTGATGTGTGTAAAATGCAACATATAAATCACATCAATTAAGGCATAAAACTAACCTTTTTTAAGTACTAATGTTGGAAAAAGAGTGTTTTTGTCTTCCTTTTGTATTTTCAGGATGAAATGAGCTCAAATTCACAAAAGAAGCAAAAAGACAACTAATTCTATCATAAATACAAGAAAAGGAATAAAAGTAGACTGCCCGGACCCTCAACAGCATCCTCCAAAGCAAAGAAGAGAAAACAGAAGCCTGAACACGCCCCATGCTCAGCCAGCACGGGGCCGTGCCCATGAAGCAGCATAAAACACAAACTGGTAGAAGCTTCCATTGCCCACCACGGGGCCGTGTCCAGTGAGCACGGGGGCGTGGTGAAAGTACAGCAGGCGCATTAATTGTAATTGCGAATTACAATTAATGAGGAGAGAGACTGTCAGACGGGCACGGGGGCGTGTCCAGCGGACACGGGGCCGTGCCCAGCCTTCTGTTCAGCCTATAAATAGGGGTGCTTGGTTTCATTCCATCTCATCCCTTGGCACACCACCTCTCTCACACTTCATCCACCACCCACCACCACCATAACACCATCATCCACCACCATCATCCATTGTCCATCGTAGAGTGTGTGTGAGTCGTCTCGGGATCCAAGATTGATCGTAAGAGTTCTTGACAATCAAGGCCATGTTTGCCTAAGTCTCTTACATCACTTGGTGAAGACAAGTGTTTAGTATAATACTTTTTATTTTTAATATTTTGCACTTTTTATTTGGTTTTGTATTAATGACTTTAATAACTAGTTGCTTATGTTGAAGGTGATCTTTTCCTTAACGTTTGTCCGTGGTGTCTTGGCATTATTTTACTGTCTATATAAAATAAAAGATTTTCACCATTCATATCTCCACGGTCTATATGGAGGTATGTTGGCTACCTGGTCGGGGGTTAAGGGAACGGTTTGGTAAGGGTCTTGCCCTTGTTCAGCGTTTAGAGGTCCTGCTTGGGACCTGGGTCAAATTTAGTAGGATCTCCTTCAATGCCCATAGGTATTGGATGGCGGGGATCCAAACTCTTTGACTCCCTCATAAGTTAACTACTATTAATACTATAACCCGACTATTTAGGACTGTATCCCTGCTGACTCAGACTACTTATGCCTCTTTTGATGTAATTTATATGTTGCATTTTACTCACATCAAATACCCCCACACTTGAATCTTTGCTTGTCCTCAAGCAAAACTCTTTAATATGTGGCTTACACTCCCAAATGGAATGGCTAGAAGAGAAGGTTTTGGGCTTGTCATAGAGTGTCGGGAATCCAAGATCTTTTTGGGTTTTATTTTTATTTATTTACAATCCTATTCGTTATGATTTGTTTAGAACGTTTCATAGGATAAATTACTTATTAGGGCATAGCATGCCTTTTTAAAATTTTATTTATATACAAGTTTACATACCTCACAGGGGATCACTCAACACTCGGCCGAAGGTGTATTTTTAGTGAATCACTCGAGAGCGGCATGGAACTTACTTCTACCATAAGCTTGCTAAGCAATCAATCCTTCTCCTTTTTAACTATATACCTTTGTAAATATCAAGAGAACTTTTTTGGGGGAAGGGTTAGGCTTGGGTTAAAGGTAGGTGGTTGGGTTAGTGGTTAGTAGAAAAGGGCGAAAGACGTAAAAAGCGTCGGTTTTCGTAAGACTTCTTTTTTTTTTTTGACTTTTTATTTTAATGAAGCAATTTTTTCAAAAAAAAGTTCTTTTTGATAACCTTGTTTGTTTATTTCTTTTGGCTTCATTATTATCATCATTTTTCTCTCTCTCTGTTTTTTTTTAAGGAAGTCATAAGAAAAACCGCGCTTTGTTACTAAAATAAAGGGTTTAAAATGAAAAAGGGGTTTTGGTGGGGAAAAGGGTGTTTGTTTTGGGTTAAGAAATGAAAAGGTTTAGGCTCAAAGGGGTTAACTAGGGGATTTTGGGTCGGTGGTAAAAAAAAAGAAAAATAATGGTGTAGAAATAAAAAGGGGTTAGTCCTAATGCCTCCATCATTTACTTACTCGGGTTTAAGTTGGTAAGGACCGGGAATGTATCGTCGTGGCAAGTTCTAGAGTTGTAAGAAACCAAACGGCTATTCACACAAGAAACGAAAAATGAGCATTTAATCTAAAGATGTGTATTTGTATGCTCAATAAAGGCTCAAAACTCACTTTTGTGGGAATGGGTTTTTTATGTGATCAAGTATATATAATCAAATTTTAACTAAGCTTGTCATGCCGTTTCATAATTTTCTTATGTTGGTTCTTTTTATCACGACATTATCGGTTGTAAATTTGTAAAAATATAACCTTTTTAGAATTTTGAAATTCCCAAATTAAACCAAGACAAGTAAAAAAAATGAAAAGTTTTTGAAAAAAATTTGGGGTGTTTAGTGGTTCCAATAGAGTTTTGTGTAAGGCTTGTAATTAGGACTTGCAAAATTCAAGGTTTTAGCATCCCCCCACACTTAAATTACACATTGTCCTCAATGTGTTCCAAAAATAAGTTTTTTCGGTTGATTAAAATGTGTAAAAGTGGGTTAAAAACAAGATTTTATGGTACTGGGTAGCTGAACACGGGGTGGTGTTGGCTGAGCACGGCCCTGTGTCCAGACTGCCAGTACCAAAAGTAAACAGAAGGCTGGGCACGGGGGCGTGTTCAATGAGCACGGCCCCGTGTCCAGGTACCTGAACTGGGCATTTCTGCAGATTTTTGGGCACGGGGGCGTGTTGGGTTGAGCACGACCCCGTGCTGAACTTGCTGTAATGAAGAAAAATTGTCGAGAGGCTCTGTTTTTGTGCATGGGGTGTTGGTTCAAGCTTCCCTTAGCATCCTTCACCATCCCGAGTGTGTTTTATTCCTGAAAATTAAAACTAAACTAGAAAGCATAAAAGTTAAACTAATCTAAAACTAAGGATAGTTCCGCGGAATGCCTCCGTGGTGCGCCACGTTTATAAGGGTCCTTGGCTAGACCCTCCTTATCGGGTGGTTCTGGCTCATCTTCAATTAGGGGGTCATTATTGCCAAAAGGATACTTCGTTGAACGCTCAAGATCTATGCTCCTTTTGAATGCCCCTAATTGAAGAGGTAGATTGTTGAATTTCCGGTTTTTCAAAGCTTTATGAGTTTGTACAAAAGGTTTTCCCAAGACCAAAGGAGCGTCATTGAGGATGACAAAGTCGGTTGGGATCACCATTTGATTTGCTTGAACCAAGACATCCTCAACTACACCGATTGATTTTATCATTTTTCGATCGGATAGAAAAATGGGTATTTGAAGTGGAGTAAAATCACTAATACTTAATTTTTCAAAAATGTAGTTAGGCATTATGTTAACACAAAGATCTTTATCAATGGTGATATTACTATTAAAGGAATTTTGAAAGAAACATGGAACCGGTAATGTTAATTTCAAAAGGGTCTTCTTTTATTAGCGAAGTTTGATCATTAGTTAACTTAACACTTACCATTTCTTCAATTTTAGCACTAGTGTTTAACTCTTTTAAAAACTTTGCATGAGGGGTTACTAAACAATGATTTTGGAAAGTAGGTGACAAGAGATTAATTTCTTCAAAATTAGACTCTTCTTGAATTTTAACGTTATCTTCCTCACCTTTTTCGTTGTTTAACTCATGTGTCGGTTTTTCACTTTCTTGTTCTTCCATTTTTACATTTTCAACTATCTCTTCGTTATTATTACAATTTAATTCTTCTCTTGCGCGAGACTCCTCTTCCCTTGCGCGAGATTCTTTTATGCAACGTTTGATAGTTTTAATGTGTTCTAATATCCTATTGGTTACTTCGGTGAGAGAGAAAGAATTGGGATCCTCAAGGCTTGAATCCGGTTGTTCGATCCTTGGTTCATCATAGTACTCATATGAAGTAGATGGTTCACACCATTGTTCTTCATTGTAAGTATATGATGGATAAGAGTCGAAACTTTGTTCTTCATAGTACTCATATGAGGTGGGTTGCTCACACCATGGTTCCTCATAATAAGTGTATGAAGGTGGTGGCTCATATCTTGAATCTTCAAAGTATGAGTATGAGGGCTCATACCTTGGTTCATCAAAATATGAGTATGAGGAAGGAGGTTCATACCTTGGGTCTTCATAGGATGTGTATGAAGTTGACGGCTCGTACCTCGGCTCCTCATAATAGTTGTATGAATTGGATGGTTGATATGAGTTACTATATTGAACTGAGCGTGTGTTACGACAATTAGTGAAATAATTACCCCTATAATCATCCTCATCATAGGTGTAGTTGTAGCCTCCTGAGTATTGATCCATAAGAATCACTCAACAGACCACAACTGAGTCTCGGGACCAGAAAACAAAAACAAAAATGGAAACAGAAGCTGGACATGGCCCCGTGTTCAGTGGACACGGCCCCGTATTCAGGATGTGTATCTGGGCGTTTTAATTAAAGTTACTGGTCTCGTTGAGCATGGGGGCGTGTTCAGTGAGCACGGCCCCGTGTTCAGACTCTGTATCTAGGTATCTAACTAAAAATATGCAGCACGGGGGCGTGTTCAGTGAGCACGGCCCCGTGTTCAGGCTACTGTAAATGCAAACTAAGCTAAAATGCAGAAAAATGTGCGCGCGTTTTAAAAAGGTTTTGAAAAATAGATTAGGCCGTCGATTTTAAACTTTCTTAAAATCCTTGTGTCCCCGGCAACGGCGCCAAAAAACTTGATGTGCGTTAGGTGTAATATAATTTAGATGTATATTTAAGCCCTTTTTACACTTTTAGCCAAGTTTTAAATTTATAAAACACGATATTTACTAACACTAAACACACATATGGGCAAGTGCACCCATCGTGGACGTAGTATAGTGTTGGTAAGATACCGAGGTCGTCCAAGGACACAAGAGCTTTTAGTACCGGTTTATCCTCAACGTCTAATCAAATAAAAAAGTTAGAAAAGGTTTTTAAACTAAGAAAATAAAAACTAACTAAATGCTGAAAAATAAAATAAAAAATAAAAACCGATAGACAAGATGAATCACTTGGATCCGACTCGTGTATTAGTATAACCTTTGATTATTTTCGCACTTTTGCACTTGTTTAAGAGATTATCTTAGTTATTGTAGTAGGCCCCTCTTTTGAAGGTGACGTTACCCTCAACCCAGTAGTTTGAGTCAGCAAGGATACAATCCTAAAGGGTCGGATTATTGAAAGATAATGAATTAAGTTATTAATGCAAATTATGATAGGCCTCGCTTTTGGCGGTGACGTTACCCTCGACTAAGTAGTCTGAGTCAGCAGGGATACAGTCCTAAATAGCCGGGTTATAGTATTAATAGTAGTTAACTTATGAGGGGGTCAAAGAGTTTGGATCCCCGCCATCCAATACCTATGGGCATTGAAGGAGATCCTACTAAATTTGACCCAGGTCCCTTGCAGGACCTCTAAACGCTGAACAAGGGCAAGACCCTTACCAAACCGTTCCCTTAACCCCCGACCAGGTAGCCAACATACCTCCATATAGACCGTGGAGATATGAATGGTGAAAATCTTTTATTTTATATAGACAGTAAAATAATGCCAAGACACCACGGACAAACGATAAGGAAAGATCACCTTCAACATAAGTAACTAGTTATTAAAGTCATTGATGCAAAACCAAATAAAAAGTGCAAAAGATTAAAAATAAAAAGTATTATACTAAACACTTGTCTTCACCAAGTGATGTAAGAGACTTAGGCAAACATGGCCTTGATTGTCAAGAACTCTTACGATCAATCTTGGATCCCGAGACGACTCACACACTCTATGATGGACAATGGATGATGGTGGTGGATGATGGTGTTGTGATGGTGGTGGGTGGTGGATGAAGTGTGAGAGAGGTGGTGTGCCAAGGGATGAGTTGAAATGGCTCCAAGCACTCCTATTTATAGGCTGAACAGAAGCCTGGGCACGGCCCCGTGTCCGCTGGACACGGCCCCGTGCCCGTCTGACACTCTCTATCTTCATTAATTGTAATTCGCAATTACAATAAATGCACCTGCAGCACTCTGACCACGCCCCCGTGTCCGCTGGGCACGGCCCCGTGGTGGGCAATAGAAGCTTCTACCACTTTGTCTTTTGTGCCAGGGCTGACCATCCTGGACACTGCCCCGTGCTCGCTGAGCATGGCCCCGTGTTGAGCTGGACACGCCCCGTGTCCGCTGGACACAGCCCCGTGTTCAGCTGGGCACAGCCCCATGCTCAGCTTTCTTCTTGTTTTTGCTTTGGGAGATGCTGTCGAGGAGTCGGGCATGCCACGTTTCTTCCTTTTCTTTGTATTTATGTTGGATTTGGCTGCATTTTTGCTTCTTTTGTTCATTTAAGCTCTTTTAACCCTGAAAATTCAAAAGGAAGACAAAAGCACACTTTTTCCAACATTAGTACTTAAAAAGGGTTAGTTTTATGCCTCATTTGATGTAATTTATATGTTGCATTTTACTCACATCAAATACCCCCACACTTGAATCTTTGCTTGTCCTCAAGAAAAACTCTTTAATATGTGGCTTACACTCCCAAATGGAATGGGTAGAAGAGAAGGTTTTGGGCTTGTTATAGAGTGTCGGGAATCCAAGATCTTTTTGGGTTTTATTTTTATTTATTTACAATCATATTCGTTATGATTTATTTAGAACGTTTCATAGGATAAATTACTTATTAGGGCATAGCATGCCTTTTTAAAATTTCATTTATATACAAGTTCACATACCTCACGGGGGATCACTCAACACTCGGCCGAAGGTGTATTTTTAGTGAATCACTCGAGAGCGGCATGGAACTTACTTCTACCATAAGCTTGCTAAGCAATCAATCCTCCTCCTTTTTAACTATATACCTTTGTAAATATCAAGAGGACTTTTTTGGGGGAAGGGTTAGGCTTGGGTTAAAGGTAGGTGGTTGGGTTAGTGGTTAGTAGAAAAGGGCGAAAGGCGTAAAAAGCGTCGGTTTTCGTAAGACTTCTTTTTTTTTGACTTTTTATTTTAATGAAGCAATTTTTTCAAACAAAGTTCTTTTTGATAACCTTGTTTGTTTATTTCTTTTGGCTTCATTATTATGCAACAAAATAGTTTTGCTTGAGGACAAGCAAAGATTCAAGTGTGGGGGTATTTGCGGGGTTTCTAGACTTCGTAACCCATTGCAGCAAACAGACCATCAACCTGTCACATACGTTAAAATAAAAGTCAATACATAAAGTAAAGGTGAGTACACAAGTTTGCATAGATATTGTATAAAAACCGTTTACGCATAACCAACATGTAACACGTAACGGGCGATGCATGTAACTACCAACAATGATACAACCTAACCACGTGACTGCGATGTAGAGTATGCGCAAAACATGTTCACCAAAGCGAACACGTGAAGTAAAGTATGTGATCCTTAGCAACCCCTGTCACACAGGCGCTGAGTCCAAACTATAGTACTATCATTGCTAAAGACGGTCTGGCATAACATTGTGCAAGCATAGTAACAAGCCTTCAACAAATCACATATAACATGCGGGAGTGGTTAGCGTTTATGAAGTGTTTGCATTGTGTGTTGTGTTTTGATAGAGAACGTATGTAACACCCAAAAGTGCGTTAAACGAAAATGGGTTCAAGTATACTCACAGAGCGTGTACTAATCAAGAAACACGATCCTCAATGGATTGAAGGGGCCGCCGGATCAGCCTGCGTACGGGAACAGAAGCGTAAGTCCTTCAAAGTGCTGAAACGGTCGAAAATCGGAGTGTCGATGGGAAACAGAAGCTTCGTACGAAGCTGGTGCCTTCGTAAGAAGGTGGGTCTTCGCACACGTGGGGCTTCCGTTGTCCAAAATCGAGTGTCTTTGCGTCTGTCTTCAGAAAATCGAGTGTTCATCCCTCCAATCTTAAGTTACTGATTAAACTTAAAGTCGGAGAGATCTTTGATTACGTCACAAGTGAGAATCAGGCTGTTAGGTGTAAAACCAGTGCCTTCGTACGAAACTGGCTTCGCACAGAATAGTCCAATTCACAAACGTTGCTGTTTTTGGCATTCGGTGCTGTGTTTTTGCCTGAATCGGATGTATTTCCAAGTCCTTTTCAAACTGGTTTCGACATTACCACATTCCACTATTCAGTGAACGAAATACATATCGTTTTAGGTTTGTTTAGGGTGAAAATCGAGTTTAAACTAGTTTTAAAAGAGTTTCATCTTAGATTCTAACACTTGGTGAGTGCGAAATCAACTGATTTCTAACTTAGGAAGCCGTGGCTAGTCCCAATACACTCGGTCAAGTGTAAAACAGTTGTAGATGAAGAAGAGTCGATGAAAAAGATGAAGAGTTCCTATAAAAGCAGGAATTTATGAAGAAAAGAAGAGTTTAAGTGAAAAAGATGAAGTTTTAAGTGAAAACATAAGAGTTTTAAATGAAAACGAAGTGATCCTTGTGGAAATCGAAGTGGAAAACGTTGTGTAATTGAATAAAACTGTTAAATCTTACTTGAAAATGGTCGGACAACAATTCGACAGAGTTTCGATATGTAATCAGCAAGTGAGAATGAACGAGGAGGAGCTGGGTTTGCACAACAGCATCTTGTTTGAAGCAGCTGCCTTCGTATGAGGTCAGTTGGCTTCGTTCGAAGGTGCTGTTTAGTGTAACCTTTTCTTCGTTTCGCGTGTAAAATGCTCGTTTAATGTGTTTTGTTACGTTAGTTAGTATTGGTACTTTAAGTATTTTGCGTAACATCGTGATTCGGGTCGCGTTGCGTTTTAGAGTGATAAATCGAGTTGTGCAAGTAGCGTTGATTTTGCGTTGCGATAGCGTTTGCGAGTAAACATTACACATCAGAAGCACACACAAGTAAAGCATATAAAAACACACAACATAACATTACTACTACTAATAATAGCATTTGCGATTTAGCGTGTTAGTCGTGATAAGCGTATGCGGAGGCATATGGTAACCAAACAAACACACTCGGCAATTTAAATAGCAGGATTCTCTGTAATTCGTGTTGCGTAAGCATTGCGAGTGTAAAGCGTTTAAACATGTAGCGGTGCGGTGTGATGAAAATGTATTTAGTATAGCATAACCCTTTATTTATATCGAATCTCGGAATACAAACGGTTACAAATCGAAGCAAAAGCGAATGGGTAACAATCCGAAAAGTCAGGTTTTTACAGCCTCCCCTACTTTAGGAAATTTCGTCCCAAAGTTAAGGAGCAGGTGTTACAAAGAGTTGCGGATATTTAGCTTTCATATCACTTTCGAGTTCCCAAGTGAACTCGACGCCACGTTTGCCTTCCCAGCGAAGCTTCACTATGGGAATGCGTGAGCGTCAAAGTTTCTTGGTCTCTCAATCCATGATTTCTACAAGCTTTTCCACAAAGTGCAGGGTCTCGTTTATTTGCAAGTCTTCAAGAGGTACGTGAAGATTCTCTTCAGCTAAGCACTTCTTGAGGTTTGAGACGTGGAAAGTCGGATGTATGTTGTTGAGTTCAGCCGGTAATTCGAGTTGGTAGGACACTTTGCCAATTCTTTCCAGAATCTTAAAGGGACCCACGTACCGTGGCGCTAGCTTCCTTTCTTGCCGAATCGGATCACCCCCTTCCAAGGTGAAACCTTTAGGAGTACGTGATCACCAACTTCAAACTCAAGGGGCTTGTGACGTTTATCGGCATAGCTCTTTTGATGACTCCGAGCTTTCAAGAGATTGTCCCTTATTTGGTGGATCTTGTCGGTCGTTTCTTGTATCAACTCAGAACCGGTGATCTGTGTGTCCCCGATCTCGTTCCATACAATAGGCGATCAACATTTTCTACCATTTAATGCCTCAAAGGGTGCCATTTGAATACTTGTGTGATAACTGTTATTGTACGAGAATTCTACTAAAGGTAAATTCGAATCCCAATAACCACCAAAATCTATAACGCACGAATGAAGCATGTCTTCAAGGGTGCGGATCGTGCGCTCAGTCTGACCGTCAGTCTGGGGATGGAATGCGGTACTAAGATTAAGAGTTGTAGCGAGAGCGGACTGGAATGTCTCCCAAAGACGCGAGGTAAAACGACCATCGCGGTCAGAGATGATGTCACGAGGCGTCCTGTGTCGACAAATGACTTCATCGGTATAGATTCGTGCTAATCGTTCTACCTTGAAGTCTTCTCGCATCGGTATAAAGTGTGCGGATTTCATAAGACAATCCACGATAACCCAAATACTATCATGACCAGAAGCCGTATGCGGGAGTTTCGTAATGAAGTCCATGGCGATACTCTCCAATTTCCACCTCGGGATTTCGGATTGTTCGAGTAAGCCAGAGGGTCTAAGGTGTTCGGCCTAAACTCTCGAACAAGTTAGGAATTTGGAAACATACAACGCGATATCCTTTTTCATTCCTGGCCACCAATACCTGGAACGAAGGTCCTGGTACATCTTGTCGGCACCGGGGTGAATGGAATATCGGGATTTGTGGGCTTCAGTCAACAATATCTCTCTGAGATTATTGCGACCAGGAATCCAGATGCGGTCGAGGTAGTGATAGATACCGTTCGATTTGGTGACAAGCTGAGTTTCAGCACACACCACACCTCATTTCCTCTTTCAAGGTATTCTCAATGAAGCATGCATGCTGGGTGTCGCGAATTAGGGCTTCGAGGTTATTCTGGGCTTGAAGGTCGCGAACGCTATACACATAGCTTCGTCGACTGAGGGCATCGGCTACGACGTTTGCCTTGCCTGGATGGTAGTGTATCTCACAATCGTAGTCGTTGAGAAATTCAACCCATCTGCGTTGGCGTATTGTCACGGCCCCCGACCCGGTTTGACCCGTTTCAGGAGCCGCGGGACAGAAATCCCGTGGCATTTAATTTAGGCGACAGCGGAAGTCTTTTAAAACAGGATCTTTCAATATTTAAAACTGCCCGTTTACATAATTTAGGGATAAAACCCCGGTAATTTACAATCATTTGATTTCACTGGGAAATCTTTTATTTTACAAAACATGTTTCTTTATTTTATCATGAGCCACTTTCTTAAGCTTGTAGTGCTTCACGACACTTTTCCTGGATCATAACAGATCACCTGAAACATGTTTGAAAAATGTTTTGTCAGCGGGAAATACTGAGTGAGTTCATTCAGGTTTTATAAAATGACCCTTAGTTATAAAATTACAGCATAAGAGCGATTACAATGGTTTATATCTTATTTTTATCTGGCGCCGTGTCACAATGGTGACATGTCACAATGGTGACGATGGTCATACCACTATTAGGTCAATGAACCCAAATAGTGATGATTATCCCTAGTAGTTCATTGAACCTAACTGGGTGAAAATTAGTAATGTGCACAATACCCCACTAGCCAGTGACTCAAGATAACCACGACTTAATCCCTGTAATTATAACTTTTGAAAAATAATTTGGAGTATTGTAAAAACAGTTGATAAAAAGAGAATGACTCACCTTGCAGATTTAACGAGCAGTGTATAAGCCTACTGATTTAGCCTTGATTAACCTAATTTAAATAATAATGCACACAAACTGGGTTAGTAACTAATACAGCAGTTACGACAATTCTTGAGATTAAACCCTCACAACGATTAACAAAGTGCAATACTTAACAATTCAGCGGATTCACAACGAATGACAGAGTATAGCCCGAGTTCGGACAGCACTCAAACATTCAAGTCGAAATCACGACGAATGACAAAGTATAAACTCAATTTGAGCAGCACTTAATCATACGTTGGATAGTTTCAATCGGTCGGACGTTGAATCGTAATAGCGATCGAGTTATTACCCTGTATTGCGGCGTCGATTAGTGATCCGTGTGTGTTAATTGTGGTAAACAGAACGTAACTCAGTGCCTAAAACGAATTTCTTTGTCGAACATACGCAGAATATCAAGTGCCAATGTCTGCTATTTATACACTGATTTTGACATGCTTACGGACCGTAAGACTTTTTTTCCTTACGGTCCGTAAAGGACACCTGATCACTATAGGGTAGCCACGTGTGGGACTAGGCCTGCTGAGTTGACAGTTTCTTCAAATTTGAATTTGACAACAAGTTATTTAGATAATCGTCCACTAGGGTTTACCCCCCTCCCCCCCCCCCCCGAGTTTTAGGGGCCCTGATCCTGATTCCGATATTTCTGAAAATTTTAGGGTTTGTGCAGAATCACTTGGGTGTCTTAATTAGGGTTTTCTTAATAGATAATTAACATACTAAGTATTAATTTTAGTGAGAGTTGATACATCCTCCCCACCTTAAGAAAAATCTCGTCCTCGAGATTTACTGGAATAAATGCGGATATTTCCACTTTATTTCTGATTCCAGCTCCCAAGTGTATTCTGGTCCTCTCTTTGAATTCCACTTGACTTTGACCAATACTAGTCGTTTGTATTTGAGAAACTTGATCTTTCTATCTTCTATTTGTAGTGGTTTCTCTACAAATTTCAATTTTTCATTTACCTCTATATCTTGAAGAGGTACTACCAGGGATTCGTCTGATAAACATTTCTTGAGATTGGATACATGAAACACATCATGTACTCCAGCTAACTCTTCTGGTAGTTGTAAACGATAAGCAACTGGTCCTATACGTTGGATCACTGGAAATGGTCCTACGTACCTTGGACTTAGCTTTCCTTTCTTACCGAATCTAACAACTCCTTTCCAAGGAGATACTTTCAATAGCATTTTGTCTCCAACTTGAAACTCCAACGTCTTTCGTCTATTATCTGTATAACTCTTCTGGCGATCTCTAGCCGTCTTCAGCCTTTTCTTCGTGATACTGAATATCATAGTCGTAGTCACTTAGGATTTTCATCCATCTCCTTTCCCTCATGTTTAATTTTTTTTTTTGCTCAAATATATATCTTAAAGTCTTATGACCCGTATAGACAGTAAACTTACTTCCATACAGATAATGTCACCAAATCTTAAGGGCAAAAATTTATGGTTCCTAATTCTAAGTTATGAGTGGTATAGCTTTCTTCGTGCTTTTTCAATTGCCTTGATGCATACGCAATTACCTTTTTGCGTTGCATTAACACACATCCAAATCCTAGCTTTGAAGCATCACCATATACTTTTAAAATCTTCTGTTCCTTCTGGTAAGGCTAGGATTGGGGCATTTGTTAATTTATGCTTTAAGATCCTAAAGGCTTCTTCTTGTTTAGGTCCTCATTCAAACTTAACTGTTTTACAGGTTAGCTTAGTTAATGATATAGCTATCTTGGAAAAATCCTTAATAAACCGTCTATAGTATCCGGCTAAACCTACAAAACTCCTAATTTCCATTGCGGATTGCGGAACCTTCCATTTGGTAATTGCTGTTATCTTATCAGGATCTACGTGAATACCTCCATGATTCACCATATGACCTAGAAATTGTACTTCTGGCAGCCAAAAATCACACTTCGAGAATTTGGCGAAAAGCTTCTCTTTTCCTAACAAAGTTAAGAGTGCATGCAAGTGCTGATAATGTTTTTCCTGACTTTTGGCATAATTAAGTATATCGTCGATGAAGATAATTACAAATTTATCCAAATATGGTTTACAGATCCTATTCATTTTGTCCATGAATGTTGCAAGTGCATTCGTTAATCCGAAGGGCATGACTGTAAACTTGTAATGACCATACCTAGTTCTGAAAGCAGTTTTAGGTATGTCTTCCTCTTGTACTTTCAATTGATGATATCCGGAACGTAGGTATATCTTTAGAAAAATATCTAGCTCCTTGAGGTTGATCGAAAAGATCGCCAATCCTAGGTAATGGTATCGATTCTTAATTGTAACCTTATTCAATTCTCTATAATCAATACACATTCTCATCGGACCATCCTTTTTCTTAATAAACAACACTGGTGCCCCCTCCCACGGGGATAAACTAGGTTGTATGAAACCTTTACTTAATAATTCATCTAATTGATTTTTCAGTTTTAATATTTCTGTGGGTGCTAACCGATAAGGTGCCTTGGCTATCGGTATAGTTTCTGGAATTAGATGAATCCTAAATTCTACCTCCATATCTGGTGGTAACCCTGGTAATTCTTCTGGGAATACATCTGGGTATTCTGAAACTACAGAAATTTCCTTAAGTTCTTTATCTTTAGTATTAATGATTACTGAAACTATTCCTTTCTTTTGTTCATAATTAGCAACTTTCATTACTGATATAAACTTTATGGGTTTACATGGCTTATCTCCTGTAATCATTATTACTTCTCCAGTGGGTGCACAAATTTTTATGGAATTATTATCACAGATAATTCGAGCATGGTTGTTTAGTAACCAATCCATTCCTAACACATCATCAAATTCAACTAATTTCATAGATAATGGGTTTGCAAAAATTTATGACTTAAAAGTTCTATTTCTACGTTTTGCAGAACCTTATTTATTTTAACTGAATTCCCATCTGCCGTTTCTACTGTAGAAATTTGCCTAATGCTGGTTAAAGGTAAGTTAAGAATTTGGTAGAATGAAATATTTATAAAACTTTGGTTTGCACCAGAGTCAAATAATACTTTTGTGTAAACGTTGTGAACTAAGAACGTACCAACTATCACATTTGGAATGAGCTCTGCTTCCTGAGTAGTCAGTTGGAAGGCTCTTACATTCCTTTTTGCTCCTTCTGCAGGTTTGGCTTTATTGTCAGATAGTTTGTTCAGTTTTGGACAATCTGGCCTAAGATGTCCAGCTTCTCCATAGTTGTAACAGACTGAAAATCTCTTCCTCCTGCAGTCTTCTTCTTGATGCCCCGGAATTTTGCAAAAATTGCAATATCCTTTGCATCTTCCAAAATGCTTCCTTTTGCAAGAATTTCAAAATGGGCTAGTGGAAGATTGCCCATTCCCTCCTTTCTTGAAATTGTTATGGTTACCCGGACGGAATCCTCGGGTAATCTTTTGGGCTACTTCCTTCCTTCTATTTTCTTCTCTTGTCCGTACTAGTTCGTCAGTCATAGTATTGGCTAAATCCACCGCATCATCAATCGTGCGAGGTTTCGCAGCCTTGACGATATTACGGATTTCAGCAATCAATCCCCAAATATAACGAGAAATAAGTACCGGGTCTGGCGAAGCCAGGGTTGGTACTACTCGAGCATACTCGAAGAATGTCAAAGTATACCTTCGACAATCTACATCCACCATCCGGTGGGTTAGAAACTTATTTGTCATTTGTTCCTTTTCATACTCGGGACAGAATTTTCTTTCTACAAAGCTCTTAAATTCTTCCCAGTTCATAGCATACGCCATCCTTCTTCCTTTTGCTTGTAACACCGTATTCCACCATTCTAACGCCCCTTCTTTGAAAAGGTTTGACGCGTACATGACCTGATCATCCTGAGCACATTTACTTATGGCAATTACTGCCTCGGTTTTCTCTAACCAACGCAGTGCCGCAGTCGCTCCTTCATTGCCTGCAAACTCAGTGGGTTTACAAGCAAGAAATTCTTTGTAAGTGCAACCAGGCGTTGCAGCTTTCATTTTCTTAGGGGGAGGAGCTTGCCGTGGTTCATTCTCATGATTAGTATGATTATTGCCTCCGTTTACGCTATTACTAAAGTTATCTTCAGAAATACGTTTGCTAGGAACGATTTGTTGTGGTTCTATTGGATTTTTAACAGCAGCAACGATTGCTGGAATAGCGTTGGCTATCCCTTGAGCAACTATTGCTGGAATAGCGTTGGCTATCCCTTGAGCAACGATATTTTCTATATCCTGCCTACTCATATATTGATCCCCCGGTTGTTGCTCAGATTAATTAACCTCATTAACTGGTTCATTATTAGCATTTTCCAAAGGATAATATACTTATTAGTATTAATAAATAACAATTATACATAAAATAATCATATTAATTTCACAATACACATATAGCCAACTCATTGATTTCTTGATTTCCATTTTCTTAGGCTTGGGTTTCTCGAGAGGTAAAGCGTTGAATTCTATAGGTTCTTATATGTCTGGTATATACCTATTGAAATCTCTGGAAACCTCTATTCTTACTGGATAGAGATTTAAATTCTGAAGGGCGTCAGACAAGTCACTCATGCTGTTTAGCAAAATACACACAATTACTAAGTAAAAATTCATAACAAAATTTTTCAGAAAAACTTTTAAATATTATTTCATACTGGGTAACTACCAAAACAACGGAAATTTAAAATACACTAGGTTTTATTTGTAAATTTATTTATTTACTGAATAAGGTTTCTAGACGGTAGACAATAAAGGTACTAAAACTTGGGTCAAATTATTTAAGGATTTGCATTAATCGCTACATTGGCTAGCATATAAAGATCTGCCCATACTGTACACAATTAGTCAGATAATAAAACACATAATCACAGAATAGCAATTAACAAAAATTAAGAATTTTCTAAATACTTAATTGGCTTAAATTAGTGGCTCGATCAGTGGCTCTGATACCACCTTTTTCTGTCATGGCCCCCGACCCGGTTTGACCCGTTTCAGGAGCCGCGGGACAGAAATCCCATGGTATTTAATTTAGGCGACAGCGGAAGTCTTTTAAAACAGGATCTTTCAATATTTAAAACTGCCCGTTTACATAATTTAGGGATAAAACCCCGGTAATTTACAATCATTTGATTTCACTGGGAAATCTTTTATTTTACAAAACATGTTTCTTTATTTTATCATGAGCCACTTTCTTAAGCTTGTAGTGCTTCACGGCACTTTTCCTGGATCATAACAGATCACCTGAAACATGTTTGAAAAAGGTTTTTTCAGCAGGAAATACTGAGTGAGTTCATTCAGGTTTTATAAAATGACCCTTAGTTATAAAATTACAGCATAAGAGCGATTACAATGGTTTATATCTTATTTTTATCTGGCGTCGTGTCACAATGGTGACGATGGTCATACCACTATTAGGTCAATGAACCCAAATAGTGATGATTATCCCTAGTAGGTCAATGAACCTAACTGGGAGAAAATTAGTAATGTGCACAATACCCCACTAGCCAGTGATTCAAGTTAACCACGACTTAATCCCTGTAATTATAACTTTTGAAAAATAATTTGGAGTATTGTAAAAACAGTTGATAAAAAGAGAATGACTCACCTTGCAGATTTAACGAGCAGTGTATAAGCCTACTGATTTAGCCTTGGTTAACCTAATTTAAATAATAATGCACATAAACTGGGTTAGTAACTAATACAGCAGTTACGACAATTCACGAGATTAAACCCTCACAACGATTAACAAAGTGCAATACTTAACAATTCAGCGGATTCACAATGAATGACAGAGTATAGCCCGAGTTCGGACAGCACTCAAACATTCAAGTCGAAATCACGACGAATGACAAAGTATAAACTCAATTTGAGCAGCACTTAATCATACGTTGGATAGTTTCAATCGATCGGGCGTTGAATCGTAATAGCGATCGAGTTATTACCCTGTATTGCGGCGTCGATTAGTGATCCGTGTGTGTTAGTTATGGTAAACAGAATGTAACTCAGTGCCTAAAACGAATTTCTTCGTCGAACGTACGCAGAATAGCAAGTGCCAATGTCTGCTATTTATACACTGATTTTGACATGCTTACGGACCGTAAGACTTTTTTTCCTTACGGTTCGTAAAGGACACCTGATCACTATAGGGTAGCCACGTGTGGGACTAGGCCTGCTGAGTTGACAGTTTCTTCAAATTTGAATTCGACAACAAGTTATTTAGATAATCGTCCACTTGGGTTTACCCCCCCCCCCCGAGTTTTAGGGGCCCTGATCCTGATTCCGATTGTTCTGAAAATTTTAGGGTTTGTGCAGAATCACTTAGATGTCTTAATTAGGGTTTTCTTAATAGATAATTAACATACTAAGTATTAATTTTAGTGAGAGTTGTTACACGTATGTTTAGTTCTTTCTGGTTCAAGATATGTTGTAGGCTCTTATGGTCGGTGAAGACCGTACACTTGGTACCATAAAGGTAGTGTCGCCAAATCTTCAACGCAAAAACAACTGCACCGAGTTCAAGATCGTGGATAGTGTAGTTCTTCTCGTGGACCTTGAGTTAACGAGATGCATAACCTTGTCTCATTGCATAAGAACACAACCAAGACCTAGGTTAGAGGCATCGCAATAAACAACAAAATCGTCGTTTTCGTCGGGAAGTGTAAGGACGGGAGCGTTGCAGAGTATATACTTGAGGGTTTGGAAGGCTTCCTCCTGTTTGGAATCCCAAACAAAAGGCTTGTCCTTCTGAGTTAAAGCGGTAAGCGGTACAGCGATTTTAGAAAAGTCGGCAATGAATCAACGGTAATAACCCGCCAATCCAAGGAATGAACGGATTTCGGATGGAGACTTTGGCGTAATCCAACTCTTAACTGCTTTGATCTTCGCGGGGTCGACATGAATTCCTTGACTGCTAACAATGTGACCGAGGAATTGAACTTCCTCGAGCCAAAATTTACACTTGGAGAACTTGGCGTAGAGGCGATTTCCTTGAAGAAGCTCGAGAACCAAACGAAGATATTGCGCATGTTCGGCTCTCGACTTCGAGTAGATAAGGATATCTTCGATAAACACAATAACGAATCGATCTAAGAAGGGTTTACACACACGGTTCATCAAATCCATGAAGACCGCGGGTGCATTTGTGAGACCAAAAGGCATGACTACGAATTCGTAATGGCCATAGCAGGCACGGAAAGCGGTTTTCGGAATGTCTTGCTCTTGTATACGTAGTTGGTGATACCCAGAACGTAAGTCGAGAGAAACACGTAGCGCCTTGGAGCTGATCAAATAAATCATCTATTCAGGGTAGAGGGTAGCGATTCTTGATAGTAAGCTTGTTGAGTTCCCTATAATCGATACACATTCGGAATGATCCATCCTTTCACGAAAAGGACGGTTGCACCCCAAGGTGATGTGCTAGGGCGTATGAAGCCTTTATCAAGCAATTCCTGGAGTTGGCTAGAACGTTCACGCATTTCGGACGGTGCGAGGCGATAAGGAGCTTTTGCAACAGGGTTAGCACCAGGGATAAGGTCGATACAAAAGTCAATATCGCGAGTAGGGGGTAGATTGGGTAAATCGTCAGGAAAGACATTAGGCAAATCATGAACCACAAGTACCTTTTCCATCGTCTTCTTTTCCTCCTCAGCTACTACAATGTGGGCTAAGAAAGCCAAATATTCCTTGCGGAGACACTTGCTTGCTTGAATACACGACATAAGCTTCAATTCTTTCGAGGATACCTCGCCCAAAACACATAATTGATCGTCGTTTGAGAGAGAGAAACGAATCATCTTTTCGAAGAAAACAACTTCGGCATGATTTTCGCATTGAAAATCCATGCCTACTATGACGTCGAAACTACCAAGTTGCATAGGGAAGAGATTGATCGGGAAAATGTGATTATTGAGTTCGAGAGTACAATCACGGAGAACGGAGCTGGCGGTGACGGTTCTTCCGATGGCAACTTCTACGTCGAAGGTCATTGGGAGATTAGCGCGTTTACGTTTTAAAAGCTTTTCGAATTCAAACGACACAAAACAGTTATCGGCTCCAATATTAAACAAGCAAGAAGCGTAAATACCGTTAATAAGGAACGTACCATTGACAACATTGTTATCAGTCTGAGCCTGGCGAACATTGATATTGAAGGTGTAACCCCCCAGTGTTTCGAAAGTCAAAGTCAAAGCCAAGATTTAAGTCAAAGGAGGAAAAGATCGCTAATAGCAATCTGTCTCTCCTTGCTCAATCCCTGTTTTGACTTCTTTGACTGTAATTAGTCTATTTTATGTTTTTACATTAGTTGTATTATGTGGAGTAATTAATTACAATCGAAGTAATCGAAGTATATTTCTCACTACGAACCGCTTTACGACTGTGAATAATAGGAAGTAACAATGCGATAAAGTTAATTAAACGCAAATCGAACTAATTAATCTAATCATTGCGCTCGCAAACTCGAATATACGCATTTTGGGTTACTGTTATACGTGTGTGTGTGCACCTTATGTGTTACTTGTGCGTGTTTATTTATGTTATATGTGGTAATCAATCGAATCGTAATCGAAACTCAATCGCAATCGAACTCAATCGAAATCGAATCATGATAAGTAGTGGAGAAAGGATAGTGCTCGATACGAGTAGTTGGGATTAAAAGTAATTTGAATAGGAAACTCTATCGCATTCGCATTTATCGCAATCGGAATCGAAATATCAAAAATCGACGCGTCGAACACTCAAATCAGGCAACTGATCGATCAGGCTACCAGCCGGCCGATCGGACTGCTGTCTGATCGGAGAAGCTGTCCGATCGAGCTGCCTGACCGATCGGTCAGCACTTTCCTCTTTTAGAACTCTATAAATACCCCTGTCATTGTCATCATTTCCACTTTTGGAAACCTCTGTCCGACCAGCACGCTCAGCTCACCTTTTCTTTGATTTCTCTCAATCCCGATAAGATCTCGTCCTAAATCTTGTACTTTCTTGATCTACATGCACTCCTACACCTTTCTATCTTTTAAATCTTAACTTTTAACCGTGAAATCATCAAGATTCAAGGTGTTCTAGGATTATGTCATCATGGTGTTCTTGAAGAACTTTATGTTTGACCTCAATCCACCAAGAACAACTTAGATCTAACCGATTTCCACATAAACAAACAAAGATCTCTAGTAGATCTAAACATTTTCACCAAAGAAAGGATTGAAAGATGGTTTTCCAACTTTCTTTCAACTCTTTTTACACTCAATGCACTCAAAACCGGTGGAATCGGAACTCGTGTCAACACACTACTCATTCTTGTGATTGTGTGGCTCAAGATCCGGATTCTAACCACGAGGTTCACCGATTTCGGGTTAAACATGAAACACCATCCCGAACCGTTCACTAATCAGATTTGGGTGATTCCTGTCCGATTAGGGGAACTAAGTAATGACACGACTTCTGTTGCTTGACTCGTTATCAAAACACCTCGATAAAACGACAAACAATCAAAATAACCAAGTGTTAGACGAATAGGCCGACCAGGACAAGGCACTGTCCGATCGGACTGCTGTCCGAACGGACAGCCAGCCGAACGGACAGACAGCCGAACGACTGGCCAGCCGATCGGCTAGCACATGGGTCCCACACTTAACCAACCTATCTTGAAGATTGAGTATTGAACGAACTGCTGTCCGATCGGACTGCCATCATATCGGATTACTCTTCGGATCATGAGATACTTGACTTTAAATACTTAATCGATTTTTCAACATGTTCGATGCACGGAAATGCCACCCAATCGAACTACTGTCCGATCGAGTGACCTCTTGCTGAGGACATGTTCTTCACTGAAGTACCAGCCGATCGGGTTGCCGACCGATTGAATGATCGTCCGATCGACCGACCTGAAAGGCAAAGATACTTCAAGGTTTTCAAATGCTACAACAAAAACTTCAAAAGTCAACCATCATATATAAACACATCATACTCAAAGGAAGAAACAATCCACTCGAATAGCCATCCGATCGGACTTCCGTCCGACCAGACAACTGTCCAAACGGACTGTCAGCCGAACGGCCAGCCGTCCGATCAAACTACCGTCCTATTGACCAGCTGTCCAATCCATCGACACTTGTTTCCGTTTTACACATTGCTTATCGTTATACTATCGAACTATTCAGGCTAACCTTACTCTCAAGCGCTCCTTTCAATCCATCAACCGCTGTGAGTATACTCGATCCCTTTTTGCTTTATGCACTTTTGGTTGTTACATACGTTACTTATACTAAAACACATCGAACACACTACGCAATACTTTTAAAGGCAAACCGTTACCGCATGTTATACGTGACTTAATGAATGCTTGTTTGTTATCTTTTGTAACACCCCGTGTTTCAGAAGTAAAAGTCAAGATAGAAGTCAAAGGGAGAAAAAATTGCTAATTTCAATCTGTCTCTCCTTGCTCAAATACTATTTTAACTTCTTTGACTGTAATTAGTCTATTTTTATGTTTACGTTAGTTGTATTATGTGGAGTAATTAAGTATAATCGAAGTAATCGAAGTATATTTCTCAATGCGAATTGCTTTACGACTGTGAATGATAGGAAGTAACAATGCGATAAAGTCAATTAAACGCTAATCGAACTAATCTAATCATCATCGCGCTTGCAAACTCGAATATCGCAAGTGTGGTGTTTATTATACGTGTGTGTGTGCCTTAAGTGTTACTTGTGCATGTTTATTTATGTTATGTGTGGTAATCAATCGAATCGCAATCGAACTCAATCACAATCGAATCGCAAAGCAAAACGAATAGGAAATAAGGATGATTGTATGTTGATATAGTATGATAATTAGTGGAGAAGAGATAGTGCCAGATATGAGTGGTTGGGATTAAAAGTAATTCGACTAGGAAACTCTATCACATTCGCATCGCTCGCCATCAAAATCGAAATATCAAAAATCATCACACCGAACGCTCGAATCAGGCCGCTGATCGATCAGGCTACCAACCGATCGAACAGCCAGCCGATCGGACAGGCTGTCCGATCATGCTGACCAACCGATCGGCCAGCCTTTACCTTTTTTGGCATCCTATAAATACCCCTATCATTGTCAAAACTTTCTACTTTTGGAAACCTCTGTCCGACCAGCACGCTCAGCTCGTTTTTTCTCAAATTTCTCTCAATCCCGATAAGATTTCGTCCTAAATCTTGTACTTTCTTGATCTACACGCACTCCTACACCTTTCTATCTTTCAAATCTTAACTTTTAACCGTGAAATCATCAAGATTCAAGTGTTCTAGGATGATGTCATCATGGGTTCTTGAAGAACTTCATGTTTTTGGCTTCAATCCACCAAGAATAACTTGGATCTAACCGATTTCCACATAAACAAACAAAGATCCTTCACGGATCTAAACATATTCACGGTAAAAAGGGATTGAAAGATGGTTTTCCAACTTTCTTTCAACTCTTTTACACTCAATACCTCCAAACCGATAGAAACGGAGCTTGTGCCGACTTACTAACCATTTCGGTGGTTGTGTGACTTAAGATCCGGAATCTATCCACGAGGTTCACCGATTTCGGGTTAAACGTTAAACACCGTCTCGAACCGTTAATCAACCGGATTTGGGTGATTCCTGTCCGATCAGGAGAACCAAGTAAAGACGAGGTTCCGTGGTTTGACTCGTTGTCAAAAATGCCTCGATAAAACGACAAACGATTGAAACAACCAAGTGTTAGACGAACAGGCCGACCAGGTCAGGGTGCTGACCGATCGGACTGCTGTCCGAACGGACAGCTAGCCGATCGGACAGTCAGCCGAACGACTGGCCAGCCGATCGGCTAGCACATGGTCCCACACATGACCAACCTATTTGAAGATTAAGTATTGAACGAACTGCTATTCGATCGGACTACCGTCCGATTTGATTACTCTTCGGATCCTGAGATACTTGACTTCAACACTTAATCGATTTTCACATGTTCGACAAACTAGGAGTGCCACCCGATCGAACAGTCGTCCGACCAGGTGACACCCTGCCGAGAACTTGTTTTTGCTGAAGTACCTGACCGATCGGGTTGCCGGCCGATCGAACAACCGTCCGACCGACCGACCTGAAAGGTAAAGATACTTCAAGGTTTTCAAATGCTACAACGAAAACTTCAAAAGTCAAACCATCATATGTAGGTCCCCTTGATGTTATGGATCGTCACAGAATCGTCTATCTAACCTAGAGTGCGGAATCCTCTAGATCAGATTGTAGCAGAAAACGTGTAGGAAACAGAAACAGCAATTCAATCAAACCGGGTTTTCTATTGATTATCAATCACAAGGAATTACAATCAATCCAAAACCCTAACACTCTCTCAAATTCGTCCAAACCCTAATGTTCTCACGAATTTTGCTCTCTAATAACTGTTTTTTGGCTGATTAACCTAAACCCTAATGTCTAACCTTGTTTATATAACACAAGGTTTACAAGTGGGCTAGGTTTACACTCCTGGGCTGCGAATTGGACAGGCCCAATTCGCCCCCCATCACCCAATCCTTTGGGTTTAGTTAGCCCAAACAAAACAACTAACTATTACAAAGCTAAACCCGCTAACTGTTTATCATTTAACTAATTACAAGATATCCAAAGACCAAATCTAAGCTGTTGTCACAAACATGCACCAACAAACTCCCCCTTGACAATAGCTTCATAAAAACTTTGTCTTGAGTCAAAACTTTGTCTTCGGTCTTCTTGCAATCTTCATGCAGTCTTGCACTGTCTTTGGTCTTTGGATAGCTTCAGCTTCAACGGCTTCTGTCAGCAACAGACTGTTAGCAACAGACTCCCCCTAAGCTGATGCATCCAATCACCAAATCTTCAACACGTTAGCGTTTGAGTAAACTCCAGTTCAGCATTTGCAAAGCAATCTTCAAATCTTTAAACTTGTCTGCAATTTAGAAGGAGGTTCTACCATGCAGCCAATCAAACTCTCATCTTCACACCTCACAGCAACTTCTCAGCAACAAACTGCTTCAATCTGAACACTATAAAACCAACATCTCGAGAAACCATAAGAATTTTTCAACATTTGTTAAATAAATTATTATTTTTCAAGAGATTAATTAAACTGTGTAACAGATTAAGCTTTTTCAAAATCATCAACACGCAAAACATTTTGCTCAACACACAAGAACCTGCCTGATTGAAAATTTTGAACTCACTTTCTAACACCGTCTCCCCCTATCAGTAACAATTCCTCCAAGAATAACAGTTTTCCGTACGTTAAGAATTTAAACAGAAAAAGACACTATTTTTGGATTTTTATATTTTCTGAAAGCAAGTAAATAACAAAAACAATAAACACTCTATTTTTGCGAGAATCACTGGTAAGAAGATCATATCAGCATAAGCAAACTGTTTCACACAATCATATAATTCTTTATTTAATTTTTCGTGAAAAGCATTTCAAGACGATTACCAGTATGTTTGTCCACTTAAACAAAATGCATGAACATTTCAAGTACCATTACCATATGATACGTTAAGGTAATTTTATTTTCTGAAATACGAGCGTGTCCCACTTCAGGATATACCCCCACGATCAAGGTATGCACAAAGATTCATCGTAGTAGGTGAGTATACCGATTCATCCTTTAAGATATCCTGACTGTGTCTAGGTCTGCATTTAAACTGTTTTATCATGTTTTGATTTCTTAACTATGAACACCCAAATAAATACAAATCAAATCCTGGAAATATAAACAGCACACTCTATCATGCAAGTATCTTCCCTACCACATATTTCACAAGTCCAATCCAGAGTTCTGAAATCTTAACTGGGAATAGGTTGAGAAGAGAACAGAATAGATCTTTAGTAGAGATGGTATAATATACAAATCAAATGAGATTTTCTCAGTTTGATATAGGTTTATTGGGTTTCTTTTGGGCACTAGAGGGCCTCTTTCGGGTGTATTAGATCTATAGCGCGACAACGTACAGCTAGGTCAGCATGTATCTGGATGCAGCAGAAGCTGTCGTTGCCTAGCACCTCCAGGTCAGCATATATCTGGATGCAGCAGAGGAGGTACACGACTTTTTTCAGAGAAGATTTCAGAATCAGATCAAAATTGTGTGTATCGGGAAATATACAGACATTCAAATAGAAATGAGCTAATTCCAAGTGATTATCTTTCCTGAGGTCATGTACAATTTAGTTCTAGCAAACAGACAGTCAAGATATCCCTAGATGAAATAACAGTATAAAGACCCAAAACTTCAGATTTTTGGCAATCTATCAACGCAAGAATTAAGGTCATTAAACCATACACCACTGATGTGTTCCCCACTCATATTCAGTTCATTTATGTTTATATCACATTGGTAAGTTGATTATTTCATGCTTTTTGCCTACTGGTACATCGTATGATGAAGCTGCTATCACACTTAAGCAATTTAATTTCAAGTTCAGTGTGACAGTCTAACTTGCTGATGTACTATCATTTCTCCTTTTCACACAGTGATAACTCATTTTTGATTTTCTAATTTTTTTTATGTTTTTGATTTTTTAATTTTTTTGTGTTTTTGATTTTTTAAGAAAAGCAGTAAACTATTTACAAAAATTCTTATGAAAAACCAGTTATTCAGGATTCCTCATCCCGTTGAGTTCGACTAAGTGTTCAAAGCGAGCCCTGTCAAATGCTTTAGTATAAAGATCTGCCAGGTTATCCTCTGTGTCGACTCGATGTAATTCAATTAGTCTCTTTTCAGCACAATCCCGTATAAAATGATGACGTATGTCAATATGTTTTGTGCGACTGTGATTCACGGGATTATTAGTTATTGAAATAGTGGCATTATTGTCTATCATAACAGGAGTACGAGTGAAATCCAAACCGTAATCGCGCATTTGCTGTTGAATCCAGAGAACCTGAGAGCAGCAGCTTCCAGCAGCAATATATTCAGCTTCACACGTAGAGGTAGACACACAGGATTGCTTCTTGCATTGCCAAGACACGATCCTGCCTCCTAAGAACTGACAACCACCTGTTGCAGACTTCCTGTTTGATTTGCATCCTCCAAAGTCTGAGTCAGTGTAAGCAACAAACGTCAAATCACTATCAGCTGGATACCACAACCCAAGTTTAGGTTTCCCCTTCAAGTAACGAATAATTCGCTTCACTGCTTTCATGTGTGACTCTTTAGGATTCGCCTGATATCTGGCACACAAGCATACAGCAAACATGATGTCAGGTCTTGAAGCAGTCAAGTACATTAGAGAACCAATCATTGCCCTGTATTGAGTAGGATCAACGTCTTCAGTACTTTCATGATCTGGGCCAAGATTGTGATTTTCACATATGGGTGTGTTGGAAGTAGTGCAATCATTCATTTTGAACCGACTCAAAATGTCATACACATACTTTGTTTGATGAATAAACATCCCATCCGCCTTCTGTTCAACTTGTAATCCCAGAAAGTAGGACAGCTCACCCATAGCACTCATTTCGAACTTGCTCTTCATCACCTGCTCGAACTCTTTACACATGCTTTCATCAGATGACCCAAAGATGATGTCATCCACGTACACCTGTACCAGCAGAAAATCTTCCTTCTTCCTCTTGATGAACAGTGTACTGTCAATCTGACCTCTTTCAAAACCATTCTTTATCAGATGTGTAGACAGTGTCTCGTACCACGCCCTGGGAGCTTGATGTAACCCATACAAAGCCTTATCAAGTTTGTAAACTCGATCTGGATAATCTGGATCAACGAACCCATCTGGTTGTGAGACATACACCACTTCTTGGACTTTCCCGTAAAGAAACGCACTCTTCACGTCTAGTTGGTAAACCTTGAAGCCCTTGAAAGTTGCAAAAGCCAGAAACAACCGAATTGCCTCCAACCTCGCCACTGGTGCAAACACCTCATTGTAATCAATCCCTTCTTGCTGATTGAAACCTTTGACCACCAATCGAGCCTTGTTTCGCGTGACTATACCTCTTTCATCCTTCTTGCACCTAAACACCCATTTAGTGCCAATCTCTCTTTCACCTTTAGGAAGATCAACCAACTCCCAAACCTTCAACTTAGCAAACTGGGCCAATTCCTCTTGCATAGTTTCAACCCATGAATTGTCTTTAAGAGCCATATGAATGTTCTTCGGCTCCTCTTGGGAAATAAAGCAACTATACAAGCATTCGTTCACAATCCCAGTCTTCTCAATCGACACAAATAAACCAGTATTCGCTGCTATGCTTCTTCTTGTTTGAACACCTGCAGTAGGATCTCCAAGTATCATGTCAACTGGATGATCTCTATTTGCTTGTGTAGTAGCAACAGCATCGACTTCCAAATTGTCACCAAGGTTTGATCCAACCTCCCCCTGAATATGCTGATCCGCAAACGGATTAATGAAATCCTCCCCCTGATTGGGTTCGGGTTCATCGTCACTTGAATCAGTATCAGCAGCATCTTGGGAAGGTCCCGGAGCATCTGTTGTATCAACATTCGATCTAGGCATGAACTCGCCTTCATCATCACCAATCACTGTTTGAATCAGCTGAGACTCATCTGCATTGGAAAACTCAGGAATATTAAATGATTTAAAGACACTTTCATAATCATATAATATAGCTGGTCCACTCGTTGACTGTTGAGGTTTGTAAGAAGTGATTTCAACATTAAACACAACCTCAATTTTACCAGTTTTTAGATTAAAAACCCTTTTATTCGGTGCGCCAGGTACGTAACCTAGAAAGTAGCCCTCGTCAGCCACCTCACCGAATTTTTGTTTATCTTTATTTCGCACAATGGTGCAGGGTAATCCAAATGGTTCAAAGCCTTCTAAGTTTGGTTTCTTGTTAAACATTAATTCATGACAAGTTTTGTTAAAACGTTTAACAGTCAAAACTTTGTTTAGGACATAGCAAGCTGTATTCACAGCTTCTCCCCAGAAAAGAACTGGTATCTTAGAATCTGAAAGCATTGTCCTAGCGGCTTCAATCAACGTCCTGTTTTTCCTCTCAGCAACTCCATTCTGTTGAGGCGTATAAGGAGCAGAATATTGATGTTCAATTCCCTTGCGAAGACAGTAGAGATCCAGAATACGATTCTTGAACTCCGTGCCATTATCACTCCTTATCCTCTTGATCTTTGCATCATGGACGTTTTCCAATTTTGTAAAAAGATCTATCAACATCTCTGCTGTCTCATCTTTTGTACCTAAAAAGAAAACCCATGAATAACGTGAGTAATCATCAGTGACAACTAAACAATAGTACTTTCCACCTATGCTCCTCACGTTCACTGGACCGAATAAATCCATGTGAAGTAATTCGTAAGGGGCATCTATGGAATTTACTGTTTTTGATTTATGAGGTTTCTTGTGTTGTTTTCCCTTTTGACATGGAAGACATTTGTCTTCCACTTGAAACCTCCGCAATGGAACCCCTCTCACTAGCTCATTTTTAACAAGATAGTTCATTTTGCGATAGTGAATATGGGCCATGCGTCTGTGCCACAACATCGATTCAGCTTCAGATGCTTTTGATAGTAAACACGCCACCACTGCAGTTGGATCCTTAGCACCCATGTCCATGACATAAGTGTCATTTCTCCTTGGCGCTCGCATGACTATCCAATCGTCCGGTATCTTCAAACCTGGTTTCAACACTAAAGCTTCATTCTTGGTAAAATGGACCGAGTGACCTTTGTCGCACACTTGTGACACGCTCATAAGATTGTGTTTAAGCTGCTCAACATAGTTCACTTTGTCCAGTGTGATCTTCCCATTGGTCACCTTTCCTTGTCCAGTAATTCTACCACCTTTCGCACCCGCAAAATTCACATGTCCTCCATCATAATCTTCAAATTCAGTCAACAATCTCGCATCCCCCGTCATGTGCCTGGAGCAGCCACTATCAACATACCACAAGTTGATAATCCTCCTTAGCAGCTCCTGCACACACCAACCAAGAAATTAGTTAGATTGGGGGACCCAAGCCTTAATGGTCTTGGGTCGTCCAAATTCACCAACCACCGGAACGTCCATCCAATATCCATTACTCCTAACTGGAGTCTTGGATCTTAGACCTGTTGGAAATTGATTTTGACTTCCACTAGGTCTTTGGTCCTGAGGGTTCCTATGTGTGTTTGGACTATTTGACCTTTTAAAATTTGGATTTTGATTCCAAGAAGCATTATAGTTATAATTTCTAAAGCCATTGTTATAAAAATTTCGACTACCATTATTTTGGTATCGATTTTGATATTGACCTTGACTTCTGAAATTATTTGTATTTTGATTGTTCATTCTTGGTGAACTGCTTCTAGGTCTCTCAAATCTGCCTGGTGGAGATCTAGGCTGAAATCTAGGTTGAATTCTTTGAAAACGAGGAACTTGTGGAGTTCCTTTTTCAGCCTTATCCTCACCAACAGCAACTGGCTCTGGTTGCTTAGGAGCAGATTTCTTAGGAGAGTTGGACTCTCTCTCCTGCTTATCACCATTTTTCTCTGGTGACTTCTCTCTCTTCCTCTCATTCACCTGTGCTTCATTCGTTTTGCTAGGACAGCAGCTAGCTACATGTCCTTTGGTATGACATTTGAAGCACGACATCCTTTTCGAAGACTTCTTATTTGAAGCCTTTGAACTAGATTCAGGCTTTGATGATGATGCTTTAGAAGAATCTGGTTCAGTTTGCTTAATTTCAGAATTTTTGTTGTTTTTATTTTTTGCAAACTCTACATTCGATTCATTTTCAATAACAGCTGTCTCATTTTTCATGTCACTTCCTTGAACAAAATTTATCCTTTTAGCAAAAGTCGAATTTTTATTCTTAGGTTGTGAAGTGTTCTTTTTCAAAGCTGGTTTGCTGTTATTATCCTTCTTAGCATCACCTCTCTCAGACTCATCACCTCGACTTGCTGTGGAACTGCTTGGTGCTGTTGACATAAACTTTGTTAGCTCATCTTCATCAGGTAGGAATGAATAATCATGACTAAGAGGAGGTGGGACTTCATTATAGCCTTGGAATCCCACACTAGTCTTGTCATTACTCTTCTTTAACCCACCCATCATATGTTTCATAACAAAAGTAGAATCCCTGAATTGACCCAATTTCTTTTCAAGTTCAACAATTCTGAGTTGAGCATCTGACAACTCTTTGTTTTTATCAGAAATCTCTTTTGTTTTTTCAGCCATCATGTCATGAGCTAGGTCTATGACTTGAAGTTTTTCATTTAATTTGCAGGTTACGGCTTCAATTTCACTTTCATAACCTTTTATTTTCTTCAAGTATGACGTTTCATTTCTTTTAGCAAAAAAGTTTGATTCTTTAATGTTAGACATTTCGCTTACCAAACTTTTGTTTTGTGCAGACAACCTGTCAACCTCACCCTGCAGTTCACGACATTTTAAACACACAGAATTAGATTTTACCTCTCCTGTTTGTTTGTCAAGGTTGGCCATTAGAGCAGCAAGCTGAGCTTCCAATTGTTTATACTTAGCATCCTTTTCCTCAGCTTCTCTTTCATATTCAGACTTTTGTTTTTCATCTTCAGCACCTGTTGTCTGATCAACCTTCTTTTCTTCAGCTCTATTCTCTACCTTCACCTCAGCATCCACTTTCACTTCTGCATCATCTACTTTAGCTTCACCATCATCGATTGGAGTAATCTCTGCCATGAATGCTTGAGAGACATCCCCATCATTTTCTAAGTGAATGCTCCAATCATATGAACCCTCTCTTGCAGTAGAGATCAACGCCTTTGAGCTAGAGTTGTTTGATGCATTTCTGTTGTTTGAACTCTGGCTCGAATTATCTTGCTTTTGTTTCTGACATTCCCTAGCAAAGTGCCCATAACTTTGACAATTAAAGCACCTCACTTTGGTCTTGTCGAAACCAACGCTCCTTCCCACAAACTTTCTTCCTGTTCTGTTCATGAACCTTTTCACACGCCTAGAAATCATGGCCATTTGCCATTGCAAATCCATCTCTTCAAGATCATCAGGGTCAATCTGATCATAGTCTTCATCTAAAGTAGCAGGATCAGAAATCTTTCCCTGAATATAGTTTTCATAGGAGGCAACAAACGAAGCAAGCAGAGCCAGATGCTCTTCAGCAGACTTCACACTCATTGGCATTGACTTGGCAGTAGTACTCTGCTTAGAAGCTGACGATTTCTTAACTCCTGATGATCCTCCTGAAGCAGCAACAAAACACACATCACCATCCTGATTCACCATAACCTGCTCATTCTCACATGATAAAAACGCAGTAGCAGAGTCGCTAGAAGCGTTGTGAGATGAAGAAGATGTAAGCCCATTGTACACTGCCGGATCTTGAACCTGATCATATCCAGTATCTTTCTTCTTCATGCTGAGCTCATAAGCTCTCAACTTTCCTACAACCTCTTCAAGCTCTTTTGTTTCATAATCTGCTTCACCCTTGATCATTAAAGTGTAGATATCCCACTTAGTAGGCAAAGCATCTAGCAGCTTGTCATTTTTCTCTACGTCAGAATAGCAATCGATCTCATAGTTGTCCATTTCTGACATCAGATGGTAGTAACGCGTGATGACGTCTTCAAGTGACTCATGCTTCATGTACTTGAAAACAGCAAACTGCTTCTTCAGTAGATCAATCTTGTTCTTCTTGACATCAGCATTACCAGCGTATCTTTTCTCCAAAGCATCCCACATATCCTTTGAGTTAGTGTACTTTTTGAAGGTATGTTTGATGCTATCAGGCAACGACATTTTGATTGCAGCCAAGGCTCTCTTTTCAGCCTCATACATCTTTTTATCATTATCTTGCATGTTCACATATTCTGTTCGACGTGGTCTGCCCTCAAAGTCGTGTGTTGGATTCACGTAACCATCTTCGATGCATATCCACATGCGCGTATCCTGATATTCAATGAAGGACTGAAAACGATCCTTCCATGTCAGATAGTTTTCCACCTTCATCATCTTAGGTGGTTTGTTGGTAGTACCAACCTCATGCTCCATCTTCAACAACTCGTTCAAAGTAGACATGTTTGACATTTTAACGTTAACAGACTGAGAAAACCGTACAAAAGTCGTCCGAAAACAGTGGTTACCAAATTACACCGTTAGAATCGTCTCGAAAAGACGAATCCAATGATATATAATGTCAAAGACCGAAATCGGGATTTTCCAGACTTTTTTTTTTGTCCTAAAAATCACACGAGTTCAACGGTGCAAACGGTTCTGTCTAACGAGTTACGGATCAATTTCTATTTGCAAAACACCGAAAAATTTCCGACGCTTGCCAACTGAAATTCCACCACTTAAATTCTCTCCTAAATTCGCTGGTTTTAGTTAAATTCGCTGGTTCAATGTTTAATTTCGCTAGTTTTAATGTGCAGGTCAACTTCGCTGACAAGTCAAGTTTGCTGGTGTAGTTCGCTGTGTCAGGTCAGTTCGCACAATTTCGCTTCAAATTTCGCCAAATTCGCTGGTCAATTTCGCTTGTACGACGACCAGTAAATTCGCCGAGAATCGTAATAACTTCGCTGTGGAAAGTTATACGATCACCAAAGTCGCCTTTGGATTTAAGTTCGCCGGTAAGTTTGCTGGTTTAAGTTCGCAGATCAGTCAAAATCGCCAGAAACAGCTAAATTCGCCCAGTAGCTATGGAAAGTCAATCTGTTCGAATTTTTGATGATTTTCTGATTTTCCTAACACCTTTCTGCAAAATCAAACCAAGCAAATTATCAGAGATTTTCGAAAATCAACAAGAAACAGAACGAAGAACGCGAAGAACACGAAGAACAATCTTCGAATCTTCAAGTGTTTCCAACCAAAATCCTTCAAACAATCAACCAAAAACAGTCCTGCAAACCCTAAAACCTGCAAAACAGCAATCAAGCAAACCAGAATATCAAAACAGCCAACAAAAATCAAAAATCAAAATCAAACACACCAAAATTTCGAAAATTTTTAAAACCCTAATTATCAGGTTTCAAAAATTTCGAAATTTTTACTTCCTGTTTCTGCAGCAAACAATTCTGAACCGAGCAATTAAGAGCCTAATGCTCTGATACCAATTGTAGGTCCCCTTGATGTTATGGATCGTCACAGAATCGTCTATCTAACCTAGAGTGCGGAATCCTCTAGATCAGATTGTAGCAGAAAACGTGTAGGAAACAGAAACAACAATTCAATCAAACCGGGTTTTCTATTGATTATCAATCACAAGGAATTACAATCAATCCAAAACCCTAACACTCTCTCAAATTCGTCCAAACCCTAATGTTCTCACGAATTTTGCTCTCTAATAACTGTTTTTTGGCTGATTAACCTAAACCCTAATGTCTAACCTTGTTTATATAACACAAGGTTTACAAGTGGGCTAGGTTTACACTCCTGGGCTGCGAATTGGACAGGCCCAGTTCGCCCCCCATCACCCAATCCTTTGGGTTTAGTTAGCCCAAACAAAACAACTAACTATTACAAAGCTAAACCCGCTAACTGTTTATCATTTAACTAATTACAAGATATCCAAAGACCAAATCTAAGCTGTTGTCACAAACATGCACCAACATCATACACAAACACATCCTACCCAAAGGAAGAAACAATCCACTCGAACAGCCATCCGATCGGACTCCCGTCCGACCGAAAAACTGTCCGAACGGACTGTCAACCGAACGGTCAGCCGTCCGATCGGACTACCGTCCGATCGACCAGCTGTCCGACCCATCGACACTTGTTTCCGTTTTACGCGTTGCTTATCATTATACTATCGAACTGTTCAGGCTAACCTTACTCTCAAGCGCTCCCTTCAATCCATCAACCACTGTGAGTATACTCGATCCCTTTTTGCTTTATGCACTTTTGGGGGTTACATACGTTACATATACGAAATCACATCGAACACACTACGCAATACTTTTTAAACGCTAACCGTTACCGCATGTTATACATGACTTAATGAATGCTTGTTTGTTATGTTTACACATGGAATGCTGTCTACCTGCCTTAATGACGATAGTACTATAGTTTGGACTCAGCACCCACTCATGCGGGGGTTGTTAAGGACAATTATTTGCATGGATTACAGTGGTGGTCATGTATTACGATCTGCCTCGGGCAGTCAACCCGCAGTCATTGGTATAGATAGATCCGTGTCGATAATTAACATGCATCGTTTTCCTCTGTGTACGTGATGGTTATGCGTAAACTATTTCGAACTCTATATGCTATTATCAAACTTGTATGCTCACATTTACATTTCATGTATTGACTTTATTTTAACGTATGTGACAGGTGTTTAAGATGCTTATCTGCTAGGAAAGCGAGGCTAGAATAAAGCTCTAGAGCCCAACAAATAGTTGTCTGTAGTGGTCAAATTATGGGTCTCTAGAAGCAGATAAACAATTACTGTATTTAAATTCTGAGTTGTCGGAATAGAATTAATTGCCTAGAATCGGTCTGTAATAATTTGTTTACTGTTTAAGGCATGGTATGGGACATGTTATTTAAATTGAATAGTAATGATAATTGTTATGGAACTTTTGGACAATCTGTTTCGCTCAGTATCGCGCCCCGATGATTACGCCATCGGTTGGGGTGTGACAGATTGGTATCAGAGCCATAACTATAGGGAATTAGGCAAGACTCGACCTAGTTCGGGCCGATGTCTTAGAGACCTAGACTATAGTTAGGACCCAATAGACCGACTCGTGCATATCCATCAGGGATTTTGTATGAGCCTATTGCAAATTTTCGCCATTCTCGCCTACGCTACACTATCACCACACTCAAATTTTCAATAATAAGAAAGCGATTTAGCCAAGACTAGGTGTGAAAACCGCAAACTCTCGACTAAATTGTTTGATCAATGCTGTTTTATCAACTTATCAATGATCTCTTCATTATTTTTGACGCACCAACTCTCTTCATTTCAAGTTTGAGGTGGAAAGATCTTTCAATCAATCGTGGAACAGTTTCACCTTTCATACAAGCAAGCGAATCAAATTCTTTTTTTTTTCAAATAACGAACGCTTGTTTAACGGGGAGAATTATACCAAACCAGGAGTGAAATCCATATTTTAATGAATAATCTCCTCCATTATATTAAAATCAAGGGGAAGTTGGCAAGCCAGGGGTGAAACCCTAACCTTGACGGCTTGTCCATGGGTTTTACCAAAACTCTCACCAAAGTCTCGACGGACTCCAACGACCTGAACTCACAATATGGCAAGAGGGATGTGCGCCGGATGGCCAAGAATCGAGGCAGAGGCCCAATCCTGACGGTCAAAATGTGTACGACAGATCCTTGAGAATAGTCGAATCGCTTTGGGTAGTCAATGTCTAGTAGCCGCAGACAATCTATCTCTCGATTTTTACATGTTTCAATTCTGAGCCGCAACTACTGACTCTGATGACTCGTTGATTTTGTGTGATTATATGTGTTTAATTGTTATGTGTTTAAATTTTGAGAGTTTTTTTCAATTTTTGCTCACACTTCGATCGACACACACAACTCGCGTTGCTTCTCTATCCCAAAACGTTAACAAATCGTTACTGCCATGAGGAAGCGTCGTACACTATGATGCTCGCTGTACTATACGCTTAACTTATACACATCGCAATCAAACAATCGCGGACTTTGAATGATAGGTTTCTGTATTCTGACTACCTCTATGACTAAATGCATATGTGTATCTGTGCTTCTGTGTATCTGTGCTCTACGTGCTTATGTGCTTATGTGTTTATGTGTTTCTGTGATTGTGTGAATCTGTGACATGTTATTGTGTTCCTGAGCTTTAGTAAGTGGTAGACGTGTGAGGTGAGATTCGAGTGTGACGTGTCTGAGACCTATGACGATGTCTAATGCAGACAATGTCAACTGGACCATCGTAGGGACATCGACATTCACCACTTTCTCGCCAAGAAAAGAGAGACAGACATCTTGCTGCGATTATTGCCAAACAAGTAGCAAAAGCTGTCAGTGATGTCTACGAAAACGTCAGCAAATCATCTGAGGAGTCGAGAACCGAAGCTCCTAAAGCTGCTCCTAAGACCGCCTTCAGTTTCAAGCAGTTTAAAGCTTGTGGGCCAAAAGAATTCACTGGCGAGGAAGGCCCTACAGCGTTGTTCCAATGGTTTGATTCCATTGAGGTTACTTTACGACAGAGCGGTTGCCCCGACGATCTTCGTACTCTCAACGCTACTGGCGTCTTCCAGTCCCGCGCACTAGACTGGTGGACGGTCAAGAGAAACAAGCGAGGAAACGATGCAACATACGGTCTATCGTGGGACGAACTCAAGGAGGTCATTCTGGAAGAATTTTGTCCTCCTCATGAACACCAGAAGTTGGAAGATGAATTCTGGCACATAAAGCAGAAGGATGGTGAAAACGCTGCTTTAACCGCTCGATTTAAGCAGTTTAGTATCATCTACCCTGATCAGGTGAAGACTTCTGACATGGCAATCAAGAAGTATATCCGAGCCCTGCCTGACTGTGTTGCAGATTTCGTACAAGCGGCTAAGACTAAGACGATCGAGGAAACTTATCTACTGGCCGCTGAAATCAACGACAAACGGGTTAAGGACGGTGTCTGGGATAAACCCTCAAAGCACCTGCATCAAGCTACCGCCGCACCAACCGCTGACTCCACCGCCACCGCATCTCAGTCATCAAAGTCCTCACGCCGAAGGAAGAAGAACAACAACAGCAGCTCCAGCAACAAGAACTGCGCAGTCACTACCACTGCTGCTCCTCTCCAGGCCGTACCGGCCCAGCAGCAGCCCCATCACCGTCCAGCTCCAACAACTTATGCACCACCAGCAAAGCGTGCATACACAGGTCCCCACCCAGTTTGCCCAACATGCTCTTATCACCATCCGGTGGGTCTTGCCTGTCGTTTCTGCGCTCAGTGCAACATGTACGACCACTTTACTGCCAACTGCCGTACTGGTCCTCGTAACACCCCAGCTCAAGCCACTGCTCATCAAGCCCTGCTCCCGGCTCCGCAAGGCCATCAAGCAACTCAGGCACCTGCGGTCAACGCCCGAGTTTGCTTCACATGTGGTGACCCCAACCACTTTGCGAACGTGTGCCTCAACAGGGTCGTGAAGCAGGAGCCCCAGCAACACCACCAGCAGCAGCCTCAGCAGCAGCAGCAACCTCAGCAGCAGCAACAAGCCGCACGCGCCAGAACTTTCAACATCAACGTGCGTCAGGCTCAGACCGACAACAATGTGGTCAATGGTACGTTTCTTGTGAATGGTATTTATGTATCGTGTTTGTTTGATACTGGAGCCGATAACTGCTTTGTGTCGTTCGAATTTGAAAAGCTCCTTAGTTGTAAACGCTCTTATCTGCCCACGTCATTCGATGTCTAAGTCGCTACTGGAAGAACCATCGCCGTCAATTCTGTTCTCCGTGATTGTACCCTTGAGCTCAACAATCACATCTTCCCAATCGACCTTATTCCAATGCAACTCGGAAGTTTCGACGTCATAGTAGGCATGGACTTTCTTCGTGAAAACCATGCTGAAGTTGTGTGCTTCGACAAGATGATCCGATTTTCGCTCACGAATGGTGATTTACTGTGTGTTTATGGCGAAACTGCTTCGAAAGGTCTTAAACTCATGTCGTGTGTTCAAGCTAGCAAGTATCTTCGCAAGGAATACAGAGCTTTCTTGGCCAACATTGTAGTAGCGGAGAAGGAAAAGAAAAGGAAGACAGAAGTCAAAGACGTCCCAGTGGTCCGTGAATTTCCTCAGGTGTTCCCTGATGATCTTCCTGGACTACCGCCAAGTCATGATATCGACTTCCGTATCGACCTCATTCCTGGAGCCAACCCTGTTGCCAAAGCTCCTTACCGACTCGCGCCGTCCGAAATGCGTGAACTCTCGAACCAACTCCAGGAATTACTTGAGAAAGGCTTTATTCGCCCGAGTACCTCTCCTTGGGGCACGCCAGTCCTCTTCGTTAAAAAGAAGGATGGGTCGTTTAGGATGTGCATTGACTACCGGGAATTGAATAAGCTAACCATTAAGAACCGCTATCCTCTACCTCGCATCGACGATTTGTTTGATCAACTGCAAGGTGCTACGTGTTTCTCAAAGATCGATCTCCGTTCAGGCTATCACCAACTACGTATTCAAGAGGAGGATATACCCAAAACCGCTTTTCGCACTCGCTACAGCCACTACGAGTTCATTGTTATGCCTTTTGGTTTAACCAACGTACCCGCGGTCTTCATGGATCTGATGAATCGCGTGTGTAAACCGTATCTTGACTGTTTCGTCATCGTGTTCATCGACGATGTCTTGGTCTATTCCAAATCGAAAGCCGAACACGCGCAACATCTACGTTTGGTTCTCGAACTACTACAGGGGAATCAACTCTATGCCAAGTTCTCCAAGTGTGAATTCTGGTTGGAGAAGGTTCAGTTTCTGGGTCACATAGTTAATAGTCAGGGTATCCATGTCGATTCCGTGAAGATTGAAGCAGTCAAGAGTTGGATTACGCCAAAGAACCCATCTGAAGTTCGTTCTTTTCTCGGACTAGCGGGCTGTTACCGGCGATTTATCGAAGGTTTTTCAAAGACCGTTGTGCCGCTTACCGCCCTTACGCATAAAGACAAGCCTTTTGTTTGGGGAACTGAAAAAGAGTCTGCTTTCCGAACCCTTAAGCATATGCTTTGCAATGCTCCTATTCTCACATTGCCCGATGGAAACGACGGTTTCATTGTCTACTGTGATGCTTCCAACCTTGGTCTTGGTTGTGTTCTTATGCAACGAGACAAGGTTATAGCGTACGCGTCTCGTCAACTCAAAATCCACGAGAAGAACTATACAACCCATGATCTCGAGCTAGGCGCAGTTGTTTTTGCGTTAAAGATTTGGCGACACTACCTGTATGGTACCAAGTGTACGATCTTCACCGATCATAGGAGCCTGCAACATATCTTTGATCAGAAAGAACTTAATATGCGTCAATGCCGATGGGTAGAACTTCTCAACGATTACGACTGTGAGATTCGTTATCACCCAGGCAAACAAATGTCGTTGCCGACGTGCTCAGCAGACGGAGTTATTTGCTCAGCATTCGTAATACCCAAGCCCAATACGATCTCGAAACTCTCATCCCCGAAGCTCAGCATGCATGTTTTAATGAACGCACCTTGAAGAGGGAAAGAATCTATCACGACGGAGCTCAGCTTGTAAGCAAATCGAATGGAATCTTCTATTTTCTGGACCGAATTTGGATCCCTAAGCGGACCGAACTGCGAAAGATCTTAATGGACGAAGCCCACAAATCCCGATATTCTATCCACCCAGGTGCCGATAAAATGTACCAGGATCTTCGTTACAAGTACTGGTGGCCGGGAATGAAAAGGGATATCGCACTCTACGTTGGGAAGTGCCTGACTTGTGCAAGGGTCAAGGCTGAATATCAAAGGCCCTCTGGATTACTCGAGCAACCCCCAATCCCTATATGGAAATGGGTGAGTATAGCTATGGACTTCATAACAAAACTTCTGCACACGTCATCAGGTCACGACAGCATTTGGGTTGTTGTTGATCGTTTAACCAAATCAGCCCACTTTCTGCCCATACGATAAGACAACAAGGTGGAACGATTAGCCCGAATCTACATCGACGAGATCATTTGTAATCATGCAACGCCTCGTGACATCATCTCTGACCATGATGCTCGGTTTACCTCGCGATTGTGGGAAACGTTTCAAGCTGCTCTTGGTACTACGCTTAACCTAAGTACCGCATTCCATCCTCAAACCGATGGCCAGACTGAGAGAACGATTCGTAGTCTTGAAGACATGCTCCGTTCGTGTGTCATAGACTTCGGTGGTAATTGGGATAAATATCTGTCGTTAGTCGAATTCTTGTACAACAACAGTTATCATACCAGCATCCAAATGGCACCATTCGAGGCTTTATATGGAAGAAGATGTCGGTCGCCTATTGTGTGGCATGAGATCGGTCACTCGCAATTAACCGGTCCTGAGCTATTGCAAGAAACAACTGACAAAGTCCTCCAAATTCAAGACAACTTGTTGAAAGCTCGAAGTAGACAGAAAAGTTATGCCGATAGACGACGCAAGCCCCTTGAATTTGACGTTGGTGACTACGTACTCCTAAAGGTATCATCTTGGAAGGGTGTGGTCATATTCGGCAAGAAAGGGAAACTAGCGCCTCGATATGTTGGACCTTTTAAGATTCTGGAAAGGATCGGAAAAGTCGCCTTCAGACTCGAACTACCGGAGGAACTTAGTAACGTCCACCCGACTTTCCACGTGTCAAACCTCCGAAAGTGCCTGGCTGAGCATGATTTAATTGTACCGCCCGATGACCTTCAAATAAACGAAACACTGCACTTTGTGGAAAAGTCTGTCGAAATCATGGACCGCCAAACCAAGCAACTCAGGCGCTCGCGCATTTCTATTGTGAAAGTCCGATGGGAAGGCAAACGAGGCGCAAAGTTCACTTGGGAACTCGAAAGTGACATGAAGGCGAAGTACCCACAGTTGTTTGATACGGCTTCAACCTAATTTCGGGACGAAATTCCCTAAACAAGGGGAGGCTGTAACACCCCGTGTTTCAGAAGTCAAAGTCAAAGTCAAGATAGAAGTCAAAGGGAGAAAAGATTGCTAATATCTGTCTCTCCTTGCTCAAATACTGTTTTGACTTCTTTGACAGTAATTAGTCTATTTTTATGCTTATGTTAGTTGTATTATGTGGAGTAATTAAGTATAATCGAAGTAATCGAAGTATATTTCTCAATGCGAATCGCTTAATGACTGTGAATGATAGGAAGTAACAATGCGATAAACTCAATTAAACGCTAATCGAACTAATCTAATCATCATCGCGCTTGCAAACTCGAATATCGCAAGTGTGGTGTTTATTATACGTGTGTGTGTGCCTTATGTGTTACTTGTGCATGTTTATTTATGTTATGTGTGGTAATCAATCGAATCGCAATCGAACTCAATCGCAATCGAATCGCAATCGCAAAACGAATACGAAATAAGGATGATTGTATGTTGATATATGATAATTAGTGGAGAAGAGATAGTGCGAGATATGAGTGGTTGGGATTAAAAGTAATTCGATTAGCAAACTCTATCGCATTCGCATCGCTCGCCATCAAAATCGAAATATCAAAAATCATCGCACCGAACGCTCGAATCAGGCCGCTGATCGATCAGGCTACTTGCCGATCGAACAGCCAGCCGATCGGACTGCTGTCCGATTGGACAGGTTGTCCGATCGTGCTGACCAACCGATCGGCCAGCCTTTACCTCTTTTGGCATCCTATAAATACCCCTATCATTGTCAAACATTCTACTTTTGGAAACCTCTGTCCGACCAGCACGCTCAGCTCGCTTTTTCTCAGATTTCTCTCAATCCCGGTAAGATTTCGTCCTAAATCTTGTACTTTCTTGATCTACACGCACTCCTACACCTTTCTATCTTTCAAATCTTAACTTTTAACCGTGAAATCATCAAGATTCAAGTGTTCTAGGATGATGTCATCATGGGTTCTTGAAGAACTTCATGTTTTTGGCCTCAATCCACCAAGAATAACTTGGATCTAACCGATTTCCACATAAACCAACAAAGATCCTTCACGGATCTAAACATATTCACAGTAAAAAGGGATTGAAAGATGGTTTTCCAACTTTCTTTCAACTCTTTTACACTCAATACCTCCAAACCGATAGAAACGGAGCTTGTGCCGACTTACTAACCATTTTGGTGGTTGTGTGACTTAAGATACGGAATCTATCCACGAGGTTCACCGATTTCGGGTTAAACGTTAAACACCGTCTCGAACCGTTCATCAACTAGGGATTTGGGTGATTCCTGTCCGATCAGGAGAACCAAGTAAAGACGAGGTTCTGTGGTTTGACTCGTAAAAAATACCTCGATAAAACGACAAACAATCGAAACAACCAAGTGTTAGACGAACAGGCCGACCAGGTCACGGTGCTAACCGATCGGACTGCTGTCCGAACGGACAGCTAGCCGATCGGACAGTCAGCCGAACGACTGGCCAGCCGATCGGCTAGCACATGGTCCCACACGTGACCAACCTATTTGAAGATTGAGTATTGAACGAACTGTTATTCGATCGGACTACCGTCCGATTTGATTACTCTTCGGATCATGAGATACTTGACTTCAACACTTAATCGATTTTCACATGTTCGACGCACAAGGAGTGCCACCCGATCGAACAGCCGTCCGACCAGGTGACACCCTGCTGAGAACTTGTTTTTGTTGAAGTACCTGACCGATCGGGTTGCCGGCCGATCGAACAACCGTCAGATCGACCGACGTGAAAGGTAAAGATACTTCAAGGTTTTCAAATGCTACAACGAAAACTTCAAAAGTCAAACCATCATACACAAACACATCCTACCCAAAGGAAGAAACAATCCACTCGAACAGCCATCCGATCGGACTCCCGTCCGACCGGACAACTGTCCGAACGGACTGTCAACCGAACGGTCAGCCGTCCGATCGGACTACCGTCCGATCGACCAGCTGTCCGACCCATCGTCACTTGTTTCCGTTTTACGCGTTGCTTATCATTATACTATCGAACTGTTCAGCCTATCCTTACTCTCAAGCGCTCCCTTTAATCCATCAACCGCTATGAGTATACTTGATCCCTTTTTGCTTTATGCACTTTTGGGGGTTACATACGTTACATATACGAAATCACATCGAACACACTACGCAATACTTTTTAAACGCTAACCGTTACCGCATGTTATACGTGACTTAATGAATGCTTGTTTGTTATGTTTACACATGGAATGTTGTCTACCTGCCTTAACGACGATAGTACTATAGTTTGGACTCAGCACCCGCTCATGCGGGGGTTGTTAAGGACAATTATTTGCATGGATTACAGTGGTGGTCATGTATTACGAACTGCCTCGGGCAGTCAACCCGCAGTCATTGGTATCGATAGATCCGTGTCGATAATTAACATGCATCATTTTCCTCTGTGTGTGCTGGTTATGCGTAAACTATTTCGAACTCTATATGCTATTATCAAACTTGTATGCTCACATTTACATTTCATGTATTGGCTTTATTTTAACGTATGTGACAGGTGTTTAAGATGCTTATCTGCTAGGAAAGCGAGGCTAGAATAAAGCTCTAGAGCCCAACAAATAGTTGTCTATAGTGGTCAAATTATGGGTCTCTAGAAGCAGATAAACAATTGCTGTATTTAAATTCTGAGTTGTCGGAACAAAATTAATTGCCTAGAATCGGTCTGTAATAATTTGTTTACTATTTAAGGCATGGTATGGGACACGTTATTTAAATTGAATAGTAATGATAATTGTTATGGAACTTCTGGACAATCTGTTTCACTCAGTGCCGCGCCCCGATGATTCCGCCATCAGTTGGGGTGTGACATGTTTACACATGGAATGCTGTCTACCTGCCTTAACGATGATAGTACTATAGTTTGGACTCAGCACCCGCTCATGCGGGGGTTGTTAAGGACAATTATTTGCATGGATTACAGTGGTGATCATGTATTACGAAGTGCCTCGGGCAGTCAACCCGCAGTCATTGATATCGATAGATCCGTGTCGATGATTAACATGCTTTGTTTTCCTCTATGTACGTGTCGGTTATGCGTAAACTATTTCGAACTCTATATGCTATTATCAAGCTTGTATACTCGCCTTTACACTATGTGTATTGACTTTTATTTTAACGTATGTGACAGGTAATTAGGATGCTTATCTGTTAGTGCATGTTCTGTGACAACAGCTTAATAGTTTGATTATTTAGTCTTTGGATATTTTGTAATGGGCTTAGCATATTGGTTAGGGAGTTAATTAGTGTAATGGGCTAGGAGATTGGCCAAGCCCAGACCAAAGATCAGTATGCAAACATGGTTGTAGTATATAAACAACATTATGCATTAGGGTTGAGGTTAGCCAGTTAGTAGACACTTAGAGGAAGAGAGAGAGTTAGAGAGAGAGTTAGAGAGAAATCTACAGAGAGTGGCTGAGAGGTTTCTTGTGAAGGTCTTTAATTGATTGTAAACTTGTGTTGGATAATCAATAGAAGACCGAATTGAAAGTGATTGTTTCGTGTTCGTCATCTTTATTCTTGTTTCTGTTTGTTCGATTGATCAAGGGGATTCCGCACCCTTGATTGATTATCAATCTCGTTACGATCCACGGGATAGGGACCTACAATTGGTATCAGAGCTTTTGCTCTTAGTTGTCGGTTCGAGATTGATATACAGATCCAAGAATTTTTTGCTGGTTACGAGTTTTTGTTGTTGATTATTGAAAATCTTTTGAAAATCTGGTGTGTTTTTAGTGTTTTTCGAGTTACTGTTCTTTGGGTGTTCATCATAAAGTCATCGTGTTCTTCATCTTCTTGTTAGTGTTCATCAAATTTATATCAAAAATCAATATAGTTTGGTTTTTCAATTCATTTTGAAACTGTTAAAGATATTGAACGTGTTTTGAATTTTGAAAGAAATATTCTCTTTGTTTTAAAAAGATTGCAATTTCCAAAAATATTGGAAATTCTGTTTGTGGTTTTTGTACGAGTGGTCAAAGTCAACTGTTTCAATTTCTCGATACAGACTATCAACATTTCAGAGGTCTCGAGTCAGTCACAAGGTCTCGAGTTCACGGCCTTTTCATCACAAGTCGCAATCAACCACATCCTATAAGGTCTCGAGTCATCAATTACAGAGGTCTCGAGTCATCTATTCATCATTGTCTCGAGTCGCTACCTTCACTATTACGAGTCATCTTCATCTCGGTCTCGACTCATCATCTCCAACGTCTTGAGTCATCAGCCTTCTGCAACATCATTACACGTTCCGTCTCGCAATCTCGTTTTGACTCACAACCTTCTCCACTGTTCATCATCTTCACTACGAGTCGCAACCATCACAAAAGGTCTCGAGTTATCACGGTTCCGAGTTTTCGGTTTTGAGTTTTGGAGTCGCAATCAATCATCTCTGTCATCTTCATAATAGCACCGACCTTCATCACCACCATTCAACCTGCATCTCACAGTTTGGGTTCTCTGATCACCACCGTCGTTCGTTGTCACCTCTTCAACCTTTCGTCATCACCGTCGTCACCGTCATTCATTTCCGGCGACACATCCCGTCATTCATCTCCAGCCTAACTATAACACCTGCAACATCAAGAAAGGACTTGGCGGCAGTTTATTTTGAAATTAGGTTTTGTGGGCTGTTATTGAACGAAGAAGACGACAAGACTTACGTTAATTTGATATTGACGTTTAGTATACTCTATTAATATAATATTTATAATTTAAATAATCATTACATTATCATTAGATATTATAATAATAATAATAATAATAATAATAATAATAATAATAATAATAATAATAATAATAATAATAATACTAATAAATTTTACGTAAAAAAAACATATATTTATATTCTTTTTATAAAATAAAAAAAGGGATTTTGTTTGGTTTGTGGTAAAGATTTGATAGGTGTTTGAGGTGCGGTTCAGAAGCTGGTTCGTGTGTGTTGCAAAGGGATTGAGTCAGCGAAAATTTTCTGTACGGTTTTATCTGTTCGCTTACGGTAAAAGCTCGACAAGGACCAGTAGAGAAGTTAGATTTGGATTTTGACACAGGTTACCAAAGTCCATTTAAACTTTACGCTGCGTGATGGCTAAAATGGATAAGGTCAGGGAGACTGTTAAGAACTGGCCAAAGCTTGTAAATGTGAAAGATTATGCTGACTGGAAAGAAAAGTTTGAGTTGTTTATGAAAAGTGAAGATACGAGAATGTGGAATTGTATGATCGATGGGTACATTGCTGCCACACGACGAGTTGACGGAAGAGTTAAAGTGATTTCTTATGAGATGATGGATGAATCTGAGAAACTCATGGTAAATGCTGAGAAGAAAGCTTTAGCAGTGATCAAGATGTCCTTGCCTGAGGGAATTAAACATACTATCAAGCACTGTGGGACTTCTTATGAGCTGTGGGAAGCTTTAGAAAAATGTTATCAGAGTTCATCAAGACAGAGTGTAGGAAGTCATGCTTTAGATGAAGAAGCAGAAGCTGTGAAAGAAGAGAAGAAGGAGACAGAAGTTTCAAAGGGCTTGATTGATGTGAATGGACTTACAGCAGAGGTGAAGGCATCTTCAGAATCTGTAAGTCATACATGTCATAATTGCACTGAACTACAGGGTAAAGTTAACAGACTATCGGAGCAAAACAAAATTCAGTTAGCTGAGTTAGAAAAGTTGAAAGAGTCCAATGTTCTTTTGATTAAACGAGAGTCAAATTGTTTAAATAAACTCAAATCAAATGAACAGGAAATCAGCAGTTTAACAAGCAAAGTCAATGAACTGTTACAGATCATTGATTTGGCTCGTGAAACTGTGAAGGATAAGACTAATGAATTTTCTGAAAAGTGCAAGGAATTGGCTGATGCACAAGCCAAAATTGTAGAACTTCAGGGGAAGTTACACAATTTTGGAAATTCTTCGTTAGTCAGGACTCATATTCAAAATGGTTTAAAAAGGAGTAATGATAAAACAGGGGTGGGGTATACTAAAGCCTCATCCTTTGGAAATCAAGATTACTCATTTTTACCAACTGAAGATGAGCTAGCTGATTTTGTAACCACTGCACAAGTAGTAGTGAATCCGATAGCTGTGGACTTGCCAAATAGTCCAGTTTCTTTGAAAGAATCTGTTGGGTCTAACAGTACACCTCATAAAGTGGATGAGGATACTGAAGACAAAAAGGTTAAAACATTTAAAAAGGGATCAAACAAAAAGAAAAGTTATAAGAAGAGATCCTGTTTTAAATGTCACAACAAAGGGCATGTGGCGAGTTGTTGTCCTTTGAAGAAAGGTAAACAAAAAGTTGATAAGGTTAAGGATGGGAATCAGGTTGGGTCAAGCAACAGTGTAAAAACTAGTTGTCAAACAAAGAAACCTGAATCTCAATCAAAACCCTCAACTTCGAAACGATTTGATAGACCAAGAAGTAATTCTCCACAATTTAGTCATTATAATGGTAAATCAAATCGGTTTCAAAGTCAAAACAGAAATTTTGGATATCAAAATCGATACCAAACTGCTGGTAATCGAAATTTTCAACAAAGAAACGAACATAGGGGTTTTAGTAACTCGAATGCTCAACAACATCCAAAATTTTTTCAAAATTCATGGTGCAATAATGGGAGAAGAAGGTATCAAGATAATAATTTTCAAAGGTCAGAAAATCCGAGAGTTTATTGGAACTCTCGCAATCAAAGACCTAGTGGAAATTATCGATCTTGTTCAACAACGGGTAAAACATCCAAGACACCAGTAAGGTGTGATGGATATTGGATAGAAGCATCTTATGTGGATTTACATGGTCAACCCAAAACCGGTCAGGTTTGGGTTGTTAAGTCTAACTGAGTTGTTGAGTGAATGCAGGATGACCAAGAAGGACTGTTGATGTGTTCGACGATGGTTATTCCTGTAAAGCAACTGAGGTGAATAGTCGGTTAACATGGGTAACGAACTATTTACTTCTGTGATTGTTTTTTTTATTATTCCAAACTTTAACCGTGAAAAACTATTGTCAGATTTAAAAGGGGAGTCTGTTTGTAAACAAATTTGTGTTTTTGAAACTTACTCCATAAAAACAAAAATTTAGGGGGAGAAATCACCCTAAGCCAAAAAGAGTTTAGATAGTGCGTGTGTTTAGGGGGAGTAAGTTATAAAATTTTAAAAATCCAAAAACATCGAAAAATGAAAAACTTAAAAAAAATAGAAAATCAAAAATGAGTTATCATTGTGTGAAAAAGAAGAAATGATAGTACATCAGCAAGTTAGACTGTCACACTCAAACTGAATTAAATTGCTTAAGTGTGATAGCAGCTTCATCATATGATGTACCAGTAGGCAAAAGCATGAAATAATCAACTTACCAATGTGATATAAACCTAAATGCACTGATTATGATTAGGGAACACATCAGTGGTGTATGGTTTAATGACCTTAAATCTTGCGTTGATAGATTGCCAAAATCTGAGGTTTTGGGTCTTTATACTGTTATTTCATCTGGGGATATCAGGGGTGTCCTTCTGCTGCATCCAGATACATGCTGACCTAGACACACCCAGGATATCTTAAAAGAGCTAAAAATGCCAAAACCCTGAAAATGAAGAAGCTCTCATAGAGAGTCATTCAAAAAGTGCAAAAAGCATAAATCGTACCAAAAAAATGGTATCTGTCTTAGCCCTCGATAAGATATTTTGGTCTCTCTGCTGTACGGAAGTACTGACCTGTTCACCAATTATCTATCGTTGAAAAAATAAAACGGATAAATTCAGTATACTCACCTGCTACGATGAATCGTTGTGCATACCTTGATCGTGGGGGTACATCCTGAAGTGGGCCACACTAAATATTTCAGAAATAAAATTACCTTAACGTATCATACAGTAATGGAACTTGAAATGTTCATGCATTTTGTTTAGGTGGACAAACATACTGGTAATCGTCTTGAACTGCTTTTCACGAAAAATTAAATAAAGAATTATCTAATAGTGTGAAAACAGTTTGATTGTGCTGATATGATCTTCTACCACATGATACTCACAAAAAGAAGTATTGTAAATATTTTTCAGTTTAGTTTTGTTAGTTTAGTTTGTGTTGAAAAATATCAAAAATACCAAAAAGATTTCTTTTTAAAAGGATCTCCCATTTTGAATTGACAAGTTGTTGTTTTTGCATGATAAGATAAAATATTGGTTTATCTTTAAATGTGAAAAAGGCTAATGGTTTTTCGAGATACTTGCTTGTGTTTCTAAACAGATTGATGCAGTAATCAAAATGAAGTGCAGAATACAAGTAAAGTGCAGATTGAGAGTGAAGTGAAGATGTGTGAAGATGCATGGTAGGATCCTTCTACTACTTTGCAGAGAAAGAGATATGGAAGATTTGAAGTTACTTGCTTAACCAAAGATTGCTAGTTCACTGATCTACAATGAATGAAAGTTTTGGAGATTGAAGCATCAGCTAAGGGGGAGTCTGTTGATGTCAGAAACTGTGTAGCTGACGCTATCCAAAGACCAAAAGACTGCAAGGTGTTTGAAGACAAAGTTACACTATGAAGCTATTGTCAAGGGGGAGTTTGTTAGTGCATGTTCTGTGACAACAGCTTAATAGTTTGATTATTTAGTCTTTGGATATTTTGTAATGGGCTTAGCATATTGGTTAGGGAGTTAAGTAGTGTAATGGGCTAGGAGAATGGCCAAGCCAAACCAAAGCCCAGCGTGCAAACATGGTTGTAGTATATAAACAGCATTATGCATTAGGGTTGAGGTTAGCCAGTTAGTAGACACTTAGAGGAAGAGAGAGAGTTAGAGAGAAATCTACAGAGAGTGGCTGAGAGATTTCTTGTGAAGGTCTTTAATTGATTGTAAACTTGTGTTGGATAATCAATAGAAGACCGGATTGAAAGTGATTGTTTCGTGTTCGTCATCTTTATTCTTGTTTCTGTTTGTTCGATTGATCAAGGGGATTCCGCACCCTTGATTGATTATCAATCTCGTTACGATCCACGGGATAGGGACCTACATTATCTGCTAGGAAAGCGAGGCTAGAATAAAGCTCTAGAGTCCAACAAATAGTTGTCTGTAGTAATTGAATCAAGGGTCTCTAGAAGCAGATAAACAATTGCTATATTTAAATCTGAGTTGTCGGAACAGAATTATTTGCCTAGATTTTGTCTATAATAATTTGTTTACTGTTTGAGGCATGGTATGGGACATGTTACTTTAAATTGAATAGTAATGATAATTGTTATGGAAACTTCTGGACAATCTGTTTCACTCAGTGCCGCGCCCCGATGATTCCGCCATCGGTTGGGGTGTGATAGAAGGTTCTTCTGCGGGCTGCTTGTTATGGCTACTGTTGCTGCTACTGCTGTTGTTGTTGCTGCTGTGGTGGTGGTGGTTGTTGCTGCGTTGTCACCTCCTTCTTGCTTGATATGCATGAACAGCGGGTGCAGGAGCTGCTTGGTTGATGTCACGGCCCTCGGCCCCGGTTTGACCCGGTCCAGGGCCGCGAGACAGGAAATCCCGTGGTACTTAATTTAGGCGACAACGGAAGTCTTTTTAATAAAGGATCTTTTGATATTAAAACTGCCCGTTTACATGATTTAGGGATAAAACCCTATAATTTACAATACTGCGATTTCCCTAGGAAATCTTTATTTCTCAAAACATGTTTCTTTTATTTATTTACATTGAGCCACTTTTCTAAGCTTGTATTGCTCCACGGCACTTTTCTTTGCTTACAATAGATCACCTGAAACATGTTTGAAAAAGGTTTTGTCAGCGGGGAAATACTAAGTGAATCATTTATTTTGATAAAAATAACATTTAGTTGTAAATTACAGCATAAGAGTGATTACAATGGTTCCTATCTTATTGTTATATGGCACCGTGTCACCTCCTGGTGACGGTGGTCATACCACTATTGGGTCCTGTCACCCAATTAGTGACGATTATCACTGTTAGGGCTTATATGCCTAACCTATGTTAGGGCTTATTAGCCTAACCCTGTGAGAAATTTAGTAATGTGCACAATACCCCACTAGCCATTGATTAAGATAGCCACGACTTAATCCCTGTAATTATAACTTTTGAAAATAATTTGAGGTATTGTAAAACAATTGATAAAAAGAGAATGACTCACATTGCAGATTTAACGAGCAGAATATAAGCCTACTAATTAGCCTTGATTAACCTAATTTAAATAACAATGCACACACAAACGGGTTAGTAACTAATACAGCAGTTACAACAATTCACGAGATTAAACCTTCACAACGATTTACCAGTGCAATACTTAACAATTCAACGGATTCACAACGAATGACAGAGTATAGTCCGAGTTCGAACAGCACTCAAACATTCAAGTTGAAATCACGAGAATAACAAAGTATAAACTCAATTTGAGCGGCACTTAAACAATCGTTTGATAGTTATAATCGATCGGACGTTGAATCGTAATAGCGATCGAGTTATTACCCTGATTGCGGCATCGTTTCGTGAATCGTGTGTGTTTAACTGTACTGTTTCTGCAATAACTCGACGTATACAACGAGAATTTACGTCGTTCCAAAGACATAATTCAAGTGCCAATGTCTGCTATTTATACACGAAATTTGGACATGCTTACGGACCGTAAGCCATATCCCGTACGGTCCGTAAGGGAAGCAGTCTATTTATAGGGTAGCTGGGTTCGGGACTAGGCTTGCTGACTTGACAGTTTTATGAAATTCTACTGTGACAACGAATTATGTTGATAACCGTTAGCTAGGTTTTACCCCCCTTGAGTTTTAGGGGCCCTGATCCTGATTCCGATAGTTCTGGAAATCTTAGGGTTTATACAGAATTACTTGGGTGTCTCCATTAAGGTTTCCTTAATAGATAATTAACCTACTAAGTATTAATTTTAGTGAGAGTTATTACAGTTGACCTGAGGAGCAGGAAGTTGAGCTGGTGGTGCAGGAAGAGCTTGAAGAGCTTGCTGGCGGGGGCCTGAGCGGCAGTGAGTAGTTAAGTGCCCGTAGATGTTGCAGTTCACACAGAAACGACAGTTGACCCTTGTCGGATGATGATAGGTACACGTTGGGCACAGAGGATGAGTACCAGTGTACGCACGCTTTGCAGGCGGTGCGTTGGTAACAACAACTTGACGATTCTGGTTAAAGGGTGATGCTGAGACTGCGTTAAGCGGTGCTGCGGCGGTAGTAACATATTTGTTGTTGTTGTTGTTGTTGTTGTTGTTGTTCCTTTGCTTGCGACTTTGGCATGAAGGCTTTGAACCTTGAGATGCTGCATTGTCGGTACTGGGAGCTGCAGTAGCCTGGATGACACTTTTGGTCGAGGTTTTGAAAGCTCCAGCGAAGACTCGTTTGTCGTTGATCTCAGCTGCGAATTGGTAGGTTTCCTCGATAGTAGTAAGTCTCGCTGCCTGAACAAAATCAGATACACAGTCGGGAAGAGCGTGAATATACTTCTTGATGGTCTTATCAGGCGTGTCCACCTGACTGGGACAGATAATGCTCAACTGTTTGAAACGAGCGGTGAGTCCAGCGTTGGCACCTCCTTCTTGCTTGATGTGCCAGAATTCGTTCTCCAGCTTCTAGACTTCGTGGGGAGGACAAAATTCTCTCATCATGAGCTCCCTGAGCTCCTCCAATGAGAGACCATAAGCTGCATCATTACCGCTCTTGTTGCGCTCACCGGTCCACCAATCCAGTGCCCTGGACTGGAAGACTCCAGTAGCATTCACAGTGCGGAGACTTTCAGGACATCCGCTTTGACGAAGGGTGACTTCGATCGAGTCAAACCACTGAAACATTGCACTGGGTCCATCTTCGCCAGTAAAGTTTGCAGGACCACGAGCTTTGAATGTTTAAAGCTGAACGGAGTTCTCGGCGCTTCATTCTTGGAATCAACAGAAGATTTACTACTAACCTCATTGATTTCATTGACAATTTTACGTATGACTTTGGCCATTTCCTTGGCCACAAATGAAGCGATTCGTTTGTCAGCCTTGTTCCTCTGGACATTTCGGTGAGTATGAGAACCGAAAGAAGACATTGTCGAGTGTGAGTTCTACAGCAGATGTCTTCACAGCGTTAGACGAGATTCGATTATATCGGGTTTTGTTTGAAAAGTTCAGCGTTTAATCAACCCATTTATTATTATTATTATTATTATCTCACACATAAAGCTCAGAAACACGTAGGCACAGAGTCACGTACACACATAATTCACATAAGCACGTATACATATAGGCACTTAGGAACACATAATTCATGTAAACACATATTTTGCACATATTCACCTACATATTTTACACATATTCACCTATCTTTCAAGGGCGCATCGCTTGTGCGATAGTTGTGAGGGATAGCGAGTAGCATAAACGAGGAGTTTAGCGTACGAGAGTTCTTAGTTTGTTCACGATTGATTAGCGTTTTAGATTGCGATAGCTGTGCGAGTTGTGCGCGTTTTGTAAAGCGGGGAGTGGAAAGCAAGAAATCGAAACCATACATTGTAAATTCAAAACATAACATAGTAAAATTGATGACGCGTAAATTCGGCGACTACGGCTTAAAATGAAATAGAGTGCCTTGGGTGTTAGACGTCGACTACCCAAAGTGATTCGATTATTCCCAACGAGTTCGAGTACACGCTTTGGCCTAATAGACCATGCTCTCACCGTGATACGGCTACCGGCATCCATCCTTCCAGTTACTACGTGACTTGAGTCATTGGAACAATCGAGACTTTGGTGAGATCTTTAAAATCGAAGTAGGGAGTGGAATGTGTCATTATGGTGCGGGTTTCACCCCTAACTTAACAACTTGCTCCCAACTGTGGCTAAACAACCACTGGACAGAGATGGAGATTTCCGTTGAGATATGGATTTCATTCCTAACTCAACGAAAGATTCTCGTGCTGAGAGTAAAAATACGCGGAGTGAGTGATCTTATCGAGAGTTCTTGGTTCTCACACCTAATCTCGACATAATCAATCGTTTGTGTTATACGAGCGTTTTCAAAACGTGTGTATTGTGTTAGCCTTAGGAAATGCGTGTAATACACATTTTTCCTTAGGGAAGACTTCCCTTTCATACGAAGCTGTAAGTTCGTACGAAGGTGTAAGAGTGTGAGTTCGTTCGAAGGCATAGCATAATGGGTTCGTATGAAGCCCCTAAGTGGGTTCGTATGAAGGGTCTGATTTGGTGCTTAGACTATAGACTAGGTCTTGTTCTACATGACTCGACCTAATTCCCTATAGTTACGACTCTGATACCAATCTGTCACACCCCAACCGATGGCAGAAACATCGGGGCGCGACACTAGGCGAATCAGATTGCTCAAGAGAATATATAACAAGTATTAAATGACAATATTTAAAAGGTTCATTGTCCCATACCAATAAACAAATATTTCACAAACACTCATCACAGAGTTCAAATCTCTTAAACAAAACCAATCCGACAACCTAGATTTTATTTTCGAGTTTCTAGACTTCCTAACCCATTGCAGCAAACAGACCATCAATCTGTCACATACGTTAAAATAAAAGTCAATACATAAAGTAAAGGTGAGTACACAAGCTTGCATATATATAGTATAAAAAGCGTTTACGCATAACCAGCATGTAACACGTAACGGGCGATGCATGTAGCTGCCAACAATGATACAACCTAACCACGTGACTGCGATGTAGAGTATGCGCGACACATGTTCACCGAAGCGATCACGTGAAGTAAAGTATGTGATCCTTAGCAACCCCTTTCACACAGGTGCTGAGTCCAAACTATAGTACTATCATTGCTAAAGGCGGTCTGGCATAACATTGTGCAAGCATAGTAACAAGCATTCAACAAATCACGTATAGCATGCGGGAGTGGTTAGCGTTTATAAAGTGTTTGCGTTGTGTGTTGTGTTTTGATAGAGAACGTATGTAACACCCAAAATTGCATTAAACGAAAATGGGATCGAGTATACTCACAGAGCATGTACTAGTCAAGAAACACGATCCTCAATGGATTGAAGGGGGCGTCGGATCAGCCTGCGTATGGGAACATAAGCGTAAGTCCTCCAAAGTGCTGAAACGGTCGAAAATCGGAGTATCGGTGGGAAACAGAAGCTTCGTACGAAGGTGTGCCTTCGTACGAAGGTGGGTCTTCGCACACGCGGGGCTTCCGTTGTCCAAAATCGAGTGTCTTCGCGTCTGTCTTCGGAAAATCGAGTGTTCATCTCTCCAACCTTAAGCTACTGATTAAACTTAAAGTCGGAGAGGTCTTTGATTACGTCACGAGTGGGAATCGGGTTGTTAGGTGTAAAACCAGTGCCTTCGTACGAGGCTAGAAGGTGGCTTCGCACAGAACAGTCCAGTTCACAAACGTGGTTATTTTTGGCATTCGATGTTGTGTTTTTGCCTAAATCGGTTGTATTTCCGAGTCCTTTTCAAGCTGATTTCGACTTTACCTCGTTCCACTATTCATTGAACGAAATACATGTCGTTTTAGGTCTGTTTAGGGTGAAAATCAAGTTTAAACAGGTTTTAAAAGAGTTTTATCTTAGATTCTAACACTTGGTGAGTGCGAAATCAACTGATTTCTAACTTAGGAAGCTGTGGCTAGTCCCAATACACCCAGTCAAGTGTAAAACCGTTGTAGATGAAGATGATTCAATGAAAAAGATGAAGAGTTCTTGTAAAAGCAGGAATTTATGAAGAAAAGAAGAGTTTAAGTGAAAAAGATGAAGTTTTAAGTGAAAACATAAGAGTTTTAGATGAAAACGAAGTGATCCTTGTGGAAATCGAATTGGAAAACGTTGTGTAATTGAATAAAACTGTTAAATCTTACTTGAAAATGGTCGGACAACAATTCGGCAGAGTTTCGGTATGAAATCAGCAAGTGAGAACGAATGAGGAGGGGCTTGGGTATTTATAGAGGAGCTGGGTTCGCACAACAGCATCTCGTACGAAGCAGCTGCCTTCGTACGAAGGCAGTGCCTTCGTACGAGGCCAGCTGGCGTCGTTCGAAGGTGTTGTTTAGTGCAACCTTTTCCTCGTTTCGCGTGTAAGATGCTCGTTTAATGCGTTTTGTCACGTTAGTTAGTATTGGTACGTCAAGTATTTTGCGTAACATCATGTTTCGGGGCGCGTTGTGTTTTAGAGTGATAAATCGAGATGTGAGAGTAGCGTTGAGTTTGCGTTGCGATAGCGTTTGCGAGTAAACATTACACATCATAAGCACACACAAGTAAAGCATATAAAAACACACAGCATAACATTACTACTACTAATAACAGCGTTTGCGATTTAGCGTGTTAGTCGTGATAAGCGTATGCGGAGGCGTATGGTAACCAAACAAACAAACTCGGCAATTTAAATAGCATGATTCTCTGTAATTCGTGTTGCGTAAGCGTTGCGATTGTAAAGCGTTTAAACGTGTAGCGGTGCAGTGTGATGAAAATGTGTTTAGTATACCATAACCCTTTATTTATATCGAATCTCGGAATACAAACAGTTACAAATTGAAGCAAAAGCGAACGAGTAACGATCCGAAAAGTCGGGTTGTTACACTTTCGGACGAATGGGTATTGCCTTTAAATATTGGACTTGGGCTCCTCATTTGAGAAGTTTTGGAGTTCCCAGAGGGGAAACATTGGCGAAATTTCTCCAGAATTTCTCCAGCTTGTAAAAGATGTAAACTCTTTCGGTATAAATGAAGCAAGCATTCAACCTATGGTTATTCTACTTCTACTCCTTTCTTATTAATAATATTCTACCGAATCGGTTCTATCAGGGCCAAAACTCCGTCAAACCCGCCGGATCCTGGAATCTCAATTGGTATCAGAGCTACGATCCCGATTGAATCGATCTAACTGTTGATTGAATCACCTACGCTCATGAATATTGGATTTTTAGGGAGTTTAGACGTAAAACATCAAATAAACTTCAAATTGAAGGTCAATTCACGGATGAATTTTGAAATTGAAGACATCATTAGATTCGTAATTGATTTTCACACATATCTGTGAAGTGTCATCATGAAATTCGCAGAAGTAAAGATTATGGATCGAAAAATGTGATTAGAAATGTTCATGAGATTGGATCAGTCACTTTCGTATGAAAGAGCTCTCCCATTCGCACGAGAAGGCCTCTCGTACGAGAGGAACTCCCACTCGTTCAAAAATGTCACTCGTTCCAAAATCAGCCCATTCGCACGAATGGGTCAAATGCCTAAAAAAGCATTTTTTGATCGCAATGATGAGACGAGTCTCCAGAAAATTTTGGTGATTGAAAATTTTTTCGAGTTTTTAACAACCAAGATGAGTTGTTCGGGGACACCGTCCGGAGCTTCAGTGTCACACCCCGATTTCCACGTGTATCACCGGTGGGCCTAGTGGGGGATTACCGTGACGTAGTTGGCAACAATATAGTCAAACCACACAATATATAAATGCACAGCGGAAGCATAAAGATAAATTATATAAAAATTGATTTGAATGCACATGGCATAAACTCTTTATAACTTGGGATAATTCATAATTAAATCTTGTAAAAGAATTACATGTTCACTATGCGTTCGGTCGCCCGGATCGTGCCGGTTTTAAGGTTAATAGACACGCCACAAAGCATAAAGCCGTGGCGGGAAAACAAATGGTTATACCTTTAAATAATATAGACACAATGCCGGGTGTACGCCTACACCCGCGTGTCGAGGTCGTGGGCATTTCGTAAAATGATGCCAAGGATATCCGGGACATGGTCATTAAGCTCCCAAAGGCGTAAAGCCAACAAAACCAATTTTTAAACGGGTCACATTGAAATCACCCGACTACTAATGAGTTGGGGTCAATTGCCCGACCAAGCGGTATTTTAAATACCGTAACCCAAGCCCGTATAACGGAAAATAAGTTAAAAGTATTTACCTGAGTAAGTAATATCCTTAATAAACAAATGCATGTTGCTTTTACTGGTCTCCTACTCTGGAAGAAGGTTTAAACAACCTATTAGAATCCTAACGGGTCTTTAATTTAGCCTTAGCTTAGACCGGTCAGTTTCAAAGGATATTTACGGTTTAATCGCGTGTAAGGCGAAAACCGGGAATGGAATGTGATTCGGACCCAACAAGTTTGAAGACTTGTTTTATATGGGTAATATAACCACACTCTGAATTTTGAGGTCAAAACAATAAGGTTTGACCCGTTTCGGCTAGTTTATGTAAACTAGTTACATAAACCGAACCGTGCGCGCAAAAGGCGTAACGGGTAACCGTAAGAGTCCTACACAAGTTTCCTAAGTCAATATGCTTTAAAGAGGTTGTGGTATCAGTAGGATACTGTCACACCCCCAAAATCTACACGCGGAGTATCACCGCTTGGGAGCGTGACTGACCAGGATCAAGTCATCAATCATATTGAACATAGTATATAATAATCGAAGTAGTTCGTAAAAAACCCAAATCAATACAATTGATGTTCAAAACAAACATAGTTTAAGTAGCGGAAGCATAATATGAAAACCCAATGTATGTAATAAGTTCAAGTGTTATAAAGTTTAACATAACACCCACGATCCAAGCTCCACAACGACCTGCTCCTCCGTGTGCAAGCTCCATATGTACCTAGGGTCCTGCAAGGCATGCAGCAGAGAGTCAACAACTAGTTGAGCAAGTTCACAGTTAATAGTTCAGTAATTGTAATAGTATAGTAAGCCTTGTGTTTGTTTATTAAGTCGTGTATCGTATTAGTTCGTATCGCGGCCCTCTAGGCATGTATGCGAAGATTAGGGAAAGTTCCCAAGTATTCTAGACTAGGTATATTTGCATCGCGACCACCCGGCATGTGTGCGAAGTTTAGTGTATAGTTCGCAGCCTTCCTAGGCATGTGTGCGAAGATTAGTCATATTATCGCGGCCAACCCCGGCGTGTGTGCGAAGATTAGTTCTATAAGTATCACTAGTCTAGTCGTATCTTATCAATAACCCTTCCTCACCCGAGGATCGTATAACTAAATTCCATAAGCTAGGTAAGTACAAGTAAATAATCCAAACCCATTCCCACCCTGGGAACCCCATGCCTTGGCTGTGTGAACTCACCTTGGTTTGCTCGGTATGCTAAAAGGGTTACACGTCCATAATTAATCAATCACGACCTATAGTACGCACGTGTATATAATCAGTTTTCGTTCGTAACAATCTTGCACACAAATCTAACGTCACATAGTGTGTTTATGCATTTCTCATCAAGTAGCACATAACAGTTGGTTCATGTTCACACAGTCATACTCCATATAATTGAGTTCTTAGTAATATCTAATATGGTTAATCAATTAACATGCTCGACAGAGCTAACAGGTTTAACAAAGTTTACAACTTAACGGAATCAACATACATACAGGAATATAAACTAACCGTGTTAATTATCTAATAGAGTTCGCAAACAATTAGGTTATCAGCTTACCAACTTAACTAAAGTTCATTTGTTTAACAAAGTTACATATTTGGACAGGGCACATCAAAGACAATCGGACAAGGGGCATCCCAGATAAAAACTCGGACATGGCACCCTTACAAAACTCGGACAAGGGCTCTCTCTCTCCTTGTCAAAAAGGTCGGACATCACCAACCCCTAAAAGAACTCGGACTCCTTGTGATGTATAAAAGAATTCGGACCTTGTTACCCCATACAAAAGTTCGGACAAGTGAAGTCTTAAAAAGGTTCGGACATTATCACAAAGGTCGGACAAGAATCATATAACACAAAGGTCGGACAAGAATCATATAACAAAAAAACTCGGACAAGGCTCTAAACACTTAAAAGTCGGACCCCATGTGATTATCACAAAACTCGGACCTATATCCTATAAAGGTCGGATATAAATGTTAAATAAAAGTCGGACTAGGCTTCTTAGCCTAAAACTCGGACCATGTAACCTATTTGTAAAATTCGGACATGTATAAAGCAAGTAAAAGTCGGACATGGATCTCTATAACAAACTCGGACATCTTGTGTCCTTTATAAAATTCGGACAAGCTTCCCTTGTCAAAAATTCGGACCTTTTAATCATTCTAAAACTCAGACTTTTCAATCAAAGGTCGGACTAACGTCAATCATGCAATATTCAACTTCATTGTAACAATTGTAACAGTTACGTTTTCTGCAATCCACAGTTACGTTCTTCGGTCCAAAAACCCTAATTTCATACATTTTCACAGTGTAGTAATCAAGTTAACAATCAACGGTTCTAACACATCATGCATCTTAATCATCAGGCAATTGATTACAACAATCAACATCATTTCACAATAATCAGAATTCAATCAGTAAATACAGAACTAGTATGTGAAGAACTAGGGTTTACATGAATCACATAATCAAGAATGGATACAACAAACAATGTCACAACCCCCGGTCCCTAGTTCCCGGGAACGGGCGGCCGTGAGCCAGTTTCGGTGGTATCACGTTAATTACTTATTTGGCAGCGGAAATTTTCATCAGGACCGTAGTTAGGAAATATTAAATCAGAGTAAACCACCATATTTTATAATATTAAACAAATGGGTAAAACCCAAGTTTTTATTACAAACTGATTTACAGGGATAAATCCCACTTTATTGAAATAAACGCTTTCTTTTATTTAGGTAACTTTTATAGCCACTTTTCCAAGCCTTCAGTGCTGTCCAGCTGGCTTCTATTTGGCTTTCACATTGTGTTACCTGAAACGCGTTTTAAAAACATTTTGTCAGTGGGAAATACTGGTGAGTGATTCCCAGTTTAATCAAGTTTAAGGAAAAACCAATTTGCAGTATTGAGGGCACATCCGCAATTACATTTGTATCCAAGACATCACAATTAACATCAGTGGTACGGTCATACTCAACTTATGGGATGTTACCACGCCAGTAACCAATTTTGTATACAAAACCCCAACATACCCACTATAATTGTATTCTTTACAAATACTCAATAACTGCTTTGTATGTATTTACTTAAGTGAGGTTTTGTAAAAACAGTAAACAGAAAGGTTTACAAAAATGAATCAACTCACATTGCTGTTTTAGGTTTTTCGTAAGGGTTTCCTGGAGATAATCTATAAATTACACAAATGCACGTGTGTTAGTATAATAACCCATTTTAACATTAGTAATACCCTCCCCGAGACGGCATTCCAACGACTACGTCGGGCAGAACCACGACAGCCGTTACGGGACCCTAGATCAATCGGGCAGCGTATCTAATACGTCTCCAGGGGTTATAATACTTACATCGTAGCAGAACCTCGCTATTTTGGGGGGTATAATGCCCGGGTATAGTGTATACTATTCAGAAAATTAAGAAAGAAAGAAAGAAGTTGAGCGAACGGACTGAAGGCCTGTTGCCTTCTATTTATAGTGCTGAAATCGGACATCCTCGCGGCCCGCGTGAAGTTAAGGCCAGGCCTTACGCGGCCCGCATGGCATAGGGGTCTAGGCTAGCTGATCCGGGTCACCACCTAGGTTCAACGCGTGTTATGACACGTGGCCTCTCAGGGTCATGCCACACTCCAGATCGCTTGCGGCCCGCATGGACTTAAGCAATCTTGCACGCGGCCCGCTTTATCTTTAAAACCCAAACAAATCCGGATCACATCCCCGCGCGGCCCGCGTTAAATGTTGGGGTGGGTCTATGCGGCCCGCCTCAACTTAATAGTTATTGTTTTTAATTTATTTTATATGTTATTTTGTATTTTGGGCTCGGTTTTCACATACGGGGCACATATAAAGACACATTGAGATATTTAAAGATATATTAGGGTGTTTAGAAATATTATGAGGGTGTCGGTTTTATCGAGGGTTGTTATATCCTCCCCACCTTGTTTTAGAGCTCGTCCTCGAGATCTACTGGAACAAGTGTGGATATTTCTTTTGCATTTCTGATTCCAGTTCCCACGTGTATTCAGGTCCTCTTTTGGAGTCCCATTTCACTTTGACCAGAACTAATCTCTTATGCTTGAGATTTTTAATTTTTCTATCTTCAATCTGTAGAGGCTTCTCTACAAATTTGAGTTGTTCATTAACCTCTATATCCTTGAGAGGTATCACGAGTGATTCATCAGCTAAACACTTTTTGAGATTAGATACATGAAACACATCATGTATTCCTGCCATTTCCTCTGGCAGTCGTAGCTGATAGGCAACCGGTCCTACTCTTTTAAGAATTTTGAAAGGTCCAATATACCTGGGACTAAGCTTTCCTCTCTTGATGAATCTTACTACTCCTTTCCAGGGAGAGACTTTCAATAATACTTTATCTCCCACTTGAAATTCTAATGGTTTGCGTCTGTTATCAGCATAGCTCTTTTGGCGATCACGTGCTGTTTTCAGTCGTTCCTTGACTTGAATGATTTTATCAGTTGTTTCCTGTACTATCTCGGGTCCGGACAATTGTTTTTCCCCAATTTCTGCCCAACAGACTGGGGTTCTGCACTTTCGTCCATAAAGTGCTTCGAATGGTGCAGCATTGATACTTGTGTGATAACTGTTATTATAAGAAAATTCTATTAAAGGTAAGTGTTCATCCCAGTTACCTCCAAAATCAATTACACAAGCTCTAAGCATGTCCTCCATTGTCTGAATTGTCCTTTCGCTTTGTCCGTCCGTTTGAGGATGATAAACTGTGCTTAGATTTAACCTGGTTCCCATAGCTTTTTGGAAACTTGACCAAAAATGAGAAGTAAAACGGCTATCTCTATCGGAAACAATTGATAAAGGAATGCCATGTAAAGAAACGATTTCATTTACATACAATTTGGCTAATTGTTCCATACTAAAGGTTTCCTTCATTGGTAAGAAATGAGCTGACTTGGTTAATCTATCTACAATCACCCAGATTGTATCATTACCTTTCCTTGTTTTAGGCAATTTGGTAACAAAATCCATTGTTATCAAATCCCATTTCCAAACTGGTATCTCTAATTGTTGTAACAAACCTGAGGGTTTCTGATGTTCAGCTTTAACTTGTGAGCAAGTTAAACATTTAGAAACATAAGCTGCTACATCCTTTTTCATTCCTATCCACCAGAAATTTTTCCTTAAATCCTGGTACATTTTATCACTTCCTGGATGCATCGTATATTTAGACTTATGGGCTTCTTCTAATATACGGTGACGTAAATTTCCTAATTTAGGTATCCACATTCTCTTTTTATGGAACCTCCAAATTCCATCTGTTCCTTGTTCTAATTCCTTAATCATTCCTTTTAATTTTTCAGTATCCTCCTTGATTACTGATTCTTGTGCTTTTCTAATCTGATTGTTTAAATCTACTTGTAGATTTAATTTAAGAGAACGTACCCTTTTTGGCTTTTCGTGATATTTTCGACTTAAAGCATCAGCCACCACATTGGCTTTTCCTGCATGATACTGGATATCACAATCATAATCACTAAGTAATTCCATCCAGCGTCTCTGTCTCATATTCAATTCTTTTTGCCCGAAGACATATCTTAAACTTTTATGATCCGTGAATATGGTAAACTTACTACCATATAGATAATGTCTCCAAATCTTAAGGGCAAAAATTATGGCTCCTAATTCCAAATCATGAGTCGAATAATTTCCTTCATGACTCTTAAGCTGTCTAGATGCATAAGCTATAACCTTTTGACGTTGCATCAATACGCATCCATAACCTAACTTAGAAGCATCACAAAAGATTACAAAGTCTTCAGTTCCTTCTGGTAATGCTAGTATCGGTGTATGGGTTAATCTTTGCTTAAGAATTCTAAAGGCTTCTTCTTGTTTTGGTCCCCATTCAAACTTAACAGATTTACAGGTTAACTTAGTTAAAGGAATGGCTATTCTAGAAAAATCTCGAATAAATCTTCTATAATAACCGGCCAATCCTAAGAAACTTCTAACTTCAGTTGGTGATTCTGGGGTTTTCCATTTGGTAATTGCCTCGATTTTCGTTGGATCTACATGAATTCCTTCATGGTTAACTAAATGTCCGAGGAATTGTACTTGTTCTAACCAAAACTCACACTTTGAAAACTTAGCATAAAGCTTCTCTTTTCTCAATAAACTTAAAAGTAAGTGCAAGTGCTTTGCATGCTCATCTTTACTTTTAGAGTAAATTAGAATATCATCTATGAAGACAATTATGAATTTATCCAAATATGGCTTACATATTCGGTTCATCATGTCCATAAATGCGGCTGGGCATTGGTTAAACCAAATGGCATGACAGTAAATTCATAATGACCATACCTTGTTCTGAATGCGGTTTTAGGAATATCCTCTTCCTGTACCTTTAATTGATGATATCCTGATCTTAAATCGATCTTAGAGAAAAATCGAGCTCCTTGAAGTTGATCAAACAAATCATCGATCCTCGGTAATGGGTACCGATTCTTAATCGTGACTTTGTTCAATTCACGGTAGTCAATGCACATACGCATTGATCCGTCCTTCTTTTTAACAAATAAAATCGGTGCTCCCCATGGCGATGAGCTTGGCTGTATAAATCCTTTCTCCAACAATTCGTCTAATTGTTTCTTCAGTTCTTGCATTTCAGCGGGTGCCAAACGGTAAGGTGCTTTGGCAATTGGTGCTGTCCCTGGTAATAGGTGAATTCTGAATTCAACTTCCCTGTCTGGTGGTAGTCCTGGCAATTCTTCTGGAAAGACATCTGAAAATTGGGACACTACTGGAATGTCTTTTAACTCTTTTCCTTTATTGTTAGTGATTATAGAAATAAAATACACTATAGATCATTTCCTTATATAACTTGCAGTTTTCATCACAGAGATGAATTTAGTGGATCTAGATGGCTTATCTCCTTTAATTGTGATCTTTTCACCTCTTGGTGATTTTATCTGTATTGACTTTTGATCACATAAGATATTTGCTTTATTGGCTATTAACCAATCCATTCCTAATACGACATCAAATCCTACCAGATTCATTGGGTAAAGGTTTGCAATAAACTTTTGATTAAAAATTTCTATTCTTGCTCCCTGCAAGATTTCAGAAATTCTAACGGTTTCTCCATTTGCGGTTTCTACTAGACATTCTTGTGGTAGTTTAGTTAATGATTGATTTAGGAGTTTGCAAAATGAAGTATTAATAAAACTTTGGTTGGCACCAGAGTCAAATAATACTTTAGCAAAAATATCATTAACTAAAAACGTACCAGCAATGACGTCCGGAATTAGTCTAGCCTCGTCTGCAGTTAGCACGAATGCTCTAGCATTTTTAGGATTTTTGTTGGTTGCAGCTGGAGCCAATTTCGGACAGTCTGTCCTAATGTGCCCTTTTTCTCCACAATTGAAACACATTCCATTACTGGATTTCTTCTTGCAATTCTCTTCCTTGTGTCCTGGGGCCTTGCAAAAATTACAATAAGTAGAGCATCTTCCAGAATGCTTCTTTCTGCAGGCTTTGCAGTATGGTGCAGAGGTAGAACCTACATTCCTACGATTGGAATTCCCAGAACGGAATTCTTGAGTAAGCCTTTGGGTTAGGTTTCTCCTCTGGTCTTCTTCTCTAGTACGGATTAACTCATCTGTCAAGGTATTGGTTAGTTCTACAGCTTCCTCTATGGTTTGGGGTCTAGCTGCCTTGACTACATGTCTAATCTCTCCAATTAATCCCCAGATATAACGGGAGATTAATACCGGTTCAGGTGATGCAAGGGTAGGTACTATCCTAGCATATTCAAAGAATGTGGTAGTGTAACCCTTACTGTCTACTCCGGTCATTCTTAGATTCAGAAACTTATTTGCTATTTGTTCCTTTGGGAGGGCAGAATTTCCTTTCTACCATATTCTTAAATTCCTCCCATTCCATGTTATAAATCCTATCACTTCCTCTTGACTGGAGGATAGTGTTCCACCATTCTAAGGCTGCGTTTTTAAACAGATTTGAAGCAAACATTATCTTATCTTCTTCAGCACATTTGCTTATTTTTAAAACAGCCTCAGTTTTCTCCATCCAGCGTAGAGCTGTAATGGGTCCTTCATTGCCCGAGAATTCTATTGGTTTACAGGACCAGAATTCCTTGTAAGAACAACCATATGGCATGGTTCTTCTTCTTTTGGGAATGGGCGCTTGAAGTACGGGTCCATTGTTCACGCTGTGTTCTGGTTCACTTGGTCGCTTACTGCTATGCTTACTTTTATTATTCGCTTCTTGAACCGTTTGAATAATAAATGGCATTGCATCTATAATTCCTTGTGCCACTATATGTTGAACGGCACTGTTATCCATTTGGTTTCCATTGTTATTGTTGTCCGGATTCTCATTAACCATGTTAATGTTACTCTGGTTATCGTTATTCAGATTATCCTGATTTTCCTCGTCGGCCATCTGAATTTTAAACAATTTACCAAATATTAATATCACAATTAATATTTGAATATAGCCAATCACATGACACGCACTTTTAACCAAAAGCATCGAGCATTGCGACTTTTACTCTATTTATATAGTATGCATCATTACACACTAGCACTGAAATTTAAATTACAATACTGACTGAAATGTAAAACTACAATACTAATAGTAGGCATTGTTTTTTTTTTTTTTTAACACATACACACATATATTTTATTATTATTATTATTACTACTACCGTTCCTGTCATCACATTTACTGATATGGATTCATCCAAAAATCCATATTACGCTCATCGTATTTCCATACGAGGCGTTCTCCCACCTGTCGCATTCGATCACTGCTTTCTAAAATTTCCTCCCCAAAAGTCCTAAGTTCCTGGACATTTTCTGCACTCATTGGGGGTGCAGGTTCTAGGACTGGGTTTGGAAACTGGGGTACGGGTTCCTGATACGGAGGCATAGGGGCCTGGTACGGGTATGGATTCTCTAAAATTTCCCTAACATATGCATCACTAATGTTGTTGGGATCTTGAGGATCTAACCCTGGGTAAGCTCCTAAGTTGGGCATTGGCACATTTTCCTGTATTGGGTTTTGTTGCACGTAGTCCCTAACATCGTCCCACCAGGGGTCGTAGTTGTTTGGGTCTAGAGGATCAGGTGCAGGTACCCTAGGTATTTCCTCCGGGTTGTAATCAAGCATTTCTACCTGGTTTTCTACTTCCATGGGTTGGTCAGGATTTTGTGGTTGGGGTGCTAGTATTTGTTCCAGGTTTGGGTCAGCAGCAGTGGTTGCTAAAATATGGATATTAGCGATACCCCTATTGAGCATATCCTGATTATAAGCATCAGTTTCTCTTTTTGCTGCGGCTAACACTCGCTGTTCCTGCAACTTTTTCATTCTTTTCCTACGCTCGTGCGCTCCCCTACTGAACCATCCCCTCTTTTTCTGAGGAAATGGCTCTTCAGACTAAGCCTTAAACACAAAGATTCCTTCTTCTGTGTCAGCAGAATACCCTGAGAGGGCAGGCTGAGAAGAGGAGGTGCCTTCGCTCCTAGGCGAACCAGATAGTTGACGATAAGCGTCAGAAGGTCCTTGATCACTCATACTGTAAACTAACAAATAGTCAGATAACACAGAGCAAGAAATACAATTATACACGTATTTCCATAATTTATTTCCTAACACTTTGAATTTTGATGTCAGCAGAACACTTCTGTGGCTGAATCAGTGGCATAGCTCTGATACCACCTTTTGTCACAACCCCCGGTCCCTAGTTCCCGGGAACGGGCGGCCGTGAGCCAGTTTCGGTGGTATCACGTTAATTACTTATTTGGCAGCGGAAATTTTCATCAGGACCGTAGTTAGGAAATATTAAATCAGAGTAAACCACCATATTTTATAATATTAAACAAATGGGTAAAACCCAAGTTTTTATTACAAACGGATTTACAGGGATAAATCCCACTTTATTGAAATAAACGCTTTCTTTTATTTAGGTAACTTTTATAGCCACTTTTCCAAGCCTTCAGTGCTGTCCAGCTGGCTTCTATTTGGCTTTCACATTGTGTTACCTGAAACGCGTTTTAAAAACATTTTGTCAGTGGGAAATACTGGTGAGTGATTCCCAGTTTAATCAAGTTTAAGGAAAAACCAATTTGCAGTATTGAGGGCACATCCGCAATTACATTTGTATCCAAGACATCACAATTAACATCAGTGGTACGGTCATACTCAACTTATGGGATGTTACCACGCCAGTAACCAATTTTGTATACAAAACCCCAACATACCCACTATAATTGTATTCTTTACAAATACTCAATAACTGCTTTGTATGTATTTACTTAAGTGAGGTTTTGTAAAAACAGTAAACAGAAAGGTTTACAAAAATGAATCAACTCACATTGCTGTTTTAGGTTTTTCGTAAGGGTTTCCTGGAGATAATCTATAAATTACACAAATGCACGTGTGTTAGTATAATAACCCATTTTAACATTAGTAATACCCTCCCCGAGACGGCATTCCAACGACTACGTTGGGCAGAACCACGACAGCCGTTACGGAACCCTAGATCAATCGGGCAGCGTATCTAATACGTCTCCAGGGGTTATAATACTTACATCGTAGCAGAACCTCGCTATTTTGGGGGGTATAATGCCCGGGTATAGTGTATACTATTCAGAAAATTAAGAAAGAAAGAAAGAAGTTGAGCGAACGGACTGAAGGCCTGTTGCCTTCTATTTATAGTGCTAAAATCGGACATCCTCGCGGCCCGCGTGAAGTTAAGGCCAGGCCTTACGCGGCCCGCATGGCATAGGGGTCTAGGCTAGCTGATCCAGGTCACCACCTAGGTTCAACGCGTGTTATGACACGTGGCCTCTCAGGGTCGTGCCACACTCCAGATCGCTCGCGGCCCGCATGGACTTAAGCAATCTTGCACGCGGCCCGCTTTATCTTTAAAACCCAAACAAATCCGGATCACATCCCCGCGTGGCCCGCGTTAAATGTTGGGGTGGGTCTATGCGGCCCGCCTCAACTTAATAGTTATTGTTTTTAATTTATTTTAGATGTTATTTTGTATTTTGGGCTCGGTTTTCACATACGGGGCACATATAAAGACACATTGAGATATTTAAAGATATATTAGGGTGTTTAGAAATATTATGAGGGTGTCGGTTTTATCGAGGGTTGTTATAAACAATCATTACACAATTACCTTGGATTGATCCTAGACAAAGAGAGGAATCAAGAGTGATGAAGAGCTTGTGCCAATGATGAAGATGATGATTGCAAGAGAGGATTAGAGAATGTGAAAGTACGTGTGTTGGTTGTGTGAATGATTAGTGAAAGGGATTAGGGTTAAGAATGATTAGAATTTCACTAATTACTCTATACATCCCTAAATATCATTTCTTACATAAAACACCCATCACAATATAATTTTACAGTTTCATCACCAAGTTCGTGTATTTGTCACACTTAACACATATCCATGCACAATCACAATACACTATATTGAATCAAAACGTATACAGTTTCATAGCAACTAATTGTGCAAGTAAATAACTAAACAAACAATGAACATGCAATAAATGCGAAAGTGGAACCTCGGAAACTCGAGTTGTCACATTATCCCCAACTTGAAAGAAATTTCGTCCCGAAATTTAGCATGCGGTTACTGAGGAAGCTAGGTAAGTTGTATCGTTTACTGGTTTTCCTGGGGTGTCACATCATCCCCCCGTTGATTTGGAATTTCGTCCCAAAATTCCGCAATAGTAGCTTCAGCCTCAGTAGTGGTTGCATTGGTTCCGAATAACTGGGGATGCTTGACTTTCATTTGATCTTCACGCTCCCAGGTGAACTCTGGGCCGCGACGGGAGTTCCAACGAACTCGTACAAGAGGTATTCTAGTGTTCTTGAGGACCTTAACATCCTGGTCCATGATTTCAACAGGTTCCTCGACGAACTGCAACCGCTCGTCGATAGTGAGCTCCTTCAAAGGAACTATGAGGGTCTCATCTGACAGGCACTTCTTCAGATTCGACACGTGAAAAACATTGTGAACTGCACCGAGTTCCGCTGGTAAGTTTAGTCTGTAGGCCACTTTGCCTATTCTTTCTGCGATTTCGAACGGTCCGACATACCGCGGATTGAGTTTGCCCCGTTTCCCAAAACGAACCACACCCTTCCAGGGTGAGACTTTAAGTAAAACCCGGTCCCCGACCTGAAATTCCAATGGCTTCCTACGCTTATCCGCGTAGCTTTTCTGACGGTCGCGAGTTGCCGCCATGCGTTGTCGTATTTGTGCAATCTTTTCCGTGGTGTCCACTATAAGTTCTGGACCTGTGATTTGACTATCCCCCACCTCTGCCCAACAGAGAGGTGACCGGCATTTACGCCCGTACAATGCCTCGAATGGAGCGGCTTGAATGCTGGTGTGGTAACTGTTATTGTATGAAAACTCCACTAAAGGGAGATGCTTTTCCCAGCTGTTGCCGAAATCGATGACACATGCCCGAAGCATGTCTTCTAGGGTTTGAATCATGCACTCAGACTGCCCATCCGTCTGAGGGTGATATGCTGTGCTCATGTCTAGCCGCGAGCCAAAAGCCTTGTGCATTGCTTGCCATAGTTCTGACGTGAATCGTGCATCGCGATCCGAAATGATAGATGTGGGCACCCCGTGCCTTGAGACTACTTCTTTAAGATATATGTATGCAAGAGTGGAGAACTTATCCGTTTCCTTAATAGCCAAGAAGTGAGCAGACTTTGTGAGTCGATCAACGATCACCCAAATAGTATCGTTCCCACGCTGGGATCTAGGTAGGCTAGTAACGAAATCCATGGAAATTTCCTCCCATTTCCACTGTGTATCTTTGGTTGTTGGAGAAAGCCTGCTGGTTTCTGATACTCCGCCTTAACTCTTGCACAGGTCAAGCACTTGCTGACATAAGTAGCGATGTGGGCCTTCATGCTAGGCCACCAATAAGTAGTTTTGATGTCGTGGTACATTTTATCCGACCCTGGATGTACCGAGTAGCAAGACTTGTGAGCTTCATCCATTACCAGCTCGCGCAAGTCTCCAAAAAGTGGGACCCAAATACGCCCCGTTACATAGTAGGCGCCGTCTTCCTTCTGTTCTAATCGTTGCATCGAGCCACGTAAAGCTTCAGCCTTTACGTTTTCTGGTTTCAATGCTTCTACCTGAGCATCTCGTATCTGTGCAGGAAGATCAGACTGAATAGTAAGCTGCAAAGCTCGTACACGCCTAGGTAGAGTATCTTTCCGACTGAGGGCATCAGCCACAACATTGGCTTTGCCTGGATGGTACTTGATGGCACATTCGTAATCGTTCAAAAGTTCAACCCATCTTCGTTGTCGCATGTTCAAATCCTTTTGCTTAAGGATATGCTCGAGACTCCTGTGATCGGTGTAAATAGTGCACTTGGTACCGTACAAGTAGTGTCGCCATATCTTAAGCACAAAAACAACAGCTCCCAGCTCTAAATCGTGCGTCGTGTAGTTCCGTTCATGAACTTTGAGTTGCCGCGAAGCGTAGGCAATAATCAAGTTAACAATCAACGGTTCTAACACATCATGCATCTTAATCATCAGGCAATTGATTACAACAATCAACATCATTTCACAATAATCAGAATTCAATCAGTAAATACAGAACTAGTATGTGAAGAACTAGGGTTTACATGAATCACATAATCAAGAATGGATACAACAAACAATTATTACACAATTACCTTGGATTGATCCTAGACAAAGAGAGGAATCAAGAGTGATGAAGAGCTTGTGCCAATGATGAAGATGATGATTGCAAGAGAGGATTAGAGAATGTGAAAGTACGTGTGTTGGTTGTGTGAATGATTAGTGAAAGGGATTAGGGTTAAGAATGATTAGAATTTCACTAATTACTCTATACATCCCTAAATATCATTTCTTACATAAAACACCCATCACAATATAATTTTACAGTTTCATCACCAAGTTCATGTATTTGTCACACTTAACACATATCCATGCACAATCACAATACACTATATTGAATCAAAACGTATACAGTTTCATAGAAACTAATTGTGCAAGTAAATAACTAAACAAACAATGAACGTGCAATAAATGCGAAAGTGGAACCTCGGAAACTCGAGTTGTCACATTATCCCCAACTTGAAAGAAATTTCGTCCCGAAATTTAGCATGCGGTTACTGAGGAAGCTAGGTAAGTTGTATCGTTTACTGGTTTTCCTGGGGTGTCACATCATCCCCCCGTTGATTTGGAATTTCGTCCCAAAATTCTGCAATAGTAGCTTCAGCCTCAGTAGTGGTTGCATTGGTTCCGAATAACTAGGGATGCTTGAGTTTCATTTGATCTTCACGCTCCCAGGTGAACTCTGGGCCGCGACGGGAGTTCCATCGAACTCGTACAAGAGGTATTCTAGTGTTCTTGAGGACCTTAACATCCTGGTCCATGATTTCAACAGGTTCCTCGACGAACTGCAACCGCTCGTCGATAGTGAGCTCCTTCAAAGGAACTATGAGGGTCTCATCTGACAGGCACTTCTTCAGATTCGACACGTGAAAAACATTGTGAACTGCACCGAGTTCCGCTGGTAAGTTTAGTCTGTAGGCCACTTTGCCTATTCTTTCTGCGATTTCGAACGGTCCGACATACCGCGGATTGAGTTTGCCCCGTTTCCCAAAACGAACCACACCCTTCCAGGGTGAGACTTTAAGTAAAACCCGGTCCCCGACCTGAAATTCCAATGGCTTCCTACGCTTATCCGCGTAGCTTTTCTGACGGTCGCGAGTTGCCGCCATGCGTTGTCGTATTTGTGCAATCTTTTCCGTGGTGTCCACTATAAGTTCTGGACCTGTGATTTGACTATCCCCCACCTCTGCCCAACAGAGAGGTGGCCGGCATTTACGCCCGTACAATGCCTCGAATGGAGCGGCTTGAATGCTGGTGTGGTAACTGTTATTGTATGAAAACTCCACTAAAGGGAGATGCTTTTCCCAGCTGTTGCCGAAATCGATGACACATGCCCGAAGCATGTCTTCTAGGGTTTGAATCATGCACTCAGACTGCCCATCCGTCTGAGGGTGATATGCTGTGCTCATGTCTAGCCGCGAGCCAAAAGCCTTGTGCATTGCTTGCCATAGTTCTGACGTGAATCGTGCATCGCGATCCGAAATGATAGATGTGGGCACCCCGTGCCTTGAGACTACTTCTTTAAGATATATGTATGCGAGAGTGGAGAACTTATCCGTTTCCTTAATAGCCAAGAAGTGAGCAGACTTTGTGAGTCGATCAACGATCACCCAAATAGTATCGTTCCCACGCTGGGATCTAGGTAGGCTAGTAACGAAATCCATGGAAATTTCCTCCCATTTCCACTGTGTATCTTTGGTTGTTGGAGAAAGCCTGCTGGTTTCTGATACTCCGCCTTAACTCTTGCACAGGTCAAGCACTTGCTGACATAAGTAGCGATGTGGGCCTTCATGCTAGGCCACCAATAAGTAGTTCTGATGTCGTGGTACATTTTATCCGACCCTGGATGTACCGAGTAGCGAGACTTGTGAGCTTCATCCATTACCAGCTCGCGTAAGTCTCCAAAAAGTGGGACCCAAATACGCCCCGTTACATAGTAGGCGCCGTCTTCCTTCTGTTCTAATCGTTGCCTCGAGCCACGTAAAGCTTCAGCCTTTACGTTTTCTGGTTTCAATGCTTCTACCTGAGCATCTCGTATCTGTGCAGGAAGATCAGACTGAATAGTAAGCTGCAAAGCTCGTACACGCCTAGGTAGAGTATCTTTCCGACTGAGGGCATCAGCCACAACATTGGCTTTGCCTGGATGGTACTTGATGGCACATTCGTAATCGTTCAAAAGTTCGACCCATCTTCGTTGTCGCATGTTCAAATCCTTTTGCTTAAGGATATGCTCGAGACTCCTGTGATCGGTGTAAATAGTGCACTTGGTACCGTACAGGTAGTGTCGCCATATCTTAAGCGCAAAAACAACAGTTCCCAGCTCTAAATCGTGCGTCGTGTAGTTCCGTTCATGAACTTTGAGTTGCCGCGAAGCGTAGGCAATAACTTTTTCACGCTGCATCAATACACAACCAAGTCCCTGTATCGATGCGTCACAATAGACCACAAAATCATCCGTGCCCTCTGGCAATGAGAGAATAGGTGCGCTGCATAGTCTATCCTTCAGGTACTGAAAAGCCGTTTCTTGTGTATTACCCCAACGATAGGTAACACCTTTCTGTTTCAGCATTGTAAGCGGCTGTGAGATCTTTGAGAAGTCTTTGATGAATCGTCTGTAGTACCCCGCCAAACCCAAGAATTGGCGTATTTCCGTTGGTGTACGCGGTGCAGGCCAATTTCTGATCGAATCTACCTTGGATGGATCAACATGAATCCCATCCTTGTTCACCACGTGGCCTAGGAAATGGACTTCACGAAGCCAGAAGTCGCATTTTGAGAACTTGGCGTACAGTTGCTCTGTCCGAAGGAGTTCCAAAACCAATCGTAAGTGTTGCTCGTGTTCCTCCTGACTCTTGGAGTAGATCAGAATGTCGTCGATAAAAACTATCACAAATTTGTCTAAGTAGGGCTTGCATACCCTGTTCATTAGATCCATAAATACGACAGGTGCGTTCGTTAACCCAAATGGCATGACAAGAAACTCGTAGTGACCGTAGCGAGTTCTGAATGCTGTCTTGGAGACGTCCTCCTCGCGGACTCTCAGCTGATGATACCCTGACCTCTGATCAATCTTGGAGTAGTAGCTCGACCCTTGCAACTGGTCGAATAAGTCGTCAATACGAGGAAGAGGATAGCGGTTCTTCACCGTCATCTTGTTAAGTTCCCGGTAATCAATGCACATCCTGAAGGTACCGTCCTTCTTTTTCACGAATAATACTGGAGCTCCCCAAGGCGAAGAGCTTGGACGAATAAAGCCCTTTTCCAAGAGCTCTTGTAGCTGCTTTGACAGTTCTTCTAGTTCAGTTGGAGCTAAACGATACGGTGCGCGGGCTATTGGTGCTGCTCCTGGAGCTAGCTCGATTTGAAACTCGACCTGGCGATGAGGCGGTAGACCAGGTAAATCTTCTGGAAACACTTGAGGAAATTCGCGTACCACAGGAATATCCTCTATTCTTTTCTCTTTCGTCGATGCATCAGTAACTAGTGCCAAAATGGCAGTGTGACCTTTTCGTAAACATTTCTGAGCCTTGAGAAAGGAGATGATGCCAACCACTGCACCACTCTTGTCGCCTTGAACTTCAAGAGGTTCCTTACCAGAACGAGGGATACGAATGATCTTATCCTTACATAGGATCTCTGCTTGCTGCTTGGATAACCAATCCATACCAACGACGATGTCGAAACTACCCAGAACTATAGGAATAAGGTCGATGGAGAAAGCTTGACCAGCGAGGATAAGATTACAACCCTGAACTATGTGTGTGGCCTCTATATTTTTACCATTAGCTAGCTCTACGACATGTTTGGTGTTTAATGGAGTTGGTGCACGTTTTAACATTTGGCTAACTTTAAGAGACACATAACTGGTATCCGCACCCGAATCAAACAAAACAGTAACGTAAATGTCGTCGACAAGAAACTTACCCATGACCACGTTAGGATCGTTCCTTGCGTCACCTCGACCCAGCACAAAAGCACGACCCCAAGCTTCATTGCCGTTATTGTTCCCACCGTTGTTGTTACCATTGCCTTGGTTGTTGTTGTTGTTTCGATTCTGGTTCTGGTTCAACTGGGGGCAATCACGTTTGAAATGACCTTCAGCCCCACACTGGAAACACCCCCGGTTTCCTCGCTGTGGCTGTTGTTGCTGGTTCTGTGGAGCTGGTAGTGGGAGTTGCTGGTTCTGATTCGCAGGTCGCGAACTCCTGTAGTCTTTAGCTTTGTGCCCTAACTTGAGACATCTCTGACAACGTTCTTTGCGACACCGCCCACTGTGGTGTCTGTTGCACCTGTTACATAGTGGGTGGATTCCCCGATATCCACCCTGCCCCTGACTGCCTGATGATTGCTGACCCGGATTCTGGTAGTCATTTGTCTTGCGCTGCTGTGCTTGAGACTGAACAGAAACTGATCCCCTGCTGGAATCCCCATCCCATTTTCTCTTGTTGTCGCTGGGAGTGGCAGAAGTAGTAACAGCAGTAGTGGTAGCACTGATGCGTTTTGGCAGCTTGTTCTGTTCCACTGCTTGATCGGTGAGTCGATGAGCAAGGCGTTGAATAGCCTGGATATTGTCAAGATTAGCCGATGTCACATGGCTCTGAATTTCTGGCGCTAACCCCTTGAGATACAACTCAATGCGCTTGATTGGAGGGTCCACCATAGTTGGACACAGCACGGCCAGCTCGTTTGACCTTTTAGTATAAGCTTCAATTTCTGACCCTGTCATTTTCAAATGGTAAAACTCATCTTCCAGCTTGTGGATGTCTTCCCGTGTGCAGTATTCCCTTTTGATCAGTTCCTTGAAATCATTCCAAGAGGTGGCGTTAGCAGCTGCCAACCCTAAAATCTGAACCTGCGCGTTCCACCAAGTTAGCGCTATTCCTTCGAGAGTGCCAGTTGTCACACCCCCAAAATCCACCTGCGGATAACACCCGCTTTGAGGGCGTGACTGACCAGGATCCAGCCACCAATTATACTGAGCATTGAATTAATAGTAGAAATATTTAATATCCAAAGTAGTTAGCATCATCGTAGTTTAAGTTCGATAATTAGTTTAACAAAACAGCGGAAGCATAAACCAAAGTAGTTTTAAAGATAGTTCTTAGTTCAAAGTAAATAAACCCAACACACGGGTTCTGACGATCACTACACATCCCCAAGCAGCAGCTCCTCAGTCACGGGTTACCTGCAAAGCATGCAGTAAGGGGTCAACAATAATGCTGAGTGAGTTCACTAGTTGTCCAGTTTTAGTTTACCAAAAACTTATGTTGTTTAGATAAAGCATTTATAATCACGTTGTGGGGAGCTACCCCATCTGTAAGCTCACTAAACTGTAGATACCGAAACTGTTGACGGAATATAAATTCGTGCCCCGAGTCAATGTCTATCGTCATTGACCATGTTGCAAGGTCTACTAGTTCACGCCCGATCTCCCCCGGTCACGGTGTGAGGTTGTCAAACCTAATAGCGCTATCAACTAATAACCCGTTCGCCCCCGGCGATTAATCGGTACTGTAAGCAGGGACTTAAGGTGATAGAGTTTCGTTTAGCATGGCTAGTTGTGATTTATAAATAGTATCCAAACGTATCTCCCCCGGAGATAGTAATTACCCATTCTGTTTTCCCCCGGAGATAATGGGTCAAAAGTATTTTCCCAAAGTTGATAGTTTGTTCGTGTCCCTCCGCGGGACGCATGCTTTTAGTGTGTGAACTCACCTTAGGTTGCTCGGCAGATTGGGTTACTTGTCAAACACGTTGGTCACCACGTCCTAACATGGTTACCGGTATAGGTCAGGTTTGGTGTACAAGCAAACACGTAAAATCTACACATAACTATCACGTTGCATGCATAAAAATATAGACAGTGGGTTATTGGGCCGGCCTTAGCATTTAAACAGTCAAACAGTAGCACGCAGATCAGTCAACAGGTAGCCCATATCAAGCATACTATGGCCCAATAACCAAAGTGGACCACCCAGTCGCAACCAGGTGGTCTCGAGTCGCAACCAGGAGGTCTCGGTTTGTCATGCTGTGGTTGCGAGTCGCAACCGTGTGGTCTCGAGTTGTCACGCTGTGGTTGCGAGTCGCAACCGTCGTAGTCTCGAGTCGCAATCGTGTGGTTTCGAGTTGTCATGCCGTGGTTGCGAGTCGCAACGGTGCGGTTGCGAGTCGTAACGCTGTCCCTTTCATGTACACGTGATGATGCAGATACATCAGTCCATTTAGTACAATGTAATCAGGCCCAAATCGAGTAATAGCCAATAAGGTTTCACTAACATTTTTCCTAATCTGCCCATATAACAAGATAGATCAAACTTTGCCATTTTTGAAATCTTCAAGCCACATTCAACAAGTTCATCCTATGTTCATCATTTTTAGGGTTTTCATGTCAAACATAACCACACATTTTTGAACCAAAAATCACATATTTTAACAAGATCAACATGCAAGAACAACAAAACATACATTTTGTAACCTTAAACATAGTTCGGTTGGCATAATCATTCCTAAACCACTATTCTTTAGTCATTTTTAAACATGTTACCAAGCTTGCATACATAAGGGTTTTCACATATGACCAAACTTCACAAATCATCCTAAAGATCATGCATAATGTTTCTAACCAAACACATTCTAGTTCATAAACATTTCATTCATCAACATAAAAGGCATTTATTACACATATGTAACACTAACCGGTTGTGAAGAAGAAGAAGGAGCCGAAACAAAGGAAGAAAATGAGAGAAGATGAAGTGTCCGAGATTCCTTGACCGAGATCCAAGCTTGAACCGAGATTTTGGAGAAGGAAAGTGGTGTTTGTTGAGGGTTTTCTAGTTGAGAGAGAATAGAAGTGTTTGTGTGTGTAAAATGAAGGAAGTGGGGGAAAGGTGGGATTATATACAAGGTTCCAAAAACGGGCTAAGGGGGTTTCGGCCCAAACGGTTTCGGCTCAAGAGGCCCACTCGAGACCGAGTGGCCCACTCGCAACCGAGTGGTTGCGAGTCATGGTCTCGAGTCGTGGTCTCGACTCACATACGTATATATATATATATATACACATACATACAACACATATCATGCACAAAGATCACGTTTTCCTTTAATATCATATGTATACACAAAATATTACAAGGTGTTCGTTCGGAAAAACCTAGAGTGTCACATTATCCCCAAGTTTTAAGAACTTTCGTCCCGAAAGTTAAGGCAGCCACTGCCAAGCTAGCGTGTTTCAACGGGGTGTCACATCATCCCCCCGTTAGTTTGGAATTTCGTCCCGAAATTCAGTTGTAGCTTCAGTGCTGGGAGTTTCATTTGGGAACAACTGGGGATACTTGGACTTCATTTGGTCTTCTCGCTCCCAGGTAAACTCTGGGCCGCGTCGTGAGTTCCAACGAACTCGCACGAGAGGTATCTGGCTACGTTTGAGGGTTTTGATCTCTCGATCCGTGATCTCAATCGGTTCCTCAGTAAAGTGTAGCTGTTCATCAATAGTGAGTTCCTTGAAGGGAATTATGAGTGTTTCATCTGACAGACACTTCTTCAGATTAGACACGTGAAAAACATTGTGCACTGCACTCAGTTCTGCAGGCAGTTTCAATCTATAAGCAACCTTACCGATCTTCTCGGTAATTTCGAATGGTCCAACATATCGCGGATTCAGCTTGCCTCGTTTACCGAAACGAACCACACCCTTCCAGGGTGAGACTTTAAGTAGAACCCGGTCCCCGACCTGGAATTCTAACGGTTTCCTACGCTTATCAGCGTAGCTTTTCTGACGGTCACGAGCTGCCGCCATGCGTTGTCTGATCTGGGAAATCTTTTCCGTTGTATCTACCACCAGTTCTGGGCCTGTGAGCTGACTATCACCGACTTCCGCCCAGCAGAGAGGTGATCGGCATTTACGACCGTACAATGCCTCAAAAGGTGCCGCCTGAATGCTAGTGTGGTAGCTGTTATTGTAGGAGAATTCCACCAGCGGCAGATGCTTCTCCCAGTTCTTGCCGAAATCGATCACGCATGCTCTAAGCATGTCTTCCAGGGTTTGGATGGTGCGTTCAGACTGCCCATCCGTTTGTGGGTGGTAAGCGGTGCTCATGTCCAAACGTGAGCCAAAGGATTTGTGCATAGCTTGCCACAACTCGGAAGTAAAACGAGCGTCTCGGTCGGAAATAATGGAAGTTGGCACCCCGTGCCTGGAGACTACTTCCTTCAAATAGATTTCTGCCAAGGTAGAAAACTTGTCTGTTTCCTTAATGGCCAGAAAGTGCGCGGACTTAGTCAATCGATCTACTATCACCCAAATAGTATCATTTCCGCGTTGAGATCTAGGTAGCCCTGTAACAAAATCCATGGAAATTTGTTCCCATTTCCACTTCGGGATTTCCGGTTGCTGGAGTAGGCCTGCTGGTTTCTGATACTCAGTCTTGACTCTTGCGCAGGTCAAACATTTGCCAACGTAAGCGGCTATGTGGGCTTTCATGCCAGGCCACCAGTAAGTGGTCCTTAAGTCGTGGTACATCTTATCTGAACCAGGATGTACTGAATAGCGGGACTTATGGGCTTCGTCCATCACCAGTTCTCGTAGATCTCCGTAGAGTGGGACCCAAATGCGCCCTGCCACATAGTAGGCGCCGTCTTCTTTTTGTTCTAGCCGCTGCCTCGATCCTCGCAGGGACTCAGCCCTGATGTTCTCCGGTTTCAGAGCTTCAGTCTGAGCATTTCGAATCTGGGTAGGGAGGTTAGACTGGATAGTAAGTTGCAATGCTCGCACGCGCCTTGGTATAGTGTCCTTTCGGCTGAGGGCGTCTGCCACGACATTGGCCTTGCCCGGATGGTACTTGATGGCGCATTCATAATCATTCAGAAGTTCGACCCATCGACGTTGTCGCATGTTTAATTCCTTTTGCTTGAAAATATGCTCGAGACTCCTGTGATCGGTGTAAATGGTGCACTTGGTACCGTACAGGTAATGTCTCCATATCTTAAGCGCAAAGATCACTGCTCCTAGTTCCAAGTCGTGCGTAGTGTAGTTCCTTTCGTGAGTCTTAAGTTGTCGAGAGGCGTAAGCAATAACTTTGTCGCGTTGCATTAACACACAACCGAGCCCATGGATGGATGCATCGCAGTAAACCACAAAGTCGTCAGTGCCTTCAGGCAACGAGAGAATAGGAGCACTACAGAGATTATCCTTTAGTGTCTGAAATGCGGTTTCCTGAGCTTCACCCCATTTATAAACCATACCCTTCTGAGTAAGAGCCGTGAGAGGCTGAGCGATCTTGGAGAATCCCATGATAAATCTTCGATAGTATCCCGCTAGTCCCAAGAATTGGCGGACTTCGGTCGGAGTCTTAGGGGTAGGCCAATTCTTTATAGAGTCGATCTTTGCAGGGTCGACGTGAATTCCATCCTTGTTAACCACGTGCCCAAGGAAATGGACTTCTCGAAGCCAGAAGTCGCATTTCGAGAACTTGGCATACAGTTGCTCATTGCGAAGGAGTTCGAGGATAAGGCGTAGGTGTTGTTCATGCTCCTCTTGACTCTTCGAATAAATCAGGATGTCATCGATAAACACGATCACGAATTTGTCGAGGTAAGGCTTACATACGCGGTTCATAAGATCCATGAACACTGCAGGTGCGTTACTCATTCCGAAAGGCATAACGAGAAATTCATAGTGACCATAACGGGTCCTAAACGCAGTCTTGGAAATATCTTCGTCACGTACTCTCAATTGATGATAACCTGACCGTAGGTCGATCTTAGAATAGTAGCTCGATCCTTGCAGCTGATCGAATAGGTCGTCGATGCGCGGGAGAGGGTAACGATTCTTGATGGTAACCTTGTTCAGCTCACGATAGTCGATGCACATACGGAACGTGCCATCCTTCTTCTTAACAAAGAGTACCGGTGCTCCCCAGGGTGATGAACTAGGGCGGATAAACCCTTTATCCAATAGTTCCTGTAGTTGAGTAGAGAGTTCCTTCAATTCTGCGGGGGCTAGTCGATAAGGCGCACGAGCTATCGGCGCTGCTCCGGGAGCTAGCTCGATTTGGAATTCGACCTGACGGTGGGGAGGGAGTCCAGGTAATTCCTCAGGAAATACCTCGGGCTAGTCACGCACTACCGGAAAATCTTCAATCCTCTTTTCCTTTTCCTGCGTGTTGGTGACAAGTGCTAAGATAGCGGTGTGCCCTTTTCGTAAACACTTCTGGGCCTTCAAGAAAGAGATAACGCCGGAGATTTCTCCGCCTTTGCCACCTTGTACAATGAGGGGCTTGCCAGGACGACGGGGAATACGAACTGCTTTCTCTTGACAGAGGATCTCAGCGCGATGCTTGGATAACCAATCCATACCAATAACGACGTCGAAGCTTCCAAGAGTAACAGGGAAAAGATCGATACTAAATGTCTGACCAGACAACTCTAGTTTGCAGCCTTTGATAACATGTGAGGCCTCGATGTTTCTACCATTAGCTAACTCGACGATATGATGCGAACTTAGTAACGAAAGCGGTCGCTTAAGCTTCTTACTAATACGTAGGGACACATAACTAGCATCGGCTCCAGAATCAAATAACACAGAAACATAACGATCATCGAGTAGGAACTTACCCGCCACGACATTGGGGTCATTCCTTGCTTCTCCAGCTCCAATCACAAAAGCCCTTCCTCTAGCACCATTCCCAGCATTGTTGTTCTGATCGTTGTTTCCAGCTCCCTGATTGTTGTTGCGGTTCTGGTTCAGTTCAGGGCAATTCTTCTTAAAGTGCCCCTCAGCTCCACATTGGAAACAACCCTTGGCATTCCCGTGATGTTGTTGCTGCTGGTTCTGCCCCACGGGACGTGGACTCCTACAGTCCTTGGCCTCATGCCCCATCTTGTTACATCGCTGACACTGACCTTTCCCACACGGCCCGCTGTGATGTCGATTGCACTTGTTGCACTTGGGGTGGTTACCGCGATAGCCACCCTGTTGTTGAGTGCCCTTGTTGTTTTCAGTTTTCCTTTGTTGTGCTGGGGCCTGAGTGGGGTTAGCATCCTTGCTTTGATTTCCTTCCCACTTACGCTTGTTGTCACTAGAAGTTCCGACAGTAGCACTGATCCTTCTGGGCAACCTGCCCTCTTCTACGGCCTGATCAGTGAGTTTGTGAGCAAGTCGAACGATCGGCTGAATAGTAGTGTGGTTGGCTGAAGTTACATGGCTTCGAATTTCTGGAGCCAAACCCTTGATGTACAGTTCGATTCTTCGATACATAGGTCGAGACATGTTTGGGCAAAGGGCAGCATAGTCGTTGGACAGCTTGGTGTAGGTTTCAATCTCTGACCCAACCATCTTAAGCGCATAGTACTCGTTCTCAAGTTTGTGGATATCATCCCGGTGACAGTATTCCTCCTTAATCATGTCCTTGAAATCCTCCCATGCCGTAGCATTAGCAGTTTCCAATCCAAACATCTGAATTTGCGCCTTCCACCAAGAAAGCGCGTTTCCTTCAAGCGTAGCAGTAGCAAATTTCACCCAATTCGTAGGGGGACACTCACAGACAGCAAAGACAGCTTCCACTTTCTCAATCCAATGTAGAAGACCTATGGCACCCTCAGTGCCGTTGAAAGGGAGAGGCTTGCAATCCATGAAGGTTTTGAAAGTACACACGGGTGGTTGCGCAGGTGCATGCTGACCTATAGGGTGAGCTGCGAAAGCTGCAGCCACTGTGTTGAGCAGGTTAGTGAACTGAGCCTGAGTCATGTTGATGTTTCCTCTTCCGCGTCCACTCATTGTCTTCATAACCAGAAAACACAGTATGAGTGCGATGTCGTAATGTAGCGAGAATAAGATAGAAGAGAGAGGTGTATCTATCTAGTTTAGGCACACTGGTACGTATAGCAAAACAGGAAACATAAGGTAAGCAAACAAGTAAACACTAGTCATAGCTATGAGGTCAAATGTGTCGAGCCTTGCACTTGGAGTGTAGTGTCGTCGCGAGTCACAGGTTATAGTCTGGTTTTTCTCAAAAAGATTTTCCCCTTTTTAAAACCAAGTTCACTATAACCAATGGCTCTGATACCAATCTGTCACACCCCCAAAATCCACCTGCGGATAACACCCACTTTGAGGGCGTGACTGACCAGGATCCAGCCACCAATTATACTGAGCATTGAATTAATAGTAGAAATATTTAATATCCAAAGTAGTTAGCATCATCGTAGTTTAAGTTCGATAATTAGTTTAACAAAACAGCGGAAGCATAAACCAAAGTAGTTTTAAAGATAGTTCTTAGTTCAAAGTAAATAAACCCAACACACGGGTTCTGACGATCACTACACATCCCCAAGCAGCAGCTCCTCAGTCACGGGTTACCTGCAAAGCATGCAGTAAGGGGTCAACAATAATGCTGAGTGAGTTCACTAGTTGTCCAGTTTTAGTTTACCAAAAACTTATGTTGTTTAGATAAAGCATTTATAATCACGTTGTGGGGAGCTACCCCATCTGTAAGCTCACTAAACTGTAGATACCGAAACTGTTGACGGAATATAAATTCGTGCCCCGAGTCAATGTCTATCGTCATTGACCATGTTGCAAGGTCTACTAGTTCACGCCCGATCTCCCCCGGTCACGGTGTGAGGTTGTCAAACCTAATAGCGCTATCAACTAATAACCCGTTCGCCCCCGGCGATTAATCGGTACTGTAAGCAGGGACTTAAGGTGATAGAGTTTCGTTTAGCATGGCTAGTTGTGATTTATAAATAGTATCCAAACGTATCTCCCCCGGAGATAGTAATTACCCATTCTGTTTTCCCCCGGAGATAATGGGTCAAAAGTATTTTCCCAAAGTTGATAGTTTGTTCGTGTCCCTCCGCGGGACGCATGCTTTTAGTGTGTGAACTCACCTTAGGTTGCTCGGCAGATTGGGTTACTTGTCAAACACGTTGGTCACCACATCCTAACATGGTTACCGGTATAGGTCAGGTTTGGTGTACAAGCAAACACGTAAAATCTACACATAACTATCACGTTGCATGCATAAAAATATAGACAGTGGGTTATTGGGCCGGCCTTAGCATTTAAACAGTCAAACAGTAGCACGCAGATCAGTCAACAGGTAGCCCATATCAAGCATACTATGGCCCAATAACCAAAGTGGACCGCCCAGTCGCAACCAGGTGGTCTCGAGTCGCAACCAGGAGGTCTCGGTTTGTCATGCTGTGGTTGCGAGTCGCAACCGTGTGGTCTCGAGTTGTCACGCTGTGGTTGCGAGTCGCAACCGTCGTAGTCTCGAGTCGCAATCGTGTGGTTTCGAGTTGTCATGCCGTGGTTGCGAGTCGCAACGGTGCGGTTGCGAGTCGTAACGCTGTCCCTTTCATGTACACGTGATGATGCAGATACATCAGTCCATTTAGTACAATGTAATCAGGCCCAAATCGAGTAATAGCCAATAAGGTTTCACTAACATTTTTCCTAATCTGCCCATATAACAAGATAGATCAAACTTTGCCATTTTTGAAATCTTCAAGCCACATTCAACAAGTTCATCCTATGTTCATCATTTTTAGGGTTTTCATGTCAAACATAACCACACATTTTTGAACCAAAAATCACATATTTTAACAAGATCAACATGCAAGAACAACAAAACATACATTTTGTAACCTTAAACATAGTTCGGTTGGCATAATCATTCCTAAACCACTATTCTTTAGTCATTTTTAAACATGTTACCAAGCTTGCATACATAAGGGTTTTCACATATGACCAAACTTCACAAATCATCCTAAAGATCATGCATAATGTTTCTAACCAAACACATTCTAGTTCATAAACATTTCATTCATCAACATAAAAGGCATTTATTACACATATGTAACACTAACCGGTTGTGAAGAAGAAGAAGGAGCCGAAACAAAGGAAGAAAATGAGAGAAGATGAAGTGTCCGAGATTCCTTGACCGAGATCCAAGCTTGAACCGAGATTTTGGAGAAGGAAAGTGGTGTTTGTTGAGGGTTTTCTAGTTGAGAGAGAATAGAAGTGTTTGTGTGTGTAAAATGAAGGAAGTGGGGGAAAGGTGGGATTATATACAAGGTTCCAAAAACGGGCTAAGGGGGTTTCGGCCCAAACGGTTTCGGCTCAAGAGGCCCACTCGAGACCGAGTGGCCCACTCGCAACCGAGTGGTTGCGAGTCATGGTCTCGAGTCGTGGTCTCGACTCACATACGTATATATATATATACATACATACAACACATATCATGCACAAAGATCACGTTTTCCTTTAATATCATATGTATACACAAAATATTACAAGGTGTTCGTTCGGAAAAACCTAGAGTGTCACACCAGTGGCGTACTTGACCCTGCGAGCCTCAGGGCATTCACACATTTCAAATACTGACTCTAGCTTCTCAAACCAATGGAGGAGTCCCACTGCCCCCTCGGTGCCACTGAATGTGCTTGGACGACAGTCCATGAAGTTCTTGAAAGTGAAGACGGACTGCTGAGCGTGTTGACCTATTGTGTACGAATAGGACAAAGTTAAACACAAGAGTTAATGTAGGATCTAAAGGTCCTAGTGTGAATCACATCCGCAAGGTATACTACCTGCTAGTGCAGCTGCAAGTGCCGCAGCTACTTGTTCAGCAATGAGAGCCGTCAACTGAGCTTGTGTCATGTTAATGCGTCCAGCCATTGTTCTTCATAGTAAAAGTAGTGTAAGTGAGAATGGTTCGCGAGTAGTGCGATGACAGAAGAGTGTAAGCACATAGGTGTTCTCATGTAATAACGAATAGTAAGTAATGTAATCTAAGCATACCACGAGCAAAGTTCTATGTAATTCTAGCATGTAGGCAATAAACATAAACCTTATTACCTAGGATGTTGAGTCTTGCACGTGGAGCGAAGCGTCGTTGTGGATCGTTGAGAGCACTGTTCTGGTTATAGTCTGGTTTTAATAAAAACGTTTTCCCATATTAAAACCAAGTTCTCTATAACCAATGGTTCTGATACCTATCTGTCACACCCCCAAAATCCACACGCAGAGTATCACCGCTTGGGAGCGTGACTGACCAGGATCAAGTCATCAATCATATTGAACATAGTATATAATAATCGAAGTAGTTCGTAAAAAACCCAAATCAATACAATTGATGTTCAAAACAAACATAGTTTAAGTAGCGGAAGCATAATATGAAAACCCAATGTATGTAATAAGTTCAAGTGTTATAAAGTTTAACATAACACCCACGATCCAAGCTCCACAACGACCTGCTCCTCCGTGTGCAAGCTCCATATGTACCTAGGGTCCTGCAAGGCATGCAGCAGAGAGTCAACAACTAGTTGAGCAAGTTCACAGTTAATAGTTCAGTAATTGTAATAGTATAGTAAGCCTTGTGTTTGTTTATTAAGTCGTGTATCGTATTAGTTCGTATCGCGGCCCTCTAGGCATGTATGCGAAGATTAGGGAAAGTTCCCAAGTATTCTAGACTAGGTATATTTGCATCGCGGCCACCCGGCATGTGTGTGAAGTTTAGTGTATAGTTCGCAGCCTTCCTAGGCATGTGTGCGAAGATTAGTCATATTATCGCGACCAACCCCGGCGTGTGTGCGAAGATCAGTTCTATAAGTATCACTAGTCTAGTCGTATCTTATCAATAACCCTTCCTCACCCGAGGATCGTATAACTAAATTCCATAAGCTAGGTAAGTACAAGTAAATAATCCAAACCCATTCCCACCCTGGGAACCCCATGCCTTGGCTGTGTGAACTCACCTTGGTTTGCTCGGTATGCTAAAAGGGTTACACGTCCACAATTAATCAATCACGACCTATAGTACGCACGTGTATATAATCAGTTTTCGTTCGTAACAATCTTGCACACAAATCTAACGTCACATAGTGTGTTTATGCATTTCTCATCAAGTAGCACATAACAGTTGGTTCATGTTCACACAGTCATACTCCATATAATTGAGTTCTTAGTAATATCTAATATGGTTAATCAATTAACATGCTCGACAGAGCTAACAGGTTTAACAAAGTTTACAACTTAACGGAATCAACATACATACAGGAATATAAACTAACCGTGTTAATTATCTAATAGAGTTCACAAACAATTAGGTTATCAGCTTACCAACTTAACTAAAGTTCATTTGTTTAACAAAGTTACATATTCGGACAGGGCACATCAAAGACAATCGGACAAGGGGCATCCCACATAAAAACTCGGACATGGCACCCTTACAAAACTCGGACAAGGGCTCTCTCTCTCCTTGTCAAAAAGGTCGGACATCACCAACCCCTAAAAGAACTCGGACTCCTTGTGATGTATAAAAGAATTCGGACCTTGTTACCCCATACAAAAGTTCGGACAAGTGAAGTCTTAAAAAGGTTCGGACATTATCACAAAGGTCGGACAAGAATCATATAACACAAAGGTCGGACAAGAATCATATAACACAAAAACTCAGACAAGGCTCTAAACACTTAAAAGTCGGACCCCATGTGATTATCACAAAACTCGGACCTATATCCTATAAAGGTCGGATATAAATGTTAAATAAAAGTCGGACTAGGCTTCTTAGCCTAAAACTCGGACCATGTAACCTATTTGTAAAAGTCGGACATGTATAAAGCAAGTAAAAGTCGGACATGGATCTCTATAACAAACTCGGACATCTTGTGTCCTTTATAAAATTCGGACAAGCTTCCCTTGTCAAAAATTCGGACCTTTTAATCATTCTAAAACTCAGACTTTTCAATCAAAGGTCGGACTAACATCAATCATGCAATATTAAACTTCATTGTAAAAATTGTAACAGTTACGTTTTCTGCAATCCACAGTTACGTTCTTTGGTCCAAAAACCCTAATTTCATACATTTTCACAGTGCAGTAATCAAGTTAACAATCAACGGTTCTAACACATCATGCATCTTAATCATCAGGCAATTGATTACAACAATCAACATCATTTCACAATAATCAGAATTCAATCAGTAAATACAGAACTAGTATGTGAAGAACTAGGGTTTACATGAATCACATAATCAAGAATGGATACAACAAACAATTATTACACAATTACCTTGGATTGATCCTAGACAAAGAGAGGAATCAAGAGTGATGAAGAGCTTGTGCCAATGATGAAGATGATGATTGCAAGAGAGGATTAGAGAATGTGAAAGTACGTGTGTTGGTTGTGTGAATGATTAGTGAAAGGGATTAGGGTTAAGAATGATTAGAATTTCACTAATTACTCTATACATCCCTAAATATCATTTCTTACATAAAACACCCATCACAATATAATTTTACAGTTTCATCACCAAGTTCATGTATTTGTCACACTTAACACATATCCATGCACAATCACAATACACTATATTGAATCAAAACGTATACAGTTTCATAGCAACTAATTGTGCAAGTAAATAACTAAACAAACAATGAACGTGCAATAAATGCGAAAGTGGAACCTCGGAAACTCGAGTTGTCATAGATACCTTCCATAATGCCCGTAACGAGTTTAAATCCATTATATGCCCCGTAGGGGTATTTCGGTCATTTTAAAGATTATAAAAGAGGTTTCTGAGTTATACAAGAAATCTAAGTTTTCTGAACAGTTTATAAAGTCCAAAATACTCTATTTATTATTTAAAATCAGTAGCAACTGGAATCGGGTCAAAATAACTTGTAGAACTCAAGTTATGCTAGAAAAGGGTATATTCGGTATTTACCGAACCGATGCGATAACCGCAGGTTATGAGCAGGTTAAAAATAATTAAAAATCTTTAAAAATTCCAAAATATTATTTTATATCAGTGTGTAAAAGGTTTGGTGCCGAAATTTGGGTTTAGATAGGCTTTATACTAAATGCGCCGTTTAATTACTAAAGTTTCCGTAATTGCGCTATTTAGCATAACTCTTATTCTAGACCTCGGATTGACGTGAAATTTTAGGGACATGCTTAGAAATCAGTAACTAAGGTTATGGTCCTTTCACATATTCAAATTTCTCGTTTTAAAGTAAAAAGGGCGTTACGGCCAACTTTTAAGCATTTAACGGAAATGTGCTAAAGACTTGGACAAACAACGAACCGGTCATAGAGGGTTAAACCATCATGTAACCTGGTCCTAAGAGAGTCCTAAGGCATATCTAACTCATACCAAAACGGGTCAGAACTGAAGTCAAAGCAAAAGTCAAAGTTTTGCGACTTTCGGTTCCGAACTGGGTCAAAACAGTAAATGGTCGGATCAAACAAGCTTAGACTAGTTAATATACTTATTATCATGTTATATGAGTGTTAAAACAGGTTACACGCTATCTACATTACTGATTATGCATAAAATCGTAAAATAGCATTCTGTTGACTTTTTCTAAGCAAGTTTGACTGACATTCGGACTAGTTAGAGTGGGAATCAGAGGGTGCCCTTTCAGGGGTTTAAAGCCCACATGAGTACCATCATATAACTACCTTTGATTCGACAAACCACTGGACCATTTGTGATTTATCATAAAGTCAATCGTTAATTACGACGGATTGACTTTTAGGCTATAACTAAGCAAAAACTAAACCACAAAGGATTTGGCAAACTTACAGAAGTGTGGTACACGACCAGAGACGTTAGAAGAGTGCTCTTGAGCTCCAGAAGTGATCAAGAAAGCAGGTTTGAGGTGTGGTTACAATGTGCACTACTTATGGCCTTTTATAGTGAAAATGGAAGCACAAGATCATCACAACTAAGGCTACAAGGGCTCCTTGATCATCAACATGTGTCCCTGGGTGCTAGGGGACGTTTAGGGGCGCCCATGCTCTCATAATGGCATTCTAAGGCGGTTAAAATAGCAAACAGTGAACCTGTCCCCGTATTCTACATCTGGCGCCTTGACGCGGCCCGCGTGAAGGATCAGACTACCCTTACGCGGGTCGCCTGGATCCTATTGTCAGCAAACGAATTTGCACATGGCTCGCGGCCCGCGTAAGATCAATTGCATCTCTAACGCGGGTCGCTTGAGACTTGATTTTCAAGATTTTCAAATCTTTTGCCATTATTGCCCTGGCCTTTCGGTTTCGAAGGGGTAACTTGCGTTTTGGGCCTCGTTTATTTACGAATAAGGGCCTCGTGACTTTTACCCGTGCCGTTAAGTCCCCGGTTAGTTTAATTACTATTCGAAAAGCCCTAACTTTTATTGTTGACGCTTCTAACCCCTCGCATACGAAATTGATCATAACTTTCTCGTTTTAAAACGGAACTTCGAGAAATTTATATCGTATATTCTAGTGAGCATAATTTACTGTTACAAAGCCTCGGGTATATTAAAGGGTCACTCAGAGGTATAACTTAAACATGTTGACACAATTAACCCCTGTAGTTTGTAATCTCTCACTTTCTTCCGTATTTTGTTCCGTACGATCCATGATTCATTCGTTTGAAGGTACGAGCATCATTTAGGGTTACTTTACAGTATATTTATCCCTCGTTGACATTTTTAACCCTCGAATTTACATACCTTCTTTTTTTGTCAACTTTAGTCCTTTATTCAGTATTTAACACCACGTGTAAACTCAAGACACGTGTCAATACATTATTGGACGCAAAATTTCGAGGTGTTTCATCCTCACCCCCTTAAAAGAAATCTCGACCTCGAGATTTATTGGAATAGATGAGGGTACTTCTCCTTCACCGTGGACTCTACCTCCCACGTGTACTCGGGACCTCTACGGGCATCCCATTTCACCTTCACAATTGGTATATACTTCCTGCGAAGTTTCTTAACCTGTCGATCCTCGATCGACACAGGTTTCTCAACAAATTTTAAGCTCTCGTCGATTTGTACATCTGTATGCGGTATAACCAGTGATTCATTAGCGAAACACTTCTTCAAGTTACAGATGTGGAACACATTGTGGATACCGCTGAGCTCTTCTGGTAAGTTTAATTTGTAGGCAACCGATCCGACACGTTCGATTACTTCGAAGGGTCCAATATATCTCGGGCTTAGCTTGCCTTTCTTACCGAATCGCATCACCCCTTTCCAGGGTGATACCTTTAGCAGTACCTTGTCGCCTACTTCGAAATTGAAAGGCTTACGCTTCAAATCCGCGTAGCTCTTCTGCCTGTCCCGGGCAGCTTTCAATCGATCGCGAATTTGGATGATCTTGTCCGTTGTTTCGAATATTATATCAGGTCCTGTCATTTGGACATCTCCAACATCTGCCCAACAAACGGGCTTTCTACACTTTCTACCATATAGGGCTTCAAAAGGTGCAGCCTTAATGCTGGTATGGTAGCTGTTGTTATAGGAGAATTCGACCAAGGGTAGGTGGTTATCCCAACTGCCACCCAGGTCGATTGCACATGCACGAAGCATGTCTTCTAACGTTTGGATTGTACGCTCACTTTGACCATCTGTCTGAGGGTGGTAAGCCGTACTGAAATTCAAACGTGAACCCAAAGATTGTTGGAAGCTTCTCCAAGAGTGTGATGTGTATCTGGTATCTCTATCAGAGATGATAGACACAGGCACGCCATGAAGGGCTACAATCTTGTCTACAAACAACTGAGCTAATATATCGGAGCTATGAGTCTCCTTTATGGGTAGGAAATGTGCTGACTTGTCAGTCTATCAACTATTACCCATATTGTATCGTTTCCCTTCTTTGTCTTTGGCAACTTGGTGATGAAATCCATCGTCACCATTTCCCATTTCCACTCGGGAAGTTCAGGCTGTTGTAGCAAGCCTGACGGTTTTTGATGTTCAGCCTTTACTTGCACACAAGTCAAGCATTTTGCTACATAGGTGGCTATAGACTTTTTCAAGCCTATCCACCAGAAATTTGCCTTCAAATCCTGGTACATTTTATCAGCACCAGGATGAACGGAATATCGGGAACTGTGGGCTTCCTGGAGGATAACGTCACGAAGACCTCCATAAACAGGAACCCATATCCTTCCATTCAATCTCAGAATTCCGTCTTTGCCATAGGATAACTGCTCTTCAGTTACCCCTAGCTTTTCGTTTGGATAGTTAGCTTCCAACACAACTTCTTTCTGTGCAGCTAACAATCGTTCATTCAGGCTGTTCTTTATTTCAATGCTCTTGGCATTGATCCTTATCGGTTTCACTCTTTCTTTCCTGCTCAAGGCATCTGCGACTACATTGGCCTTGCCTGGATGGTATCTTATTTCACAGTCGTAATCGTTCAGAGTTTCCATCCAACGTCGCTGCCTCATATTCAGATCTTTCTGATTGAACAAATGCTGAAGGCTTTTGTGATCAGAATAGATCACAAATTTAATGCCATAAAGGTAATGCCTCCAAAGCTTTTGTATTTGGCACCTAACTCCAAATCATGGGTGGTGTAGTTCTTTTCATGCACTTTCAATTGTCGTGATGCATAGGTAATCACCTTGCCCCTCTGCATAAGCACACAACCCATACCGGTGTGTGATGCATCACAATAAACAACAAATTCTTCCATTCCGTCTGGCAATGTCAACACTGGAGCATTGCTCAGCTTTTGTTTGAGGATATCAAAAGCTTCTTGCTGCTTAGGGCCCCAATTGAACTTTATACTCTTCCTAGTGAAGGAAGTTAGGGGTGCAGCAATTCTTGAGAAATTTTCGATGAAGCGTCTGTAGTATCCTGCTAGACCTAGGAAACTGCGAATCTCCGTAGGTGTCTTCGGCTCCTACCAATTCATGATGGCTTCAACTTTAGCGGGATCCACCTGGATACCACGCTCGCTGACTACATGTCCAAGGAACTGGACTTCTCGTAGCCAAAAGTCACATTTAGAGAACTTGGCATAAAGCTTTTCTTGATGAAGCAGTTTGAGAATACATCGGAGATGCTTCTCATGGTCAGCTTGACTTTTTTAATAGATGAGGATGTCATCGATGAAGACAATGACAAATTTATCCAAATAAGGCTTACAAACGCGATTCATGAGATCCATGAATGCGGCAGGCGCATTAGTGAGCCCGAAAGGCATCACTAGGAACTCGAAATGACCATATCGAGTCCTAAACGCAGTTTTGTGCACATCTTCGTCCTTGACCTTCAATTGATGGTACCCTGACCGTGGGTCAATCTTGGAGAAATAGCTCGCTCCTTGCAACTGATCGAACAAATCGTCGATCCTGGGCAGAGGATACCTATTCTTGATTGTAACTTTATTCAGCTCACGGTAATCGATGCATAGACGCATCGAACCATCTTTCTTCTTGACGAACAGGATTGGCGCTCCCCAAGGAGATGAACTTGGTCTAACAAAACCTTTGGCTAGCAGATCATCTAGCTGCGTCCTTAATTCTTTCATTTCCGTGGGTGCCAATCTATAAGGTGCTCTTGCAATAGGCGCGGCTCCTGGAATGATGTCGATACTGAATTCCACCTGTATGTCTGGTGGCAATCCAGGCAGTTCTTCTGGGAAAACTTCAGGATAGTCAGAGATGACTGGAATGTCTTCAATTCTGGGTTTCTCCTCACCGATAGTCACCTGTGCCATATAAATGACACATCCCTTTTTCAAACATCTGGATGCCTTTAGCATAAATACATGTGCAGGAAATCCATGTCGAGTATCTCCCTGGATGGTAAGTGGTTCTCCAGACGGAGTCTTGATTACCACTTGTTTCTGGTTGCACACGATTTGGGCTTGGTTATGCGATAATCAGTCCATACCCAACACTACGTCAAAACCAGCTAATTTAAAGGGCAACAGGGATAAAGGAAATGAGTGATTCCTAATGGATATAACACATCCATCTAAAACAGTTGAAACTGTTCCCATAGTCCCATCAGCTAGTTCTACTTCATATTTTACATTCAAGGTTTTAACAGGCAATTTTAACAACTCGTAGAATTTATCATCCACGAAGGATTTATCTGCTCCAGAATCAAATAACACTCTTGCGAATACATCATTAATAAGGAACGTACCGGTTATGACGTTGTCGTTCTGGATAGCCTCTTTAACATCCATCTGAAAAACCCTCGCATTGGTCTTCTTCCCATCTTCAGCCTTTTTCACTATCTTCGGGCAGTTCGTCTTGATATGCCCCTTCTCATTGCAACTGTAACAAGTTGCATCCTTGAGTTTCTTGCACTCAAGAGTCCTATGCTCAGAGGACTTGCATATCCCACACGCCTTTGGTTGGGATTTCTTTTCAAACCTGCACCTTCCGAAATGGTGCTTCTGACAAACCTTGCACAAGGGCTTGTCGCCCGACTGTCGGTCATTTTTCTTGTTCTCTGACCCCCTCTTGTGGTCACGATTTCCCCGATGCTTCTTGCTGGATCTACGTGAATCGTCATCCTCACGCTTCCTCTTTTCGCTATCAGCATTCCTCAACGATCTCTGCCTCACTGCATCCAGCGTGAGAGACAGAGATATATCTGCCACGGATCTGAAGGTAGCAGGCCTAGAAGCCTTCACGCTTGCTTTTATTTCTGGGGCCAAACCCCCAATGAAGCACGCGATCCGTTTGGGTTCCGGTGTTACAAGATACGGAACCAATCTCGACAGAGTGTTGAAAGTTGTGAGATATGCCTGGCAATCCAGGTTCTTCATGACCAACGATAAGAAGTCGGACTCTATCTTCTCAACCTCGTGCTGAGGGCAATAATTTTCCTTGATGAGAGCAATAAATTCCTCCCATGTCATACTATACAAAACAGCCTTCCCAGAGGCTTGAACCAGAGATCTCCACCACGCTAGGGCTTCACCTTTGAACGACTGTGAAACAAACTTCACCATGTCTCTCTCAGCACAACCACCGATGTCCACAACAGTATCCATCTCGTCTAACCAGGTCATACAATCCACCGCGCCCTTTTCCCCAGTAAAATCTCGGGGTTTGCAAGAGACGAAGTACTTATACGTTCAACCCCTGGCGCGAGGTGCATCATCGACCACTTTCTTCTTAGGGTGGACGCTATTCTCATTGGATGAGTGTCTATCGTCGTCCTTCTTAGGCTTAGACGGAGTCGAGGGTGGTTTGTTGTGAGATTTAGAGTGGGTTTTTGGCTTTGAGTGTGGTGTAGATAGGGTTCTGCTTCGGGACTCAGTGTATTCTTCGTACTGTCGATCCGAGGCTGCCTTAACAGCGTCGTCTACTAGAGCTTTCAATTATGCGCCCGTTATATGAATATGTGAGCGTTATCATTGTCATCCTCCTTCGAATGACTATTAACTCCACTTGGTTCAGCCATTGTAACTCGAATCTGCTACAGAAGATAATGACAAAGTTTTATTTAGGAGTTTATTATGGAATTGTCTTTTATGGCAATTCATTAACCAAGGTAAACATAGACCATATTTGGTTAATTTGTTACTCACTGTTATTTAGGATTTGAATATACTTATCCTATTTACAAATAATATAGTTTGTGGCACAAAAGCCTAGTCACAAGGACGTTTTTATAATATAAGCCGGGATTACAGAGAATCAAGGCATGAAGGTTTGAACCGTAGTCCTTTTACCTTTTCTGACAGGGAGTCATAGACTACAACTGTCTTTTGTCTTACATGTCAGTAAGTATGGCCCGTAGGCACTTCATCACTAATGGATGTTTGATAATTGGTCATCTTTATTGACGACTTAACCCTTGATTTACAAATCATTAATTTGGGTTTTGGAATCCTTTGAAGGATTCTTTTATAAGAATGACGCGTGTGATTATAACAAATCACATTTGCCAAGAATGCTAACATACCTACAGAGGTTAACAGGAATCTAAATCTTTTAATCAGGTCTTACCATCTTGGCCAGGTCTTATAATGACACCAGGCTAGGTTTCACCATTAAGATTCTTTGGTAGGCAGATTAATTTAAAAAGGAATGATTTTTGATTTATTTCATATAATAATGTATTAAAATGACAAAAATGAAATTTATAAACTTCACATTCCATTAATCATAATAATGCTTACACACTGCCCTAAACGAGACTTTTTTAATAGACAATTACCTACGCAGAGGTTTACAGAAAAACAAGTCCACGCAGGGACTAATACAAGGATAGATGTTCGCACAGGGACTAAAAGATAAGTCCACGCAGGGACTGAAAAGCAATTGTCCACGCAGGGACTAAATACGACAGATGTCCTCGTAGGGGCTAAAATACTCAAAACAAATGTCCTCGCCGGGACTTGATTGTATTAGTAAATACTATAGTACATAAAGAGACTAATGATCTCGTTTCTTCCTCCCTTTTAGTAGGTCTGCTAGGCCTTTAAGGAATCCACGATTACTTTTACGTTCTTGCTCAAAGTCTCGTTCCACTCGGTTTAGACGGTGGAGGATTTCTTCTTGCTCCGGTGGAGAAAAAAACGTGGCTGCTGCGACGGCTGCTGAACCGGAGGTCTAGGAGGTGCTGGATACCCATGAGCTGAGTAATCTGGTCTCCAAAGGTTTCCATAAGGTCTGTCGGGATGGAGGGCATTGTAATTAGCCGCTACCACATATGGGTCGGCATCATAATTATAGTTGTAGTGCGTGTGAGTCGGCTGCTCAAACGAGTTGTACGCGGTGGAACCGGCGTACGCTGGTATCGGATTGTCATAGCCGAATGGTGGCGGAGGTGGTGCAACTGGTGCAGAATTCACCTCTGCAGGGTGACCAGAAGGTTCCCCTAACTGTGGTTCTTCAGGCACTGGCGGAAAGTGACTTGCACTCGAGTGGCGAGGGGTGCTAAAGTGGAATTCCCCTCCTCGGGTGGACATCCGCGCGCCTGATCTCCTACGCCTTGGCGGATCAGGAGGTGCTTGCTGAACTGGTGGCGGAGGAGGCGGTGGCGTAACCGCCACGAAACGCGAATCCTCGGAAGGATCCTGTTGCTGCTGCTGCTCATGAGGTGAGAAGTGGTGATAAGGTGTGAAGTACCAATCACACTGGTTAAACCTCGCCTGGTAACTGTCGGGACCTTGATATGGTGTTCCATGGAAGGATGACCCATCAGAGATCTCGATTGGATGGTTGGGAGTACCTCTTGCAGGTTCTATGGGATCCGTGTCTTCATCCATATCTACCGCATTATCTTCGGAGAAATGGTCTTCAGGTCCTAAAGGGTTATAACCTATTGGTTCCTGGACATAATCAGCCGGGTTGAACTGGCCCTGAAAGAAAGGAGTAGGGTCTCCATAGGAACGGTGCGAAGCAGATCGCTGGAGAGGTATAAGCGAAGGTTGAGGGTTACTGGGATTGTTTCCGAATCTAGTCCAAAAGAGTGACGGTATGAAGGTGTCGAACTGTGTGAGGTAGACCGTCTTGCTGGCTCAAAGAGGTTTCTTCTACGTCTCTGAGGTTCTTCGCTCCTCGTGCTGGAAGGAGCTCGCATGTTCGAAGGTCCGGCCTCGTGATCATTATAAGTAGTGATCGGCCCTTTGCCTCTTCCTCCTCTTCTAATTGCTGGTGGCATAATTCCTGCTTAACAAATCTTTAAATCACAATAAACAATAAAAGACAAACTGGAATAACAAATTCGAATTTGTCCTATGTTCTTGTCTAGACTCAAGTATGTGCAATTGTGTCATTGAGATTAAACACATAAGGATAGTGTTTAATTCACTCAACGTTGGCTCTGATACCAACCTGTCACACCCCGATTTCCACGTGTATCACCGGTGGGCCCGGTGGGGGATTACCGTGACGTAGTTGGCAACAATATAGTCAAACCACATAATATATAAATGCACAGCGGAAGCATAAAGATAAATTATATTTCAACCACTGATTGTAATATCTAAGTATCACGAGTAGTCGAAACAAATCCACAGGGGATCAAAATAAAGTATAAAATATTGTTCAATAGATATTGGCATCCCAAGCTTGTGAGACTCTAACGATGCTAAGGAGTGGCCAGCCTATTACGAGTAGAACCTGCATTAATCTTTTTGGGGAAAATACGTCAGTTTACACTGGTAAATACATTCAACCGACACTTTTGTAAAATGTTTAATAAAAATTGATTTGAATGCACATGGCACAAACTCTTTATAACTTGGGATAATTCATAATTAAATCTTGTAAAAGAATTACATGTTCACTATGCGTTCGGTCGCCAGGATCGTGCCGGGTTTAAGGTTAATAGACACGCCACAAAGCATAAAGCCGTGGCGGGAAAACCAACGGTTATACCTTTAAATAATATAGACACAATGCTGGGTGTACGCCTACACCCGCGTGCCGAGGTCGTGGCCATTTCGTAAAATGATGCCAAGGATATCCGAGACATGGTCATTAAGCTCCCAAAGGCGTAAAGCCAACAAAACCAATTTTTAAATGGGTCACATTGAAATCACCCGACTACTAATGAGTTGGGGTCAATTGCCCGACCAAGCGGTATTTTAAATACCGTAACCCAAGCCCGTATAACGGAAAATAAGTTAAAAGTATTTACCTGAGCAAGTAATATCCTTAATAAACAAATGCAAGTTTCTTTTACTGGTCTCCTACTCTGGAACGAAGGTTTAAACAACCTATTAGAATCCTAACGGGTCTTTAATTTAGCCTTAGCTTAGACTGGTCAGTTTCAAAGGATATTTACGGTTTAATCGCGTGAAAGGCGAAAACCGGGAATGGAATGTGATTCGGACCCAACAAGTTTGAATACTTGTTTTATATGGGTAATATAACCACACTCTGGATTTTGAGGTCAAAACAATAAGGTTTGACCCGTTTCAGCTAGTTTATGTAAACTAGTTACATAAACCGAACCGTGCGCACAAAAGGCGTAACGGGTAACCGTAAGAGTCCTACACAAGTTTCCTAAGTCAATATGCTTTAAATCGGTTGTGGTATCAGTAGGATACCTTCCATAATGCCCGTAACGAGTTTAAATCCATTATATGCCCCGTAGGGGTATTTCGGTCATTTTAAAGATTATAAAAGAGGTTTCTGAGTTCTACAGGAAATCTGAGTTTTCCGAACAGTTTATAAAGTCCAAAATACTCTATTTATTATTTAAAATCAGTAGCAACTGGAATCGGGTCAAAATACCTTGTAGAACTCAAGTTATGCTCGAAAAGGGTATATTCGGTATTTACCGAACCAATGCCATAACCGCGGGTTATGAGCAGGTTAAAAATAATTAAAAATCTTTAAAAATTCCAAAATATTATTTTACATCAGAGTGTAAAAGGTTTGGTGCCGAAATTTGGGTTTAGATAGGCTTTATGCTAAATGCGCCGTTTAATTACTAAAGTTTTCGTAATTGCGCTATTTAGCATAACTCTTATTCTAGACCTCGGATTGACGTGAAATTTTAGGGACATGCTTAGAAATTAGTAACTAAGGTTATTGTCCTTTCACATATTCAAAATTCTCGTTTTATAGTAAAAAGGGCGTTACGGTCAACTTTTAAGCATTTAACGGAAATGTGCTAAAGACTTGGACAAACAACGAACCGGTCACAGAGGGTTAAACCATCATGTAACCTGGTCCTAAGAGAGTCCTAAGGCATATCTAACTCATACCAAAACGGGTCAGAACTGAAGTCAAAGCAAAAGTCAAAGTTTTGCGACTTTCGGTTCCGAACCGGGTCAAAACAGTAAATGGTCGGATCAAACAAGCTTAGACTAGTTAATATACTTATTATCATGTTATATGAGTGTTAAAACAGGTTACACGCTATCTACATTACTGATTATGCATAAAATCGCAAAATAGCATTCTGTTGACTTTTTCTAAGCAAGTTTGACTCGACATTCGGACTAGTTAGAGTGGGAATCAGAGGGTGCCCTTTCAGGGGTTTGAAGCCCACATGATTACCATCATATAACTACCTTTGATTCGACAAACCACTGGACCATTTGTGATTTATCGTAAAGTCAATCGTTAATTACGAGGGATTGACTTTTAGGCTATAACTAAGCAAAAACTAAACCACAAAGGATTTGGCAAACTTACAGAAGTGTGGTCACGACCAGAGATGTTAGAAGAGTGCTCTTGAGCTCCAGAAGTGATCAAGAAAGCAGGTTTGAGGTGTGGTTACAATGTGCACAACTTATGGCCTTTTATAGTGAAAATGGAAGCACAAGATCATCACAACTAAGGCTACAAGGGCTCCTTGATCATCAACATGTGTCCCTGGGTGCTAGGGGACGTTTAGGGGGTGCCCATGCTCTCATAATGGCATTCTAAGGCGGTTAAAATAGCAAACAGTGAACCTGTCCCCGTATTCTGCATCTGGCGCCTTGACGCGGCCCGCGTGAAGGATCAGGCTACCCTTACGCGGGTCGCCTGGATCCTATTGTTAGCAAACGAATCTGCACATGGCTCGTGGCCCGCGTAAGATCACTTGCATCTCTAACGCGGGTCGCTTGAGACTTGATTTTCAAGATTTTCAAATCTTTTGCCATTATTGCCCTGGCCTTTCGGTTTCGAAGGGGTAACTTGCGTTTTGGGCCTCGTTTATTTATGAATAAGGGCCTCGTGACTTTTACCCGTGCCGTTAAGTCCCCGGTTAGTTTAATTACTATCCGAAAACCCTAACTTTTATTGTTGACGCTTCTAACCCCTCGCATACGAAATTGATCATAACTTTCTCGTTTTAAAACGGAACTTCGTGAAATTTATATAGTATATTCTAGTGAGCATAATTTACTGTTACAAAGCCTCGGGTATATTAAAGGGTCACTCAGAGGTATAAGTTAAACAAGTTGACACAATTAACCCCTGTAGTTTGTAATCTCTCACTTTCTTCCGTATTTTGTTCCGTACGTTCCATGATTCATTCGTTTGAAGGTACGAGCATCATTTAGGGTTACTTTACAGTATATTTATCCCTCGTTGACATTTTTAACCCTCGAATTTACATACTTTCCATGTTTGTCAACTTTAGTCCTTTATTCAGTATTTAACACCACGTGTAAACTCAAGACACGTGTCAATACATTATTGGACGCAAAATTTCGAGGTGTTACATTCAGAGAACAGATTTGATGATGCGATCACAGATTGTGGAAAATAGTGGGGTAGTCATGATACCTATGCAGAATGTTTATCATCTGGGTTATCTGACTATTAATGGGCCTTAAAGTAAAATCCGCAATGATGAAAAACTGACGTTTGAGGGCCAAAATGTGATATTTTCGGTATAGTCAAGTTTTTCAGTGAACAGAAAGGACTGAATTGCCTAATTTGAGGGAATTCAGTGGTAAGACATCAGAATTTGCAAAAATGAGGGGGAATAAAAAATTCATAGAATATATTGAAATTCCGGCATTTTTGAAATTCGTGACAATGCAATAGTATTCGGGTGGTTCCGATTTCTGATTGTTTGGGGATGCATAGGATCTGGATTTGTGAGTTCGTGATCATAGGAAGTTTAGACTCTACAGATCAGGGTCTGATTGATATCTTAGGGTTTGAGTCCCGGGTCTTCGTCAAGCCGGTCAGCAGGATTAGCGCCAGGAGATGCAACTATATTGTGGATACTTATAAGATATCACAACATTGTGATAGTCTAAAGTGTCAGAATGGTTAATCTTCGACCAGATGAATTGTTTTTCGGACTAACCGCCGGTGAAGATGTTTGTTGATTAAGTTGTTGTTGGAACTAGCGGAGAAGACTATACATCTGTTATCGTGACTGAAGAGGAAGAATGTGAATTTGATCGTGGAAGAATGTTTCTAAGATCTGAATACGTTACCAGATGATTTGTTATCCGATGAAGATTTGCTGATTGTGGAGATTACCGTTTACATTGATCAATCATTCAGGAGTGTGCTTAAAGGTGATCACGGAAAACAGGATTTCAGATTTTTGTGGGTATTCATAAACTTGAAGTTTATCGGTGAAGTGTTCGAAGTTTTTATCAATTTTCGGTTGGGTTTTTGAAGATTAGATGATTGAGTAGGCGGAATACGCTATGGAGCTAAAATGGTATATCGAAAACCGAACACGGAGGTGCTTAAAGCCGAAACAGAGAAACAGCATTGATTAATTTCAAGTTGGTGATTAATCGTGAAGATTGCAGTACAACAAATCAGAGGAGGTCGGGAACCGTGCAAACAAAGACCTGAAGATTTATTTCAAGGGGAATTTATGCATAATAAAGATAATGCAAGCCCGAATCATCAATCAAGGGGGATTCGATCGAAGATTTCAAGATGCCTAATTGAAGTTGAAGAATATTCAAGACACGGCTCTAGGTTTTCAAAGTTCAAGATTCGACAGTGACGGCCAAGGGGGAATCTAATGGTGCATATTTTGTATGTCCGCCATTATGCGAATAGGCTAGATAGAGCGTGTGTTGAATATTGTATAGATTAGTGTGAATACGTGCCGGAATGTTTATGTTAAAGCCCATTCGCACGAGATGAGCCCACTCGTCCTAGGTGCTTTTAGACGAATGGGCATTGCCTATAAATATAGGACTTGGGCTTCTCATTTGAGAAGTTTTGGAGTTCCCAAAGGGGAAACGCTGGCGAAATTTCTCCAGAATTTCACCAGCTTGTAAAAGATGTAAACTCTTTCGGTATGAATGAAACAAGCCTTCAACCTATGATTATTCTACTTCTACTCCTTTCTTATTAATAATATTCTACCGAATCGGTTCTATAGGGGCCAAAACTCCGTCAAACCCGCGCGGATCTTGGAATCTCAACAAGCCACATGACAATGTTCCACCGGAGATGTTGAGAAGACTATACATCTGTTATCGTGACTGAAGAGGAAGAATGTGAATTTGATCATGGAAGAATGTTTCTAAGATCTGAATACGTTACCAGATGATTTGTTATCCGATGAAGATTTGCTGATTGTGGAGATTACCGTTTACATTGATCAATCATTCAGGAGTGTGCTTAAAGGTGATCACGGAAAACAGGATTTCAGATTTTTGTGGGTATTCATAAACTTGAAGTTTATCGGTGAAGTGTTCGAAGTTTCTATCAATTTTCGGTTGGGTTTTTGAAGATTAGATGATTGAGCAGGCGGAATACGCTATGGAGCTTGTAGGATCGTGTCTCGACCCGAACGAGTCGTTCAGAGGATATTCTATCAAATACAGATGCGGAAAATATGTATTTGACTTAGGAACAGCTAGCGAATCACTTTAAACTTCTACTTGTATTGATTTCTGACAATGTACATTCAAATCTGGATCCGACAGCACTTCGGTACGAGTTACAAGACTCTCCTCTCTGTTTCGCTTCAATGACCACTATTTATAGGTCATGAGGTTTCGCTTGATTGTACATGCCATACAAGCGAAACCTCCAACTTGACATTCAAGCGAAACTAACAATGGCATACAAGCGGAACCTTTATGTCCCTTGAAGTGAAACCTATTACAAACACCTATACAATCTCCTGTTTTCTAGTAAAACGTGCCCTGAACTAACAAACTAAGACTAAGACTCAATCCAAGACGAAGTCAACAGATGTAGTGTACCAACAGACTCCCCCTCAGATGTTGACGGAGTCGTCCATCGAGTCACAACAAAGCTGTGTCTTCACATCTTCAGTCTTGATCAGTCTCTGGGCTTCTCTCTCTCTCTATCTTCATTTCTCACCAACAGACTCCCTCACTTTGATGTTGACATCTTTTGAGTTCCTCAGCTCCATCATGCATTCCCCCTCAAATAATGACTTTTCCTGCACAAAACTCTACCACAAACATAAGTTTTATGACAAACAATTAAGAATTTAGACATCATTTGAAACTTATCATAAACAATTCAATCAATCAGATACTGATGAACCACTTGAGATTTGTATTATTTTATCAAAATATCACAATCTCCCAAACCATCTGTTCATCATGTTTAGCATTTAGAATTTTGAACATCAGCTTTTCAATATCATTCGTCGAAAATCTTTTTGACTTTTTCAAAATTTATGCTAAAACACACCAAAAATCTTTTTGGATTTTCTGAAAGAAAATAAATGCAGAAATGAACTATTTACAGACAATATTTTTGTGAGTTTGTGTAAGAGGATCATATCAGTTTTGAGACATATCACTAACATCGTTAAGCTTCAATTCATTTTAAGTTCTAAACATTTTACCTAGATTGTCAGTATACTGATCCACTTAAATTTTCACACAAAGTTCAATCGATTCGAGATATGATATTAATGTTTTAGAAACTTAAACTTAATTGCGTATCACTCCACTCAAATATACTCCTGTATCCAGATCCCAATATTCAGTCTTACAGGTGAGTATACCACAAATGATATATGTAAAGGGGTAATGTGCGAGGGCCGTGAGAGCTCAGGTCGATACTTCCGTATACGCAGAGAGATGACGGCTTCGACTTTTGGTGGGTCCCCTTTAGAGGATCTTTTATTACAACATCAAAGATTATCAATTTTATTGTTTAATCAAATTGCTGAGGGCGAGCTTGTATTTTAAAGCTTTTTGCAGAAAGTATTATCCGGGGACTAGGTCAGTACTTCCATACAGCAGAAGTCCCGGGATAATACCCCAGATATCACTGAGTATAAAGACCTAGTATTTCAGAATACGGTACCCTTCAAACAAGATTTCGGGGGTTACCCATATATTCAAGAATAGTTACCCACAAATCAAGCAAGTTTGAATTAGGTTTATATCTCGTTTCAATTTACTAAATGTGCAAAAACCTACTGACACATCCGCAGTAAGATTGTTTATCACTTTTAAACTTTCCAATTCTTTAGCATGTTGTGATAGTCCACTGATGTACTATCATTTCCTCTTTTTCACAACAAAACTCATTTTTGATTTTATCATGTTTTTGGCTTTTTCAAATTTTCTAATGTTTTTGGATTTTCTGAAATTTTCTACTCCCCCTAAAATGCAAACACATTAACGAAAATAAGAAAACAAACTGTACAGAAACATGACAACCGATATTAAATCACATCAATTCGCCATTCACTTGGCATAAACAATCAGAACTCCCCCTATCAACAAACTATTTTCCCATTTAGATTTCAAAACACTTAAGTTTGTTTTAATCAAAATGGTTTTTCCGGAAAATAAGTTTAGTTGATTTTACCACTTGTAGGTATATCAATAATAGATTCGGGGATGTGGTTCATCATCTTGTCTTCCAACCAGATGTAGGAAAATACAAGTACAAATTAATGTCCTTGATTTACCATTTGCAAAGATGCATAATCAAATCTCCTAACCACTTGTAATTATGGCCAACACATACCACTAGCATGCAAACACAAACAAACCTTTTACCGTTTGAATGATTGATGTTACCGAATAAAACTCAAGAAAGATGCCGACTCATGCTCCACGCTTACCAACCTGGGAGCTCCGGCAAGTCCTGAGACTTACTGTTCATAATATGTACCCAGTCACAAACCAGGGATGGTTCAACCTTTTCTTTCTTTGTTTTCTTCTCATAAAATTCTTTAACCCCTTTGACTTTTCGATCAATCATCTTTCCAAAGATATGTTTTACCTTGGGGTTAAAGACCTTCTCAGCATCAAATTCCTGTTTATCATTATAAAATTGGTTAGAAATTTCAATTTTACCAATTTTCTTTTTATAATTTTCAGCCCGACATGATGGAAACTCCTCATCATTAACAATCGGAACCCAGTTTTCAACTTTTACATCAGCTTCACATTTTGAAACAACTTGTGGCTCAACTGATTTTATGGAATCAGTTTCATCGCCCGAAGATAGCTCCTCTGATTTTGTCCCATCAGAATCATCGCTAGAGCTTTCACCAACCTTCTTAACAACCCATTTCTGGTTGTCAGATTTGGCTCTCTTCTTGTAAAACTTGTTCGAACTCTACCAATTTCAAATGTAGAATCTTTAAACAATTTTGTTCTATCAACTGGTGGTTCAAACTCAACTACTTTCTCTTGGAGTTTACGAAATACTCCCTGTTTTGATTGTATTGCCTTAGAACAATCTTTGGCAATATGTCCAATAGTGTTGCATCGGAAACAGGTTCTCGTATCTGTATTCTCCTCAGCCATCTTCTTCAATTCATCTTGCTTCTTTGCAAGAAATTCATTGTTTGACTGTCTCCAGAAATCTTTCTTTTCTTCTTCCTCGGATGACGTTCCTGAAACAAATGACATTTTGGATTTAAAATCACGAACATATTTTTCATTTTTCTGTTTTTCTGTAGGAGTAAAACCTAACCCTTTCTTTTTGAAATTACCGTTATGATTTGATTTCTTTTGGAAACCTGAACCAGAACTGTAGTTCTTTTTCTTGTTCAATCTTTGTTGCACTCTTGAAGTGTAAGGTCTTGGTTTTTCATTAAGACATAAGTCTTTTATTTCAGAAATATTAATTTCTGTGAGTTTAAAAACCTTGTTTATCAATTCAGTTTTGACACCTCTTATTGGAAATTCTTCATCAGAATATAATTTGTCAGAATCATTCAAAGTGTAAGCAACTTTAAACAATCCATCATCCAAATTAGATTTTGATAACAGAAACTTTCTATCATAAACTATTTTGTCCTGTTTTTCTGTTTAAAATGTTGTGCTTGACTCAGACTTTGACCCTGACGCGGACTCCGACTTTGACTCCTCAATGTCATCATTTTCTAACACATGATCCACGAGTTTCTTCATCAATTGAGACTGTTGATCAGTGGCGGAACAGTTCTAAACTGATGTAACAATAAGCGAAACTACCTTGTACACTCAAGCGGAACTATGAACTGACCGAATAAGCGGAACCTATTCACGAGCATTTTTGACCCATTTTTAATGTGAATTTTAACACCAAACTTTCCAGGGTTTGTCTATACACTTTTACACACAATCCATGAAATTTTGAACTGATTTTGACTGGTGAAAATTTCTGAGCTGAAGAAAGAAGATGTAGAAGTGAGAAATCTTGATGAATTCCAGCTATTCTCTGCAGAACTCCTCCTCCTGAAGCTCTGATACCAATTGTAGGATCGTGTCTCGACCCGAACGAGTCGTTCAGAGGATATTCTATCAAATACAGATGCGGAAAATAAGTATTTGACTTAGGAACAGCTAGCAAATCACTTTAAACTTCTACTTGTATTGATTTCTGACAATGTACATTCAAATCTCGATCCGGCAGCACTTCGGTACGAGTTACAAGACTCTCCTCTCTGTTTCGCTTCAATGACCACTATTTATAGGTCATGAGGTTTCGCTTGATTGTACATGCCATACAAGCGAAACCTCCAACTTGATATTCAATCGAAACTAACAATGGCATACAAGCGGAACCTTTATGTCCCTTGAAGCGAAACCTATTACAAACACCTATACAATCTCCTGTTTTCTAGTAAAACGTGCCCTGAACTAACAAACTAAGACTAAGACTCGATCCAAGACGAAGTCAACAGATGTAGTGCACCAACAGAGCTAAAATGGTATATCGAAAACTGAACGCGGAGGTGGTTAAAGCCGAAACAGAGAAGCAGCATTGATTAATTTCAAGTTGGTGATTAATCGTGAAGATTGCAATACAACAAATCAGAGGAGGTCGGGAACCGTGCAAACAAAGACCTAAAGATTTATTTCAAGGGGAATTTGTGCATAGTAAAGATAATGCAAGCCCGAATCATCAATCAAGGGGGATTCGATCGAAGATTTCAAGATGCCTAATTGAAGTTGAAGAATATTCAAGACACGGCTCTAGGTTTTCAAAGTTCAAGATTCGACAATGACGGCCAAGGGGGAATCTAATGGTGCATATTTTGTATGTCCGCCATTATGCGAATAGGCTAGATAGAGCGTGTGTTGAATATTGTATAGATTAGTGTGAATACGTGCCGGAATGTTTATGTTAAAGCCCATTCGCACGAGATGAGCCCCCTCGTCCTAGGTGCTTTCAGACGAATGGGCATTGCCTATAAATATAGGACTTGGGCTTCTCATTTGAGAAGTTTTGGAGTTCCCAGAGGGGAAACGCTGGCGAAATTTCTCCAGAATTTCACCAGCTTGTAAAAGATGTAAACTCTTTCGGTATGAATGAAACAAGCATTCAACCTATGATTATTCTACTTCTACTCCTTTCTTATCAATAATATTCTACCGAATCGGTTCTATAGGGGCCAAAACTCCGTCAAACCCGCGCGGATCTTGGAATCTCAACAAGCCACACGACAATGTTCCACCGGAGATGTTGGAAATCACACTAGCTTGAAAACGCGAGATCGCAAAAAAAAAATATATATATATATATAATTGGCTATGTAATCTCTAAATTTTTTTTACTAGTTTTAATTTTATGTATTGTCTTTTTTTTTCAATTTAGTTTAATGTAATGACTTTATTTAATTGGTTATGTTTTATTTATTTTGTTTAAATACATAATTTAAATTAAAAAAAAATAGTTTACCTCTACCTAAGAGAGATGACCACCACTTTTGTTTTTAGACAAAAGGACACTTAGGAGAGGGGAGTTGACATGGCTATAGATGATTGGGTAGGTGAAAAGTTTACTTCTTCCCATGAGGTGACCCCTTTCACCCTAAAGGATGGTCATCTCTCTTGGGTAGAGGTAAACTTTTTTTTATATATAAATTAGCACTAGGTGTACACCCGTGTGAACACACGGGTTTGTTCTAATAACAATCGGAATCAAATGCTAAAAAAATATTATAACATATTATTTAAATTTTTGTGTTTAGTTACATATCTTTATAAAACAATGTTAAAGATAGTTTGTTTTAGTCTACATGTTTGATAAGCATGACCTAATTTTATGTTGTGTGATAACTTCTTATATATGACATTAATTTATTTTGACACATTGTTAGTGTAAAATTCAGTAAAGGTCCATTGTTATTGTATAATTCGATAATACTAAAAACAGATTATAATATATGATTTAAATTCTTTGCATTTAGTTACATATCTTTATAAAACAATGTTAATGAAATTATGTGTTAGTGTACATGGTTGATATACAAATAAGCTAAGTACTTGGTAATATGTTGTCTAAAATGAAAACATGAACTAATATGTTGTTTAAAATGAATACATATCTTTATAAAATGTCTTTTTTATACCCTCAAATCTTAATGATAAACATATATGATTAGAACATTCACACTTCTCAATAAAATCATTTTCATCTTCTCTCAAGTCCCAAAACACAGAACTTCATCTTCATCTTCAACCATCTTCATCGGATCATCTTCATCTTCATCGAAATCATCTTCATCGGAATCATCTTCCTCTTCTGTAATCTCCACCGATCATCAGCTTCATCTTCATCTTCATCATCTTCATCTTCTATAACAATCGAAGGTAATATCACATACCTAAAACATGATTGACACTATGTTTTTGATATGCTAGAATGTAACAGGTTTTGTGTGAAAATATTGTTTGATTCTTGTGGGTTTTTATCTCGGGTATCAAAACAGAGGTTTGGGTTTTGTTTATTATGAAGGTTTGTTTTAGGTTTTATATGAAAATATTGTTTGATTCTTGTGGGTTTTTGTCTCGGGTATCAAAACAGAGGTTTTGTTTGATTCTTGTGGTTTTGTCTCGGGTAGCAAAACAGAGGTTTTGAATGTGTTTTCGGTTCCTCATATGAGATCAACTGTGTTTTGGTTTTGATTCTTGTGGGTTTTTGTCTCGGGTATCAATTGAGTATATTGTTCAAAATGTATCATTGATTTCTATAGTTTCAGATCTCATGTGATCATTTGGCTGATTCTTGTGTGTTTTTCTCTAAAAACAATTAGAGCACAGATCTAGGTTGTTTATTGAAACTATGATACTTGTGGGTTTTAATTTCTGAATCAAATGCGAAGAAACAAATGATGGAAATTGATAAAGCGCATCAGTGTGTAGTTATTTGAACACATCAATATTGATACTTGAAATGTGAAAATTGATTTTTTGTTATTTGAGAATTGTTTAAAAAGATGAACTAAATCAGAATTAAATTTTATACAAATGAACTGATCGGATCAGTTTCGGATTGATGTGTTCGTCATATTGATTTTTGGTTTGATTCGATGATATGTGTTCCTCATATTGGTCATTTGAATGTGTTTATATTGGTCATTTGAGAATTGTTTAATAAGATGAACTAAATCAGAATTAAATTTTATACAAATGAACTGATCGGATCAGTTTCGGATTGATGTGTTCCTCATATTGATTTTTGGTTTGATTCGATGATATGGGTTCCTCATATTGGTCATTTGAATGTGTTTATATTGGTAATTTGAATGTGTTTTATTGTACAGAATGGCTGCGGATGTAAAGATATGCAAAAAACCAAGCACGAAGGCGAGAACACTTGACAACCTCCTAGAAGATGGTGCGGTGCACATAAGGAAGTAATTGATCAGAACGATCAATTGTATATGAATGAATATAACCCCAGTGGCAGATATGTAATTAGCGAGCTCTGGAATTTCAAGGAAAATCGAAGAGCTACACTGGGGTTATATTCATTCATATATGAATGAATATAACCCAAGTGGTAGATATGTAATTACCTACACTGGGATTATATTCATTCATATCTGCTACATTCCAAAGTGCACCCATCAGCAAGGATCCACAATTGCTTGTGGTGATACGACATTTTGTCTCTGTATTGTATGTTACGGTCTTTTGTTATCGAGTCTGTAAGTCCTGTCAAGTCTACGAAGTTGGTATGACGTGTTTTCTCTATATTGTATGTATTAAAACTTTACATTTAATTTTAGATTGCATTTATTTAAAAAAGATTTGATTATTAGATTGCATTTATTATATTTAATATACAATTTAAGCTTTAATTTTTCTCAAAAAATTATTTGTTGAGGTTTGATATAGAAATAATCTAAGTAATTGATAATATGTTGTCTACAAATCCGATTATTAATCATTTCTAAATGTTTTCTAACCATTTGTATCTAAAAATCAGATTATTAATCATTTCTTCATGTTTTCTAACCATTTGTGTCTAAGTAACCCGAACAACATGCCATATACTTGTATATAGACATGTATGCAAAGGCAATGTCATTTTATTGCCCACTATGCCGTCGATCGCCTAAAACCACTTGGAATGCCCTGCCAAAGTATAGATACCATGATTGCATATCGAACAACAAACGCAAAGCTGATTTTAAGGAACCTTTGCTTTAGTTAATGCATCATCTTTTATCTTTTACGTTTTTAAAGACACTCGCATTCTAAGAAAAGCATAACAATTATATTTCTTAAACTGAGTTTGTATTTTTTTTCATGTCTAACTGGGATATAAGATGTGGCCATAAGCATCAGTATCACTAATAAGAAGAAAATAACCAAAATTCTGCTAAAGTATAAAATTTCAAAATTTGACAAATCAAAACAAACTCTTAAATAATAAGTCAAGAAGTCGAACACATACAAAAGAGAAATATTGATCATGGTGTTTTCACTTCCATGTTTATAAACTTGCATATTTTTTTCTATTACATATCAAATTAGACTCTACATACAAAACATGGAATAGAGATAACCTTTAACATACCCTAAAAATACCTTAGGAACTCACAATTTGTAAACTATGATTCAACCCGAAAACCGACCCAGAATCATTTAAGCATGGCTTCCTCTTTCTGAACTGTTTTGGCAGCCGCAACCATCGCTTATAACGGTTGTTTAGACACCATTACCAGTCCCAAAACTGTACCTAATTGCATGTTGTTGGTATTCCTTTTCTTGTTTTGTTATGGTACTCGTTACCCCTACTATCCAATGTTATTTGACCACTGTTTACAGCATCGAGGCACCACCCACGCAGCCACAAACAACCCCAATCGCTGCTGCCCCAACACAAGGATTTGCTCCAGAAACCGTAGGGCGCATGACAATATGGTCTGGTTCGCTGCACTTTTATAACAAAGTCCTTATGTTAGTTTTTCAGTTATAATTAAATCTCCTTTTACTACACCATTACCTAAGTTTTTAGCACATGAATGAATAAAATTTCGTTCAAAAAGTTCAAACTAACACACTTAATACTCCAATCAATTCTTAATGTTAAACTATGTTTATAATAATAATAAACGATGTTAAAGCTATATATGGGGTATGTCAGTCAAAATTCAATAATCTCAGCATGTACCCTATGATAGAGATTCATTATCTCTATAACTTATCAGTTTATATTCTACAAACTCTTAGCGACCAATTGGGATGAATTTCATTTTAGAACGAAGATAACTAAAAGGTTTAACTTTATCACAATTATAATTAACTCATGATTAATAACAGTTTTAAAATCTAACCATTACCTTGAACCTAATGACTTTCATGCCAAGATCCAGGGATGTTTGGGATACTTAGCAGCAACCTTTCGTACAATATCGTAGGAAAACCCAAACAGTGTTTCTGGCTTTGGTGCAGCCTTTCTTGCATTGTCAATGTCTGCAAAAAACCTAAATCAGAAAGATTGGAAATAAAATTTAAAATGGGTAAATATAATAAACCTGCCACTTACGTAGATTCAGGCCATCCTCATTCATAATGCTTTTTCCTAATGTTTTCTTTGCTTTTTAGGGGGAAGATGGGTGCTTCTCTCCATAGGGCATACAAAGCACAGATTGTTGGCGGAAGCCCGCCAAATTTAACATATAAAGTTTTTTTATATGTTAAATATGGCGGGCTGCCGCCAACAACCTGTGTTTTGTATGCCCTAGGAGAGAAGCACCTATGTTCCCCTTAAAAAGCAAAGAACACATTAGATTTTTGGATTTGATGTTTTTCGATGCTGAAAGGTCATTAGTGATGACTGTGTGATCATGCTTTACCTGAGAACAAATGCACCAAGTTAAGCTCAAGGTTTTTCAACTTGATCAAATGTCACTTATACCCTTTAAAAAAGACCTTGTTCGTTTTTTGCACGCCCTGTTCGTTTTTTTTAATGTTGAAACAACGTTAAAACCTAAAACCCTATGCTGAAGTGTTGTTTTTTGCACCTGATTGGGCCGAGGCATCGCCTCAAAACGCTTCACGTGTTTTGACGCTTCAGAGCAAATAAAACGTTTTGCCAAACGGTGAACACTTTAAGCGAGCTTAATGCGCGCTTTTTTAAACTAAGTTTCCAACACAAGAAAACTACACAATTGTTTTATTCTATTTTTTACTATTTTCTTCTTTAGCACATTAAATGTAATAATTGAATGTGATAAGAAAAGCAGTGTGACTTACAGGAAGTGACTCCCATATGGCTTCATCAGTCAAATGTTCTTCATTTACTGGAAGTAACGCCTTGCACATTCTGTACACATTACAAATCTTGTTTTCAGATTATAGGGTTACTTATTTCAATATTCATTTACAAAATCACCCACAAATAAAACTAAAGCGACCTAATGGTCGGACCATCGGTTCCCCTTCAATAATCAGATTAACAAACTTAGAATCTTGTACTACAATTACTGTGTAGGTCTCAGTTGATATGGAAGCAACCATAACAGAGGATACTCAATGGTATTTAATGCTCGGACCATCGGTTCCCCTTCAACAATAACTTGAGGTAAGCCTACAACAGGAAACAACACGTCATAAACCCAAAATTTTAACCAAATTTTAATGAAACAACACGTCATAAACCCAAAATTTTAACCAACCAGTAGCAATCTTGGATAAAAGAAACTGGTAAAACTAAAATTGCAAAATTATGAAAGCAGTGAAACTTTGAATATTCAATAATAAACCATAGTATTACAAAATTATGATTTAGAAAAATAATAAAAATTAAAAATTAAACATTACAATTAACACTTAATAGAATATCTCGTTCTCTCGCCTTCTTCCATGCAATTTCGTTTTTTGTTTTAATTTGTAGATCAGCTAGCATATCACAGGTCTTCTGATCCTGTTTCAGCAAATTTGTAATAAACTCTTCTGCTTTTTGTTTAAACTCTATTGGAGTAGAAGAGGCAACTTCATCTAGCAGTGCAATGCTACTCCAGGTTTGCTTATAATATTTATCACTAACAATAGCAACCTTTTGGTTGAGTTCTTCAGCGTTTCTTTGTTCTTGGAGTGACCAGGTTGAAAATTCGATTTTAAGATCAGTGGTATCGGACCAGTGGTAGAAGGTTTTCCTTGCCATTTAGGAAGAATGTAAGTGTTTTTGGACAATTTGTTTTAGGATGAATGTTTTTTTTTTAAACTGAAGTGTTGATGTTTTCAAGTAAAATAATAATGATGCTTTATAGTGTTTAAAATCTTTGATAGAGAAAATGAAGAGACATCTCATAATTATGATAACCTTTTTTTGAAGGTTTCAATTTTGTTCCTTGGTTTTCTACATATTTAATTTTACTTGTTTTCCCATGAAAACTCATTTTTCAAAGGTTTTGCATTAAAATGCTTAATAGGATAACTGAACAGACAATTCCCATATACACGTTTTTTACTCTTAAATCATTAAATGTACATGGTTTTTAAGTATAAATGTTAATTTAATGTTTGCCTTTAAAGCTGACCTTTGGCCTGTTACATATAGTATATAATAGCATTGCCAATAAATTTTTTTTTCATCAAAACAGATTCATTCAGTGAAACAAAAGTGCAACTATTATTGTTTTGCCTTTGTTCTTATAAATATATTAGAATGGAGTCATATACTTCTGCAAAATCTGACGATTTCAAGCAACGCTTTATTAAACAAATCGAAGACCAAGTTTTGGCTGATAGATCTACTCTTCATGAGTTGAAGAGGTGTTTTAACGGACTGGAACTTGGTCTGCTGACAAGAGACCAAGTTTCGAGGGACTTGAGGGCAATGCCGACTACTTCCGTTCGTGACCTGTGTGTTGCGAGTAATATAGAATGTGGAGAAAGAGATCTGGAGTTCATGAGAAAGATCAATGAGATACACAGAGAGGTTCAGTGCTCCATGGAGTTGAAGTTAAAGTTCCTTGATTCTTGCAATTAGAGTTAGATGTCTCTGATTAGTTTTCTTTTTTATATGTAATTGCTACTTTCTTAATACTTCATATTTTATAAGTATTATTTTTTTTATCACATTTTAGTTTTATATCTTAACATTGTTGTTTGGTACCATGGATGATCTGTTTAATGTTCATTTATGTGCTGACTTTAACAATTTTGGAAGCGAAACAGTTTCAACAAACACGGGTAACTTTTTCCTTAATTTTAATTAAATTAAGATTATTTGGTACTTGTAGATATTCTGGGGCTAAAGTCAAAAGCTACATTAGGGACAACAGCACTCAATATGGTACTCTTACAGACTCAAGTGTAGTTGTTTGATCAATTGATTCTAATGTTTTATTAGCATTTTATTGATTCTTTGTTAGTTACATTTGATGATGATCATATGAATAGTTAAGATCTATGAAAAACTTCAATTCAACGAAAGTTAAATACCTTTTCAAGCTGATGTATAAAATTACTTCTACAAACTTCAATTCGATTATACCTCGGTCACACAGCCACCACAACTTCCAGTCGTTCCCAGCTCTCCTGCAGAATCAAAACTTAATTAGGCATTTAATCAAAAACTTAATGAACACAATTCAAAGAACAATTCTGCCTTGTCCTGTATCTGACCATGATGTGCACATTATACAAGATTAAGTACTTACATGACAGTTAATTTATACAAGATTGTTTGCTATGTTGTATATATTCTAGGGCTAAAGTCGAAAGGTCCATTGGTGGCAGCAGCACTCAATATGCTAGTCTTATAAACTCAAGTTTATATCTTTTAATATATGTTCGGTTATTTAACAACATATTTTGATAACAAACGAAGGTGAACACGAAAATAATTTTATAGCCCTGAGATTAGAAAAAGACGTATAACAGGCAAGAAAGTAATTTTATGAAACCATGTTGAGGTAAAATGAGGAAAACAACCGTGTAGTCATTTAAGATGATTTTCGTCCTAATTTACAGCAAAAAGATGACAATAAAAACCCTAATGAAGGCTACCTTCAACCTAAATAATCCTAGAAATCAACCTAAAACAGTCTACAACACCCAAAAATTAGAGTTTATACTATGCGCCTTGCTTAAAAAAGCCCTCGGAAACACACAAACAGATTCAAACTGAAACTAAGTTACAACATAGCAATATTGAACTTCTACTCTAATCACATTGTTTTACACCATGAATGACAATATAAAGTTTATGCTTAAGATACATACCAGAAGTCTTTACGATAGAACAACCATTAGTTGTTGGAAACATGAAGCTTTGACCTATCAAAAAGTTTGATGGTTGTTTTGGTATCTCCAATGGCCTAACTACACTTTCAAGCCATTCAATAGCTTTAAACCTTGTCATAGCTACAAAAAATGAAAAAAAAAAATCAAATAATCAACAACATTTCTATTGTTTTGTTAGAAAGAATTTGAAGGCAAAATTTAAATTATACCTGCTCCTTGGACTTTCCTTGAAGGTAGAGTAACACTAAACAATACCGTTTCAAACTTTAGCGAAAACAACACTAAAGGATACTGTTTCGTAATTATGACATCAGCGAGGACTACATAGCATACATGAGAAGTTGACACGTAGCCAATTCTATGTCATTATCTAAGCTCCCTTAATAGATAACATCATGTTCAAGATAACCTCTTTCGTGTTCATGTGAGCAAGAAGAGAGAAAGACACAAAGGATGTGTCAAACACAGTTCACATGATACGGATTTGACACCTGAACCTGTATCATCTGAACTATGTTTCACACCTCCTTTGTGTCTTCCTCTCTTCTTGCTCACATGAACACGAAAGAGCTTATCTTGAACATGAGTAATGACACAGCTGTCTTCTACCTCCATCGCTAGATTCAAAGGGCAAATATGGTCAAAATCAACAAAGACAAGATTAATAATATTTTTTGTTTTGAATGTGATGGTTCATACCTTTAAGATGAAATCTGAATTATGATGTCATGCAGAAAGGTCGGATTTATGATGTCATCGAATCCTATGTGGCATACCTAATATCATGACACGTAATCAAAGTGAGGTCAGCTTCTAAGCTCGTTTTATAGATAGTAAAGATGTTAGTTTGTCTAGAATAACATAAATATTTAATCTCAGGTACTTGAAACAGCCAATGAAACTGTCGAATCGTATTTAGGTTAAAGTTATAATTCGGTTAGTCTGGTTAGTAAAATTTTAGGACAGGGATTAAGACCAACAAAAAAAAAAGAAAGAAAAAAAGAAAGAAATAATACGAGCAGCTAATTTTAGACGAATCAATGAAGTGGGTCCTGAAATTAGGGAGGAATAAACCGAAAAAACAAAACTCAATATTGCAAATTTATGAGCAAGTAATGAAAGAAATAAGCTTACCATTTGACCTTGTTTAGCAATTTTCTTGATTTCTACGATTAGTTTCTTTTCTTGCGTCTGCAAACCTTGCCTCTCTCTTTCTATTTCTCTAATAGATTTATCTATCATTCTCTTGTTCTCCCGCAGAAGTTCTGCAATTACCAACCATTTGGGTCAAAACTAAATATTCTTTCCAACTGTATAAATAAGAGCTGTCTTTTGTCATTCTCTATGCCAACTGTTCCGTATGTAGAATGTCAATAATTTCAAATAAAAACTGAATATAACGGGTCATTCTTGTTTGTGTAAGTACTTTACTCGCAACTTTTGTTTACGAAACAACCTAAAAATAACAACAATGAGGACAGTGGACAATAGGGCAAAGAAAAGACGATAAGTGGTGAGTTTGGAGGTGATACCTTGCTGTCAAGTACAGCATTGCTGTCGTCTTCATCATTGACTCCGCTGTTCTAGAATCGGACGACAAATAACATTGACTCGTCGCCTTTTGACTATCTGAAATTGAGAGCTAGAACTTCACGGGTTTTATATCCCTGCCATGGACATGGTCTGAGTTGCAGACGCGTCTGCCTGACCGCCCGAGCTGCAGGCGGAAGTAGAGGGTGTAGGTCCCACATGGAAAAGGAAACTCCACCTCACCGTCGACTTCAAACCACCAAATCTGCTGAACACATGCATACCGAACAGAATCTAGATAACAATAATGAAAAATCCAATTCGTTTGTCATTTATCGTAATCATTTCTTGTGATTTTAGGCCACAATATATATTTTTTTCAAGGTATGCATGAACCACAAATACAAAAAGAAAGACAACCCTCATTTCAGATTCTTCTACAGTTTAATCCCAACATTTCAATACATATAATTCATTCATCAAGATTTCAATAAAAATAACTTCAGAACCCTACAATCTTTAATTTTCACCTTAATATATAGTGTAGCCAAACAGGTAGATACTAAACAAAACCCTAATTAAGCAAAGACATCAAGGCAGATTTTTATGACAGAAAACAAAACCCTCGTTTCAACAGATCTGTCTGTGGTCTGAATTCAACACTGATTAAAGTGAGATTTCATACCTGATTGCTTGTATTGTCTGGATTGTATGTGATTCAATCAGAAGGAAAACGCTTCTTGATACCTAGGGTTTTTAGAAAAGAAGTGATTTGTGGTTAGAAACAGCTGTGTGGCCGAAATAAAACCATATTCATCATCATCATCATCATCATCACGATTTAACCCTATTTTTCCAACAAACTCAACTGAAATCATCATCATCAATTTACCGAGTTGATATTGAAGAAAAGAATTAATAGAAACTACATACACACACGTACACAAACCTGTTGAGTAAATTAGAGATATGTGAAGATGAAGTTGTGTTTATGTTACTTGCAGACAACCGGATCGAAGATGTTCTTCTGAGTTGAAGAGAGAGAGAGAGGTGTGAAGATTATGTTTTCAATTTTGAAAAAAAAATGAGCTGGACTATATTTAATTGAGAGAGAATAAAAGATTAAAATTACCATTTGAATTTGATTTTTGAAATTCCCTCCTAAAAACTCTGACCTTGTTTTCAATTTTGAAATATAGATAGTTATATTTAATTTTAAAGGTGGAGGTTGAAATTATGACATCAGCGTTATGACATCAGCGGAGTCTATGTGGCATCCAATGTGGCATATCTAAGAAGATGACACATAAGCAAAGTGAGGTCATGCTCTAAGCTCCTTTTATAGTATAGATAGATTAATGAATAAAACATATTTTAACAAATAAAACATATTTTTAACAAAAATAAAACTACAATAAATTAAAAAAAAAGATAACATTAAATTAAAAATAAATAAAATTATGTATGAATTGTGAGTTTAGAAATAAGAAAATGGGATAGTGAGAATTTGGTATGAATTGTTTGAGATAAATTGTGATTTAGTATGAATTGTTGGGTTTATATAGTGTAAAATTGTGATTTTTTTTTAAAAGCCAACGGTCATAAACGTTCAAAAAGGCATCCCCGACGTTCAAATAATCAAGCAGTGACTAATCTCTGATTTCACTCAACCACCCGCGGTAAAAACCATCGAGGGCGGTGTTCCCCACGCGGTAAAGAGGTTCACCGCTACCTTTACCGCATCCACCCCTTACACCCTTATCACAAGGTAATTTGAGATTAGAATTTCGTCAAAACTAGTTACAAACTTACAAAGAGAAAAATATATCTTTTATTCGCTTTTACATGATTGATTTAGTAGCATCTTATATGAAATTGATTATCAATTTTAACTCAAACTATTAGAAATTAAATTTATATATAAATATAAGATTCTATTACTATTTATTCAAGTCACAATAATCAATCAATATTCTTATATATCCAATAATTAAATAAGAAAATGAGTTAATTACATTACGGAGACAAGACAATCAAGTGATTGAATACCATTCGTGCCACCAATATCTCTTATCACTTATCAGGGTTTTGTTGGCGACCTTTCACGAGTTAGTGGTTAACAATTTGACAACTCCTTCCTAAAAAAGGTACACATCAAGATAATGATATACAGTCATGGGAGTGATGCCAAAGTTCCATTATGTTTATTTAGAATAACCGAATTAAATATGTCGATACAACGTTCGTCTGAAAAGTTAGTAGAGTCATAAGTATACGAATTTGACTGAGACAATTGGGTTAAAAAAGTGTCCAACTTATTAAAAAAACAACTTTTGTTACGTATAGAGTTACGTGACACATAAGTTTTTATCAAAAAAAAAAACAATAATTCAAAATCGATAAAACTGATGAAAAATTGTCGAGTTCAAAATTGGGGGCTTCAAATTAGAGATGACAATTACTCATTGCTAGTCGTGTATCAGGATTACCCGTTATATTTTTGAAATATATTCGTTGGGATTCCTAATTATATTACTTATTATTTTTACTTTTATATATTTTTATTTTTCAAGAAAATTACAAATATAAGTAGTTTAAATCTTATTACATATTATGAAGATAATGATTAAATAATCCAGTTCTGTAGCTATACGTAATATATTAATGATTTAAAGTAGGGGTGCTAAACGGGTCGTGTTCGCGGGTTGGCGGGTTCAACCCGACCCGAACCCGAAAATTTTACAAAAACCCGAACCCGAACACGACCCGAAGTTTCATGGGTTGACCCGAACACGACCCGTTCAACCCGAATTTTTTTATTTTTTTTCTGAAATTAATATATTAAAATTAAAATTTACTTAAAAAACTCAAATGTATATAATAATATCATATTTAAATTATAAAATTTATGTTAATTTCTTTTTTTAAGTTATAATCATTGCATAAAATACACACCCCATTTAATTTATGACATAAAATATATTGTAAAAAAATATATTATAGTATGAATGTGTTAAATGGGTCAACCCGCCAACCCGACCAGGTTGACCCGAACCCGACCCGTTAACCTAAACGGGTTCGCGGGTTCAACCTGAAACTGACCCGAACCCGTTTAGACTAAACCTAAACCCGTGAATTTCATGTTAGGTTCGTGTCGGGTTTTCGGGTCGTGTCAGAAATCCACGCCCCTAATTTAAAGTAACAAAATTGGTTTAAACATGTTAGTTTATTAAAAAAAAAATAATTAATGCTTTGGAATTTTAATCAAGGGAATGTTTGGTTTAAGGATTTTATAGTTTAGTAAAAAAGTTAATTAATGCTTTTGAATTTTAATCAAGGGAATGTTTGGTTTAAGGATGTTGAATTTGGAGGATCTAAAATACTAAGATTTGAATTTCTTTCACACGTTTTGTTTTTTTTTTTTTTTTTTTTTTTTTTTTTTGCCATTTTAGTCCCTTTGGTTTGGGTTATTTTACCCGTTTATCCAAAGGTTTCATTTTTCGTCTGTAAGTCCAAAAAGGTTTTACTGTTGCCATTTTAGTCCACTGGGTTAACTTCATCCATTTTTTCTATTAACGATAAGGGCAATTCAGTCATTGTATATGGCCAACTTGCCCTTCTAATTAACAGAATCACATATAAAATGACCGAATTGCCCTTCTCGTTAACAGAAAAAATGGATGAAGTTAACCCAGTGGACTAAAATGGCAACGGTGAAACATTTTTGGACCCACATGCGAAAAATGAAACCTTTGGACTAAACTGGCAAAATGACCCAAACCACAGGAACTAAAATGACATTCAACTCTATTTTTTTTAACGGCAAAGTTACATAATCTCTACTTCTAAATTACACTAATTTATCGCATGCTAGGAATTGAACTATGTTCTCTTCAAGAGGCACAAAACCTCTATCACCCACCAAAGTGGTTATAGCTTTCACACTGTAAGATAATGAATAATTGCTTGCCTCCTTTCATTCACAAGTTTCAATATATAACGATACAATTGAATCTCCTATTTTTGGAGATTGATTCTACACTAATCACAGATTACATTGCCATATATACATGCATGATTTATGTAGCCTATTACACCCCCGTAGTCGAAGCGGGAGGCATACGAATGCTTAGACTGGACCGAAAATCGTCGAAGAGGACCCGAGGAAGACCCTTGGTAAATATGTCGGCAATCTGAAAACGGGAAGGCATGTGTAGAATCCGGATCAGGCCTTTTTAAACGTGTTCCCTGTCGAAGTGAATGTCGAGTTCAATGTGCTTGGTCCGCTGATGCTGAACCGGGTTGCCGGTTAAGTAAATGGCGCTGACGTTGTCACAGTAAACCAAGGAGGCTTTTGTCAAAGGGCGATGTAACTCAAGAAGAAGGTTTCGCAGCCAACATATCTCTGCAACTACGTTAGCAACACCACGGTATTCGGCCTCTGCACTAGAACGGAAGATGGTGGATTGTCTTTTTGAGGACCATGAGATCAAGTTGTCTCCAAGATAGACACAGTATCCGGATGTAGAGCGACGAGTGTCCGGGCAACCTGCCCAATCAGCATCGGTGTAGGCACGAATGGAGAGGGCCGAGGAGGAGCGGAGATGAAGGCCGAACTCAGCAGTGCCTTGTAAGTACCGGATGATATGCTTAAGAGCGTTCCAGTGAGCTATGCAAGGGGAGTGCATGTGCATACATACTTGCTGTACCGCGTATGCAATGTCGGGTCTTGTGAAGGTTAGGTACTGCAATGCACCGGCCAAGCTTCTGTAGGTGGTAGGGTCATCAAATAATGAATCTGGTTCACTGGCTAATTTACTCTGTGTGTCTACCGGGGTCGCTACAGATTTGCACGAGTCCATACCTGCATGATGAATGATGTCTTTGTCATATGCATGTTGGGACAGGAACAACGTGTCCCCTGTTCTGGTAACCGAGATGCCCAAGAAATAGGATAAGGGCCCCAAATCCTTCATAGCAAATTCACCTGCAAGAAGACTCATGAGTTGTTGACGGAGTCGGTCAGAGGAGGTGGTGAGAAGGATGTCATCCACATAGATGAGGAGATAAGCAACATCGTGACCGTGTTGATAGATAAATAGAGAATTGTCCGTCTTGCATTGAGTAAATCCATGTTGAACAACAAAATCAGTGAACCGTTGATACCAAGCTCTAGGAGCCTGCTTGAGGCCGTAGAGACTTCTTGAGGCGGCACACATGATCAGGATATTCCCGATGGCGAAATCCCATTGGTTGGTGCATGTAGACAATTTCATTTAAGTGACCGTGTAAAAAGGCATTAGTGACATCTAGTTGATGTATGGGCCATGATTTTGAGAGAGCCAGAGTGAGAACTGTCCGAATAGTGGTAGGTTTTACGACCGTACTGAAAGTGTCACCACAGTCAACCTCAACCTGTTGACTACGACCGTCGCATACCAGCCTTGCTTTGTAACGTTCTAAAGAGCCATCCGAACGGAATTTGTGTTTAAAAAGCCACATACTACGAATAATATTCATGTCCGGGCGACGTGGTACTAGTTCCCAAGTGTCATTTTTAATAAGTGCACTAAATTCTATTTGCATAGCGTCGTACCATTCATTAGTGGACAAGGCAAGGTGAGGCGTTTTTGGGATTGGAACAAGTGAAGTAGTGTTGAGGTTGAATAGGTTTTCGGTTTGGTTATACCGTCCATAGCTCTAGTGCGCATGGTACGGGTCGGTTGTTGAGGAGGGGTAGGGTGGTTTGAGGGTTGAGGTGGTGCTTGGGTAATCGGTGTTGAGTCTGAGGGATGGGCAGGAGGTGATTGAGGTGGAGAGGGGACGTGACTTAGAGGGGGGGTTAGGTGAATGGGCCGGCTGTAGGTGAGATGATGGAGTAGGGTTGGGTGAGGCGTGTTGGTTTGGGCCAGGGGAAGCTGTATGTGGGCCGGTTGGGTGATGTGAGGATGAAGCAATTTGAGGTAAGTTGGTGGGGCCGGATGGGACTGGGCCGATGGGAGTAGACTGTTGGGCGCTGGGTTGGGCAGTCGGTTGGGACGGATTGATTGTGTCCCACAATAGTGGGCTGAAGGAGGTGATAGAAAATTATAGTCAAGAGTAGTATTGGAGTTTTGTATGGAGAACGGATATATGGATTCTTCAAAGAGGACATGTCGGGATATAATAATTTGTTTATTGAAGATGTCAAGGCATTTATATCCGCGATGGTTTGAGGGGTAGCCGAGAAAGACACAAGGTTTTGAGCGATCAGTGAGTTTATTTATAGTGGTGGAGGGGGTGATGGGATAGCATAGGCAACCGAAAACGCGGAGATGTGTATAGGTAGGGAGAACATTATATAGAAGGGTGGTGGGGGATAAGAATTTGTGGGTTTTCTTTGGGAGAATGTTTAGAAGATAGGTGGCGGTTTCAAGGGCATAATGCCAAAATGATGGAGGAAGGGAGGCTTGAGATAAGATGGTGCGAATCATATTATTGATGGTTCGTATTTTTTGCTCGGCTTTGCCGTTTTGCGAAGAGGTGTGGGGACAGGAGAAGCGGAATTGCATGCCATTGATGTGGCAAAATTGTTTAAAATTATTGTTTGTGTATTCGGTGCCATTATCGCATTGAAATTGTTTAATTTTTCGTTCAAACTGTGTATGAATAAGGTTATGAAAGTTGGTGAAGGTGGTGTAAACTTGAGATTTGTTTGTTAGGGGATATGTCCATAAAAAATGTAACGCTCACTTTTTCACATTCAAATAGATTAAAAATAACATACTAATTTTTTTTTTTTTTGACAAAATTTTGGCATGACCCGTTCGTACTATAAACATTTCCCCTGCTTTTAACAAGCGTCATTCAAATAAACTTCTACGACACTTTTTCAAAAGAAATAAAAGTAGTGACCATACAAGACCTAATACAAAGGTTATGTCCGAACTACCCAAAAAGGTTTTAAAATTCAAACTACTTACGAACATCCTAAAACATAAAATTTACATTTACATTACAAAAATTATTTGACCCATTTCAAAAGATAACTTGAACCGGAAGCGCATATATGGACGATGTGGTGTGTTCGAATCCGAGCTCGCCATTCTAAGCATGAGATTTACCTACATCCATAACACAAACTTGCATATTAGTTCGGATAAAGCATTATTACTAATACATTTTTTTTATTTAGCTTTTTACCGCATTATTTGACCCTTTACCGAGTCACTTCATCTTTACATCATCTTTCATACTACAATTCCGCTTTAACGAATATCATGCCATTTAACTTCTATCACCATAAAATCATCATATTTCATCCGACCCGTTCTCACGGATCATGCATATTTTTACTTTCTTATTTATTATTCTCCACTAGTTTGACTTACAAAAGTCAACATCTAGTTACTTTAACTTCATAACAAATTCATCCTATTTGACCCGTTTAACTACGGGTTTAACACATCATCCAGAATAACATCATTTTCATACTTTAGACCCATTTGCACGGGTCGTCAACATACTTTTTCTCCTTTTTCTACTATTAATTCGTAATAAGACATTTTTTACTAATGATTCCCACATAAAACATCAAATAATTATTTACAAGAGAACTAACATAAAATTCTACTTTCTACATAAGCGAAGTTCATAAGAACTTACAGTGATCTTGTGAAGCTTGTGACTTCAAGTGACTCGTACCTTCTTCCTTCTTCGTGCCTATACATTATAACTTCATGCTTTTAGCTTTCATAAACATTTCTTCACATATGCATCTTTGATTTATTCATCATGACTTAACATAATTATCCATATATCCATTTTCGTTTACATCATCATTAAATCAATAATTCATGTCAAACTTCAACTAAATCATTCTTAGGCATTTCATCGAACACATGGCGTGCATACAATCTATAAAACATGAAGTACAAGTATTCAAAGCATGGTTCTACTAATTCATTCTTAGATTATCAAGATCAACCAAAATTTCATACAACAATCATTCCAAATCAGTTTCAACTATCATTTATTCACTAATAACAATTCTCACACTAAGCCATTACAATAATTTGCACATAATTCATTCATGTTCTTCACTATCTTCCTAATTCAAGTGGGTTTATGCTTCAAATTGTTTGATTAACTAAACTCAAGCAAATTTCTTGTTCTATTGTGTAATCCTAACTCACAACTACACAATTATTCACATTACTACAAGATTGGGTTGAAACCCACTTTCTACAAATCATCAAAATAGAAATTTCGACTTACCATTCGTTGAACAAGCTTAGATAACTCGAGTTTTGGGTTCATGCATTTGTTTAGGCTCTTAAACTCCTTCTGATTTTGAGAATTTTAGGAACTAGGGTTTCTCCTTGGTTCCTTTTTGCTCCTGGCGATCCACAGAACACACAAAAATGTGTGTTTTGTGTTTTTCTTTTTAATTAATAACTTTCATCTTTTTTTTTACAAGTTTAACCCCTCTAATTATAAATTTTTGTTTATTGTCACATATCTTTCCTTCTTGTTGAATTACTAACATATGCATTTAACTTAGTTAATATAACATAACTAGACATTTAGGTAACAAAATAAATTGCATATTTTTGGGGTGTTACAAGTCTACCCCCCTTAAAGAAGGTTTCGTCCCCGAAACCTGAATACATACATTCTGACGAGTTTATCTATATCCCTTCGCGATTACATACCTCGAACTTCGTTAACATGCTTTCATTCGATCATCCCTCATGATGAATCGGTCATTACTACTCTAAACTTGTCTAATACATTTGGTAATTCAATCTTGTATGAATCAAAGCGATCCTATTACATTATTTCATGATTATCATTCAATTGTTCAAGCTGATTTCTTAAAACTTATCTATCAGATTATTCATTCCCGCATACCTCTAACATCTACTTAGGGGAAATAATTATCATAATATTAATACTTGTTCATTCCTATTCATTCATATTAATTCACAAATCAAACATCATTCAATGGTTTCTAACTCTTTAGTTTCTAGATACTCCCCATCCGTCCAAGGCCAATATCAAGCAAAATTTCTTTCATATCATTTGCTTGATAGTTCTTTTCATACTTTTCTTGCAATACCTTCGTATAATCTTTACCCGAGACTAATATTTCTTCCACTGATAATCTATCATAACTGCATGGTTAACCACAACTTAATGTATACATTATACAAATCGTGTACATACTATCCTGCTCTACCCTCTTTACCGTCTATCCTAGGTTACAAGGGCCAACATAAGTCTTTAATCACGCTATCAATATGCTCGTGTAATCAATACTTACATTTGAGCAACTCATGTTACACTCGAAGTGTCGTACTCAACTATACTTGTCATCACATTCCATAACCGTCATACATACGTCATTCCTTCTAGCAATTGTAATACCAAGGCAATTACCCAACATTGTACCTCAAAGGGTTAATTCTTATCAACCTAGGTTCCGCTACATATGAGATTATAAGCTTATTACATGTGTAACTCCATTTCACGTATGAGTTACATAAAACTTGGCACAACCGTTCATTCGACAATTGAGATTACACTCTACCACGTAGGGTTGTTTTATAATACGAACCAAGAATCATGCGTATAAAAACTTTAACTCTCGAACATTTCTTTAGAGGTTTATCTTCTAATAATTCCTCAGCCATGATAGGGAACTCGACAGAGGGTGAGATTTATTCAAATATTCATCATATTTTACATTCCACTCAACCCCTCTTTATGTAACATTCCTCCTCTAACAGTTACGTATTCTTATATTTTCATTCTAGCTTCCTTCGACTTTAACCTTTCACATTTTCCATACAGTTCTTTCTAATTCTTCTAAATTTGGCATACTAAGTGTGTACCCCGCTTTCTTAACAATTCCTCACTTTTCTTTTCTTTCTACTACTCATTTTCCGATATGCGGATCGACTCTTACTATCTTTCCATCATGACATTTCAAGACATCTAATAATCTTACTCTACAATAAACAAAAATTTAGAGCCGTCATTATTTCCTATATTGATATGAAGATTATAATTTACTTACTAGCATTATGAGTCATTTACTTCTGCCTTCCAAGTTACTAACCATACATTGTTCCTTCACTATGTTGTTTGAATCAATAATGCCCACCATGAGCCTACTACTTGATTCCTCTATTATTAACATCATCATTCTTCCTAGTCACCCCCTAATGTGACATAAAAACTTTGACTACTAATGTATGTGTGTGTGTATATATACATATACTGGCCTCAAACATTTAGTAACTCTGTTACAATTAGTTACTTATTAATCCATTCCTACAGTATGAACTAATTCGCTTATTTGTACTTCCTTATTTATTTTAGACATACTTGTTATCACTTTACCATTTCTTACAAAATTTCTATCCTCGTCGGTATTTAAATCATCCATCCAGGTCTTAGCCCATTATTCATTTTAGTCCTCATAAGTTGATCATCACATGCTTAATACGTAACGTGTTCGGAGCATACTTCTTTCATCATAATCTTATTACCTTAACATCTTTCTATGTATATGTATAATTACTTACACCATCATATGTTACCACATTTGTCATATGTTTTACTCTTACTCATATATCCCGTTTAGGTCTACGACGATTAACTATCAACATATCCCTACTCATATTCCCACAACCAATGGCAACATATCTCACATACGTTCACATACACATCACATATATATATATATATATATATATATATATATATATATATATATATATATATGTGTGTGTGTTCTTTTTAGTCTTACATTATGCTTGACCAACCAGGCTATCTGTGCCATTTACTTGTTATGTTTGTACATATCTTTAGTTAGGTGGAGAAAAAGCATCTCCTAATTTGCTTTCATACTTTCCTTCCCACCTAACGACTCTAAATTTCATCCGTCTACGACCCTTTCTTAAGGCTCTATCTATGCTTACCACATAAGTACATTCCCTTAAAATTTTAATTCTACTAACATTTACTTTTTGTTATCGTTTGTGTTTCCTTCGTCCGTCATCTACAATTAAGCATTTTCTACATTCATTACTTCATATACTTTCCATGTCATCTCAAGTTACATTGATTCCTTCATAATCACATTTCAATAACTTTCATTCCACTTGTACATTATCATCAACATCGGTCATGATAAGCCACATCACACATGCCTTTCGTTCATAGGGGAATAGAATCCCTCATCCTTCTTACTTACTTTCTCTCACCACCCGCTACTCGGAACATATTTTATTAACAATTTCTTCATTTTCATCAGCCATCTACTATATCATTCGAGATCATTATTAAATTTTATTCTTTGGTCATGTTCATTCCATTCTATCATTAATTTTTTTTTATACTTTCCTTCCTCTCATGCTAGGTGTTAACGGTCCTTTATGACTAAACCACCTATCTCTCATTATAGGGTTGATAAACCCAACTAGAACTTCATTCACAACCTTCCAATCATATACGTTCTTACTTCTAAACATTTCAACATGACCCGGTTGACATTTAGGGGATCCTAATATCATAGGTTGCATTTTCAGAAACTTAACGAAACTTTTGGATTTGCCTTAAGAAATATTCTACCACATGGTTTATGAAATATGTTAATATGCCTAACATATTTCAATGACTTTCATTCTCTTCTTACTTATTAGACATTCGTTAATTTTATATATAACTTTTCACTTCATTATATGTTACTTCATGCCATCATGCTTAAGTCTTATTGACCTTTATCGTTTTTAATTATGGTTATCATGCTTTTATTTCATAATTCCGGGTGTTAATAGCCAATTAGTGACCATACCGCATTCCTTTCATCATCCTCGGTGTTAACGGCTACTTCGTGCCCACACCGCATACTATTCATCATTCTTGGTGTTAACGGTCACTTTGTGACCTCACCGCATACCATTCATCATTCCTGGTGTTAACGGTCACTTCGTGACCTCACCGCATACCATTCATCATTCATTTCTTTATCATTCATGCATTATTTTGCTTTCAATAATTCATTTCCGCAGGTCATAAAACCATACTATCCTTCATTACGAACATTCTAGACATGTTATTCAAAACATACATTCATTCTTACACTTACTTCATATTCGTTCGTTCTTTAACTAATAGCCTTCATGTTATTCAACTTATATTCATGGTTTTATAAACATTTAGGGGCTTTTTCTAAGTTTAACGAAGGTCCGGAGCTGAATTGGAGGCCACGAAATAACAAAGAAAACAAATCATCAAAAGTGAACCGGGAAGGGGCGTCGCCGACGGCACTGGGCCGCGTCGCCGACGCACCCCAGAATGTTGCGTCGCTGTACTTTGCGCGTAGACAGGAAATTAGGCCGTCGGGACTCCCAGGTGCGTCGCCGACGCCATAGGGGGTCGTCGCCGACGGGTCTTCTAACCTGCAAACGCTGATTTCTCTTATTTTTTTTTTACCCACATACTTCATTCCCAAGCCCCAGTATGACCCGAAAAGGTTCCTTGACGTTCCGAAACCTCCCGCAACATCCCGTAATGTTACAACCCAGGTTATTCTATTGAGTTAACTATAAACCCCTTCCCATTTCTAACCATAAGCATAATCAAAATTTACAATTTACTTACTTGCATAGCGCTTCAGAACGAACACACCTTCATACGAGCTTTCGGTTTGAGTTCAAGCATTTTAACTCTAATACTTGAATCCCTCAAACCTCGGCTCTGATACCAACTTGTAACGCTCACTTTTTCACATTCAAATAGATTAAAAATAACATACTAATTTTTTTTTTTGACAAAATTTTGGCATGACCCGTTCGTACTATAAACATTTCCCCTGCTTTTAACAAGCGTCATTCAAATAAACTTCTACGACACTTTTTCAAAAGAAATAAAAGTAGTGACCATACAAGACCTAATACAAAGGTTATGTCCGAACTACCCAAAAAGGTTTTAAAATTCAAACTACTTACGAACATCCTAAAACATAAAATTTACATTTACATTACAAAAATTATTTGACCCATTTCAAAAGATAACTTGAACCGGAAGCGCATATATGGACGATGTGGTGTGTTCGAATCCGAGCTCGCCATTCTAAGCATGAGATTTACCTACATCCATAACACAAACTTGCATATTAGTTCGGATAAAGCATTATTACTAATACATTTTTTTTATTTAGCTTTTTACCGCATTATTTGACCCTTTACCGAGTCACTTCATCTTTACATCATCTTTCATACTACAATTCCGCTTTAACGAATATCATGCCATTTAACTTCTATCACCATAAAATCATCATATTTCATCCGACCCGTTCTCACGGATCATGCATATTTTTACTTTCTTATTTATTATTCTCCACTAGTTTGACTTACAAAAGTCAACATCTAGTTACTTTAACTTCATAACAAATTCATCCTATTTGACCCGTTTAACTACGGGTTTAACACATCATCCAGAATAACATCATTTTCATACTTTAGACCCATTTGCACGGGTCGTCAACATACTTTTTCTCCTTTTTCTACTATTAATTCGTAATAAGACATTTTTTACTAATGATTCCCACATAAAACATCAAATAATTATTTACAAGAGAACTAACATAAAATTCTACTTTCTACATAAGCGAAGTTCATAAGAACTTACAGTGATCTTGTGAAGCTTGTGACTTCAAGTGACTCGTACCTTCTTCCTTCTTCGTGCCTATACATTATAACTTCATGCTTTTAGCTTTCATAAACATTTCTTCACATATGCATCTTTGATTTATTCATCATGACTTAACATAATTATCCATATATCCATTTTCGTTTACATCATCATTAAATCAATAATTCATGTCAAACTTCAACTAAATCATTCTTAGACATTTCATCGAACACATGGCGTGCATACAATCTATAAAACATGAAGTACAAGTATTCAAAGCATGGTTCTACTAATTCATTCTTAGATTATCAAGATCAACCAAAATTTCATACAACAATCATTCCAAATCAGTTTCAACTATCATTTATTCACTAATAACAATTCTCACACTAAGCCATTACAATAATTTGCACATAATTCATTCATGTTCTTCACTATCTTCCTAATTCAAGTGGGTTTATGCTTCAAATCGTTTGATTAACTAAACTCAAGCAAATTTCTTGTTCTATTGTGTAATCCTAACTCACAACTACACAATTATTCACATTACTACAAGATTGGGTTGAAACCCACTTTCTACAAATCATCAAAATAGAAATTTCGACTTACCATTCGTTGAACAAGCTTAGATAACTCGAGTTTTGGGTTCATGCATTTGTTTAGGCTCTTAAACTCCTTCTGATTTTGAGAATTTTAGGAACTAGGGTTTCTCCTTGGTTCCTTTTTGCTCCTGGCGATCCACAGAACACACAAAAATGTGTGTTTTGTGTTTTTCTTTTTAATTAATAACTTTCATCTTTTTTTTTACAAGTTTAACCCCTCTAATTATAAATTTTTGTTTATTGTCACATATCTTTCCTTCTTGTTGAATTACTAACATATGCATTTAACTTAGTTAATATAACATAACTAGACATTTAGGTAACAAAATAAATTGCATATTTTTGGGGTGTTACAAAAAATCCGTTAAATCATCAAGAAATAGAATATAATAGCGGTGACCACTTGTGCTTAAAACGGGGGAGTTCCACAAGTCACTATGAATGATGTCAAAAGGTGAGTGAGTTTTATTCATAGAATCATAGAATGGAAGTTTAACACTTTTGCCGAAAACACACGATTGACAGAGTGTATTGTTTGGTTTACTAAAAGTAATTGAAGAACTAGACTTTAACGAATGCAATAAAGAGTCGCCCGGGTGCCCAAGTCGTTGATGCCAACGGTCTTGAGTAATGCCAACTAATGCAGTGGGTTTGGTGGGATGCTTGATAAAGTTGGTGGTGAGGGGGTAGAGATCTCCCGAGCTTTTGCATCGTAGGATAGGTTCCTTGGTCTTGAGATCCTTCACAAGAAAACCAAACGGGTCAAATTCAATTGAAATTAAATTGTCGGTCGTTAGGCGACGGACCGAGATGAGGTTTTTGATAAGGTTGGGAGCATAAAGAATGTTGTTCATTTTTAACGGTAGGAAGGGTGGTGGTAAAGTTTTGTTGCCTTGTCCAATAACGGGATTGGTCGTGCCATTGCCAACAACTATTTGTTTATTAGTGCAAGTATTAAAAGGAAACGGGGAATTCGTACCGGGTTGTTCCATGTGGCCAGTAGCGCCAGTGCCCATGTAGCCGATAGTATCAGAAGGTTGACTCATAGATAAGGTGTAGAGAGCCTGAGCAATGTCGGTGGGTGTTGGGCTGTACGTTGCCATGTGGGCCTGTGCAGGGCTAGGGCCCAAAATCCCTTGTGAATTATTGGGCCGAGGGGTAGATGGGTAAGGGCAGGGAGGTGTGTGATTTGGTTGTGGGCTGTAGGGATTGTTTAGAAGGGAGGCCCATTGGTTAGTGGCCCAGTTGTTAGGAAAAATAATGTAGGGATGTTGGGATTGGGCCGGGTGATTGGGTTGTCCCCTGGAGCGATTTGAGTGAGGTGAAGTTCGGCCTCTACCGCGACCACGAGATCGCCCACGGCCACGAGTGGAGTTTGATGAGTGTTGTTGTGGGGCGGTGTAGTTGGGTTGAGAAGAAGGTTGGCTTTGGACATGAAGGGCTGTTGCGGCTTGTTGAGAGGAGTGGATTGCTTGGTTGGCTTTTGTGGTTTCATTCATACATAGTTGTGAACGGACCTGAATGAATGAGGGCAGAGGCTTGGTGTTTTGGATGATGGTGCCAACGGTTTCGTATTGTTCGGTGAGGCCGGCGATGGTTTGTAAGACGAGATCTTGTTCGTCAACCGGGGCATCAACATTTGACAACTGATCAGCCAAAACCTTAAGTTCTTGGCAATATTCATGCATGGAGGAGTAATTTTCAAGCCGGGTGTTAGCGAATTTTTGTTTGAGAAGGAGGGCTCGTGTCGCTTTATTGTCTTGAAAAAGGTTCTCGATGGATTTCCAAGCATCATAAGCGGTGGTATTCTTTTTTATCACGGTTTCTATAAGGCCGGTAGAGATCGTGCCATAGATCCATTGGAGAACGATGGCGTCAAGTCGTTCCCACGAGTCGGCAGGAGGGGGAACCAGTGGAGGAGGTGGCAGCGGGTTTGGGGCGGGGTGCAAGATGGTCGGCCACAAGGTATGCCGTGCAATGGAGCCGAAAAAGCTCCGACCATGTGTTGTAGTCGGAAGCTTCGTTGTCTAAGGTGACAGGGATAAGAGTTCGGATGTTGGACACTGTGACGGCGGGGTGAAGTTTTTGGTCGGCCAATGAAGCAGGAGAATGAAGAGAATTTTGGACAGAGATTAGAAGGATCGTGAGGGTGATACCATGTAAGATAATGAATAATTGCTTGCCTCCTTTCATTCACAAGTTTCAATATATAACGATACAATTGAATCTCCTATTTTTGGAGATTGATTCTACACTAATCACAAATTACATTGCCATATATACATGCATGATTTATGTAGCCTATTACACACGTTTTATTGACTGTCAATAAAGCGAAGTTTAATTCAAATTCTTTATATATGATGTATGTTTCACAAATCAATAATTTGTTTAATGTAACAGTGATAGATGGAAGAATTATCAAAGTAGAATAGAATAACTTTAATACTCAAGTGCTTTTGACTAGGTTTTTTCCTAATATCGGTATTGTACTGAATGAGTTTAATCGATACTATGCAATATTAGGAATTTTTTTTATTTTTATTTTGGTAATCAGCAAATATCGGCATCAATATCGTTTTCCGATCGATACTATGTAGTATTAGGAATTTTTTTATTTTTATTTTGGTAATCGGTAAATAGCAGCGTCAATATCGTTGTCCGATAAATACAATGTTGGTACCAAAATTGAATAAGGAATGCCGGTAAATATAGTGTTGGCACCAAAATTGAATAAGGAATGTTAAGTTTTTTTTTTTTTTTTTTTTTGGGGGGGGGGGGGGGGGGGGAACTAACTAACCAATGGCAGATAGGGTTGTAAGCGAACTGAACGTTCAGCGAACAGTTCGTGAACCGTTCGGCGGGAAGTTCGTTTATGTTCGTTCGATTAGCTTAACGAACGAACACGAACACAAAACTTCGTTCGGTTAGCTTAGCGAACGAACACGAACATAGGTCTCGTTCGTTCGACTGCGTTCGTGAACGTTCGGTAATATGTTCGGTTACGTTCGTCCATGTTCCTTTGATTATATTAAAAAATAATACATAATAAATCTTTTATCTAAACATATTGAAAACTTGAAACCCTATTTTTTTCTAAGTTAGCTAAAATTTGGACATGCAAAGACATTTTTTGGGATAATTATGTCTAAGTTAGTTAAAGTTGATTCATCATTTGGTGGTGTATTAGACTTCTTGTGTTTTGATTTATCATTTGATGGTTGTATTTAACTATTTATATCTAAAGTTTAAGGATAACAATATTTCTATATTTTTATTTTCAAGTTAAATGTTCGTTTGCGTTCTTTTGTGTTCGCTTGCGTTCGTTTATGTTCGAGACCAGTGTTCACGAACTGTTCGTGAACAACTGAATTTCCTTAACGAACGAACACGAACACAAACTTATGTTCGGTATGCGTTCGTAAACAGTTCGCGAACATGTTAATTTCCTTAACGAACGAACACGAACATGGTCTTGTTCGTGTTTGTTTGGTTCGTTTACAGCCCTAATGACAGATCTATAAATTTTCACAACGGGGACAAAAAGAAAATAGGTTGGGTCAAAATAGACAATTAAATAAAAGCAAGATAAAGAACCACACATCGTGTTTTTTTATTTAATAGCAAACTTACCGGAAAACTTGTTAGACCAACAAGAGACAATGGCTATGCTTTTATTATATACTAGTGGTAATACCCGCCAATTTCGTGGTATTGAGAAATGATATGTTTCTTACTTTTAGAAAAAAAATACATTTATATTAATCATAAAGAAATTGTATGCATGGACTTATTATGGAAATCTGAAGTTGCAGATTAAAATACAACAAAGCATCGTACTATAGATGTAACAAAACCGAAAAGATAAATAAATGAAAGAAATACGTTTTTCTGGTTTGAAATATAAATTGAAAGCCTATTACTCTAGTACTTCTACTTGTTGGAGCTTCGTAACCAATAACCTCGAATTCGTCTTTAACCAATTGAAAAAACAATCATCACCTAACGAAATATGTTCGGCTTCAATTATATCATGCCATCAATCAAATCGTACCTATCGTAAACAAAATATATGAAAAAATATTATTAGCAATATATTGAAATACGTTAAAAAATAAAGTAAAATAAAAGTAATCAATAACATGAGAATGAAAAACCTTGTTTGACCATCATTTAGAACCAATTTTTCCATTTGTTGAATTTACGAAAAAACATTATAATATCAAAGAAACTCCTTTCTACTTAGGGACACAAACTACTGCACTATGCATATAAGCATCAACAATCACATAGGCTAACAAATTTGGGGCATCACCTATATAAAAGTGTAATGTAATCCAACCCAATATCTAATATATTATGTGCCATGGATCATCAAAATTAGACTGTCATCTAGGCCCTAATTGACTAAGCATTCGACTTAGGCACTTAGGCTTATGTTCAGTACAACAGATGATCAAGTTTGAGTGTTCACAGGAAATTGAGTATTCAATTTCAGAGTTGTTTATTCGACATGATTACCCGGTTATGATAATTTGACCTCTTTAAGTCTAATAAACAAAATAACATTAAAAAAAATAAAAAAAAAAAAACTCAATAACATACCAATAATCAGATCAAGAAACAATAAAAAACACATATTCAATTAAAACGATTAGAAAGATACAAAGATATCAAGTAAAAACACAACCAAATAAGGATATGATTCGATCTAATGAAATCCACATAATCCAAAACAAACTATTTACTATAAACAATAGATCTTAATAATAGATAAATGACGGAATCTTACCTTGGTGATGTCACCATTTGCCTATCAGAATCAGAAAAGAGAATCGATTGAAGACATATGAACGAATACAAATGCAAAAAAAAAAAAAAAAAAAAAACCAAATCAACATTTAATTTCACAACCTTAAAATTATCAAAAATAAGTTCATCTTGGAACAATTATATCGACACAACTTAAAAAAGTAGCATATACAAAGAAGAAATGCATAGCTACTATGAACATTTATTATCTAGGAATAAAATGAGGCATAAATGCAATATGAATATTTTGAACACAAAGTATACACCACCATACATACCTTTAAGATAATAGAAACAACTATTAGAGCTGGTAGTGTGACTTGACTTCTTTAGATTTAGGTTGAGTGTATACACCTGCATATAAGACTTCAAGACCACAAATATGCAAAGTGTTGATGTGAAATAGAAATAATAAGCGATTCCAAACACACAATTTTTCAATCTCATTTATGAAATTCCAAACAGAGAACTTTGCAATCCCGTCTATGAATTTATTACTGTTTTTTTTTTTCAAAACAGATTGGGGGGTTTGGGGGGGGGGGGGGGGGGAGCGCTAAGAAGTTGGTAACTGTACTTAATATAAGTAAAGTTGGGCAAAATATAGGGTAAAGTGGCAATCTACTTAACACATCAAAAATCCTAGTTGTGGCCAGCTTTTCAGCATTTACATTAGGTGCGCATCAGAGCACGTAATGTATCTGTCGCTTTTTTTTTTCTTTTCTTACTTCTAAATCGTGTGTTTTTTATGAACTCAATGTAAATGGACTCTCTTTAAAGTCCAAATACATAACAAAAGACCAAGTTTGATGTGATTGCCACAAGGAGTGCGGCCCCTTGACCCCTGCTAGGATTATTTAGCTTATAGTGATATCATACGAAATTTCAAGTATTAACACATAATTAGCAATTAGATCATCCTATTATGTATTTGAGATTTACATGAAAACAAAAGGAGTTTAGCTTAAGCTCTTACACGGGTTGAGTGGTGCAGAGTACACACTACACACTTGTATAAGTTAACCCATCCTGGACCTAATGAATGGCAGAAGTCAGCCCCTTATAAGACGGAGGAGCTGCCCGTGAAATTTAAAGGTCTAAATGGCGACATATAAAATTTTACCTGTTTGGATAAAGTATTTAGTAGATTGTATTAATTAAAACTACACTATTGTCAAATTTGAACCCATTTTAGCCATTAGAGATAACATAAACCGAATCGACCCATTCATAGTGAAGGGGTCAAAATGGTCAGGTCTTGTAACAATATGCAACTTAAAATGGTAGAAAAGGAAAGATTGAATACAATGCTTACCTTAGCTTTCAACTTGGATACAACATCCTATCTCCTACAAACTGTAATTCAAAGAAAAGTTCTTATAAATCATTAAAATGTTTTAGCAATCATTTAAACACATAGTATGTGAAAGATGAAAGAGTGTGTGACTACTTTAAGATCACCTAAAAATAAGAGCTTACAAAAAAAAAAGTCATTCGGTTCCTTTGTTGGAGAGATGACCACCACATATATGTGTCCAAATACTAACTCTACGTTTTTCATCTTTGTATTAACTCCGAGTATTATGGGTGTTTTATGTTTACCACTCTCTCAGCTCGACTTACCATTGGTACAATTGTATACCTGTAAAAAAATTAAGTATAAATATGAAAATTTAAGGAATTGTAAAACTAAACAATAAAATAAAAGAGAAAATGAATTAAGTTTAAATAAATCGTAATTGGAAGGTTTTTTTATAACGATCTTGGGATGGATCTGGTGAGCAAAAAAACTATCTAACACATTTTTTTATTATTATTAAGTTAAATAGTTATCATAAAAATTATATATATATATATATATATATATATATAATTGTGAGAGCTGGGACCGCTGATCTCAAATTTGGACTGACATATCGTACCCAAAGTATGTAAATAATCCCACTAAACCCATTTGAACCGGAGGGTTTAATAAGAAGAAAACGTACCAGATTCTTTTGCTGGTCATCGCTTCTCCGGTTCGTTTTAGCTTGAACGTCACGAACCGCTTTCACCAGCCACCTCTAGCCACCATTATATATCATCTTGCAATCCTTAATAGAACACCAACCTTCACTTATGGACCGACGGTTTATACACCTCAATTCAGCCCCAATAGATATCTATTGTGTCGATACGATATGATAAGATCGAAGGAGTGCAAGAAAAAATGAGATCTGATCAAGAATAAAGATGAATAATAGATAGAAAACTGAATCGTAACTTGGTATTGATGATCATTCAGGAATGAGATTTAGGGATGATGAGAGGGAGATATATGATGGAAGAAACAGAAACCCTAGATGCGAATGAAGGCTGTATGTTCTTCGGGTTATAACAAATATATAATCTAACCAAGAAAAGAAGTTTCCACGTGCTTTTCAACACCAACAACTTGTTTGACTCGTTCGACCGATTTTACCCCTTTTAGCTAAAAAATAATTTGTCTCGTCTTAGATCAGACAAAACCCAATTGATACACTCATAAATCATAAGCAAACAGTTGAACATTGGCATCTATAATTAATGAGACTAATCTGTTGTAGCGTAGAATACAACACTACAATTGTTTTTAACGGCCTAGCAGAAACTTACAACCTGAACCATATGCGCATGTCAAAGCATGAAGATTTGCAATTTCTAAAGACAAAACCCTCACTTGAAAGAACCCAACATTATGCCACACAGATTAAGAGCTGCTGTTGCAGAATCTGCAACCAAACACCTCAAATGTTATCTTAAAATGAACTTTTAAAAAGTTCGTTGCCTTAAAGTAAAAAAACTTCTAAAACTATCACGTTATACTCAACTATAAAGTTAAAGCCTGACAATCTATTATGTATCGCCACAAACTCGACAGCTAGAAACCTAACAAAAATATACAATATAAGAACTGAAATAATCAATCTATTATAAAGTTAAAGCCGATTAAATAAATTTAAAAAGTTAAAGTAGGCAATTAACTTGAGTGGCCTAAAAACAATTGAAACACAACACATAACTAAAATTGACTAACATGACTTTAATAAGAAAAAAGAAATAACTAAGAATTCTTACTCAAATTATGATTTATGTCTGAAACAAAATCGTCAAAGAATTTAAAAATTTTAAAATATATAAAATTTAAACAACGACACTATAAACACAAATCAGCATAATGAGATAAGTTTTGAGTTTGACGTTTAGGAACATGGAAAACTAATGCGGATTGAAATCTGACATCTGAATACCATACACCCTTTAATCACCAGAAGAAGAAGAACTGAATAAAATATCAAGGATGGATGGTTGTATATTGAGAAATCCTAATCGCACCCTAAATTAATCAATCGACTCAGATTTTGTACCCAGATCTATACGAAAAAAAATACGTGGATTAGATTATAGATAAAAAAAACTTACCGGAAGGATTTCAATCATTGCATCGGACCAAAAGGCTCTGCGTATTTTAGAATCCAAATAGCTTGAATGGAACAAAGAAGGAACTGTGATGATTTAGGGTTTCTGATTAAGGGAAAACAAATCTTCATAATACATATAGAAGGGATTCGTACCTTTGTGATGACGATATTTGATTATCAGAATCAGAAAAGAAAATCGATCCAAGATGCAAAACCCTAGATATGAACGAATACAGATACAAAAACAATCAAAATCAAACTTGAATGGTTTTCAAATAATAGAGAAAACATGATTAACTGATAGTATCCATGACCTAACCGTGATTTGAAGATTAATTTGAAGATCTTGAGGATCGGCGGAGAAGAAAGCGAGAGAGAATATGGTGAAACCCTAATACGTCGTGGAAAACTGAACAAATTCGGGTTATAAGATGCCTTTTATACCAACGTGTATTTCACCTAAATTCGTAAAACGGGTCCGCGTTTTTTTAGGTTGATATTGGGAATGGGAAACGAAGCAGCCATGTGTCATTTATAGCCTAAATAAATTGCCATGTCATATAGAGGCTAGAAAAAGGACATGTGGCACCCTAGGTATGTCTTTTATTAGGTAGGATAGATTTAAAGATTAAAAAAAAATTATCGTGTTTGACCTTTAATTTCAAATTTTCAATCTGTATTTTTATGAATGAATGTTTTGGAATGTAATAAATTCTTATGGTGATTGTATCCTTTCATTAGAAAATATTATAATGATTATACCAGTAAAAACATTAATAGAGGCTAGTAACTGTGAGAACTGTTTTTCATAGACTTTTGGCTCAGGTAATATCTATAACCTAGTCAATATGTGCGGAATCCATTTTGATTAGGCGACATAATAAGATTAGTTAATTTTTCAATGTTTTCATTAATTTGTCAACGTTTACAATCGAGAAAACAATCCGACAGAACTTCGCCGTCAGTTCAGCAAAATCTATCTAACACTAAGTCCTCACGATTATTTATACTACGAGACATCACCTTTGTGCGGACTAAGTTACTTCCGTATGGATGTACAATACAAACACAAAATCTGAATAATCTAACATTTATCCTAGAGACTCGACACGACTCGATGACGTAGGCAGCAGACATAGTGTATCAACAAACTCCCTCTTGGATGTTACCGCAGTCTCGATCGGTTTTCAAAAACTTCATACCTTCAAAAATTTCTAACGCCCAAAGAAATACTTCTTTACACGTTGACACCTCAGCTCAAAAAAAGTCATCGACGTTTGATCAGTAGGAATTGGCTTGTTAATAAATTGAAATCTTCTGATTGAAGCCTTTTTCATTCTCGTTGCAATCCTTTCGAACTTCCTTCATAAACTCTATTTTTTCAATCTCTCACCATTTTGTGTTCTACATTTTCCCAGAATTAACCTCATAGGTGTAGCAGATTTTGATGACATTCTGGTACTGCATAGCCTGTACTATATCTTGTATATACGAGAAACGGCCCTAAAATACCTTAATAATTATAAAAATCAAATAAAACAACAAATTAGGGTTATCGAGGGCCGCGACCCGGACCCCCTTAGCTGTCGCGGGGCGCGACGCTCGGTTACTCGCCAGACACCCAGCGAGCCACGTGTCCCCTTCGTGTCAAGCCTACTACGTTGAGTTTCCAAGGCTACGCCCTAGTCTACCTCCGTCGCGGGCCGCGAAAGAAGAGGAGGGGGACGTCGCGGGGCGTGAGCCGCTTTCGGGCAGGCTATAAATAGAAGCCTTCGGCCTCATTTCTCACCGTTTAAAATTTCTTTTCTTTCCTCTGACATATAGTGCTACTATACTCGGGAAATAATACCCCTAAAAAGCGAAGCTCTGCCTCATTGTAAGTATTATAACCCCTGATCACGTATCTGTTACCCTACCCGATTGATCTAGGGCTCCGTAACGCATGTCAAGGCTCTGTCTGACTGAGTCATTGGAGTTCTGTCTCGTGTTACACCCGATTGATATAGGACTCCGTAAGCATGTCAAGGCTCTGCTTGACTCAGTCATTGGAGTTCTGTCTCGAGTTGTACGGTTAATGTGATTTGGGTTATCTTACTAACACGTGTGCATTGTTTAATCTAATAGATAATAACCAAAAGAATCACCAAGAAGTTATAATAGTATCACCTAAGTCAACAATGTGAGTACATCTTATTTTTGTCACCTTTTTGTGAGTCAAATATTTTACATAACCCTGAAAATTTATCAAGACACTTACAGTGATTAAGTTTTTGTAATTCTACAATTATCATCAGTATATGGGGTTTTGTATACATTACTTGACACTCGTTACTATTGCGAATAGTAGCATGACCGCAAGCATGGGGACAAAAGGTTGCCCAGTAGCAATACTGTGTTGAATAATTGGATAGATATAAACATTGTAAACCTTAATACTGTAAAGTCGTAAAAATTATTTTGATTAAACTAGGATGCACTCACTAGTATTTCTTGCTGATAAAACCCTTTTAAAACGCGTTTCAGGTAATTTAATGTAAAGCTAATAGAAGCTAGCTGGAGAACACTGAAGACTTAAAGTTGTGGCTATAAAAGTTACCAAATAAGAAACGGAGTTTATGTTTTCAATAATTAGGGTTTGTCCCTACAAATGTATTATCAAATGAACTTGGGTTTTATCTCATTTATTATTATAAAAGTTTGGTGTTTAACTCTGATAAAAATGTTTCCTAACTACGGTCTTGATGTATGAATTCTGCAGCCAAATTAAAAATCATAATACCATCTAACTAGTTCGCGGCACCTGCTCCCGGGGCAGGGGTCGGGGGCTGCGACAGAAGGAGGTATTAGAGCTACAGCCACTGGTTTAAGCCAATGAGGTGTTCCGATGATATCTAAATTTCAGATAAATCGTGTTAGGAAATAATTTATGTGATTGTGTGTAAATATATATAATATTGTTTTGTGTTATTTGACAATTTGTTAGTTTACAGTACGAGTGAGCAAGGCACATCTGACGCTTATCATCAATTAGCTAGTTCCCCAAAAGATGAAGGAACCTCATCTCAACCAAACCCTATAGCTCAGTATACCGACCTGAACCCTTTAGATCCATTCTGGAATAGCGACTGGTATAAGCAGAGTGTAATAAGAAATCTATACCCTTATGGACACCCGATTCCCCGGTACCCTGATCCCGTACCAGCACCCATGCCACCCATGAGCCAAGAGAATTTGGAAGAACTTCGCTCATATGGTGACGAGTTAGTGGAAGAAGGAGATAGAATCCGACAAATAGGAGAAAAACTAGTGTGGAAGTACTTCGAGCGTGAGATACATGATTGGATACACGACACCTAGAATAATATATGGACATATGTGTACTATTGTATTTTGATAAATATATATAATACATATATGTATAACCAACTAAATAGACTAAAATAGACATAGATGCATAACTACTAGTGTGTTAGTTTTCAGTTGTAATATGTAATTGATACATATACATATATATATATATATATATATATATATATATATATATATATATATATATATATATATATATATATATATAGGGAGCCGCTAGAATGAGAACCACCTCGAGTTGTAAGAACCGCGAGAACTACACCCCACGGAGCGCCGTTCGCCATGATTTTTTTTTACAAGTAGATGTGTGTATTATAAACACAGCCGTAAAAAATCATGGCGAACGGCGCTCCGTGGGGTGTAGTTTTTTACACCACAAGTTTGGTGAAAAAAAAAAGAAAAAAGAAAAAAAATTAAAAAACACCAAACTTGTGGTGTAAAAAACTACACCCCACGGAGCGCCGTTCGCCATGATTTTTTACGGCTGTGTTTATAATACACACATCTACTTGTAAAAAAAAATCATGGCGAACGGCGCTCCGTGGGGTGTAGTTCTCGCGGTTCTTACAACTCGGGGTGGTTCTCATTCTAGCAGCCCCCTATATATATATATATATATATATATATATATATATATATATATATATATATATATATATATATATATAAAGAGTAAAGTCGCGATGTTCGACGTTTTTTTATCAAACTGCTTGTGTGATTGTTGTATAAATGTCTATATTAAATTTTATTCTGTGATATTGATACCTGATAAATGTTTACAATTCAGATGTCGAACGAAATTAATCAGGAAAACCAGAATAATGATAATAACGAGAACCAAGCGAATAATAGTGCCACCGAACATATAGTCGCACAAGCAATTATAGATGCTATGCCTTATATTATCAAGACGGTTAGAGAAGCCGAAAATAATAAATTTGTAACTGGAAGTAAACGTCAACCCACTGAACCAAGTCATAGTGTGAACGAAAATCACCAACCCTTGATCCAAGCACCAACTCCAAAAAGAAGAAGAATCTTTTCTTATGGTTGTTCTTATAAAGAATTCTTGGCTTGCAAACCAATAGAATTCTCAAGCAATGAAGGAGCCATTGCAGCCTTACGTTGGATAGAAAAGACAGAAGCAGTCATAAAGATAAGTAAATGTGCAGATGAAGATAAGATTATGTTTGCTTCTAATCTTTTTAAGAATGCAACCTTAGAATGGTGGAATACTATTCTCCAGTCTAGAGGAAGTGACAGAGTTTATAATATGGAATGGGCCAACTTTAAGGAAATGGTTGAAAGAAAATTTTGTCCTCCCAATGAAAAGGAACAAATTGCCAATAAGTTCCTAAATCATAAAATGACTGGAATAGATTGCCAAGGTTACACTACCATATTCTTTGAATATGCTAGGATAGTGCCAACCTTAGCCTCACCTGAGCCAGTGTTAATCTCCCGTTACATATGGGGATTAATTAGTGAGATCAGACATGTAGTCAAGGCAGCTAGACCTTAAACCATAAAAGAACCAGTAGAACTAGCCAACACCCTGACTGATGAATTGGTACGTACACAAGAGGAAAACCAGAGAAAGAACCTAGCACAAAGACTTACCCAAGAATTTCACTACGGTAATTCCAACCGTGGGAAAGGTACAGGTTCTTCCTCTGCACCTTACAGCAAGACTGGTAAAAGAAGCATTATGGAAAATGTGCAAGATATTGTAATTTCTGCAAGAAACCCGGGCATAAGGAAGAAGAATGTCGAAGGAATGCTAGCAATAGGTTATGCTTCAATTGTGGAGAAGCTGGTCACATCAAACCGAACTGTCCAAAACTAGCTCTAACAACAACCAGCAAAGCTAAGGCAGTTGAAGGACTTAAGAAGAATGCCAGAGCATTTATTCTGACAGCTGAGGAAGCCAAGATGATTCCAGAGGTTTTTTTTTTAGTTTATATTGCTAGTGCGTTACCATAGCGAATCGAACTAAAACCAAACAAGTTCCTACCACATAGTGAGGCCAAACAGATTCCGCTAAGCAACGTTGAAAACGAAGTTGTATTTAAAATGTATATTTTTTTGTATCGTAGGCTATAACGAGTGTTGGTAACGTACTAGTGTCGTGACAAAGCAAATTGATTCCGAACGAACTACAACAGAACTAATATCAATATCATCATAATTGTTACCAATATTAGTTATTATGGTTTTTGATCTTTGAAAACCATGTGTCAATATCATTTTGGGCATCTCTTGACTCTAATTTTCTGGTTTTCTTCTTCGATTGCTATACAGAGTGTTGTATTGTACTAATATGATAATGAATGTAATGAATTGAAGCGACACTCTCACTACAACGTGTAGGGAATTTTACTAAATAGTTAAAATCAATCCCATTAATAGTATGTTGTATCAAGTTGTCTTAATAATACTTCGTTTATCATCACGTATAGGGAATTTTACTAGTTAATAGTTAAAATCAATCCCACTAATAGTATGTTGTATCAAGTTGTCTTAATAATACTTCATTTATCACCAGTCTGATTTTTCTCTAATACTTTATGTTAATTAAATTTTCTTTTTAAATCTAAATGCCTGGTTATGTTTGACTTCTTTTGTCAATATTCCAAATTTTATTGAAAACGGAATTATATTGAAAATAAAAAAAATCTTGGTTTCGTATCCGGTACAGTACCAAACCAAACCAATATTGGCCGAATGACATTGGTACCACTACCCGTATCCATTTTATCATCATAGGTTTTGATAACATTTCATTTATCATTTAATTTGATTTTTATTCAATAACTTGTGTTCGTTAACTTTTTAAGAAAATCTAAACACATAATTATTATCAATGTTATTATTATTTTGAGTATCATGACATAAATATTACTGATAATTGAGTTGTATTCATTGTAATTTTTTTAGTATCGTAAACTAAACCGAGTACTGATACCGTGTTACATCGAACTAATATTGAGCGAAAACATCGTTCCTGGTATTTATGTTTATGCTTCCACTTTTGATACAATTGGGGTGGGGTTGCATACAGGACGATAACATGTTGGATTGTAGCTTGGATTTGCACATTTTTAGTAAAAAAAATAGATAGCATACTATATATTAATATGTTATATTGCAAATTGTATTTATAAAAAATCTCGAACGCATCGAGCGAACCAACCTTTGGTTTAAAACAAAATGTAAAAAGGGTCAATTGTACGATCAATCGAATACAATTGTTTAGCACATGCTAAAAAGATAATGGTTTCATAAATAACACGACCTACCCATCATTGTCACCTTTATTAAATAATAAATACCACACAGAAGAGTTCCACAAGAATAATACCTTGAGCGTTGTGACCTTTCAACCCATTTCTATTTCCTCATAACTAAAACTAATGAAAATGTGAAATCGGAAATACGTATTATCAAGTTTAAAAAGATTTTATATACAATAGTTTAATCATACAAAAGTTTTATTATATAACCAAAGATAAAGTCTTAATATGCTAAAAGAATATCAACAATGTTTTTAACGTAGATCAAAATATTAAAATAAATGTTAATTAATATCGGTACCGATGTTGTTCTGTTTGGTTCTGTTCATTACAACACCGTACTTGGTATAACGAAAAATATTATATCCAGTATAATTTACAATACAAAACAAAATATTTTATTTTGAATACAATTGCATTTTCAATAAAATTTAAACTAAAATGTTGAAAAATAAAATAAAGAGTTAATAGCAACTTGAGTCCATTTTCGCATTATGAGCCTCACACTTTTTTTTTTTTGCATTTTGAGTCTCCGTCGTTGTCATTTTCTTGTACCTTGAGTCCTTTTGTCTAATTGTAATTAATTAATCGTTTGAAATCTCGTGAAAAGACCAATTTACCCATATATATTATGTTCTAGCAATATGAGTCCTGCAGATTTAATCTAAATTCCCTCCAAATCCATTCAATCAAATTTCCCACCATATCCAATCAAGACAATCAACACATTCAAAAACATCAATCTAATTCAAATTCAAGACACACAACACATTTAAATGCATCAACCTGGTTTAAATTCAAAACATAACTTTCAAGCAATCTACATTCATCAATCATGCACACAACTTACAAGCAAACTACGTTTGTCAATCAAACTACACGATTACAAACAAATTGCATTTATCAATCAAACTGCATCATTCAAAACCAAGATACGCCTTATAAGCAAATTGCATTACTAAATTCATTAATTTGTCTTCATTCATCCAACACTACATTCATCAATCATGCACAATTGAAATTTGCCTTCATTAATCCAACACCGCATTCATCAATCATGCACAATTGTCCAAATTACAAGCAAACTGTCCAAATGCAACTGCATTCATCAAACTGTTACAAGCACACTGTCCAGATGCATTACTGTGAAATTGTCCAACTTACAAGCAAAGTGATTCAACACCCAATTTGTCCACCTTACAATCTGTCTTTCAATGTGATTAAAATCTATCCAACTTACAAGCAAAATGTCCAAACAAACTTACAACCAAAACATACAACTTACATGCACAAATGCAAAATGTCAAACTAATAGTCAACTATCAAATGCAAACTGTAAGTTATCAAACTAATAGTCAATTGGTTCAGATGCAAAGAGTCAACTATAAAGCATATAACCAACTTATATATATATATATATATATATGTATGTATATACATATATACATAATCCATTAAATGTCTTTAATATGTATTACAAGCAAACTACCAACTGTCAAATGAAAACTATAAGTTGTTAAACTAATAGTCAAATGATTCAAGACACAACTTAGAACCAAACACTTACAATGCAAACTATCTTCTTTGATAAAGCATTAAATCCATTAACGTATAGATTATATAAATATGGCCCAGGCACGATATACATCATTACAAAAATCCGGGTATAATACATTATTACAAAACAATGGGTACACATATCATTACGAAAAACATGATCTACCTAGTTATAATAGTTAAGCATCCTAGTTATATCTACCCGATCTTATCACCCCAACCTTGTTCAAAGATTATCACCCCAACCTTGTTCAATGATGATGTCCAAGGCCGCATTGTTCTAGAACCTAAGGACGACCCTGAAATGGACAACGAGGTGGCGAGGTGAGGCATTAAGCCTGGTTCAACCTACACATTTAAGATCAAGTTCAAAATCTTTGTTAATTTTTGGTTAATTCCAGTTTAATATTACAATATTTGTAGCAGTGAGGCACTTACCCGTGACACTTTGTGTGTCAACAATAGTAATGAGTTCGACAGGAGGCATGACTGGGTCTGTATGAAGAACGATGGTGATGTTCTTAACAATAGCAGTGGGAATGTAGAAAGGCGGAGGGGGGTTGGTGATGATGATCGATGGTGATGATGGTAGGAGGGGGTTCTGTTGGTTGTTGAGGGGCGAAAATGGGATATCGGTTGGAGGACTCAAATGAGAGAAGGGTAGGTTTGTTTTATGGGTGAAAAGACAAGACTACCCCTATTCTAACAATGTTAACTAATGGGGTAAATGGAACATTTCTCAACAATTTGACCCAAGGACTAAGGGTGTAAGAAAATGATAACCACGAGGATTCATAATGCAAAAAGGGGGCTCATCATGCAATAATGTGTTAACCATAGTACTCAAGTTGTTATTAACTCTAAAATAAATTAAACACAATTATATACTTAGTATTTCTTAAGTTAACGAATGCGTGTGTGTATATATTAATAGAATGGCGTTGTTATAAAAAAATGTTTTTAGATAATTAAAAAATATTTAATTGGCATATAAACCCAGCATACGCATGAAATCTAAGCCATAGGTGTTTGAAAATCCTTGAAATAAATCGAATTGTGAAAGTCGAAGTAAGTCAACTAATTTGGTTGGTTTGAGACGTTTTGGTTTTCACATAAGATGATTCTGTCAATTTAAAACCTACAGCTAGTCGTGTAAACCCAAATGACTATTTAGCCATTATAAGGCATACATTTCTTTTTCATTTTGGAGTGTGTAAGTGTGTGTATGTGTATATATATGTACTAGAATGTTGTCCGCGCGCGATGCGACGGGTAACACAACACTTGAAGACTAAGCCGAGGCTCGAAATGTAAAATCGAGATGGATTCTTAAACTCGAGTTCAACTCAATTAAAAATCAATTTGGCTAGCTCGATTTTTAACTTATTTTATCCTAAGTGCCAAACATATTACTTGTTCTTGCCAAATGACTAATAATAAAACTTCGTCAAAAGACTAAGTGTGTACACAACTTATTATCTTTTGCAAAGGGTTACCTTGCCTTTGTAGAGTAGGTGATCCCTCCACTTTTGTTTCTTTATCAATGTGGGACAAAAGAACAATTGAAATATTGAATTGATGAATTCTTTGAAAAGCAACGTACTCTTTTATGGCCATTTATTTCATCCAAAGTTTTTCTCTTATCCAATGTGGAATGAGAAATTGCGAAAATTGTAAGACATTTAAGGATTTGAATGTTTTAAGGAATTGCTATTTGTGTTTTGATACTTGTAATTATGGATGAGCTCGATATTAACCGATATCGATATCAAAAACCCCTAAAAATGGGTATTGGTACCGACACCGAAATTACACGGTCAGATACCGGTATTTGAAAGTAAAAACCACCGGTACAAAACCAGTACCATATTGATACCGAAAACACCATAATTCGGTACTGAAAATATTTCAATTCAGAAAATTCGGTACCTGTACCATTTGCTCATCCCTACTTGTAACTATAACTCTTAATTTTTTATAAAATTATTTTTTGTTGTCCTTTTATTTGCATTACAATATTGTATAAATATAGATTATTACAAACCATCTTTATCCTTTCAATTTTAATGTTATTACAATCTAATGACTTATTACATTACAATATAGTATAAATATAGATTATTACAAACCATCTTTATCATTTTAATTTTACTGTTATTACAATCTAATCACATTGAAAACAATAAATTATCGGTTGACCATTAAACCACCAAACTTGTAAATAAAAAAATCATAGATATCATAGAAAAAAATATCAAACTAAACCATTCAGGGCATATTTTAATTTTATATCATTTACCTACAACTGACCCTATCCATGGAGATTATAATGCTATATAAATAAACTAGTCTAAGTTCCCGTGTGTTACACGGGTGGCTAAACAGGAAAACTAAGTCCTTTAAAACTGTAAAGTACAAACTGTAATATTATATATGTTGAATTATTAACGAAAATGTTAGAGAGTGCAAGAAATAATTGAAATACATGAATACGACAAAAAAAAAATCACAACTCACTGAAGATTTCTTTATAAACAACTCGTTGAATTATTAACCATGTTGTGTTTTAATACTATTTATAATTATAATGTGTTATTGAAAAACTTTTAGTTTTAACCCAAGCCAGTCTAGGCCCAGATCACAATTTTTGCACTTTTAATTTGGCATAGTTAGGGCTCGGGCCAGTTCAAACCTGCATGTGGAATATACAGACTCGTCATGCCACTTGGATGACCTGATATAGGCTCTTCATGGGTTGAGCCTAGAACCCAACATATGCTTTAACTGGTCCAAATCAACAAAAAAAATGATGTACAAAAACTAAAATAAATCATTTACATTTATAATTGTAAATGATCTAGGGGCAATACAGAAGATAGTTATGTAGGTAACAAATTCGACTCCATGACTCAGTTTCTAAGTTACTAATAGATCACAGGTCAAGAAGATTCACATAGAACAAAGCAGATGACAAAAGCTACAAAGTCCTCGAACTTTGATGATATAATAAGTTGCTATTATCATATCATCTCACTTCCGATAAGGATGATGCCTTCCACCACCACTGCCACCATTGTCATTATCATACCCTTTACTACCATCCATATCCATATCCAGCAGCAGCACAAGCTCCCTTATGAAATCATTTGCCACCAACACCACCACCTCCTCCACTACCAGTACCATAACCCCGACCTCCACCATAGTCAGCATTCCCTCCATAACCACTAAAACCAACTACATATCCATCACCGCCGTAACCATATCCACCAAACCCAAACCCATACCCATATCCACCATAACCACTGTAGAACCACCATTATAACCTCCCACATAACTGTGATAACCACTGCCATAATCATTATACCCTCTCTGATTTTCCGCCATAACCACCAACCCCTACCAAATCCACCACCGTATGACTTGATAACACTACCACAACGTGAATGGTTGTCGTATGAGAAATCGACACCAACCTTTTCGGCTCAGCCATCTTTATCTCAACCTAATATAATTAACTTATCAACTACTTCATTCCTTGAAAATACTAAATATTTTTCACAACAAAAAAAAAGAAATTTAAAAATTTTACTCACTTGTTTGCCTCTCCTAGTTCATGTATAAAAAGTTGCTAATCAATTATAACTAAAATCAGCTACAGCCTACAGGTAGCAACTATGGCCGGTTTTCCTAAACAAATTAGTTGACGATAACAGATGAAAATAACTGAGAGCAAGTAAATAAAAAGAAAACGGTTAAATCTCATTAGTCGTCAAAAGTTTTTTTAAATTATTATAACCAAAATTGTTTTATTCAAAATTTGGATTACATTGATAATATAGCTTTTGTAATCATATTTAATACAGTAATAACTAATAGCATCCAAAAAATGCTGGCAAGTCAGCCCATCTGACCCAACCCGGTCCATTTCTGTCTTACCGAAAGTTACCAGCTTAGAGTCAGAGTCAGTGACCATTACCTATCCCACCCGTTTTGGCAACTCAAGAGCAGATAAAATACAATATATCATAACTCACCTGCACTGAAATAAGATTCTTATCAGCAAACTGATTCTTTAGGAGAGGTTGGCGAAGCATATATCTTTAACAGGAAACACTATCAAACGCATACCCTTCATTGCATGCCTCGACGATTCATCAAGTTGCTTGAAGCCAAGCACTTTGGTCCATGTTTTGTAAAGTTCAGGTATTGCAGGAATCACCAGCTCATTAACACCAAGAGAATTAGATATCGCTATTTCTTTTATGTGAAATTATGACAATATACATAGTTCATTATACATAGTCAAGCATGAAAGAATAAAGATAGGTGCAGAGGCCATAGCCTAGGAAAAATATAACATATTTTTCACATGATACTTTGTAAGCTTCATTATACATATTTTTCACTTGTTATAAAATAGTTATTCTTAACCTAAAATAATAAATTGAAGAAGGAATTCATAAAGAATAAAGAATGATTGACATTTTAGATGCATATATAAACTAAAGCAATAAATCGATTAACCCACATTGACATTTTAAATGCGTATAAAATGATCATCATCATCATCATACTTAGTAAATCCCGCCAATAGCAAATCTAAGGTAGGGTATAGGAAAGGTAAGATGTAGACCGCCTTACCTCTACCCCATAGGAATAAAGCGGCTGCTTCCAGTGAGACCCCTGGCTAAATAGTAGTTTTGCGTCAAGCTTTGGACATAAGGCACATAACACTCAACAATTGAGACAAAGGCCGATTAGTGCATGTACCCCCTTGTCTTTCGGCTATCAACGCCACCACATGATGCATAATTAACCATCTCCCTTTTTAACGTTACTTTCACGAAATTAGTAAAATAATGTTAAAATTAGTGTACTTTCACTTTTGCACCCCGAACGCCCACACATATATACATTATAGGCGCATACCGCAAACGGGGCGTTAAATGCTTATAAAACAAAGTCCAAATAAAAGGTTTGAGATCCAAATTTTGAAAAAGAGATTAATGGCATGTGGATAAAGGTTGTCTCAGTGATATAGAGTCACCTTGTTCCAAAAAAATATATAAGTAGTAAATTATTATATCTATTTGATTATTATTGTGAAATGTTACCTCATCATATGAGGCCAATCCAATCGTGACTGTAGTTCCATTTCTTTAAGCTCCTTCTTGGCATTTATTCTTATTAATTCATTCTGTCTTAGTAGACCCACATGCTCATGCAACTGTTGTTCCATTTCTTTCATGTTGATATCCTTCTCCCATGATTGTCACCCTTTTTAAAAGCATAAAAGTCAGTAATTTATTCGTTTTATTGATAAGATGAAGTAATAAATGAGCAATTAGCCAATGAAGATAATGTATGGTTGGCGAACCAAGTTACTCACACTTAGAACAAAGTTACCACCTGCAAGCCGAAGCTGATAATGTATGGTTGCCTTGCCCTTTGGTTTCTCATCGGATAACTCTAGAAAAAAGAATGCATAAAATACTTAGTTTCAACTCTTGCTTAATATAAAATAATTTACTAAAAGTAAGAGAACTAACATAAACATGAGAAAGCACCTTTTTACCTAATGCCTATGCTATACGGCAAGATGTAGCAAAAGGCCATATAATTTGAGTTTTGCAACACAGGTGTAAACCTTTACAATTAAAACTCCACCTACAACAACAATATCAGATCTTCAAACTTAGTATTTATGTACACACATCTTATGAATTATATAGGTATATAATTCGAATAAATTTTCAAAATTCATATTGATTTCAAAAGTATTGACCAAGCTTACAATCTATACAGAATGCAATGTGCCTGCAACTCTTTCATCTTCAAGGTCGATTTCCTGACGAAGTGCAGGATCCTCGTTTCAAATCATTGAATTCTTGGACATTATTTCCAAAAGCCTAACGAAAAACTATAAAAGTGAACGTCTAACATAGTGGTAATTAAATCTTGAAAAAAAATTATTTGAAAATTAGCTTCACAAACTTTTTACTACCAGTAGTCGTTAATAGAAACTCATATAACTACAAAACCAATAAAGCAAAATGATTAAATTACATCCGAAGAAAAAGGGATAAAATGCTTACCCATGAAAATTTAACCATTTGACCCGTTTGTGGCAAAGTGTGACCAAGTCGAATCACCAAAGTCGATTAAAAATCATTAGCATATGCGATATAGGATCTGAGAGAGATGATTCAGATTGCTTCTTTCAAACAATGCATCTCAAACTTTACCAATCAACTTTATCTAAACAAAACTCATATAAGATCATCCCAAATTACAAATCATCAGCCCAAAAAAACAACACATAACACACTAAAAGTAACGAAAACATTAAGAACCTTATTCTTTCCATCCGGGAATACTTGTATGATCAATAAAATTAAAATCTCTCTGTAGTGAAGAAAATGTATGAATCAGATCTGAAACACACACAAAAATATAAACGCAATGTTGCAAATTAAGAAAAACTCAAAACAAAATAACAAAACTTCAAAACAAAATAACAAATTAGTTAATTACTTTCTTGCGTGATAAGAGGATAATCAAAGGCACCAAGATTAATAAGGCAGTCCCAATGACCACCATCTCGCAACTTCATCGACACACCACAACAAACTTTTGTAACAGTTGGAAAGGCAGCTTTTTATTGTGAAAAAACTCAGATTTAGAAAAAAAATTATTTGGAGAGCAAGATAAATGCAATCTTTAAACATGGGAAAAAACAATAAATCATCTATCTTTTTAAAAGAAGGTCCCAACCCCAAGTACTTTATCTCTGTGTATACCTCAAAAGCATAAAGATGATCTGAAAACCTCCAGCTTGAACTATGGCCAACCTAATATAGGCCACTATCATATCAATGTTCGCCCGGTTCTATAGATTTTGGGTTCTTAGCACTGAATTCAATGAAAGCTGCAAAACAAAAGGACTAATCAAAAATCCAACGAACAATTATATTTTTCATTAGTAATGAATGTAACTCCTCTATCCCTAAATCCAAACACACATGATGATTTTTCCATTACTAATGATGTTTCAATAAACATATAAAATAGAGATTTAACATCACCACAACCTAAAAAACCCAGCAAGCAGTTCAATCGGCCGATGCTCTAATCGGATTACATCATAAATATCAAAGAAAACATACCTAGATAAGAAAACATACCTAGATGAGAGTTCGAATGATTGAGTTTTAGGGATTTCTGAAGTGGGTATGGCCAAGTACAATCGCTAAAGATGAAGCCGTAGATGAGATTTAGGGTTTGTAAAATTGAATGTGGGTGAAAGATGATAGCCTGCAGAAATCAATTTGATTAGGTTTTGAGATTTAAAGAGAAATCAATTTGTCTTCAATTGATTGAGAGAATTGATTAGGTTACCAAATTGAAGAAAAGCGTATATAGGAAGAAGGAAAATGGCGCCCAAATCACAATTCTCTGGCTAAAGAGATATGCCACATCAAGGTCAAAAAGTCAACCTTTATTTTGTTTTAGTATAATAGATAGATGAGCAATCAAACTAACTTGTTATATACATATTTTTTTCTAATTTTGAAGAAAAGAAAATAAAAAACAATATCAATTTCATATATATTTTTACTAATTAGCTACTCATGACCCAACAATATAAATATGTTAGCCAAAAGCCCAATTGTACTTTTGTGACCAAGTGGCCCATAAATAAATCGTTGTATATAAAAAATCCAAAGTATCAATTATTGGGGAGTGAATGAAACACTCTAGATCTTACATGTTCTATGGAGAGATTTGCAAGACATACATCATGTAATGTGCTTATATTGCAGGTTTGGTGTTATGTTTTTGATACATTGTAGCTTCTTTCTTTCTTTTTCAATAAAGTGATTTATTTAAAAGACATTTATCATGTGATCCTTAAAACATTAACAAAGACTAGCATTTACCAAATCCAATGTATGGTGGTGGTGGTGGTGAATGACGACGACGATGATGAAAGGCAAAGCAAGGTGGCCGAGAATAAGTCGTTTAGTACGGCTGACATGTCATTGTCGTGGCTGGAGATGGATGGGACGTCATCAAGCGACCATAATGTTGGTGACACCACCATTAACATCAATGAAGAAGCTACCGAAGTCCACAATGACATTTCTTTCCTTCAGCAGAGTTTGTTAAAGGTGCTTTTATTACCTAGTCCGTGTGAAAAACTTTTTTAAAATATCATTGGATGAATTTCAAGATTCCAATGGGAGGCATCCTGATCCTGTCATAAAACATCAAAACTGGTCGGGTTGTAAGCCAATGAGACAAAACATACAATTCACAACCATCAATACTAAACATGGCAAAATGGTCTCGAGCAAACGATCAAAATAGGTTGTGTGTTACACGGTCTTGTATTTTTTTATACATATCATAGGTGTATTTGATATTGGAGTGAAATATTACATATCCATATAATTACACATATAAAAAAGTTGCCCATCATGATTTTACATAACATGTACCCTTGATCCACTTCACTCATGCGTGTTACCAACTCGTTTGTTCGAACATGCACCTCCGACTTAGTGAACTCTATACAATTAGTTCCTTTACCTCTTTCATGGTTTAATTTTATGTTTATATATATGGAATGGTTAAAATGAGAACTTCTTCAGTTGTAAGAACTTGAGAACTACTTGAAAAAAAGATTTTTTTTATTTAAATTCACCATTTTTTTTAAATCATGTAACTTTTTCAAAAAAATAAAATAGATGCCATATACGAAAATTTACATTAGTGTAAAAATAATTTGCATAAGTGTAACCCGCCAAAAAGGTGATGACATATGTTTTGCAATTTTTTTAAAGTAGTGTAAGCGATCAAAAACCTTTTTTTAAGTTACATGATTTTTAAAAAATTAACATTTAAAAAAAATCCTTATTTTTCAAGATGTTCTTAAGTTTTCACAACTCACGGAAGTTCTTCATTAGAGACATGTGTATGTCTTTAATATACGTAACATAGTTTTAAGAAAATTTATTATAATATTAATAACTATTATAATAAAATATTAAAATGAAACTGATGACACTTACAAATAAGCAAATATTAATTAAGTAAGATCTTTAGAATTCTGAATATAAGCACTAATTAAGTTTAACAAGATGTTATCCCTGTCACAATGCGGTAGGAATTGTGACCGACAATGTTAATCTATTAAATAGATAGAGTTTGCATGTGTGACCAGAAAACACAAGCGAAAACATCATATTAGTCGACAGAAACTTCCAATCAACGATTGTATAAACTAATATAACTAAACATATTACTTTTTATTCACATTAGTCGACACAATATAACGTGCATCTAGCGCGTTATTTTAAGTTGCAGTTGAGCTTGTTTCTCGTGTATCTTCAACATACGATCGGTTAGTTCAGCGAGTTTTTCATTTATCTTACGGTCCGAGTCAATTACTTGTTGTAGAATCTGTTCAAGTTGTTCAAAAACATGTGCCTCCTCATTCTAGTTAGTCAATTTTTACCTATAAATTAATGTATAACTTGAAAGTCGTTTTCATTTTTCAAAAAAAAAAAAAACAAAGGAACAAAATAAGGTTAACTAATTTTGTACTACTAATTGAAGGCTCGTTCAAATCACTTTAGAGCGTTACGCTTCTTTGATGTTATCAAATAGTCATCGCCAACGGAAAAAAAAAGTAAAGTTAATATAAACTTAAAAATAAACAAACATAGAAAAACAATAAGAATTTAACGCAAATACTAACGCCTTTAATGTGTATCGATTAGGCTCAGAAAGTTTAGTTTTACTGGTTGCTTATAAAAAGTCATCACAGTTTACTAAGACACTATCTTTGGCATCACAACCTGTTTACGCAAAATGCGGCAATAGAATAATTACCAAGTTCAAAACCCATGCATTCATATATTATCAATTAGCAACATGTGAAATGCATGTAAATATATTAAGGCTCATACACGGCACAAATGAAATAAAAATTGCCTTGCCATATGACGTGTACCATCATAGCTTAGAAATCCAATCAATACTCCCATTCTAAGTTGAATACAAAGTCAAATTCCTAAAAACCTTAGTCCCGAACAACATGGACATACGACAAACAGATCACAGTAAGCCCAACACACAACAAAAATAAACCATGCACCAACATTTAGCCAATGAGACAACCTGCCACTCACCAAGCAAAACAACATTCAAATACCAAAGTAACTTACAACCAAATCAACCAAAGATATAACCGACGACTGCATAAACAAACAATAAAGCATAATGTACATACAAAGAATGCACACACATGTTGCTAATTGATAGTATACAAAAGCACACAAACAATTCGAACATGGACATACATATGAAGAACATTCTATAGCCATCACATTTAGTTAAATGCTCATAAGTAGATCATAATGAATGTTCTCACAGCCACAACCAAAATGGCAAAAAGAAACAACCGAAGCATAGAACCTTCAGCCGGCTGCAAAAACTAGTGTCAAGCCCAAACTGAAGTATCATTGTCGCTCTCAGATGAGAATCCAAACATCTTCATCGAGACAAAACCAACATGCACTAACCAAAAAACGCCTTTTAGGCATACAGAATACCTGATGTGTCACACCCCAACCGATGGCGGAAACATCGGGGCGCGGCACTGAGCGAAACAGATTGTCCAGAAGTTTCCATAACAACTATATTTACCAAATATTTACAGCAATACGTCCCATACCATGTCATAAATGATAATACAATTATTACAGAAAAGATCTAGTCAAATTGTTCTGTTCCGACAACTCAGATTCTTATTACAGACAATTGTTTATTGTTGACCTAGGTCTTTCCCAGCCTCGATTTCACAGCAAAGAAAGCAAATAAGCATCCTAAGCACATGTCACATACGTTAAAGTAAAAGTCAATTCACATAGTGTAAAGGTAAGCATATAAGTTTAATAGATATAATAGAGTTCGAAATCGATTACGCATAACCAGCACGTATACAGTGTGAAATGAGGCATGTTAGTTATCGACATGAACCTATCGATACCAATGACTGCGGGTTGACTGCCCAAGGCAGTTCACGATACACACTCACCACTGTGAGCCATGTAACTAATTGTCCTTTACAACCCCTGAGTGAACAGGTGCTGAGTCCAAACTATAGTACTATCGTTGCTAAGGCAGGTAGACACCATTCCATGTGTAAACATAACAGACAAGCATTCATTAAGTCATGTATAACATGCGGTAACGGTTAGCGTTAACAGTATTGCGTAGTGTGTTCGATGTGATTTAGAATAAGTAACGTATGTAACACCCAAAAGTGCATAAAGCAAAAAGGGATCGAGTATACTCACAGCGGTGATGGATTGAAGGGAGCGCTAGAGAGTAAGGTTAGCCTGATCAGAACGATAGCATAACGATAAGCGACGCGTAAAACGATACAAGTGTAAGTGGGTCGATCAGCAGATCGATTGGATGGTAGTGCGATTGGACAGCTGGTCGTTCGAGTGACAGTCCGCTCGGAAGGTCATCCGATCGGGTGACCTTTCGAGTGGATTGTTTCTTCCATTGGGAAGGATGTGTTTGTGTATGATGGCTTGGCTTTTGAAGTTTTTGTTGTAGCATTTTAAAATCACAGAAGTATCCCTACCCCTCAAGTCGGTCGATCGGACGAACATTCGATCGGACGACTATCTGATTAGTTGGACACTTTAGTGAGAACAAGTTCACAGTAGGACGGTCACTCGATCGGGTGACCATCCGATCGGGTGGCAATCCTTGTGCATTGAACATGTTGAAGATTGTTTAAGTGTTGAAGTCTGATCATTACATGGTTGAGTGGTAGTCCGATCGGGTGGTAATCCGATCGATCAGCCCTTCATTCAATGTTCATCCTTCAAGGTTTTGAAAACAAAGGTTAAGTGTGGGACCAAGGTTGTGACAACTCGAGTTTCCAAGATTCCACTTTCGCATTTATTGCACGTTCACTGCTTGTTTAGAGGTTACTTGCACAATTGGTTTGCTTTGTAACTGTATATGTTTTGAATTTGATAAGGTTTATGATTGATTTGTCAAATACTTGAATGTGGTGATGAAACTGTAAATTGCATATCTTGTGCATGTAATATGTGATAAATAATTCTTAAGGGTGCTTAGTGCTAATAGTGAAATTCTAATCATTCTTAACCCTAATCCCTTTCACTAATCATCACCAAAGAATCAAAACACGTACTTTCACATTCTCTAATCCTCTCTACAATCATCTTCATCATTGGCACAAGCTCTTCATCACTCTTTCCTCTCTTTGTCTAGAATCAATCCAAGGTAATTGTTTAATCATTGTTTATTGTTAATCGTTGATTGATTGATTCATGCTAAACCCTAGTTCTTCATATGATATTATGTGCTTATTGATTTATTCTGATTATTGAGAAATGAATAGGATTGTTGTGTAATCATTTGCCTGATGATTAAGATGCATGATATGTTAGAACTACTGATGGTTAATTGGATTTCTGCATATATGAAATTAGGGTTTTGATCGTAGTTTGTGAAAACGTAACTGTTCCATTGATGCTGTATATTGGTTTTGGAAATCACGTATGTTGAAACTCGTAGTTAACAATCAGGGTTTTGTGAAGTCACAAAAGTCTGAGTTTTATTATCATGTTTGTTTGTCTGAGTTTCTTGCTTGAAAGTCTGAATCCCTTAACAACAGGCATAGGTCCGAATTTTATACCAAGGAACTAGGTGTCTGAGTTTGTGTAATAAAAATTAGTCTGAGTTTTGTAACCAACATGCATGGTCCGAATTTTTAAGGGCATCAAGCCTCTTGTCCGAGTTTTGGAGGGGAATCATTGTCCGATCTTTATCTATGCAACATGGGGTCCGAATTTTGTGTAAAGGATCAAGGGGGTCCGACTTTTGTTAGTGGACAAGGGTCCGACTTTTACTCAAACAAGGAAGTCCGACTTTTGTTCAAACAAAGGGTCCGAACTTTGAGTTATGACACAAGTTCCGAGTTTGTTTCATATAATTGGTCCGAGTTTCATGTATAAGGGACTTAGTCCGATCTTTATAGTGGCACATAAGGTCCGACTTTTGTTTATGATGCAAGATTGTCCGATTTTTGATATGCAAAGTATGTAGTCCGAATGTGTGAAGATGATACTAGTCCGACTTTTACATGCTCAACATGATACCTTGTCTGAGTTCCATGAATAATCTGTTGTCTGAGTTTTTGATTGAATGTATGATCTGAATTATAGTGATGTTACATGCCCTGAGTTCTGTTAATACTTGAAAAGACCGAGTGTATTATGATGCCAAGTTCAGAAACCTGTATGAGGAACAACATGCTACTATACTCTACATGTATGTGATTGTATGATACTGTACATTACTGAATGATACCGTATGTACGAACAATCTTTATCATATCATTCTGTACACAATGAACACACATAACACAATTGCTTGGATATCAGAGACTTGTAAACCCTAATTGAATATATATATACTTACGTCGAGTATGTGCAATGTACCCTAGGTCGGGTGTAACGGACTTAAACATTAATTAACCCTAGAAGCAATAACATACCGAGCAAAACAAGGTGAGTTCACACAGCCAAGGCATGGGATTCCCGGGTTGGGAATTGGGTTGGAAGATTTGAATTGGATAATTATTCGTACTTACGCTATTGCTAGACTATATACCATCGTCCTCAGGTTAGTCAGGACAATTACGTAAAACCTACGTAAACTAGTATCTACCACTGTTTCCCGGGTCGGGAGGACACTTACGTAAAACCTACGTAAACTCATACCTACTACTGTCTTCCGGGTCGGAAGGACACTTACGTAAAACCTACGTAAACCCCACGCGTACCACTGTCCTCGGGGAAGGGCACTCACGTAAAACCTACGTGACCTTGTACGTATTCCTGTTCTCGGGTTAAGAAGAACACTCATGGTTGCAAATAGTCTAGTAAGGATAAATATGGGAAGCCCCCATTAGTGATAACTGTAACCAGGGAAGCCCCCACTAGTAGTACATACATACATGGGAAGCCCCCATTAATGAACATACGAATTACCATTACGTACTTACATTCTGTGAACTCGCTCAACTAGTTGTTGACTCTCTGCTGCATGCCTTGCAGGACCTTAGGTACATATGGAGCTTGCACAGGGAGGAGCAGGTCGTTGTGGAGCATGGATCGTGGATGCCATGCTAAACTTTATAACACTTGAACTTATTACATACATTGAGTTTTCATATTATGCTTCCGCTACTAAAACTACGTTTGATTTGAACATCAATTGTATTGAGTGGATTTTTATGAACTACTTTTATTATTATATGCTATGTTCAATATGATTGGTGGCTTGATCCTGGTCAGTCACGCTCCCAAGCGGTAGTACTCTGCGGGTGGATTTTGGGGGTGTGATAAAGGTGTAGATCGATCGGGTGACAGTCTGATCGGACGGTAGTCCGATCGGGCGGCATTCCGTCCTGGTCGTTCCGTTCGTCTTACACTTGGTTATTTTGATAGTTTGTCCTTTTATCGAGATGTTTTGATAACGTGTTAAGCAACGGAAACCTCGTCAATACTTGGTACTCCTGATCGGAGATGAATCACCCAAATCCAACCAGTAAACTGTTCGAGACGGAGTTCCATGTTTAACCCGAAATCGGTAGTCTCATGGATGGAATCCGTATCTTGAACCAACACAACCACAAGAATGAGTAGGAAGTCGGTACAAGCTCTGATTCTATCGGTTTTGAGTGCATTGAGTGTAAAAGAGTTGAAAGAAAGTTGGAAAACCTTCTCTCAATCCCTTTTCACCGTGAATATGTTTAGATCTATGAAAGATCTTTGGTTGTTTATGTGGAAATCGGTTAGATCCAAGTTGTTCTTTGAAGGATTGAAGCCAAAACATGAAGTTCCTAAGAACACCATGATGACATCATCCTTGAACACCTCAAATCTAGTGATTTCACGGTTAAAAGTTAAGATTCAAAAGATAGAAAGGTGTAGAATCATGCGCAGATCAAAGATGTACAAGATTTAGGTTGAGATCTTAACGGAATTGAGAGAAATCGGAGAAAAATTAAGGTTGGAGCGTTGGTCGGACGTTAGAGAGCAAAAGTGGAAAGTTTGATGGTGACATGGGGTATTTATAGGGTTACCCAAAGTGGAAAGGGGCTGGTCGATCGGTTGGCAGCCCGGCCGACTGGCTGGTCGATCAAGATGTAGCTCGATCAAGCTGCTGGTCGATTGGCTGGTCGCCTGGTCGATCAGTCACTTGGGTTGAGTGTTCGGTGCGACGAGTTTTGCTGTTTCGATTGCGATTGTGAGCGTTGCGATGAGATGAAGTTTCCTATTCAAATTACTTTTAATCCCAACTACTATATCTAACATACAATCATCATATTTCAATTGCGTTTAGCGTTTGCGTTTCGATTGCGATTGAGTTTCGATTGCGTTTCGATTGATCACCACAACATAACATAAATAAACATGCACAAGTAACACATAAAGGCACACACACACGTATAACAACAACCAAAATGCGTAATTTCGAGTTGCGAGCGCGATTGCGATAAGCGATCAGATACGCGATAAACATCAAATAAACCTCGATTATTAATAGATACTCCACATAATACAACTAAGGTTAAGTATAAAATAGACTAACTACGAGTCAAAGAAGTCAAAACAGGAATTGAGCAAGGAGAGACAGATCGCAATTAGCAATCTTTTCTTCCTTTGACATTGACTTTCGAAACACGGGGTGTTACACCCTCCCCTACTTAAGGGAATTTCGTCCCGAAATTAGGCTGAAGCCGTATCAAACAACTGTGGGTACTTCGCCTTCATGTCGCTTTCGAGTTCCCAAGTGAAGTCTGCGCCTCGTTTGGCTTCCCATCGGACTTTCACAATAAGAATGTGCGAGCGTCTGAGCTGCTTGGTTTGGCGATCCATGATCTCGACAGGCTTCTCCACGAAGTGTAGTGTTTCGTTTATTTGGAGGTCATCAAGAGGTACAATTAAATCATGCTCAGCCAGGCACTTTCGGAGGTTCGAAACATGGAAAGTCGGGTGGACGTTACTCAGTTCCTCCAGTAGTTCGAGTCTGTAGGCGACTTTTCCGATCCTTTCCAGAATCTTAAAAGGTCCAACATATCGAGGCGCTAGTTTCCCTTTGTTTCCGAATCTGACCACACCCTTCCAAGGTGATACCTTTAGGAGTACGTAGTCGCCAACGTCAAATTCAAGGGGCTTGCGTCGTCTATCGGTGTAACTTTTCTGACGACTCCGAGCTTTCAGCAGATTTTCTCGAATTTGGAGAACTTTGTCAGTCGTTTCTTGCAATAGCTCAGGACCGGTTAATTGCGAGTGCCCAATCTCGTGCCATACATTAGGCGATCGACATCGTCTTCTGTACAAAGCCTCAAATGGTGCCATATGAATGCTGGAATGATAACTGTTGTTATACGAGAATTCGACTAATGGCAGGTAAGCGTCCCAATTACCATCGAAATCTATGACACACGAACGGAGCTTGTCTTCAAGGGTACGAATCGTTCTCTCAGTCTGACCGTCGGTTTGAGGATGGAATGCGGTACTCAGATTAAGCGTGGTACCGAGAGCCGCTTGAAACGTTTCCCACAGTCGCGAGGTATACCGAGCGTCACGGTCAGAGATGATGTCACGAGGCGTCCCATGATTACAAATGATCTCATCGGTGTAGATTCGGGCTAATCGTTCTACCTTGTAGTCTTCTCGTATTGGTAGGAAGTGAGTAGATTTGGTCAAACGGTCGACGACAACCCATATGCTATCGTGACCTGCGGTTGTTCGTGGGAGTTTGGTTATGAAGTCCATAGCTATGCTTTCCCACTTCCACATAGGGATTGGGGGTTGTTCAAGCAAACCAGAGGGTCTTTGATGTTCGGCCTTAACCTTCGAGCAAGTCAGGCACTTTCCAACGTAGAGGGCGATATCCCTTTTCATACCCGGCCACCAGTACTTATAGCGAAGGTCCTGGTACATTTTGTCGGCACCGGGATGAATAGAATACCGGGATTTGTGGGCTTCGTCCATCAGAATCTGTCGCAAATCGTTCCGCTTAGGGATCCAAATTCGGTCCAGATCCCATTCGACTTATTAACAAGCTGGGCTCCATCGTGGTGAATCCTTTCCTTCTTCAAAGTGCGCTCGTTAAAACAAGCATGTTGGGCTTCACGAATAAGGGTTTCGAGGTGATGCTGGGCTGGAACATTAGGAATACTATATGCAGATAGCTCCGTCTGCTTAGTGCGTCGGCGACAACATTTGCTTTGCCTGGGTGATAACGAATCTCACAGTCGTAATTGTTGAGAAGTTCTACCCATCGGTGTTGACGCATATTAAGTTCCTTCTGGTCAAAGATATGTTATAGGCTCCTATGATCGGTGAAGATCGTACACTTGGTACCATAAAGATAGTGTCGCTAAATCTTTAATGCAAAAACAACTGCGCCTAGCTCGAGGTCATGGGTTGTATAGTTCTTCTTGTGGATCTTGAGCTGGCGAGATGCGTAAGCGATAACCTTGTCTCATTGCATGAGAACACAACCAAGACCAAGGTTCGAGGCATCACAATAGACGATAAAGTCGTCGTTTCCATCGGGTAAGGTGAGGATAGGAGCATTGCAGAGCATATGCTTGAGGGTTTGGAAATCAGATTCTTGTTCGGTTCCCCAAACAAAAGGCTTATCTTTATGAGTGAGGGCGGTAAGCGGCACAATGATTTTAGAGAATCCTTGGATAAATCGTCGATAATAGCCCGCTAGTCCGAGAAAAGAACGAACTTCAGACGGGTTCTTCGGTGTAACCCAACCTTTAACTGCTTCAATCTTCGCGGGATCAACATGAATACCTTGACTATTGGCAATGTGGCCGAGGATTGAACCTCCTCCAGCCAAAATTCGCACTTGGAGAACTTGGCATAGAGTCGATTCCCTTGGAGTAGCTCGAGAACCAAACGTAGATATTGCGCGTGTTCGGCTTTCGACTTGGAATAGATCAGGATATCATCGATGAACACGATGACGAAGCGGTCGAGAAATGGTTTACACACCCGATTCATCAGATCCATGAAAACCGCGGGTGCGTTGGTTAAACCAAAAGGCATAACAACGAACTCGTAGTGGCCATATCGAGTGCGGAAAGCGGTTTTGGGTATATCCTCCTCTTGAATGCGTAGTTGGTGATAGCCTGAGCGTAGATCGATCTTCGAAAAACATGTAGCACCTTGTAGCTGATTAAACAAATCATCAATTCGAGGCAGGGGATAGCGATTCTTGATTGTCAACTTATTCAATTCCCAAAAGTCGATGCACATCCGAAATGACCCATCCTTCTTTTTGACGAAAAGGACTGGTGCGCCCCATCGAGAGGTGCTCGGGCGAATAAAGCTTTTATCAAGCAATTCCTGGAGCTGACTCGAGAGTTCAAGCATTTCGGACGGAGCGAGTCAATAAGGAGCTTTAGCAATAGGGTTGGCTCCAGGAATGAGATCGATACGAAAGTCGATATCATGACATGGCGGCAGTCCGGGAAGATCATCAGGGAATACCGGAGGAAATTCGCAGACAACAGGAATATCTTTCACTTCGGTCTTCCTTTTCTTTTCCTTCTCCGCAACTACAATGTTAGCCAAGAAAGCTCTGTATTACGGAGATACTTGCTAGCTTGGACACACGACATAAGCTTAAGACCTTTCGACGGAGTTTCACCATAAACACACAAAAGATCACCGTTAGCGAGCGCGAATCGAATCATCTTATCAAAGCACACAAATTCAGCATGGTTTTCAAGAAGAAAGTCCATACCTACTATGATGCCAAAACTTCCGAGCTGCATCGGAATGAGATCGATCGGAAAGATGTGATTGTTGAGTTCCAGAGTACAATCACGAAGAACAGAATTAACGGCGATGGTTCTTCCGGTGGCGACTTCGACATCGAACATCGAGGATAGATGGGAGTGCTTACGATTAAGGAGCTTCTCGAATTCAAACGACACAAAACAGTTATCGGCTCCAGTATCAAATAAACACGAAGCATAAACACCGTTCACAAGAAACGTACCATTAACCACATTGTTGTCGGCTTGTGCTTGGCATGCGTTGATGTTGAACGTTCTGGCGCGGGCGGCTTGTTGCTGTTGCTGTTGAGGCTGTTGCTGCTGCTGTTGCTGAGGCCGCTGCTGCTGGGGCTCTTGTTTCACAACCCTGTTTGGGCACATGTTCACAAAGTGGTTGGGATCACCACATGCGAAGCAGACTCTGGCATTGACCGCGGGTGCCTGAGCCGCTTGCTGGCCTTGAGGGGCTGGGAGCAGAGCTTGATGAGCAGTGACTTGAGCTGGTGCTTGGCGGGGACCAGTGCGGCAGTTTGCAGTGAAGTGGCCGTACATATTGCAGTGAGCGCAAAAACGGCAGGCGAGACCCACCGGGTGATGATAGGAACATGTCGGGCAGGCAGGGTGGGGACCGGTATACGCACGCTTTGCGGGCGGCGCATAGGTGATTGGAGCTGGAGCTGATCGGTGTTGTTGTTGTTGCTGAGCTGGTACCGCTTGGAGTAGAGCAGCAGTAATGACAACACAGTTCTTGTTGCTCGAGCTGCTGTTGTTGTTCTTCCTCTTGCGACGAGAAGATTTCGATGACTCTGATGTGGTGGCAGTGGTGTCGGCAGTTGGTGCGGCGGTAGCTTGGTGCAGGTTCTTCGAAGCTTTATCCCAAAAACCAGCTTTTACCCGTTTGTCGTTGATTTCAGCGGCAAGCAAGTAAGTTTCTTCGATCGTTGCTGGTTTGGAAGCTTGCACAAAATCGACAACACAATCCGGCAAAGCATGGATATACTTCTTGATTGTCATGTCGGTAGTTTTCACCTGGTCGGGACAAATAATGATGAGCTGCTTGAAGCGAGCAGTCAGGGCAGCATTTTCACCATCTTCCTGCTTGATGTGTCAGAACTCGTCCTCCAGCTTTTGGCGCTCATGGGGAGGGTAGAACTCTTCGAGCATCACGTTCTTCATCTCGTCCCATGACAGACGATAGGCTGCATCATTTCTGCGCTTGTTCCTTTCGGGCGTCCACCAGTCTAGAGCGCGGGACTGGAAGACGCCGGTCGCGTTTAGTGTGCGGAGATTATCAGGACGTCCGCTCGGTCGCAGGGTGAGTTCGATTGAGTCAAACCATTGAAATAAAGCTGTACGGCCTTCTTCGCCGGTGAACTCTTTCGGTTCGCATGCCTTGAATTGCTTGAAGCTGAAAGCAGCTTTGGGAGTATCCTTGGGAGCTTCGGTCCTGGATTATTCGGACGATTTGCTTATATTCTCGTACAGTTCACTCACGATCTGATGAACATTCTTTGCCACTTGCTTAGAGATCATGGCGGCGAGGCGTTTGTCTCTCTGTTCTTGACGAGAAAGTTGTGGGTGACGGGGTCCAGATGACGACATTGTCTGCAACAGACATCACCATAGAGCTCAATTTCAACAAATTCGAATCTCACCTCACACGCCTAATACTATTAAAGCTCATGGGGCACATTTAATCACATAGTCACATAGGCACATAATCACAGAGGCACATAAACACATAGAAGCACGAAATCACGTAGAGCACAGAAGCACGTAACTCACAGAAGCACAGAAGCATGCAATCACCAGAGGCTGTCAGAATACAGAAACCTATCATTCCAAGTTTGCGAGCGTTCGGGAATAGCGATCGTGAGTAACATAGTGGGTAGTATAGTATAAGCGTATAACCTAGCATAGGGTCGTCCACAATTAGCTATTTGGCAGCGTTTTGAGATAGAAGTGCAGTGCGAATTGTGTGTGTCGATCGAAGCGAAGAGTGAAAAGCGAATATACTACCGAAAATCATAACACATAAACAGATAACCCACATAAATCACATAAAATTCATATAAAATAGCAAATATCAAAGTCGGCGGTAGCGATCTCAGAATCGAAACACATAAAAATCGAGAAATGGATTGTCTGCGACTAGATAGACATTGACTAACCAAAGTGATTCGACTATTCACAAGGACTTTAGCCCACACTTTGGCCTTCGGGACTATGCTCTTGCCTCGAATCTGGGCGATTGGCACGCATCCTTCTGGTTACAGTGCGACTTCAAGTCGTTGGAGTCCGTCGAAACTTTGGTGAGAGTTTCGTAAAACAAAAATTAGGGCGGAATAAGTCGTCAAGGTTCGGGTTTCACCCCTAACTTAACAACTTTGTTCCTGTTTTAATAAAAACAGAGAAGAAAATTTGCGTTAAAGTATGGATTTCACTCCTGTTTCAACGCAAATTCTCGTGTTTATAGATAAAATGCGGGTCGAACAAGCAATTTAGTCGAGAGTTTGCGGCTTTCACACCTAATCTCGACTTAATTACCAGTTCAATTTGAAATAATAGAGTGCGGTGATAGTGTAGCGTGCGCGAGAATAGCAGGGTATAGCAAGTAGGTTTGTACAGCACCCCTAAGGGTACGCACAAGTCGGTCGGTTGGTACCTAACTATAGACTAGGTCATTTCTAAGACATCGACCCGGACTAGGTCGAGTCTTGCCTAATTCCCTATAGTTATGGCTCTGATACTAATCTGTCACACCCCAACCGATGGCGGAAACATCGGGGCGCGGCACTGAGCGAAACAGATTGTCCAGAAGTTTCCATAACAACTATATTTACCAAATATTTAAAGCAACACATCCCATACCATGTCATAAATGATAATACAATTATTACAGAAAAGATCTAGTCAAATTGTTCTGTTCCGACAACTCAGATTCTTATTATAGACACTTGTTTATTGTTGACCTAGGTCTTTCCTAGCCTCGATTTCACAGCAAAGAAAGCAGATAAGCATCCTAAGCACCTGTCACATATGTTAAAGTAAAAGTCAATACACATAGTGTAAATGCGAGCATACAAGTTTAATAGATATAATAGAGTTCGAAATCGATTACGCATAACCAGCACGTACACAGTGTGAAACGAGGCATGTTAGTTATCGACATGAATATATCGATACCAATGACTGCGGGTTGACTGCCCAAGGCAGTTCGCGATACACACTCACCACTGTGAGCCATGTAACTAATTGTCCTTAACAACCCCTGAGTGAACAGGTGCTGAGTCCAAACTATAGTACTATCGTTGCTAAGGCAGGTAGACACCATTCCATGTGTAAACATAACAAACAAGCATTCATTAAGTCACGTATAACATGTGGTAACGGTTAGCGTTAAAAGTATTGCGTAGTGTGTTCGATGTGATTTAGAATAAGTAACGTATGTAACACCCAAAAGTGCATAAAGTAAAAAGGAATCGAGTATACTCACAACAGTGATGGATTGAAGGGAGCGCTAGAGAGTAAGGTTAGCCTGATCAGAACGATAGCATAACGATAAGCGACGCGTAAAACATAACAAGTGTAAGTGGGTCGATCAGCAGATCGATCGGATGGTAGTCCGATCGGACAGCTGGTCGTTCGAGTGACATTCCGCTCGGATGGTCATCCGATCGGGTGACCTTTCGAGTGGATTGTTTCTTCCTTTGGGAAGGATGTGTTTGTGTATGATGGCTTGGCTTTTGAAGTTTTTGTTGTAGCATTTTAAAATCACAGAAGTATCCCTACCCCCCAAGTCGGTCGATCGGACGAACGTTCGATCGGACGACTATCCGATTAGTTGGACACTTTACTGAGAACAAGTTCACAGCAAGATGATGATCGGATGACCATCCGATCGGGTGGCAATCCTTGTGCATTGAACATGTTGAAGATTGTTTAAGTGTTGAAGTCTGATCATTACATGGTTGAGTGGTAGTCCGATCGGGTGGTAATCCGATCGGTCAACCCTTCGTTCAATGTTCATCCTTCAAGGTTTTGAAAACAAAGGTTAAGTGTGGGACCAAGGTGTAGATCAATCGGGTGACAGTCCGATCGGACGGTAGTCCGATCGGGAGGCATTCCGTCCTAGTCGTTTCGTTCGTCTTACACTTGGTTATTTTGATAGTTTGTCGTTTTATCGAGATGTTTTGATAACGTGTTAAGCAACGGAAACCTCGTCAATACTTGGTACTCCTGATCGGACAGGAATCACCCAAATCCAACCAGTAAACTGTTCGAGACGGTGTTCCATGTTTAACCCGAAATCGGTAGTCTCGTGGATGGAATCCAGATCTTGAACCAACACAACCACAAGAATGAGTAGGAAGTCGGTACAAGCTCTGATTCTATCGGTTTTGAGTGCATTGAGTGTAAAAGAGTTGAAAGAAAGTTGGAAAACCTTCTCTCAATCCCTTTTCACCGTGAATATGTTTAGATCTATGAAAGATCTTTGGTTGTTTATGTGGAAATCGGTTAGATCCAAGTTGTTCTTTGACGCATTGAAGCCGAAACATGAAGTTCCTAAGAACACCATGATGACATCATCCTTGAACACCTCAAATCTAGTGATTTCACGGTTAAAAGTTAAGATTCAAAAGATAGAAAGGTGTAGAATCATATGTAGGTCAAAGATGTACAAGATTTAGGTTGAGATCTTACCGGAATTGAGAGAAATCGGAGAAAAAGTAAGGTTGGAGTGCTGGTCGGACGTCAGAGAGCAAAAGTGGAAAGTTAGATGGTGACATGGGGTATTTATAGGGTTACCCAAAGTGGAAAGGGGCTGGTCGATCGGTTGGCAGCCCGGCCGACTGGCTGGTCGATCGAGCGGTAGCTCGATCAAGCTGCTGGTCGATCGGCTGGTCTCTGGGTCGATCAGTCACTTGAGTTGAGTATTCGGTGCGACGAGTTTTGCCGTTTCGATTGCGATTGTGAGCGTTGCGATGCGATGAAGTTTCCTATTCAAATTACTTTTAATCCCAACTACTATATCTTACATACAATCATCCTATTTCACTTGCGTTTAGCGTTTGCGTTTGCGATTCGATTGCGATTGAGTTTCGATTTCTGTTTCGATTGATCACCAGAACATAACATAAATAAACATGCACAAGTAACACATAAAGGCACACACACACGTATAACAACAACCAAAATGCGTAATTTCGAGTTGCGAGCGCGATTGCGATAAGCGATCAGATACGCGATAAACATCAAATAAACCTCGTTTATTAATAGATACTCCACATAATACAACTAACATTAAGCATAAATAGACTAACTACGAGTCAAAGAAGTCAAAACAGGTATTGAGCAAGGAGAGACAGATCGCAATTAGCAATCTTTTCTTCCTTTTACTTCAATCTTTGACTTTGACTTTCGAAACATGGGGTGTTACATGATGTCCCCAAATAAGTCTTCAATGAACAAACATTAATCATCTTCATACACACCAAGGCTGGAACAAAAAAAAGAAAAAAAAAGCTACAAAATCCATCAACACACTGACAAATAAATCAAGTGAATCAGACTGGAACAAACCTCAGAAGACATGCTTACGTAATAATAATCTCAGATGAACAAACATGTATCACCTTCATCGACATCAAGTATGGGATAAACACATTACCTAAAACCCCCATCAAGACCAACTCAAAAACTAAGTCAATCGGATCAAAACAAACCTTAAATGCACACCCAAAAAAGCGTAAACAAACCAACAAAGGCTAGTAGGTAAAAGAAACCCACTTAAAAACACACATCCAAATAATAAAGACCACAAAAACCCACATGCATCTACATCAAACCACACAACCAAAGAAAAGATCTAAAAAACAAAGCACAAATAAACTAACGAAGCCGTTTGGAGAAACCATCAACCCTAAAAACCCCCAAACATCGCAAACCCCAAAAACCACACAAACCCATTAATCCATTTGGTCAAAGTAACCGAAGTAAAACGTGCTCAACAAACCAACCAACGCATACATGTAACAAAACGACCATGAAAAACAACTTTAATTACCAAAGTAACTTGCAACCAAATCGACCAAAGATACAACCAACAACTGCATAAACAAACAACAAAGCATGGTGTACAAACAAAGAATCCACATACATGTTGCTAATTTATAGTATATAAATAAATATCCAATGATAAAATTCCAAATAAATCAAAATTTAGAAAAGCTATTGATACATCAATTAACTAACAACTAGTATTAACTATCCACGCGTTGCGGCGGGGACGAACATCAATGCCACACTACTATCAGCGACCACTAACAATGAAGTTGCAGCGTGTTAATACGAAGAAATTAAACCGAAACGTAAAACATATAAAAAAATAACTAAGTCGATCTAGAACCTGAACGTTACGATTAACCTGTCAAACGGAAAAAAATAGACGACGTAAAATCGTTTAACCACACACGTACAATCCTTATGGTACAACTCATCAAACTTATGGTACAATCCTTCATGCCAACATACGTTTTTATGGTTAAAGTAAAACAAATTAAAGATAAAAGAACAAAAATATGAGTATAACTCATCAAACTTATGGTACAATCCTTCATGCTAACATATGGTTTTATGGTTAAAATAAAACAAATTAAAAATAAAAGAACAAAAATATGAGTACAACTTATCAAACTTATGGTACAATCCTTCATGCCAACATATGTTACAAATTGATATTATATAAATATAATAAATACCTAGTCCGACTTTAATAAATATTATAAAAAATAACATGATTTGTAGAATTATAATTGATTTAGGGGCTGAACCATTAAAGTGCTCAACCAATAAGAGGTCTGAACCATTAAGAGCTAGTATAATGCTTAACCATTAAGAGTCAGTATAATTAACCATTCAAAGACAAATGTCTGACCAATCTAGATAAGAGATCTTAACAATTCCGATTCAGTGTAATGCTTAACCATTCAGAGGCAAATGTCTTAACCATTGAGACATTGGTTCGCGAACCAATAAGAGGTCTGAACCATTAAGAGCTAGTATAATGCTTAACCATTAAGAGTCACTATATTGTTTAACCATTCAGAGGCAAATGTCTGACCAATCTAGATAAGAAATCTTAACCATTCAGACTCAGTATAATGTTTAACCATTCAGAGGCAAATGTCTTAACCATTGAGACACTTGCTCGCGAAACAAACAGTCTAAAACATTAAGTGCTAAGTGCTGAACTAATAAGAGATTTGAACCATTAAGAACCGAAACAAACAACCCCTTAGACTTTTAACATAAGTTAATTAGTTAATTGAAAGAATGTTTGTATGGGTCGACCCGACTTGGTAAAACAAAACTATCTAAAAAAACACAGTGACGTCGTTAAAAATTCATGAATTACTATTGTCAACCAGCTAGACTATACAAAAATACGTCAACGTCAAGATTAGGATGACAAACGAACCCAAATCACAGTAAATTTGGTAGAAGTAATGGGGTGTTTGGGGTAAGGGATTAATATTAAAAAAAACGGGTATAGAATTAGTTTTAAATAATTTATAGGTATAATATTAAGTGATACCCGAACATAGATACCTATTTACCCAAACCATACTATAAACATTTTCTCTTTGAACTTGTGTAATAAAGAAATCTTCTAATCTAATGGCCATTTAGTTTTTATATTTATAATTCACTTTGGTAACAAAATTATATAATAATTAAAATAGTAAGGAATGTACTATCCTAACGTTTGATTTTAACAAACTAATCAACATATCCTATACGTATTGAGTAATTAGGTATCTCACGGGTATGAAGACAGGGTACATGACAAAATATTACAATCAAATACGAGACTAAAATTCCCAATATCCACGCGTTCTAAACCTGCCTAATTACCATCCATATGGGTTGAGTTTTTTTTTTTTTTTTTTTTAATTATTTACAAGCCATATGGTTCGAGCCATTCAAGAAGTATGATATGATAACCACTCAAAATCATTTTTTTCTCTTGACCACCCACTCCTCATATATATAACCAATGAATTTTCGGTTCAAGCAACAATCTATAGTTAATTATTATTTTCACAAATTATTTGTTTTTCATTTCTCCATACCCACCTCCTTTTCGCAAGGAAGCTGATGGGTACGGAGGTGTTGCACCCACAAGATTGCTTCATTAAGGTTGCTCCTGTGATCGTTAGAAAAAACGGTCACACATATTGTACAACCACAAACATGGGTTCAGCATCCGCAAGCGAACCCGATTTGAAGCCGAATTGCGAAAACGGTGATGATTCGTATGCGGGATCGGCTTTCTTTCATTCTCCATCACCGAGGTCTCTACCTCTCCCTTCATTCTTCAAGAAACAAGACTCAATGGCTATGGTGGATGACGACGATGCTTTTGATGATTCCGCGACTAAACATCTATGCCGCTTGCTTCGACTTGGGTGAATGAATCTTGCTCAAGGAATTGGATTGGTGAAGGGTGTGATGATATATGTATGTAGATAACGGGGGATACAAGTAGTGTTGATGTAAAGAGTTAGATTATATGAATGTTGGATAATCAATGTTTTTTATTTTAATATTTTTATATGTTTTGTGTAATCCTTTTAATAACAAATTTGTATTTTCTTTCTTGATTATATCAAATTCGGTAATTAATACTAGCATGGTGATGGTAAGAATTTATGAACACGGAAATATCATTGATAAAACGTAGTTTATGCTTGATGGGTGTTCTTAAGGGTGGAGGGTGGAGGGTGCCGTTCCGTTTTTCCTAGTTTTTCCCGTGTGACACATCAACGTCACATCAATTTTTCGCATATTGCGCGGTGTCTCGTCCCAGTTTTCCCAAAATCTAAACTATTTTAATTTAGTTAAAACTTTAAAACCATTTATATATCTAATTTAAATGTTTTATATATAAATTAAAATAAAAGATATAGAAACAAAAAAAATAGTTTAAAAAGTATAACAAACTCAAAGGTTTATTAAAAATAAAAATCAAGTTATAAGGGGTAAAAATATAATAAATCAAGTTAAAAGGAGTAAAAATATAATAAATCAAGTTATAAAGGGGTAAATATATAATAAATAAGGGATAAAAATATATTAAATCAAATACATACACACCCATCATCTTATTCTTCATACCTTCAAACACACACACATGTCTTGTATGGAAAAAAAAAAGGGAAATGGACTGTATCACCCTAAACTATGCAAAATAGGCCAATACCACACCCAACTTTCAAGTTGGCTCCCACCACCCTCTACTCGACAACTTGGTGTCACTGTCACCCATTCGTTAAAAAAAAACACTAACTGAGTTTGTTTATTTTGCTGATGTGGCTTTTTATCTGATGTGGCAAGGTGACGTGACATTTTTTAATTATAATTAATATAAATATATATAAAACACAATACATACAATCACTTTATAAAACAATATCTTTAACTCTCCTTCTTTCTCTACCTTGAAGGAGACGGTCGGAATCCATGGCTCCGGCAAGACGGCGACGGCAAGATCGCTCCGGTTTCAAGCTTGATTTTGGGTTGTTTTTGTTGAAATCCATGGTCCCGGTTCCACTAACCCCTAAATTTATCACCACCTCCACCTTCCTCTCTCAAAACCCCCAATTAGTCGATCAATCACCGTCTCCCCGACCACCACCACGCCGCTACGACCTAACCCCGCCACCGGCAGCCCACTCTACAACGAGAACTGGCAGAACCCTAACCCTAATCTCTCATCATCATCAGCACGATTTAGGGCTAATTCATCCTCAGCAGACAATGGGGCCTGGTGGTAGTTCATAACTTCCGCCTCAGAGGCAAGACCAACAATTTTTGTGGGCGAAAGTGTGTTACCTGTAGATTTCGATGCAACAGAGAAGTTCGCTTGCTTTCTAGGTGCTTCATGAGATGCCCGTATGCTTGCATCTGGCTCTTGAGCACCAAATCTTCCAACAGCAGAGGTGGCGGTGCACAGGGGTTCTTCAGTTGGGGGGAAAACGTTACTAACACCCGAATCAAAGTAATAGGGAGCCGGATTTTATGCCAAATTAAAGAGATTCGGTTGATCAGAAGGTGTTTTTGGTGGAATTAATCCACCAATTGGTGGAAATTCGGACATTAGGGTAGAAAAGTTCAGCCGTAGTTTAAAGAGAATTTTAGAGAGAGAAAGTTAGAGAGAGAACAAATTTAGCAAAATGAAATACTTCTGATTTAAAACCTAGGATGATAAAGTGTGAGTCCACGTAGGCTATCCACCTCATCATCCCCATGACACGTAGGATTAAAAACCTAACTGAGTTAGTAATTATTTAACGAAGGGATGACAGTGACACCAAGTTGTCGAGTAGAGGGTGGTGGGAGCCAACTTGAAAGTTGGGCGTGGTATTGGCCAATTTTGCATAGTTTAGGGTGATACAGTCCATTTCCCAAAAAAAAAAAAAAAAACACTCCACTTCCCTATTGTTCGGTGAGAGGTCCTCGTTTCCCAGTGAAAAATCTTCCCCAAAACGCTTCCCCGAGCTCAACACCAAACAACCTAAGAGGTTAAAGTATGGTATTGTTGGTTACAACATTGGAAAATTTGCAACTTAAAATATATGGAACTTAATACAAGGTCTTTTGTCTGAAAAATAAATCCGTGGAGTAAATTGTCACTTTAGTCCAAATAGTTTTTTTCTCCTTTGTGTCTCTGACTTTTGAAATTTATTGGCATTTTCATCCAACCCTCTAACTCTGTAAAAAAAACCAACCTTAACTAAGGGGTATTTTTGTCACTTTAAATAGTTTTTAATTTTTCCTTTTATCCTAATTCAAAAACCCTTTAATTTAAATGCATAAAATAAAATACTAATAAATCTAATATATACATAGACTGTCACTCTTCTCCCTCCCTGTCTCTCTCTCAACACCCCAACCCTCCAGCCATCGCATCACAACCCTCCGGCCACCACCACGATGACTACAAACACCATGCCACCAGCTTTCTGCATCGCCAACCACCATTGTATATATTTTGAAAAAGTCAGATATGAAAGTCGCATGAAAAAATTTGGACTAAAGTGACATATTTCACCAAACCCTAGGGACGAAAATAGTAGCTTACTCGATGAAAAAATGAAAAATAAATAATATAAATGAAATGACCAGTTTACCCCTCATTTAAATGTATTTTTAACGATGGTTAAAACTTTGGAAGAAACTGACATGTCTTAAAAATGCCTGGTACGAAAATCGTACAAAAAAAATAATTTAGACTAAAGTGGCCTATTTCGCTAGCAGTTTACTCTATCTATACTATATTATAGAAAGACCCCTAAAATGAGGATAGTTTAGTTTTTTAAACACTATTTATTTTTTAGCCCCTAAACTTATTACACTTAAATCCCTAAGTTTTTAACAAAATTATAGATAATTAGTTACAATTCACTCATCCACAACAAACTTATATTTTTTACGTATTCTTGACATATCTTATAAACTATATTGTTTAAAAAAATCCAAAGATAGCATGGCAACCTACACATTTTTGTCAACGTTTCGGTAGTTGTCTTGTTCAATATCGACGCACAGATTAAAAGGTACAAGTCGATAATGCTTTAATGTACAAGTAATTAATTCTTGTGATCTAACGCGCCTAATCTACAAATATGGGCTCTATCAATGCAGCAGTGAATAATTGTTTTCTTTTATTTACTTTTATGTGAATGTTAACTTATTTGATTTTTCAGATTCAGTTTCATGATGAACATGCCAATTTAAACAACCTATTTGTCGAACAAGCTTCTAAGGTATTGATTTTGCTGGCTTTTAAGTATTATTTTTGCGTATATCTTTCATATTAACATGTTCGTTATGTTATTATATGTGTGTTTTATTGCAGGATGATGGTGAAAATTGTTGATATTATTTCTTATGGTACAATGTTTAGTCCATACAAGGCTAATCTTTAATGTGAATTTAGCGAAGAGGTAATTTTAAGGTTTATTTAATTTTTTTTAACTTTTGTATTCAATTTTTGTTCTTTTTAAGGATCGAAAGTTTGAGACTCAAAGGAAGAGATCCAAGAGACTCTCTGAATGGGAATGGACTGAGTTTATTAATTTAGACGATTCTGGGGACAATGACAAAGAAGAGGAATTAGAAGTTACTGTCGATTCAAGCACAAACCAGAAAACCCGATTAAAAATACCTCGAGTGTTAATTCAAAAGCGGAACAGATTTCATGCAGTCTAATATGAAATCTATCAAGTGTTTTTATGTTCATTTTCAGCTGTTATGTTTGATCTAGACGTATGAATAAAGTTTTATTTTTGGTGTTAATATAATGCAGTTATTGACCATATTAATAAAATTCAAAATAAAGTTAGTATCCTAAGTTTACAAGTCAACTAAACTTATATAAGTTAATATCCTAAAGTTGCAATAAATAAATATTGCAATTAGATATAGTTAAGCTGAAATTATAAAATATTGCAGTTATTCTTGGATATTAATCTAATAATTTGTATTTCTTAATTCAAAAATAATAAAGAAATATAATTTTATAAAAATATAATTTTATATATATATAAACGAAATTTAACAATTAAAGGTAAAGGTGTAAAACGTACTTACGAGTCAACTACTATTTTCTATTTTTTTAAAACCAAGAATTTTAAACTTAAAGTTTATTGGATGAGTACCATGTGGATATTTAAAAAAAAGTTATGAACTTTAAAGAATAAAATTATAAACTTTAACATTTAACCAACAAAATAAACTTACTTTACAATTATAACAACTTATCTTTAATTTTTTGTCATTTGATTATCATCTTTAAAAAAAACGAAACTTAACATGTGTAAAACAATTTTTTACTTTATTTATAAACAAAACATTTTGTTTTTATAAAAAAAAATTCTTTTATAAACATTTTTTTGTAACAAGTAATATAAATAAAATACTCCAGAAATTTACCATTTTTACTAGATAAATACTAAATAATGTTGCAAATTTTTAGGAATTATAAGTTCAACTATATTGTTCTAGATAATATTAGTTAGTTTCAAAAGAATTCTTTACTAACTTGACTAGATACATAGTAGATTGTGTTCCATATTTTTAGGGATTATAAGTTAAAAGTAGATTCATATAGATAAGATTAGTTAGAAACTAAAAATATGAACTTAGTATGATATAAAGTAAATAAATATATAAACTCTTAACATCCTATTTTTTTTTTATAAAAACAGTTATTGAAATTTTATAAAAATATAATTTTTTATATCTGTTAAAAACCGAAATTTAACAATTTAAGTTAAAGCTCGAAAACGTACTTGCGAGTCAAATACTATTTTTTATTTTTATAAAAACGAAAATTTCAAACTTAAAGTTTATTGGATGAGTACTATGTGGATATTTAAAAAAATTTATGAACTTTAAAGAATAAAATTATACTTTATAATTTAACCAGTAAAATAAACATACTTTACAATTATAACAACATATCTTTTATTTTTTGTCTTTTGATTATTAACTTTTATAAAAAACAAATTGTTTTGTCTTTTGATTATTACTTTTTATAAAAAAAAACAAAACTTTACATATGTGTAACACTAATGAAATATATCCAACCCAATAATATTACCATAAATATTATACGAATAAGAAAACTACCAGAAACGAGTGCCGTAATCCAAAGTGTCAACCTCGCCGCATTGCGCGGGCACCATACTAGTTTTTTTAATAAGTGAAAACTATTTGTGTTATAAGTGTAGCTTCTTTAAATACGAAATTTTAAAGTTACTCATATAATATAATATCATACTCTCTTATCATTGAATTTTAAAACTATTCCTATAAAAAGAAATAGAAACATATTTTTTTTCTTTTAAAAACATTCTCAAGTTTAACATAGTCATAGACACATAGTTACATATAGGGCTACAAACAAATCGAACGAACATGAACAAGACCTTGTTCGTGTTCGTTTGTTAAGAAATACATGTGTTTATGAACTGTTCATGAACATTTACCGAACGAGATTTTGTGTTCCTGTTCGTTTGTTAAGGAAATAAACTTGTATGTGTTCGTTTGTGTTTGTTTGTTAATTTTAAGCAAGGAACCAAAACGAACGTTAATAAACACAAATGAGCACAAACTAATTTTCATGAACAAAAATGGAAACAAACAAGCGTTCGTTAACAAAATATATAATACATTGACAATTATCAAATATTTAATTTCGGAATTTTTAAGTATTTAAATAAAATATAAAAGCTAAAAACACTAATGAACAATCGAACACAAACAAACACGTTATCGAACGTTCACGAACATAAGTGAACGAACATGACCTCTGTTCGTGTCTGTTCATTTAACTAAACGAACGAATTTTTTTGTTCGTATTTGTTTGTGTAATAAACGAACGAACACAAACGAACTTCCCGCCAAATAGTTCACAAACGGTTCGCCGAACATTTTGTTTGTTTGCAGTTGGGCAACATATTTAAAATGTAAAAACAATGTATCACTTTTCTGGCCCAAAAAGATAGATGGGCTAGATCAACAAAAAAGATAGCTGGGCCAGATCAAAGCCTAAAAAGTCCAAATCTTGAAATGGGTATTCTGGCCGATTGATCAAGGTTTCATTTCAAGGAATCAAGAACCAGCAGAAACAGGAAAAACCTGCGCAGTAGCAAGAGAAAAAAAAAAGAGGGTTTTAGAAAGATGCAGCGATTAATATCACCATCACTCATCAGGCGTACGTTGCAGAGGCAATCCCACCATTGTTACACCACTGTTGCTGCTCAAACTCAACAAGATACTCACTTTCAAAATCCCCATTTTCAACAAGAGGTATCTTTCTTCATTGGTTTATTAAATTACCCTTTTATGTTTTTATATATTATTATGCTTTGTAAGTTGACTTTGTGTGATGAAATAGGTTTTAGTGGAAGGAAGAGCTTTTTCTAGAGCTGCTATACTTAATAGACCAGCTAAACTCAATGCTGTTACTACTTCTATGGTTTGTTTTAATCTTTTCTGCTTTTCTTTTAATCTTTTTTTTGGAAAGTGTTGATAATGGGTGTAGGAGAGTGCAAATTGTTGGGTTTTAAAAGAGATCCGATTTGGAATCGGGTCAGTCGAAACCATAGTTGTCAATAGCGAGCGTAGCGATCGCTATAGCGCGCTACGTAGCGTATAGGTCTAGGCTTGCTATTAGGGTTGTAGCGATAGATAGCGATAATAGCAACGACGTATTTTATTTTTTTGTTTTTTAAATATAAATAGCAATTTAATATAGCTATAAAATAGCTGGATTTAGGTTTTTGTTAAATATACATGTGAAATAGCATATATACCAGGGTATTTTGATATAATATACATATAATTATTTTTTTTTTCTAGTGTATCGCTATTTGCTATGTAGCATATAAGTATCTTATCGTTATTTGTCGCTATTCGCCATTATCAACAATTGTCGAAACAAACAACAATGATGTCCAGACACCTGTTTCATGCGGGCCATATGAGAAGACGAAAATGGTCATATTGAAATTGGTCATATGAGAGCAAAACTATAAGACCCGTATGATGTATTTGATTGACAGTAAATGACTGATGTAACCACTGACAAAGTCATACGGCCCGTTTGAGATGGCAAAAATGGTCATATGGGTTGTATGTCAAGGAGAAATGGTCATATGGGTCGTATGAAGGCGAAAGACTTGTATGATGTATTTTTAACTGACACCACATGACCGTTGTGACCATTGGCAAAGTCACACGGCCCGTGTGACCTTTTTCGCTCAGTCATATGACCCGTGTGTGTGGTGCATTGACACAAAAGTGCTTGACATGACCACTGACGGTCATACGGCACGTATGACCATTTTCGACCTGTCATACGGCCCTGATGATGTCACTCCTTATTTCTATAGCAGGACCCTTGAAATCACATATGCGTTCTTGTATGACATAATTTTGCAAACTGAGTAATATGTGAATGATGTTTTTGAAATGTCATACGTAGGCGGGTAGGTTACAAAGACTATACGAGTCATGGGAGGATAACTCACAGATTGGATTTGTAACAATGAAGGTATTTCATGGTTATCTGAAGAGTTTTGTTTTCTTTAGAAGTTTTCTTGCTAACTAAATGTTGTTTGGATTTATTGAAGGGTAATGGTAGGGCATTTTGTTCTGGTGCGGATATGGTAACCATCTATCGTTTGCTTCAGGAAGGTGAGCGCTCTTTTTATCTTGTTTTCATTACGTGTTTATCTCTATATGTGTGTTTATATGCGGACATAAAACAGCAATCGTATGTGGATACTATGTAGGGATGAGCATTTGGTATCAAATACCGATCCCATCCCGATCCCGAAAATACTGTACCTTTTTTTTTTCGGTACCGGAAACGGTATCCACTTTTTGGCATTTTCGGTATCGGTGTTTTCGGGATCGGTACCAGTTCGGTACGGTACCGGTAAAATACCGAATTTTACCTTCAAATACCGCTACCGTACCTATACCATACCGATACCGTACCGTACCGACATATTTCGGTATCGGTACCCAGTTTTGGCGAAATTCGGGATCGGGATTTTCGGGATCGGGACGGTATCGGGACGGGATCGGGATTTTCGGGATCGGGACAGTATCGGGACGGGATCGGGATTTGCTCATCTATAATACTATGTGTGTATATAGATGAGCAAATCCCGATCCCGTCCCGATCCCGAATTTCGCCAAAAGTGGGTACTGATACCGATACCGAAATATGTCGGTACGGTAGGGTATTGGTACGGTAGCGGTATTTGAAGGTAAAATTCGGTATTTTACCGGTACCGATCCCGAAAATACCGATACCGAAAATGCCAAAAAGTGGATACCGTTTCCGGTACTGGAAAAAATTGGTACGGTATTTTCGGGATGGTATCGGGACGGGATCGGTATTTGATACCAAATGCTCATCCCTTCTCGGAAGTAATACCAAATCTCGTCAAATTCAAAAACACGTGCGAACTTTCTGATTTAACATTCTTGTTTAAGTAGTGTGCGGTTTTATGGTATCTTAAATAGGACTAAAAAAAGCTATTGTTTTTTTTATTATTATTAATTTGCTGTTTAATATATGTACAGGGAATGATGCAGCATGCAAAGAATTTTTCAGGACATTATATCAATTTATATACCTTATAGGAACATATTTGAAGCCAAATGTGAGTATCCAACTTTCTTCTATTATAAAACATTTAAAGTTGTTATATATAGATTAACGTACGCCTTCACAGTTCACACTACACATGTGAGGTATGCTGATTGACCATTGACCATTTAACAGTTGACTATATTGGATGGTATTACGATGGGTGGTGGCGCTGGCATTGCAGTTCCTGGAATGTTCCGCATTGCAACTGACAAGACCGTATGTGCACTATCTTATTTTTCGTTAGTATTAAATTGAACTGTTTCTGCTTACTTAACCTTAAACTCGTTAACGTACAACATTTTTTCATAATATACTTTAAAGTCTCCAAATTGGTACTATTGTGAACATTGTTTTATTATAATCATATAAAAATTTTCAAGCTGCAAGTTTTGGTTTTTTTTTTTTTTTTTAAATTGAACACAATGCACAGGCGTTACTGGAGAATTGTATTAAATGTATGTTTTTGTCATTTAGCTATTTTTATATGTTTAAATTAACGACCCGTCATGAATTGCAGGTTTTTGCAACTCCAGAAGTTCAAATGGGCTTCCATCCAGATGCAGGGGCTTCGTTTTTTCTTTCTCGTCTTCCTGGTTATTTAGGTGAATTTATTTCATTTTTATTCAAGATATTCCTTGAAAATTCGATAAGTATCTGTCATTTGTTATTATATATAAAATAAAAACATCCACTAAAAGTTTACTCAATTGTTTTCCATATATCGTACTTTATTTTATTTGTAAAATAAAAATATAAAAACAGTTGAATTTTGGCTGACTATTTATTATGTCTCCATCTCTGTTATTGTTATTGCAGGTGAATTCTTGGCGTTGACCGGAGAAAGACTAAATGGTCCTGAACTGGTTGCATGTGGTCTTGCTACACACTTTTCACTAAATGCAGTATGTACCCTGTTATTTTTTTTTGTTAGCAGCCATGATGTCATCATGATTATATATTGATCTCTACAGAAACTTGCGTGGATTGAAGAACGCCTTGGTCAACTAATGACGGACGACCCTTCTGTCATATCAGAGTCTCTTGCTCAATATGGTGATCTTGTTTATGTAGATAAAAACAGCCTTCTTCACAAGTAATTATTTACGTCACTCTTCATCTCATTACGGGTGGTAAAATGGGCAGGTCGGGCAGTTTGATAACACGCAAAATGTTTCATGTCAACTCATCATTTTTTTTTTTAAATTTTGTTTCAGGATTGACAGAATAGACAAATATTTTTGCCATGACACTGTTGAGGAAATAGTGGATGCTTTGGTAAGTTTCTACCTCCTTTTTATTTTAGGCAAATTGGAAAATAATAATCCCATCTTTCTGAAATTGGCCGATAATAATCCCAAGTCAGTTATTAGCCAATGATAATCCGACCTCGTCCAATTTTTTTGTAAAATAGACCGCCGTTAAAATAAGCTTAACGGATTTAAGTTTTTTTCCGAATTACAAACCGATGTTTTAGGGCTTTTGATCAGAACGAGGATACGAGTCGATTGATGTAAAACTTACCTCGAAATTGTGTTCGAAATGGCTTGAATTTTTTTGTTAATTGGAAGTTAAACACCCGAATTGAAGCACCGTTTTCGTGGGTTGGGGGCAGTATTTTGAGGTAAGTTTTACATCAATCGACTCGTATCCTCGTTCTGATCAAAAGCCCTAAAACATCGGTTTGTAATTCGGAAAAAAACTTACCTCCGTTAAGCTATTTTAACGGCGGACTATTTTACAAAAAAATTGGACGAGGTCGGATTATTATTGGCTAATAACTGACTTGGGATTATTATCGGCCAATTTCATAAAGATGGGATTATTATTTTCCAATTTGCCTTATTTTTATCTTGCATGGTTATGATTAGGCATTAATATTATCTACCGATAACCCGTTCTGCTAATTTGTTAAAATAGTTTTTAACTACAAATGCGTAGTTTTAACTTGTGCCGTTATTGGGCAGAAAGCAGGAGAATCACATGATGAGTTGTGTTCAACTGCTCTAAAGAAACTAAAGGAAGCCTCTCCTTTGAGCTTAAAGATCACTTTGCAATCTGTGAGTGCATTTTTTTCACGTTTTATGTGTGCGCGTATATATATATATATATATGTATATGTGTATGTATTTCCAAATCAAGCCATGCAATTTAAGGTGGTGAAATGCAGATAAGGGAAGGTAGATTCCAACCTCTTGATCAGTGTTTGGCCCGTGAATATCGGACATCGTTGCATTGCATTTCCAAACAAGTTTCTGGAGACTTTTGTGAGGTAGGACCTGATCCTACAAGATATCATTTTTTTAATAAAGCACTTGTACGTATTACATAATGCATTTTTATTTATTTAATTAACTTTTTTTTGATACATTGTCGTAGGGTATTCGTGCAAGACTAGTTGATAAGGATTTTGCCCCAAAGGTACGAACACCTTTGCGTTTTTTTTAACGCTTCTTGGTAGTGGTGGCAGTTTCGACCCATTTACTTATGATAATGGGTCAATTCAGGTTATGTTTGATCTGTATAATGGGTCAAACAAGTGAAGTAAAATATAGAGTAAACTGCCAAAATGGTCCCTGAGGTTTGGTCACTTTTGCCACTTTAGTCCAAAACTCAAACCTTTTGAATCTGGGTCCCTGTGATTTCAATTTTGTTGCCATTTTCATCCAAAAGCAAAATCTGTTCAGATTTTTCAGTTAACATTCAGTTTTTTTGTCTTTTTTCTCTCTTTGAATGAAGGGCAAAATGGTCAAAGTTTTTTAATTTGTTATAATAAAACGTTAAAAAGACCATTTTGCCCTTCGTTAAAAAGGAGGAAAAAAGACAAAAAACTGGATTTTAACTGAAAAATCTGACCAAATTTTGATTTTGGATGAAAATGGCAACAAAATTGAAACCACAGGGACCTAGATTCAGAATGTTTGAGTTTTGGACTAAAGTGGCAAAAGTGACCAAACCTCGGGGACCATTTTGACAGTTTACTCTAAAATATATAAGGTAAAGGGGAACATATCAAACAATTCGAAAGTCACCCAAATTGTATTTTTAGGGCAAACTACTAGAATGTGTAACTTGACCCGTTATCAATCCGCCCATTTTACCACTTTTGAATATGACTACGAGATCAGAGGTGTTTCAAGAAAAATGTAAAAATGTTTATGTTCTTTTCTTGTATTTGGCAGTGGGATACTCCAAGCTTGGAAGCAGTAACCAAAGACATGGTTGACTTGTATTTTGCGCCGCTTCCTATTTCCGAGCCCGAACTCAACTTACCTACCGCTCTAAGAGAACCTTTCATGTGAACGTCGTGGCGTAGGTCCCGTTCATTCTTCTTTTGCCTTTGCAGTGCACCTTCCATAAAAAAGTTCAACAAGTTTTTTGTTGGCAAAATATAATTGTCACCATTACTACTGATAAATTTGGATCCGATAGCTTTTTGAGCACTATAGACATGTAATTTGGTTAAAGCTATGATTGATAGTGCCAATGTATGTTTAGACTTTTAGTTTTTATCAAATGCAAGTGAAATTAGGTTCTATTATGGTTGCCAATTGTGTGTTGGGTTGAATTGTGAAATACAAACACGAGCAATTTATTATTCGTATCAAAGATATCCGGTAATACTTAAAAGTCATATAATAACGTCGTTTAACTCACTAGTCTATACGAGGCAAAGCGGTTGTAAGCAAACATGTTCCCCTGGGTAGGCTAACTAAGAATCGTGAAAAGAAAATGATCCTTGTTGATTATTAGCATTACACAAAAGAAGTCAATCCTAGATACTAATACAAGTTCTTTGCATAAAGTTTTATGTTTTTTATCCAGCTGAAAAATGGGGTCTGGTTAATTGTACAATTAAAGTAATGATGGGGGTGATGCCATGTTTAATTATATAAGGTTAAACTAGTGAACTTTAACATGATTCCTTTATTAGCCATGTCTAGCATTTTCTTCAAAGCAGGGTTTGAAGGTTTTTCAAAAGGTATCCAAACTCCCAATAACGGTTCAGTGATCTTGCATCTGTTTTATGCGAACGATGCTCTTATTGGGGGAGTGGGATAGGGGAAACGTGAATAACGTGGCTAGATGTCTCATATTTTTTTATCTTTGTTCGGGCCTTAAAATTAACCTTCATAAATCGAACTTAAATGGGTTGGGGGTGGAGAACGGTGAGGTCATGGATATGGCTAATGTGATTGGGTGCAATACTGATAACATTTGTTTACCTACTTGGGTATCACGGTGGGAGCCAACATGAATAGAATCAGTAATTGGGTTTCAATTGTTGAAATTTTCGATAAAAGATTATCGGTTTGGAAAGCTAAAACTTTGTCCATAAGGGGAGACTTACTTTGATAAACTCTGTTCTGGAGAGTCTCCCTTTATATTACTTTTCTTTATATAAAGCCCCGGTTGGTATAATTAATACTCTTGAAGCTAAGATAAGAAAGTTTCTTTGGGCGGGTAATGGTGAGAATAGCAAAATGAATTGGGTGGCTTGGGATTGGGTCACATGGCTCAAGAAAAGGGGGGGGGGGGTGATGGGAATAAACAAACTCAAAGAAGTCAATGAGGCGCTTCTCTATAAGTGGGGATGGAGATATAGGGTCGAAAGTCAAAGTCTATGGAGGAGAGTGGTGGAAACGTGTCATAGTAAAAACAATCAAAGAAGCTTCTTCCCTTTAAACGATAGGTATGCGGGATGCTGGAATAACATTGTGAAACTAATATCCAAATTGAAATTAAACGGGAAAGGAATTAATCGGGTTATTATGGGTAAAGTGGGGAATGGGGTGGATGTTCGTTTTTGGCTAGATCCCTGGATGGGTAATCTTCCGTTCGTGGAAAGATGACCACATCTGTTTGTTTTGGAAACATATCTTGCAGGGTTTCAGAGAGAATTGAATTGGATCAAGGTAGTGGAGTTTATACTTGGAATTGGGTTAAACAACCCGAGTCGAATGCGAAGCTTAAGGAATGGCAGTAATGTAAAGAAGCGATTAACATGGTTATATTGTCAAACGATAGGGACTCATGGATTTGGATCATTGACAGACAGCATGGCTTCTCGGTGAATTCAGTTAAAAAGACTTAAATCTCTGATAGGGGTAACAGCAACCTTCCAAATTTCAAGTGGTGCAAATGGGTTCCTATTAAATGTAATATCATGGCTTCCAGAGGTAATTTGGATAGGCTCGCAACCAGAGTAAACTTGAGAAGAAGGAACGTGGAGATTTCATCAGTATGTGTCATTTCTGCGACGAGTATGAGGAATCTGTGGATCATTTGTTCACAGCTTGTCTTGTCTGGTGCTATTAGGGTGTGAACGGCTATCAGTGTTTGGTGCAAAATTCCTCCGATATACGCTTTCGAATTCAAAATTCTTTTAAGGAGGGGAAAGGCGAAGAAGATCATGAGTGGGCTGGTCATTATCTCATGTTGGTGTATGTGGAAAAGCATCAATGATTTGGTTTTCAAGCAGACCAGGAGAAGCACACAAGATTTATTGATAGAGATTAAATCGAGAGGTTTTGAGTGGTTGAATTATAGATCATCATGTAGATATTTAAGTTGGAAGGAGTGGTGCAAATAACCCATGTATATGTTGTAATTGGTCCTTTGCACGTCTGGGTCGAGGGCGTTTGTTTGTTGGTCTTCGTCTGTTTGGGTCGGAGGTTTGTTTTTATGAAGTTTAATTTTCAAAAAAAAAAAAACCTAAAATTTTACTATAATTGCTTCGTGTTTGTATTGTTGTATTCCATTAGTCAATTTACTTATCGACTATTGTTGATTTTATCTATATGTATGTTATATCACCACGCCTCATTCCATCGCTGATTTCTATAGTAAGTACCTCAAAGATTAGCAAAACAAATTCTTTCAGATGATGATGGATTGAGTCTAATCGGCGTTCGTTTGAGTCGGTTCCCTACTTTTTAGTGTTACCCTCCCCTTGCCGAATAAACTATCATTATATAAGACCATGTGTAATATAGTTAAACACCATTGGCCAGTTATTGGAGGGTGCCAATTAAGTCCATCACCAAAGGAATAACGGGCATCAAGGGAGCAAGGAATGGCATCCAATCCACTACACACAAGCCAATCACATCTTTTTTATTTTATTTTTTGTTAAACTACTACACTAGTTATTGTCATTGCCTACATGGCAGTGACGTGGTAGCAGTTATTGTACTTTTTAGTTATTCCACTACAGAAATTCATAGATGCGCAAATGCCTCCACAAATCAAGCTTCTACTTGACATTTGGATGTAAAAGTTTATATAAGTTATTGTTCAAATAACAACTATACTTGTTGCAAGGGTATACAAGAATTATAACAACATATGTAAGATGACAACATTAAGCAGCACTTAAGCAGTTCTCCCAGGTACCATATTTGGAGCTGAAGGTACCACCACCTCTTTGCTGAGCGTAATCCGACATAACAGCCGCAGCACAAGCATCCCAAGTCCTTGCAATGTCTTTAAGTGACATAGGTTGTGAAAGACTTCTCAGAGAAATACTAAATCTTGATTTGGTTTTCGTTGATATATCCTCAAACTCCTTGCTGTAATATAAGCAAACCAAGCATGTCAAAAGACTAAAATACCCTTTACTATTGTAGCAAAAGTAATACCATGAATGACGTTAAAAGGTCAAACAAACATGACTCCTCACCTGACTTCGGCCGGAAACTTGTCCAAGAGTATTGGGGAACAACTTGGGTAATTTGCAGGAACAAGCAATCTTAATGGTTGTATAGGCGACTGCACAGTAAATAAAATAATATATATAAGCCAGGGGAACATGAGAAGGGTATAACATATAACCAACATAACATATGTATGATGAATTTACGCACCATTTGGGCAGAAGCATACTGTGACTTCAAGTTTGGACCAAGAGCTACAGCACTGAAGGAGCATGTAATCACGGTTCCATCTCCACCGTCTGAAACTGAAGAGGCTGCAGCCGGATCAACATCCTCCTCACTAATAGATACCACAGTATCAATGAGCCCCCGGTTTATCTCCTTTATTTCTTCCAACAGGGCATGATTAGACTGTAACACAAGACACAATGACAAAAAAAAACTTAATTTCAAGCTTCCAATTTATCTTATAGAAAATTAAAGGAAAGGAAAATGTGGGTTTCGTTTATGCCATATCTGACTGAAGACCGTCTGGATGACAAAAACGCCCTTAAAAATTAAAGGATACTTATACCACTAGTGAGGTATCAACATCTTATAGGTCAAAATTGCTTGTAAAACCAGGCCTTATTAATTATTTCGAAGTTAAAGAAATACAATAATTACAACACTTGTTTGTCACATACTTCCAAAAGAGACAAAACAACTATTTTAAATCAGGGGCATTTTTGTCATATTAATATTTTCAGTAAGCTTTTATCCCAAAACATAGTACCTCGATCCGGGGCCTTTTGTTGGAAGAAGATGCAGTTGAATCCAGTTCAGAAGTCTCAGAATGCTTAAAACTATCATTCACACTGCCAGCAGATGATGCGACATTTAACGGCATTGCACTTGTAAACCGTTTCATTTTCCGCGTGCCATTTGCTCCATCTTGAGTGACAAAATTTCTTGCCTGAAGACGACATTTTGTCATGGCAACCAAATCCTCACCAACTGCAGCTCTCGACCCGTTACCAGGTGCGGACCCCGCAATCCTATCAATCATACTCACAACGGAGCCAATGTCTCCAACTGAAGCACTCAATGCTTTTGGTGACATTGATTTTACCTATAAAGAAATGAATTAAAATATGTTAGTCCGAGAGTTTTACATTATGAAAGAAGTATCTTAAACACACCCCCTAAGAGTCTAGGTGGCAATTTCAACTCATTTGGGTTATGTTTCATCTTAAACGTGTCAAACAAGAAATTATAGCTTAACGTACATACTACGTTTTAAATCTTTTAATTAAAAGGTATATCTAATAATTATTGTAATAATACTATTCTTCTAATCATAAGTAACTCGTTAATTGTTTATAAAGTGTGAAAGTCACTTAATATAACAAAGTTTCATAACCGTTTCATGTAGGTCACTAAAGTTTAGTATTGTTCCACTATCAACCTTTTCATAAATAGGTAGATTGATTGAGTGACAATGTGACATAAATCACAATTATGTAACTTAGTTACAATTTAGTATTTTATTTTTAGATTTTTACTGGAAACCAGCTACTTCAAGTTAAACTTGAAAAAAGAAGTCACTATACAGTAATAAATTATATTATATGTACTAGAAATATGCTATTTTGTCACATCAACCAACTTTGGCCCCTCAACTTTGGCATTAACCAACTTTGGCCTTTCAACTTTAGTAATGACAAGTTTAGCCCCTTAACTAAAACTTTAGCCCCTCAACTTTATAATGACATGTTTAGCCCCTTAACTACATCAAACAACTTTAGCCCCTTAACTAAAACAACTTTAGTCCCTCAACTTTAATTATGACATGTTTAGCCACTCAACTTTACTAATGAGTAATGACAATTTTAAGCCCCTTATCTAAAACATCAAACAACTTTAACTACCGCGATTTGTTTATTTTTATCTACATTTCGAACCCGCTGGAGAGCGCGGGTGGTAACCCACTAGTTTTCATAAATATGTCATGTAGATCACTCAGTTAAACCAGGCATGAAAACTTTTACAAAACAATGGAACAATACAAACCTTGAGTGACCTAAATGAAATAGTGATAAACTTGGTTACAGTTGGGTGATATCTTGCTATTTGTATAACATTTAGAAATTGGACTAGAAATCGGTCACAACCCATTTGTTCTGTATGAAAAATTATCCCGTTTAACCCAGGGATTGTTTTAAGTCATTAACCAGTGCCAACCTGCCCAACTTACCACATCTACTAGGGTGTATATTATCATATGAGCATGTGCAATTTCTAAACTAACCACTTTGAGTAGGCGCTCTAGAGGCTGTTCTGCAACAGGTTTTCCAGATCCAATTGATGCAACGGCACCATGGTTTCCATCTGGACTGGTGAACTCTGCAAGTAAAGGGGATGCAGATATTCCAGGTGTACCAATAGCAAGAGATTGAGTAGGTAAGACTGCTGAAGACGGTTGTTGATGTCCAATATTTCCGACGTTGGATAATGACGGAACACCATTTATTAACTCCCCTGGGATAGGAGATGCAGAGGAGGTTGAAGGAGAAGGTACAGTAAATGGTGAGCTGGCAGATTTGAGCATGTTTGACTGGTCAATCTGAGGAGATGCATGCTGTGACATCTGTGGAGAAGCAGACGAGAGGAGTTGAGGAGAAAACGGAGCACCTGGTTTCAACTGTTGGTGATAAGCAGAACGTTGGGCATGATGCTGCTGAAATGCACCTGCTTTCACGTTTATCTGCTGTCTAAGTTTTACGTCACTGCCATCGTTCATCTGATGAAGCTGAGATAACTGGTTTCCTTGCATCTGTCCGTTTGGTTGCTGCTGCTTTGCTTGTTGGTGAAACTGCTGTTGTTGCTGCTGTTGCATGAATTGCTGTTTCTGCAGAAACTGTTGCTGCATTTGGCGCTGTTGAAACTGTTTCAGTTGCTGGCTTTGAAGCAGTTGTTCTTGTTTAATATGCTGATGCTGAAGCATATTTGTGTTAGCCTGTAGTGACATTGGGTTTATGTTTACTTGTTGGGGCCCACTAGAGATCGGCTGTAAAGAGTTCATACTGCTATTTTGACCCGGGTCAAGATTTGAACCGGGCTGTATGGGGTTCATCATGTTCTGTTGAACATTCGAACCGCCTGACAGAGAAGGCACATTACTTTGCTGCAGATTTCCCATATTATTTGGTTGCATTGCTGCCATAGAACCACCCTGTAGATTCATCTGAGTTTCTTGTGATTGCACTTGTGTCAATTGAGAATGTGTTTGTTGTGATTGCTGCATAGATTGCATGTGTGCTGGCGGAAGTGCTTGTGCTTGCTGCTGTGGGCCCACAGGTTTCCGCCTATTTGAGTTGATGACCTGAATAATCTGCTTCTCATAAGTACCCAGCTTGTCTTTATAATTAGGCAATATGCTATTCTTAGGGATTTGTAAGAATTGCATGTAACGCTCCAACATATTTTTAAACACTTTCAGCTTCTCAAGTTGCTCATTTTTTGGTTGCTGAGGAAGAGAATCGTACTGCACAGAGAAAAGTTCATTAAACTAAGATAGGTGAAGTTTGCCTTTGGCAGTATGCTTTTGAAATGATTATAAGTGTTTTTTTTAATCTAAAAAGGGATTTTGAATTTTGATAAGACCTACTAACTTACCTGCTGCAATTTGCCAATAATTTTCTGGTGCATGTCATTCAAATCTAATAGATACAGGTCCTTCATAGCTTTAATCTGCAATAAGAAGAAAAAGTCATAAAAAATGTTTTAAAAAATACATGATTCACATTTAGTTGCTTATCTATAATATCAATGCTATTCAAAATAGAACAATATTAACTGCAAAAACCTTGTATAAAAAAGAGAACGACAACACTAAAACGATTACAAGCAAAAACAACGTCTATGCTCTTGACATTTGATTAACAATTTAAAATTGGTTACAACTTTTTTGCTCAGATACTTGATAATTGAAACCAATGCGAAATAAGCAAAAGTTAAAAACTAAACTTCGTTAAAACAATAATGATGATTTTGTAGAAATGTAATACACAGCACCTTTTGATACACTTCCTCTTGCCAATCTCCACCATTTGAATTGCCTGTCTGAGCTGTCGAATCTAGTGATGCTACAAAAGAGTTAGAAGCTGCATGTGTTAGTTCATTATTAAATATAAAATAATAATATTAAAAAATAAACAAACATATAATAAGTTAATAACCCTACTTGATGATGCCTCTGGCATAGCTCTCTGTTGCTGAAATAGCTGTTTCTGCTGATCAATCACATTTTGCTGCTGAAAAACACCTGAAGTTGGAAGCCTTTGTTGCATATCGCGTTGCAGCAGATTCGGCTGTTGTTGCATACCCACCTGCTGCTGCTGAGACTGCATATGTGGCATCACCGGCTGCTGTAACTGTGTTAGTGGTTGTTGAACTTGTGTCGGCAACAAAGTTGCTGAATTCTGATGATTCTGTTGCTGCATTGGCATACTAGATTGTAGCATTTGTTGCACTGAATGTTGATTGGTCTGCATGTTGGAGTTACCAGATTGTTGTTGTTGCATGCTAGAAAGATTGTTATGTTGACCAATTAACTGTTGTGGCTGCTGTACACTCGAAAGCTTATTTTGCTGACCCATCAACCTCTGCTGTTGCTGCATGTCAGAGTAGTTATTCTGTTGCCCTATGAGCTGGTTTTGTTGCAAGTTTGTAGCATTTGCCTGTTGCCCCATTGGATTCTGCTGTGTTGGTTGTACTTGTTGCTGCCGTTGTCTTAAAACCGATTGCTGATGATTCATTAAAGGTTGTGACGACTGTGGTACACCAGGCTGTTGATTTTGTACAACTGAAGAGAGAGAAGATGTCGGCACCATTGCCGGTTGCATAACAGATTGTTGATGACCTGGCTGTAACAGATTCTGTTGCGGAATGTGCGATTGCATTTGTGATTGCAAAGGCTGCTGGAGTGTCTGCTTTGCCATTTGATGCAACTTCTGCTGATAAAGATAATTTTGCGTTTGTTGTTGCTGCTGCTGTTGCTGTTGCTGTTGCTGTTGGGGAGCAAGTTGTTGTCGTCCTTGTATCTGCTGCCGTTGATTTGCAAAATTACCGGGACCCATTGTATTCCCGACAGCATTTTGTTGAACACCAGACATGTTTTGTATGTTCTGCAAGTTCGAATTCTGACCAGCAACGTTTCCCATGGTGGATTGCTGTAAACCGCTGCCAGGTGGCAATGCAGATTGCATTCCAGCTGAAACAATATTACTATGCATGCTCTGAGACATCATTTGTTGTCCTGATTGAATATTATTAGATGGTGCGGAAATAGGAAGTTGCTGTCCTTGCTGCATCACTTGAGAACCTATGCATTTGGAAATAAACTTATTCCTAACAAAATCATATTTGTAAATCTTGTGGCATAACAATGAATGATAGCGTGTTATGAAGTACCTAGATCTGATGGGTTTACACTATTAGCGGCAGAGCTTGACTGCATGGCGTCTGGCATGGAATTCTGTGATCTATTTTCCATGGTCAACATCTTCAAAGATATCTTTCGCAGATAATCAGACTGCAAACCAGTAAATTATATGATTTTTAGGCCCCACAATACCTTATGGTATGGAGAAAAAAAATGACATCAGTTATACAAATATATTAATTAGCAACACTTTTATGCATGATGAAGTTATACCTCAAGCTTTGGAGGATTTGGAAAAAAAAATGATTTTTTTACTTTTGGCCCAAAATCTTTTCATCTTTTGCAATTTTAATGCACAAAATTTGTTTTTCTAATTTAACCGAAAACTTTTCATTATTTGCAATTCATCCTCACAACTTTTTTACTTTCAACTTTGGTCCCCTGTACTTTTCATCTTTCGCACATTTTCGTATCGTTCTAAACTTTGCAAGTTAACACGGCACAACGTGCGTGTGTGGTTCAACGTTTTTATGTTTCGCCCAAAATTTTGCGAGTTAACACGGCGCAACGTGCATGTGTGGTTCAACATATTTACGTCTATTTTTTAAGTCTATTTTTTCCTGTTTGACAGGTTCGTCGCAACTCGCGGGTCCTAGATCGACTCCGTGTTGGTGGTCGCTAGTGGTGGTGATGCAGTTTCGCGTGCGATCAAATGGCTCAAAAGCGTAATGATTAATCAAAGACGATAAACGAACCAAAGGTTCAAGAACAACGTTCTTTTCTATTAAAATTCAATCAAAACTAACTAAACAATAACCCTAGAGATCCTATTTATATGTATATATATATATATATAGAGGAAGGTTAACGTACATTACGGCTTAACGTACTTCACGTACGACAGGTAATTACGCACGTTCATTTTAAAATCACGCACGTTATAACTCAAAAATCCAAAATCACGCATGTTGAAACACAATAATTACGCATATTGAAAACATTAATCACGCATGTTATAGAACAAATCACGCACGTTGTTGTACGTGAAGTACGTTAAGCCATAATGTACGATATACTTTTTCTATATATATATATATAATACATTATACACACACACATAGCATAAAGAAGACGGCAAACCTGGCTTGTGGCCGCGGTATAAATCTTCTCTTCAAACCTCACAGCTATTTTCTTAAGTTCCTGTAGTCCCTCATTCCCAGAGAATGGAAGATGCCTCTTCAAGGTATCCATTCTACACATGATCAACTTGTGTCAGCCAAAATGATGTATATATTAGCAATAAGTTCAGCTTGTACACATCTTTTTACAAATTAAAAGAATGCAGAGAAACAGTCGCATCAAGCAATTGACACTCAAGGAGGTCAGCAATCAGCATAATAAAATTCTTGTAAGTATAAGAATATAGCAAGTACACACATCTTGTTCACGATCCTTTGTCGTGAATCTGCTTGCAGCTGAGCCCTCCAATCACCAGATTCCATGGAGGGGTCAACAACACCGCTACTTGCACCTTGAGTAGGCCTCCAATTATTCGAATCCATCTTCTATTCAATGATCGATTGCAATCCTAATACGACAGCCAAAAAAATTAACAATAAGAAATAATTTAGTAAAGATGAATGTTCCTTCTTTGCACAAGTACAATTTACTGATACACAGTGTTAACACATGCAGTCAATCAGTCGTTCCATTACTAGAAGGCATTGAAACCTATTACTGCGGCTTATTTACTTGCATAAAACTATTATTTATTAAATTGAAAAATCAGTGCAATGAAGATACAAAGGGACTAGGGTGCACAAATTGGTCAAAATTTGCGTTTGAGCAAGCAAAATAAGTTGTGTTTAAAACATATTAGTCATCATAATAGACAAGTGAACATACACTTAACCTTAGCAGACAAAATTACATGGATGTTTGATGTTTCAAATGTACTAACTAATGCCTGACTATTTGGCTTATCATATGAAGCATGAACCTGTTTAAGTTTAAGGAACGCCAAAAAAAAGTTGTATAAATGCCATGTTACTGTCACAGCATATGACTTATTTGTGTACATAGAAACTGCTCGAAGAAAAGAGTTACAATTTTGATTTGAGATGTACAAAAAGTAAGTATCCAGATAGCAACCACTCACTTTATCATCTTGAGTTCAAGTTTCAAGTATTCCAATGCTTCCAAGTTCCAACACCAGAAAAAAGATATGAAACACAAATACTTGGACATCTTAACCATATAGCAACACAAAATGCAATATTCTAATTCAGGCTTTCGAAGTAATTAAGGTTACGATGAGGTTTTTTTCTCTCATCTCCTACCAATCTAATTCATGTATACTGGTCCCACCTTCTCTAACTATCATCTTCTTTATCATGAGTTTCATGAATATTCTCCTTCCTATATTTTTATTTTGGATTTTAATAACCATAACCTTAAAGGGCTATGATTAAGAGGTAGTTTTCCATTACAACTATAAGATGGTTCATTGTAACAAATGCTTTCATCCAATCACATTCATCCTCCTCTTAACTCTGAAGCAACTATCATCCCGTAAATCAATCCAGTGGCTGGAAGTCACACTCTTAACGATACTTTTTTACAACTGTGGTTATCGTACTTTTGTACTTGTTAACTTTCTTATTGCTTCAAAGCAGCCTCTCTATCCTTACAGAAGTAAGGCTTTGCCACAGTTTTACTACATAAATGATCAAACATATCATGGATCTATGTCTGTGTAAGCCACAAATAAGTACTTTCCAAATATATCAAACACAAAAGCCAGGTAACACATCCACTTCCAATTCAAGTTGCTCCTCGAATCCTACACTTTGAACTTCGAAATCGATATTCATGATAACTAATGTAGATAAACATTCCATACATAACTAGTAACCTAAAATCAAATCAGCATCAATTTAACATAAAAATCAACTCAACTTTTCAATCAACAATAACACGATTTAACAGATTAACACAGTTATAAACTTATAATCGTGCATAAAAGTGATCAACAAAAGCCTATATACGACACAGATGTCTAATTCTCGGAGCTAGGGTTTCGGTAATCGTTATTCTCCGTTTCTATCTGAAATTAAAACTACAAGCATTTAAAAGTAAACGATCGAGTGTACGGAATTGAACCGGATTGTGTGTGTGATCGGATGCTCGGAGTTAAGTAGAGTTACCGGAGACCGGAGATATGAACGGTGATCGGAAATTTGACGAGACGGCGATCGGAATCGGTTGGAAGACAGAAATTGGGATTTTGAGATTACTTAACAATGCATACAAACGAAGCACTATATATAATTATTATAGTCATTAGTCAACCTAACAAATCTAAATTTTTAGTAATTCAAAAATAATGCCAATAATCCATAAAACAATTGGATTGGGAGGTGGAAAGGTTTACCCACTGGTTTATGTCCGGTAGGTCTTAGGGTCGAATCTTACGGGGGGTGAACTGTGGCACCGGTTCAAACTGGCAATAATATGCAAACCGCGGGATTCCTACTCGAGACCTAGGTGATCAAAGGCCAAAGGCCTAACCAGGTGATCTAGCCATTCAAAAATAATAATGATTATAAACCATGGGTTGAACAATTGCTGTGGATAACCCGTTGGACATAGACAAAGACATGTTGGTTCTATGCGCAAGCATTATGTCACGGAGTAAACTTCTGACTCACGTGTAGCAACTTAGACTTGATCTAAGTTAAGCTATGTGCCCCAACGATGTCGTGTTTTGAGTGATTCAAGTGATGGTTGCAAGTTGTGTATACAAAGAAACAACTTAGTATTGATTACAAGATGTTTACAAAGGAGAGTTTACAAGTACAAGTGTGGTAACTTGCTAAGATGTTGGGTGATCTCCAAATGAGACCCCATCACCTATTTATACTAGTCTTAAGCTAGTTCTAGAGAATTCTTTATCTAGAGATTTCCTTACATAATATCTTGGATATTTCTAGGCTAATTTTTATGGGTTATTCTAGAGAATTCCATGGCCTAGAATGACCTAGATGATCCTTGCATCATCCTTGAAAGTTCCAGCGATCTTCCAGCCTATTCTAGCCCCTTCAAAGCTGATCTAGAATGTTCCGATGGTGTCGAGAAGTTCCAGCAACTGGTAGGCCATTCCGGAAACTTCCGGGCAGCCCTAGACACCTCTTTAGTGTTCCGGAATCTTCCGGAACTTGCGAAAAAAGTTTTGTATTTAGGCGGATCGTGACATTCTCCCCCACCTAAATTCACGACGCCCTCGTCGTGTCGCTTACGTGGTCTTTTCTTTGTTCTCACGATCTGCATGGCGGATAAGGTTTTGCCTCGGTGCCTTGTATCCGTCTCCATGGGTGCCGTGTGAACCTCCTTGTCCTTGATGAGGTACAAGGTGTTGAGGAATGCATCGGGGATGGCGTTGGACCTATTGAAAAAAGCCAACCCGAGCACAATTTTGTAGTCATCCATGGGAACGACTGAGAAAGTAATTTTGCCCTTCCATGTCCCGATCTTGGCTTTGGCGTCATAGGTTACGCCTTCGATTGACTTAGGTTCCCCGCCAACAGCCTTCATCATTAGTCCTTCTTTGGAAGTGATCCGCAAACCAAGTCTTTTGGCCTCGTCCCGGGTAATAAAATTGTGACTGGCTCCGGTATCGATTAAGGCTTTTGCTTGTTCTCCGTTAATCTCAAGAGTTACGAACCGAAGACCTTTTGGCTCTCCATTTGAATGACTAACCTTGGCTTTTCTTGAGGGGTCCTGAACCATTTTTAACGGCTTCCTTTGGGTTAAACTTAAAGCATTGAGGACTTGAAGTTGCATTGCCCCTAGACGAGCCTCCTCGCTACCCTCAGCTTCATCATCTTCAGTCCTAATGAGGGCTGTTAACTTAGACTTCTTTGGACAATCGCGTGCATCGTGCGACCCTTCGCAAATGAAGCATCCTCTCCTTGCGGACTGGTTGTTGTTATATCTTGGGGGTTTTGGACCTTCCGTCCTTCGAGTGTAACTTGGTTTTGCTCCCCCACCTATGTCGTCATCAGGTTCTTCGACAACGGGTTTAATTGGACGTTTTTCCTTAAGATCGATCAAGCTTTCAGCTATGGCGATTGCTGTAGCTAAATCTTGAACGTTGCGACGGTCTAATTCTGTTCTAGCCCAATATTGTAACCCGTCGAGGAAGTAGAAAAGGGAATCCTTTTCCGACAGATCAGGGATTTCAAGGACAAGTGTTGTGAATTCTTTGACATAGTCCTTGAGAGTTCCGGTATGCTTGAGCTTTCTCAATTTGCTCCTAGCTTCATGCTCGGCATTGACCGGGTAGAATTGTTTCTTTAGTTCTTGGACAAATTCAGCCCAAGTGTTAATAGTGCACGTACCTTTGGTGATGTCCGTGTATCGACGTCTCCACCATAGTGCTGCTGTGTCTTTTAGGTATATGCTGGCCGTCTTGATTTTGGTGGCATCGTCCTTGATTTGCACTCCACCCAAGTATTGTTCCATCTCCCATACGAAGTCGTCAACCGCTCGTGCTTCTCTTTTGCCAAGGAACGGAGATGGTTTTGGGATCTCCACCCTAGGAGTGAAGAGATCGGTGTTGGCTGAATGCACAACTACTTGTTTATTTTCCTTCACTTTTGCTTCTAGGTCCAAGAAGCTGTGGTGACAATCTCGAATACTATTCTCCACCTCATTTCGTAGCTTCGACATTTCCTCCTTGAACAATGTCGTAAGCTCGTGACGCCAAACTCCCATGAGAGACTTGACGTCGTCTTTGAAAGTTTCGAAATCAGTTTCCAACGCTTGTACTCGTTGGAATGCAAGATCGAGTTGCGCACCCAATTCAGTGACCGCGACCTCGGTGTCACAAATGCGCTTGTCATATGTTGCCTCTCGTTCTTTCTTAGTGGTGCGTCTTTCATCGCCTTTTGTTTCGGTTGCCATCCCGAATGAATCGTCCCGCTCTGATACCACTTGTCACGGAGTAAACTTCTGACTCACGTGTAGCAACTTAGACTTGATCTAAGTTAAGCTATGTGCCCCAACGATGTCGTGTTTTGAGTGATTCAAGTGATGGTTGCAAGTTGTGTATACAAAGAAACAACTTAGTATTGATTACAAGATGTTTACAAAGGAGAGTTTACAAGTACAAGTGTGGTAACTTGCTAAGATGTTGGGTGATCTCCAAATGAGACCCCATCACCTATTTATACTAGTCTTAAGCTAGTTCTAGAGAATTCTTTATCTAGAGATTTCCTTACATAATATCTTGGATATTTCTAGGCTAATTTTTATGGGTTATTCTAGAGAATTCCATGGCCTAGAATGACCTAGATGATCCTTGCATCATCCTTGAAAGTTCCAGCGATCTTCCAGCCCATTCTAGCCCCTTCAAAGCTGATCTAGAATGTTCCGATGGTGTCGAGAAGTTCCAGCAACTGGTAGGCCATTCCGGAAACTTCCGGGCAGCCCTAGACACCTCTTTAGTGTTCCGGAATCTTCCGGAACTTGCGAAAAAAGTTTTGTATTTAGGCGGATCGTGACATTCTCCCCCACCTAAATTCACGACGCCCTCGTCGTGTCGCTTACGTGGTCTTTTCTTTGTTCTCACGATCTGCATGGCGGATAAGGTTTTGCCTCGGTGCCTTGTATCCGTCTCCATGGGTGCCGTGTGAACCTCCTTGTCCTTGATGAGGTACAAGGTGTTGAGGAATGCATCGGGGATGGCGTTGGACCTATTGAAAAAAGCCAACCCGAGCACAATTTTGTAGTCGTCCATGGGAACGACTGAGAAAGTAATTTTGCCCTTCCATGTCCCGATCTTGGCTTTGGCGTCATAGGTTACGCCTTCGATTGACTTAGGTTCCCCGCCAACAGCCTTCATCATTAGTCCTTCTTTGGAAGTGATCCGCAAACCAAGTCTTTTGGCCTCGTCCCGGGTAATAAAATTGTGACTGGCTCCGGTATCGATTAAGGCTTTTGCTTGTTCTCCGTTAATCTCAAGAGTTACGAACCGAAGACCTTTTGGCTCTCCATTTGAATGACTAACCTTGGCTTTTCTTGAGGGGTCCTGAACCATTTTTAACGGCTTCCTTTGGGTTAAACTTAAAGCATTGAGGACTTGAAGTTGCATTGCCCCTAGACGAGCCTCCTCGCTACCCTCAGCTTCATCATCTTCAGTCCTAATGAGGGCTGTTAACTTAGACTTCTTTGGACAATCGCGTGCATCGTGCGACCCTTCGCAAATGAAGCATCCTCTCCTTGCGGACTGGTTGTTGTTATATCTTGGGGGTTTTGGACCTTCCGTCCTTCGAGTGTAACTTGGTTTTGCTCCCCCACCTATGTCGTCATCAGGTTCTTCGACAACGGGTTTAATTGGACGTTTTTCCTTAAGATCGATCAAGCTTTCAGCTATGGCGATTGCTGTAGCTAAATCTTGAACGTTGCGACGGTCTAATTCTGTTCTAGCCCAATATTGTAACCCGTCGAGGAAGTAGAAAAGGGAATCCTTTTCCGACAGATCAGGGATTTCAAGGACAAGTGTTGTGAATTCTTTGACATAGTCCTTGAGAGTTCCGGTATGCTTGAGCTTTCTCAATTTGCTCCTAGCTTCATGCTCGGCATTGACCGGGTAGAATTGTTTCTTTAGTTCTTGGACAAATTCAGCCCAAGTGTTAATAGTGCACGTACCTTTGGTGATGTCCGTGTATCGACGTCTCCACCATAGTGCTGCTGTGTCTTTTAGGTATATGCTGGCCGTCTTGATTTTGGTGGCATCGTCCTTGATTTGCACTCCACCCAAGTATTGTTCCATCTCCCATACGAAGTCGTCAACCGCTCGTGCTTCTCTTTTGCCAAGGAACGGAGATGGTTTTGGGATCTCCACCCTAGGAGTGAAGAGATCGGTGTTGGCTGAATGCACAACTACTTGTTTATTTTCCTTCACTTTTGCTTCTAGGTCCAAGAAGCTGTGGTGACAATCTCGAATACTATTCTCCACCTCATTTCGTAGCTTCGACATTTCCTCCTTGAACAATGTCGTAAGCTCGTGACGCCAAACTCCCATGAGAGACTTGACGTCGTCTTTGAAAGTTTCGAAATCAGTTTCCAACGCTTGTACTCGTTGGAATGCAAGATCGAGTTGCGCACCCAATTCAGTGACCGCGACCTCGGTGTCACAAATGCGCTTGTCATATGTTGCCTCTCGTTCTTTCTTAGTGGTGCGTCTTTCATCGCCTTTTGTTTCGGTTGCCATCCCGAATGAATCGTCCCGCTCTGATACCACTTGTCACGGAGTAAACTTCTGACTCACGTGTAGCAACTTAGACTTGATCTAAGTTAAGCTATGTGCCCCAACGATGTCGTGTTTTGAGTGATTCAAGTGATGGTTGCAAGTTGTGTATACAAAGAAACAACTTAGTATTGATTACAAGATGTTTACAAAGGAGAGTTTACAAGTACAAGTGTGGTAACTTGCTAAGATGTTGGGTGATCTCCAAATGAGACCCCATCACCTATTTATACTAGTCTTAAGCTAGTTCTAGAGAATTCTTTATCTAGAGATTTCCTTACATAATATCTTGGATATTTCTAGGCTAATTTTTATGGGTTATTCTAGAGAATTCCATGGCCTAGAATGACCTAGATGATCCTTGCATCATCCTTGAAAGTTCCAGCGATCTTCCAGCCCATTCTAGCCCCTTCAAAGCTGATCTAGAATGTTCCGATGGTGTCGAGAAGTTCCAGCAACTGGTAGGCCATTCCGGAAACTTCCGGGCAGCCCTAGACACCTCTTTAGTGTTCCGGAATCTTCCGGAACTTGCGAAAAAAGTTTTGTATTTAGGCGGATCGTGACATTCTCCCCCACCTAAATTCACGACGCCCTCGTCGTGTCGCTTACGTGGTCTTTTCTTTGTTCTCACGATCTGCATGGCGGATAAGGTTTTGCCTCGGTGCCTTGTATCCGTCTCCATGGGTGCCGTGTGAACCTCCTTGTCCTTGATGAGGTACAAGGTGTTGAGGAATGCATCGGGGATGGCGTTGGACCTATTGAAAAAAGCCAACCCGAGCACAATTTTGTAGTCGTCCATGGGAACGACTGAGAAAGTAATTTTGCCCTTCCATGTCCCGATCTTGGCTTTGGCGTCATAGGTTACGCCTTCGATTGACTTAGGTTCCCCGCCAACAGCCTTCATCATTAGTCCTTCTTTGGAAGTGATCCGCAAACCAAGTCTTTTGGCCTCGTCCCGGGTAATAAAATTGTGACTGGCTCCGGTATCGATTAAGGCTTTTGCTTGTTCTCCGTTAATCTCAAGAGTTACGAACCGAAGACCTTTTGGCTCTCCATTTGAATGACTAACCTTGGCTTTTCTTGAGGGGTCCTGAACCATTTTTAACGGCTTCCTTTGGGTTAAACTTAAAGCATTGAGGACTTGAAGTTGCATTGCCCCTAGACGAGCCTCCTCGCTACCCTCAGCTTCATCATCTTCAGTCCTAATGAGGGCTGTTAACTTAGACTTCTTTGGACAATCGCGTGCATCGTGCGACCCTTCGCAAATGAAGCATCCTCTCCTTGCGGACTGGTTGTTGTTATATCTTGGGGGTTTTGGACCTTCCGTCCTTCGAGTGTAACTTGGTTTTGCTCCCCCACCTATGTCGTCATCAGGTTCTTCGACAACGGGTTTAATTGGACGTTTTTCCTTAAGATCGATCAAGCTTTCAGCTATGGCGATTGCTGTAGCTAAATCTTGAACGTTGCGACGGTCTAATTCTGTTCTAGCCCAATATTGTAACCCGTCGAGGAAGTAGAAAAGGGAATCCTTTTCCGACAGATCAGGGATTTCAAGGACAAGTGTTGTGAATTCTTTGACATAGTCCTTGAGAGTTCCGGTATGCTTGAGCTTTCTCAATTTGCTCCTAGCTTCATGCTCGGCATTGACCGGGTAGAATTGTTTCTTTAGTTCTTGGACAAATTCAGCCCAAGTGTTAATAGTGCACGTACCTTTGGTGATGTCCGTGTATCGACGTCTCCACCATAGTGCTGCTGTGTCTTTTAGGTATATGCTGGCCGTCTTGATTTTGGTGGCATCGTCCTTGATTTGCACTCCACCCAAGTATTGTTCCATCTCCCATACGAAGTCGTCAACCGCTCGTGCTTCTCTTTTGCCAAGGAACGGAGATGGTTTTGGGATCTCCACCCTAGGAGTGAAGAGATCGGTGTTGGCTGAATGCACAACTACTTGTTTATTTTCCTTCACTTTTGCTTCTAGGTCCAAGAAGCTGTGGTGACAATCTCGAATACTATTCTCCACCTCATTTCGTAGCTTCGACATTTCCTCCTTGAACAATGTCGTAAGCTCGTGACGCCAAACTCCCATGAGAGACTTGACGTCGTCTTTGAAAGTTTCGAAATCAGTTTCCAACGCTTGTACTCGTTGGAATGCAAGATCGAGTTGCGCACCCAATTCAGTGACCGCGACCTCGGTGTCACAAATGCGCTTGTCATATGTTGCCTCTCGTTCTTTCTTAGTGGTGCGTCTTTCATCGCCTTTTGTTTCGGTTGCCATCCCGAATGAATCGTCCCGCTCTGATACCACTTGTCACGGAGTAAACTTCTGACTCACGTGTAGCAACTTAGACTTGATCTAAGTTAAGCTATGTGCCCCAACGATGTCGTGTTTTGAGTGATTCAAGTGATGGTTGCAAGTTGTGTATACAAAGAAACAACTTAGTATTGATTACAAGATGTTTACAAAGGAGAGTTTACAAGTACAAGTGTGGTAACTTGCTAAGATGTTGGGTGATCTCCAAATGAGACCCCATCACCTATTTATACTAGTCTTAAGCTAGTTCTAGAGAATTCTTTATCTAGAGATTTCCTTACATAATATCTTGGATATTTCTAGGCTAATTTTTATGGGTTATTCTAGAGAATTCCATGGCCTAGAATGACCTAGATGATCCTTGCATCATCCTTGAAAGTTCCAGCGATCTTCCAGCCCATTCTAGCCCCTTCAAAGCTGATCTAGAATGTTCCGATGGTGTCGAGAAGTTCCAGCAACTGGTAGGCCATTCCGGAAACTTCCGGGCAGCCCTAGACACCTCTTTAGTGTTCCGGAATCTTCCGGAACTTGCGAAAAAAGTTTTGTATTTAGGCGGATCGTGACAATTAGCATGCTTATCCACATTCTTTGATAAGACGAGCAGATCTGTTAGTCGCAGAGTAGATCTCCCTTCCATAGGGTCTACCTTGTTGCCCGTCTAACTTCTGTTTGCAATTAAGAAAGGGGTGGCGACACAGCTTGTGTAACAACCCGCATCTTTGAAGTCAAAATCAAAGGAAGAAAAGATTACTAAATACGACCTGTCACTACTTGCTTAATTATTGATTGTACTCTTTGACTTAGTAATCGATACTCTAATTTATGTTACTTTAGTTGTATTATGTGGAGTAAATGCTAATAATCGCAATTTAATCGCTAATCTATTTAACGTTAATCGCATCGCAATCGCATCGCAACGTGAATCGCATGTTCTGAATATTGTTTTACGTGTGTGTGCTATCTATGTGTTACTTGTGCATGTTGTTATATGTGTGTGGTGATTAATCGAAAACGCAATCGCAACTCTATCGCAACGCTATCTCATCGCGAACTGGAAACGCAAGGTTAATTATGTTGTTGTATGTTGGTTATGTTATTTGTGTAACTATTATTTAAATATATCGTATCGCTTAATCGACACTCGCTTAAACGCATCACAACGCTCAACGCACGAAACGAAGCATCGAAATCCAACTCACTCGAACCATCCGATCAAAGGACTATTCGATCAAATGGTCATCCGTCCGGATGACCATCCGATCGGATTGCCCTCCGATCGCACCATTACACCGCCTCTTCTCTCCTCTCACCTATAAATAGCACCTGTCACATCAATGTTCATGTGATGTGACAGCTCTTGTTCGACCAGCACACTCTTGGCCTATTTTCTCTCGATTTCTCGCAATTCTTGTAAGTTTCCTTCTCAGATATTGTACTTCTATCATCTACACACACTTTCCCAACTGATTTCCACTTTTCTTCCATGATCTTAACTTTCTACTCAAAACCGATAGAATCGGAGCTCATTCAGGCCTTCCACTCATTCTCTAGTGAAGTGTCGGTCTGAGAACTGATTCCTATCGACGAGATAACCGACTTAGCGGGTTGACATGAACAATTGCCATCCGATCGAACGACGATCCGATCGGATGACTTATGGTCTCCAACACTTAAACATTTTGCTAAACTTCAAAGAATTATCAGTTTCCAACGAATAGTCATCCGATCGGATGACCATCCGATCGAATGACTATTCTACTAGGAGATTGAGATCTTTGAATTCTCTCGCTTGAACGGATCGCCATCCGAGCGAACGACCATCCGACCGGACGACCGTTCGACCGGACGACCTGAAAGGTAGAGATACTTCTCTTTTATTAAAATGCTACAACGAAAACTTCAAAGTCACATCATACACAAACACATCCATTCCAAATGGATTACCCTCCGACCTAATGGCCATCCGTCCGGAAGGTCATCCGATCGGATGACACTTCGTCACTCAGTTCACGCGACACCGTTTAATGCACTGTTCATCGCTTATGCTATCGTTCTGTAATCAGGCTAACTTTCCAGCGCTCCCTACAATCCAATCCAAGATTGTGTTTATTCATTAAGCACGATTTGTGAGTATACTCGAACCCTTTTGCTTTACGCACTTTTGGGTGTTACATACGTTACTTATTCAATCACAATCGACACACAACTCAAACATTTTTATACGCTGACCGTTATCATATGTTATACGTGTTACTCGATGAATGCTTGTATGTTATGTTTACACAGTGATTGTTGCCTGACACCTTAGCAACTGTCACACTCTGGCTTTTGCAGAAGCGTGGATTATTTTGGTGTGACTTCTTAATACCATAGCAACAACCATAACAATGCTATATGAATAAAAACACAAGATATTCATCCATTCATTAAGTTTTATAATACCACAACATAATTGTCTTGAAACAACTACCCAAATCAAGTTACATCCATGACTTGTTAAATTAAAATGAGTTCACAAAAGACTCAACAAAAGACCTTAAACAAAACGGGGTTTGGAGACATGTGACCCGTCCAGGCAAGGGTTACACCTCCCAAACCCTACACCCCTGGATGACATCTTTATTTAATATGCAGCTTAATGTGCATCACCTGCCAGATCCGTTCAATTCCCTGAAATACATGTAGTTTGAAAAATCAACAAAAAGTTGAGCGAGTTCATGTGTATGTGAGTATGTATAATCCTTTGTAAACGATGTATGTATAAAAGTCCCTGGTATGTAGCAATAAGGAATAAAAAGAGATCACCAATGGTTTGCAAGGCCATTGATATGTGTAAAGTGATGTAGGAAGACTCAAACCTAGCAAATTTGTACCGGGCCTCGGCTGTAAGACACAATCACCACTATGGGCCGCCTCGGCCTCATGGGTGTGGGCTCGCTACACCCAAATAGATCTATCACTCATGTCACTCGGTCCTATGACGAGGATTAATGGCCTTTAGTAGCCGCCTACCCACTCACATGATTTAACGGTGTATGAAAGTCCCTCCTTAAGCTAACCATACCATGTATAAAAATGTCTGTACAATTGTAACATGTATTCCACCCCCGAAGTTATAAAAACTGAAAACAGTTAAGAGAAAAGGGGGACATGAACTCACAGAAGTGCGTCTCCTGTATCGTACTCAAATCTTCGGTCTCGTCAGCAAATACGACCCCCTACAATGTACTAATGTCTATTAGACGAACGGGTCGTGCCTTGCTTTTGTATGTCGGGTTTGAGTTACGTTACTTTGTTATTGTTCCAAGTCATAACTTCTTGTTAAAATAATAATAATTATTTTAACTTAAGTTTTATTTTTAGGATTTCGGAATAATAGTCAGGCAACTATTTCGTGTTCATACTTCTCAAGTAGTTTATATGTGTATTTCCTTCCCAAGGATGGGGGTATTTATACATGTATTTTGGTGGTTCCGAAAATAATATATTTTTAAACTCCACTTAGAAAAAATATATTTAACACATTTGTCGAAAATGTGTATTCCCAAAATATATATATTTTTCCCAAAAATAATATATTTTCATTCTTTGTGTCCAAATAATATTTACTCAAAATATATTCGTAAAAGTATTCCCGGAATTATAAAACGTGATGGCATTTTGCTAAGTTACATTATTTTGCCCTAAATAATATAACTAGTTCACAAAATAACGAATAATCACACAAGCGTTATAGTATTAAAATATATATATTTATCAATTTTTATTTCAGAAAGTCAACCTCCGACACTTGTATTTTGTTACAAAAATTATGGCGAAGTTTATATTCGAAACACAAGTTATAAAATATACTTGTAACATTTTCTTGGAAAAATATTTTCTAAGTCTTGGAATTTTTAGAAAATTTCGCCAGAGTTTCCCCTAAAAACGGAGGTGTCCATGCTTACTAGTATATCGTTTTCTTTTTAAAATCAATCAACAATCATCAACAATCAATCTTTACATTACCAAGAGCAAAAATATATGGGTTACACACTAATCATGAACTTGATACATTTCGAAAACGCGTAGTAACTTGGTAATGCTTTTATTGGACTTAGTTACCTTCCAAAGCGTATTTATTTCTTTAAAAATCATTCTCTTAAAATAATTTAGTGTTTACAACTTGTAAACAATTTTTACAAAAATAAAACTCTTGAACTCTTCTTGAAAATAAAATATTCTCATACTTGTCTTATTTCTAAAAATGGTGTAAGTGTTTGTAATAGTCATGATTTTCCAAAAACCGCTTCTCTAACTTGGTTTATTTACAAAAATCCTTCGTAAAGTTCGGATCAACATGATCATCCATCAACTTGTTCACTTATATTTTAAGAAAAATTCAAGTTCATGATTAAACTAGAAGGTGGTTATTTCTTGTAGCACATAACCACTTTCTAATCTTATTAAATCATACTTCTAAATATTATTTAACAAGATCCATATGGTGATTAACACCACACAATCAAGAATCATCATAAAATTAACAACATGTTCACAACAACATCATACTATCAACATTTCATCTTCAAGTAAACTTTTATGTTCAAGTTTCTTGTTTAACCCCTTTTAGTGTTCTTGTTCTTTAGTGTTTTGAACATACTTAACATACTACAATCTTTTGATCATAAAACAAGATGAACAAGGGTGTAACAAGGAACTTACTACTAGCATAAAGGATAGGGATGATTCTAATGAAGAAGATGATGAAAAATGATGGTGAAAAAGCAAGAAACAAAGCCCCTTGAATCTCCACAAGTTGCAAGCTCCTTTAATCCTTCTTCTACACTTGAATGAAGCTTAGAATGGATGAAGATGGTGATGCTAAAGTGGTGCTGATGGGGGCAGTTAAGGGAGCCGAGAGAGGGAGGAAGAGAGAGTGAAGTGAGGGAGTGATGGTGTGAACTATTTGAGAAGATATGAGGAATGGTGTGGTGATCATGCACCATACTTATAATCATCCTACATCATATTTTGTTCACCTCCATAAGCAAACAATCAAATAAAATATAAAATAACATCTCATGGGCATGGGGGGTGGGTCCCTTGGGACCGAAATCGGTTAGGGGGAGGTTAAGGTAAAGATTTTGTAACTAAATGGTTAAAGGTTAGTTAGAATTCAAGTACAAAATTCCATATGTTTGTTAGTTGCCTTTTAGTGGGTGTTAGGGTGTTCGGGGATCATGACAAGCCAAGAAATAAATAAACAATGTGTTTGGCAAAATTTAGTGTCCCGGGTAATGTCCGGTTATCCAGTTAGATACTGTTTCGTTAAAGTGTTTAATTATTCCTAAAAGTGTCTTTCATATATATTTTTGTAACACAATTAATCCCCGACACTTAGGAAAGTATACAGGACCATTCTGCCATATTTTTGCACTTTATTAGTATGTCACAATGCTGAATTTTATTAATAAATGCAGAATTCTGCACTTAAAGTGTGTTTTAGGCACTTCCCGGCACTATAACTATCACCTAGTGACGCAGTTTTATGGTCCTCACTTCCCTACACTCCATGCTAGTGTAGTAACTTATCCCTGGCTCATACTAGGCCTTAGAAACACTGTCTGTCTATTGCTGGCATTGTCAGCATATTTCTAAATTATCCGTTTAGTGTGCTAACTGTGCTTTGTGCATCAAGTATGTCACTAATGTTTGTGTGTAATATATGGAGTGACAGTATGAGATATGATGCATATTTATGTATGATACAAAAATCATAAAGCAGTTTAAATTGTCAGTTGTAATTAAGCACGGTCATTAAGCACATAATTAAAATTAATTAATTGTACGGTAGCTGTAATTGTGAGGGTTATCACAGCAACGATAGTACTATAGTTTGGACTCAGCACTTGTCGTGGACAGGGGATGTTAAGGGTTTTACTTCACGTGTCACAATGGTGATATGTGTTGCGCATTCTACAACTCACATTCATGTCTGTGCATATTTCATTGTCGATAACCTGCTAGCTTCACTTTTCAACATGTTACATGCTGGTTATGCGTAAACCAATTTCGCTATCTATTATACTATTAAACTTGTATGCTCACCTTTACACTATGTGTATTGACCTCTATTTTAACGTATGTGACATGTGTTTAGGATGTTGTGCTTGCTAGCTTTTGTATAATCAAGTTAGGAAGAGTCTAGAAACAAACAATTCAATTATGATTTGTCGGAACAATATTTTATTGGTCTTTGAGAACTATTTGTCTGTAATAACTATGTTTACTTGATATGTTACGGCATGGGACGTAATGTTTAAATATTTGGTAATTATTAGTGGTTATGGAATCTCTTGGGCAACCTGTTTCGCTCAGTGCCTCACCCCGATGTTTCTGCCATCAGTTGGGGTGTGATTGTGACAACTGGCACCAAACCGGTAATTTCCGTACACTTTAATTATTATTTAATGACTGCAATTATGTGCTTAAATGTCAACATTGCCTGATTACATATTATACAAGTGAATTCATGCACGTTTTATACTACAAGAATTACTTTATGCATTATTGAACAGCATTGCGTCAGAAATACTAGTAAACTCACCGGTAAGACACATTGTGTCAACGAATCTGCAGAAAGCAGTCAGACAAAAGAATTAGGGCCTAGGTGTAGGTCCAACGACAAGAATACATTAAAACCCAAGAATACATACAAGGGTTAACATATAGACATTCCGGAAGCTAGAATATGCACTTAAAAGCACCCGAAACGCACTTTAAGTGCATAATTTTACAAAATTCAGTTATAATCAGCTTTTTAACACATAAATATTGTGCAGAATTCATGTTTTATTATCCAGAATACCCTCCTAAGTGTTGGGGATTAAAAGGGTTACAAAAGGATACATAAAGGACACTAAACGGTGCAATCTACCACTTTAACGAACTGGTATTTAACCGAACAACCGGACATTACCCGGAACACAAAAATATTACTAGAAGCATTGTTTATTTATTTATTTTTAAGCTAGTTATAGTTCCCGAACACATAAACATGCTATATAAAGCATCCTACACGATAAACACTAGACATTTACCTTAAACCTTCCACTACTTACCATCAACTTACATTTTAACCCCCTCCCCCCTTATGTAACCGTCCCCAAAGGGACCCCACTCAAAGATTTTTCTAAATCTTATAAAATCCCTTCATAATCTCTTCTTGGGATTATGTAGATTATGTTTGTACTATCTTGGACACTATAACCATTGTGTAAAAGGGATTAGGAGTTTATATATCGGATAAGATCACTCATCATCTCAACACACTCTCCTTCCTTCTCCCTCTACACCTCTCGGCCGCCCCCTCATCACCACACCACCACCATTTTCTTTCAAGCTCCATCCAATCCAAGGACTTCACAAGGTGCAACAAGGTAAGTAACGAAGCTTGGGATTCACGGAACTTGAAGGACCTCATTCGTTTGCTTTTATCCAACCATTTTGTCATCTCCAAGTTCTAGTATTCTTCCCTAGCTTGAAGCTAGTGGTAAGGCTCTCTTGATCTTGTTTACTTCATATTTTGATTGGATAAAAGATATATTATGATGAAATAACTAGAACACTAAAAGACATACACATGAAACTTGAAACATAAAGCTTGTAATATGATGAAATAATGTTGAAATGATATTGTTTGATGCATGGATAATATTTGATAGTTGTTTACTAGAGCTGATGATGTTAATCTTCATATGACGCTTGCTAGGTTGTGATTAAACACATGATCTAGCAAGATTAGGAGATGATTATGTGTTTACACAAAGATGATCATCTCCTTGATTAAACATGAACTTGAAAGTAAAATAATTTTTCTTGAAAAATAATACACCAAGTGAACTAGTAATTTTGTAAATACAAGACTTGTGAATGATTTTTCTAAAAGAACCAAGTTCAAAATATGATTTTTAGAAGGTCTTAGTTATTACTTAAACCTACAGTATTTTATTAGAAAAATAAGTGTATAGACACTTATGAAACAAGAAAAATACAAAAGAAATATTTTTAGAAAAATCATATTACAAGTTGTAAAAGACTAAATCTTTCAAGAAAGTGATTTACAAATAAATAACCATGTTTTTGAGGGTAACTAAACCTACTAAATAACATGGTAAGTTACTACAAGTTTTTACAAAACTTCAAGTTCATGATGTAGTATGATTTACATGATCTAGGCTTATGGTAAGACTTGATTGTGTTGTTGATGTTAATGATGATTTAAAAGAAAATAAACACATGTTTTGAAAAAATGGGAAACCTCCATTTTTAGGGGAAACAATGTCAAAATTTTTTAAAAAATAAAGGTTTTTGAGAAACTTATTCCCTAAAAATGTATCTAAAAATATTTACCAAGGTTTTCCCTAATTTTTGTGTTAAGAAATGACGATTTCTTCAAGATTAAAAATTGATATTAAGTATGTATATTTTTGAGAAAAATATATATATTTATTGATCACCAAATTTTGTGCTAAGTGTATGTAGTATGTATTACATGTAATAGTGTATTAGGACTTGGAAATACACTAAATACTCCTAAGGAGTGAAGATACAAAAATACACATACAACATACTTAGACAAATACAAGAGAAAATAGTTATGAAAATATATTACTTGATAGAATAAATAACTTAGACAAGTTATGAACATGAAATGAAATTTTTGGACAAGATACATAATTCGGGTGAAAAATACAAGATACTTATATTTATTTTTGAGAAAATAATATAAGTAAGATACATAGTTAAAAATATAAATTATTTTTAACACAAGAAAACATATACAAAAGATAGTGACTTGTACTTGTGCGATACAAGTCCAGTGACTAACGTTAATAAAACCACGTTTAGGTCACGACGCTAGATAAGCAAAAACCGGTGAAGTTTACGACGCAGGAACGCAAAGTTGTGAGTTCATGCTCCCCCTTTTCTTTTAACTGTTTTCAGTTTTATAACTTTGGGGGTGAAATACATGTTACAAATATTACAATGTTTACAAATGGTATGATGGATACAAAAACAAGAAGCACTCTTGGTGATAACTAGTACCAAGTATGATGCGTTTTAAGGAATGATACAGGAATGATATGAGAAACCGTGTCACGAATAGGGCACCATAAGCACCATTAATCGTGTACATACTAAGACCGCAGAACAAAAGGTTAGATCTAATGCGTTTTCGGGCAGCCCCACTCTTGGTGATAACTAGTACCGAGTAGTGTTTTTGTGTCTCCGTCGTGAATCGACAACTAGAAAAATGCCTATGGTTTGGATGCTTCCTATGTCGTGTCACATGTTAATGGCCTTGCAACCCATTAACAACATGATACATACAAGAATACATGATTTATATGAGAATACTTGATTTATACAAGAATACATGATTTATACAAGAATACTTGATTTATACAAGAATACTGGATTTATACAAGAATACTTGATTTATACAAGATACATACCATGTTAATACTAAAAGACGGGTAAAGTACCGTTAGTGGTAAAAGTAACCCGGAAAATATTAGGATTTAAATAAATAATCCTAATATTTATTAAAAACCGGATAAGAACTTTCAAGAGATGAAATGGATAAAAGGCTCGAGTTAACGGAACTTAAAATAAAACGGGTTATAAGTCCCGGGACCCACCAAGTAACTAGGAATATCAACCTAGTTAGTTAGTGTCTTGACATAATAGAGCAAATATGGTTAAAATACCTTTTAAATAACTTGGTAAAGTATAGGGACCAAAGGTGACAAACTTGAAACAAGTTTGTATTAAATAAAACATTCAAACACCAAAACACACACTCTAAGTGTGTGTTCTGGTCGCAAATTACAGAGGAGCCAGGGAACTCCATGCTCAAACCCTAACTAGCAAAAATCAAGCAATTGAGAAGCCAAATCGACTCCAAATCGAAATCTAAGTTTAGATTAGTGATCACCTCAGTGAAAGGATCACAAGGTATGTCAAATTTGATCTCCTAGTTGCAACTCGAAATTTTGATGAAACATATCAAATCGAAATTTTGGCTTGCATGAATGTTGTTTGGATGAAATTAGAATAAAATAGTGCTAGGAATAAACCCTAGCCATTAGATTGTTGAAATTATGCTCAATACTCGAAAATTCCATAATCACCATTGAAGGTGTTAAGTGGGTGATGTAGAAGTATGAAAACACTAGGATTATGATAGTTGTACTAATGTAATTTGAACTCTATAAAGCAATTTCAGGTTTTGTTGATGTTAAAATTGATGTGAAATTGCCAAATTGATGTCAACCATGGTAAAGATAACTAGTTATGAACTAGTTGGTAAATATGTAAAACTATGCACACTAGGTGTTTGTTAAAATGCCTAAATGAAAACTAAAGTGCTGAAATTGTAAATGAAATGCGTGATTGCCAAACTCGATTTGTCCCGTATGATATGGGGTAATATGAATTCTAATCATGATGTTGATTTAAGTCAAATGGTATTTGTCATATGGATAACGGTAGTTAACTTTTAGAAAGTTAAACTAACCAATAATGAAGTCGAATGGTAGATTCGACATAAAATTTATAAGACGGAATAGTCGTAGCTAATAATGACTAAACTAACCGTCTTACAGATTATGATGATAGTTTGACTCAGGACAAGCTAGATGGAGGCTTGGGAGGAAGCGGGTCAAACGAAACAAGAAAGAAGAAAAGGCGTGACTTGGATACAAGGTAAGTTAAACTTACACCCCTTTTTTAATTACTATACACTTACTAGCGAAAATTGATCGTGATTAATGTTAAGTAATTGAAATACGATGATCCGGCATGATACAATGCAAGTCGAAAAGAATAAAAAGGTAGGAAATCATGAATTATGGTAAAAGGGGTAAAAAGGTAAATAAGTCATGTAATGACGAACAAATAAAAATGGTTTTGAGAAAAACGGGTTTAAAGGAAAACCAGGATAGGTTTAAAGGGATGAAATGGTAACTAAATTGTGACAACCCGAATATTTAAGGTTAGCACTATTGAAATCCCACAACCTTTGGCGTGTATCTTTACGTTTATTTTCCTATCTCGTGCACCATTAAATGGTTATGTGTGTATGGTTGGTTAACCATACATGAAACCATTACACGTTTATATGTGTGGTTTACTTAATTTAGGAAACTAACTAAATTGAGCCGCGGAATTACTCGACACACGTGGGTCGTGTGTTTACTTGGCACACTTGGGCCTGAGGCCACATCTCATATCACTCTCCTCGGCCCATGTACGTTTAATTATAACACACTTATGCATGGGCCTTGTAAGGCCCAAATGAAGCTTAGAAGTTGGGCCGGCCTTTGCTGGAATTGTATTTACACGCACACATACAAAGAATTGCGTGTGATCTTCATAATTTTGCATTAACATGAAACGAACCCTAGCTACCCCTCTTCTATCTTCCCTCTAACTCGGTGGCAGCCCCTTCATCAAGACCCCTCCCTCCATTCCAAGCATCTTTCCTCGCTCTCGGTTAGTTATCTTATGCCACTTTTTAATGGGGATCTTTGTATGCTTGATGATGAGTCAATGTGTGCATCTGTTTTAGTATGATTGAGATGTAAGAATTATTTAGGGTTGTGCATGCATGGGTCTGAAACCTGATTGATCATTGAATAGGAATATGTGAACTAATCGGTTGGTGTTGATTATATAAGACTTGTTTGATTTAATCTAAATAGGAATATGTGAACTAATTTCGTTAAAGTTAAGTTTCTGTATGCGATTAATTGTGGGTTAGAATAATGCTCAGGATGGCTATGTGATTGTTAGGGCTGGATTTTTACTATGAATGATCCTTATACGTGATCCTAACCAGTGATCCTTATTTCTTTGGCAGGCAGTGATCCTCAGCCGGACCTCAGGATCAGGATCACGGGACATTGAGGTGATCCTAGTACTAACGGTCATTTTCGATTACTACAATATTATTTTGCAGGAATATCTAGCAGGATATGCCCTACATATCATGATCCAGGGACGCGCTTTTACAAATATGGCAAGAGCTGAATTGAAGATGAACGTTGTGCCGGATATGGAAACATGGCTTGATCTAAGGGCAGCAATTTAGGCTAGATTATCTTTATTTCTAAAGGGGTAATGAGCTGATTAGTGGTCTATCTACCTAAAATAAGTTACCTACACATGTATAAATACCCATCTTCCTCATTCGGAAGAACACACACAACATACGACACAACTCTCAACACTTAGACACTCAGTGATCCTTGTACTCAGCTCATTATCATCCGAAGTTGTAACTACATTTTTATTATATTGAAGTTGGTGATCGGTAGTTGCCATCACCCGAGGTTTTTTATGCCGGAGATCATACATTGATCAAGGGCTTTTTCCTCGTATAAATCATTGTGTCTTTGCATATTCATCACAGAAGTGATCCTTTACTTTTATAGCTAACCAAGCATCATACCCCGTTTACATAAAGTTTGGTTACATTATCCTTGTGTGATTTTTGACCAAAACAGTTTGGCGCCCACCGTGGGGCAATTGGTGCTTCATTCATAAAGAAAATCTTTTGTTCAAAATCATTTCAAAGAGTTACATGGCTTCATCATTGAAGAACACTTCCACGGCGATGTCTGCAGTCACCTCAGCACAAACCACTCTACCTCCTCCACCGGCAGGATCCCAGAGAAATGCTGAGAAGAGACCAACCCCTTCTTTCTCTAAACCTCCATCTTCTTCTGCTATGAATTCTTCTATTCCCAGTACTAGTGATGTGTTTGCTTTAATTTTGCAGATGAAGGATCGTATGCAGCGGCAGGATGAAACTAATGACAGGATCCTCAGGGAGATTGGAGATCTCAAAAGACAAAAGAAAGCGGCAGAGGATCATTCCCCACTGATGCCAAAATCCTTGAGTTTTGAGACTCCAATGGTCACCTCTCAGCCATCAGGGATCCCAGACGTACAGATCACAGGGGAGACGAGAGGATTACATCTCAAGTCAGCAGCAATGACTCAGACATCGGGCTCGTATTTTCAGCCAGCAGGATCCTATCCTCAGTATATGGGATCCTTCATGAATCCGGGAGCCTATCCGGGGGCACAGCAGTTTCAAGGATCCTACTTTATTCCAGGATCGTTCCAGGGCCAAGGATCCTCCTTTGTTCCAGGATCATCCCAGGTTCAAGGATCCTCCTTCGTTCCAGGATCATCCCAGATACCAGGATCCTTACAGATGCCAGGATCCCTAAAAAGTTTGCAAGCAGGGAATCTAGATGTCCATCAAGGGGACTTCATTCCAATGCAGACCATTGCTTCCACTGGTCCCTCCGTTATTCCAGAATCCCAGCAATACGGATTCCCTAACTTGAACCCAATGGGAGGTAACACTTTAAATAATTATCCTACCACTAACCATGGATTCATGCAGGATACAGGTACCAATCACGCTATGGCCAGGGAATTACAGAAACTAAAGGACATGATCTCAAGTGTTCCAGGGGTAGTCAAGCCTATCCCAGAGATTGCAGATGGAAGCCACAAGATATCACGCTTTGCACCACCAATTTGTGATGCAGAGGTGCCCAAAAGGTTCCATATCCCTACCATGAAGCTGTATGATGGCACGACGGATCCAGAGGAGCATATAGCACAATACAGGGAAAGGATGGAAATTAATCCTATCCCAGAAAAGTTAAAGGAAGCATGCCTATGTAAAGGATTTGGATCCACTCTAACTGGATCAGCTCTTAAGTGGCTGCTAAGTCTTCCCCCTTACTCTATTACTTCATTTGCCAATTTAGTTAATTTATTCAATAACCAATTCTCTTGTAGTAGAAAATTTGAAAAATTAACTAGCGATTTATACAGGATAACTCAAAATCACAACGAATCGTTAAGGGATTATATAACTAAATTTAGTAAAGAATCCTTGGATATTCCCAACTTGGATATGGCTACGGCTGTTGAAGCCTTCAAAATGGGACTACTTAAGGATTCATTATTCTATGATGATCTTGTTATGACACCTTGCAGGAATTTAGATGAAGTAAGAACTCGAGCACTCAGGTTTATCCGGCTAGAGGATGACAAGAGGATCCAGGAGAGACAAGTAGGATCCTCAAAACAAGATAATCAAGGATCCTCCTTCAAAAGCAACAAGTTCAAATCCTACCATAGAAACGAGAACAAGAATGTGCATGCTGTCGACCAAGAGGAGGATGATGAAGAATATCCTCCAATCTCAGAATATTGTTTTTCCGTTGATAATCATGAACTAATCCTTGCAATGCAGAATCTAGGTGAAAAGGCTAGGTGGCCCAGGAAGAATGATAAACCATCCGGGACTAAAGACAAGTCCAAATGGTGTGCATACCATGAGGATTTCGGCCATCTGACTGAAGATTGCATAGCCTTAAGAAAGGAAATTGGATACCTGCTAAGCAAGGGGCATCTAAAAGAATTGCTGGGGAGAAAAAAGCAAAGGACCCAGGATCCTGAAAGGATCCCCGAAAAAGCTCCAGCACCTCCGGCAAATGCACAAGTGATTAACTTCATATCCGGAGGATCAGACATTTGTGGAACATCCTTCTCAGCGGCCAAAAGACATGCAAAAGAATCAAAAATGGATAATGGAGAAAGGCCTATTAGAACCTCAAGCGTCTCAGAAGGAAAGATGATAACATTTGATGAGGATGATCGCATCAACATCCAGGATCCTCATCATGATAGTTTAGTTATCACTCTCTTTATCTCTAACCATTTTGTCCGCAGGATCCTTATCGATGGAGGGAGCTCAGTGAACATAATCCAGCTTGATGTCTTGAAGAAGATGGGAATCCCAGAATCAGACATCACACCAAGATCCTCCGTGCTTGTAGGATTCAGTGGAGAAACGAAGAAAACTCTGGGGGACATCAAACTCCCAATCTACGTGGAAGGATTACATAATTACCAAAAATTTTGTGTTATTGACTGTTTATCTTGTTGCAACGTTATCCTTGGCAGGCCTTGGATACATGACATGAAAGCAGTTCCATCTACCTACCATCAATGTGTGAAGCTCCCTAGCCCATGGGGGATAATCAAGATCGACAGTGACCAGCAGGAAGCTAAGGATTGCTATACCTCATCCATGAAGCCAACCTCGAAGCCAAGGGAGCAATAGCAATTACAGTATCCTCCGAGGAACGTCTTGGAGGCAAGGGAACAAGATGTAGATGAAATCCTCTTGGACCCTAGTGATCCTGAATCAAAAATCTATATCGGATCAGGGATCCTTGGCAAGATGAAAGAAGACATGATATCCTTCCTCAAAAGAAGAAAATCTACCTTTGCTTGGAAACATGAAGATATGACAGGTATATCTAAGGATATTATTACTCACAAACTTGGCATTGACAGGTCTATCAAGCCAATCCATCAAAAAAGGAGGAAGTTTGCACCAGAAAGGAATGCCATTATCCAAGAAGAAGTAGAGAGACTACTTCGAGCAGGTATGATCAGAGAGGTAAAGTATCCTAAATGGTTAGCCAATGTGGTTGTTGTCCAAAAGAAAAACGGAAAGTGGAGGGTATGTGTCGATTTCACCGATTTGAATAAGGCATGTCCCAAGGATCCTTTCCCATTACCCCACATTGACTCCATGGTGGATGCAACAGCGGGGCATGAACTGTTAACTTTTATGGATGCATCATCCGGATTCCAACAAATCCAGATGGAACCATCTGACCAAGAGGATACAGCCTTTATGACCCCAACCGGTTTATATTGTTATATTGCCATGCCTTTTGGACTAAGAAATGCAGGTGCAACCTATCAAAGGCTGGTAAATATGATGTTCAAAGATCAAATTGGAAAAACTATGGAGGTGTACATAGATGATATGGTGGTCAAGTCAAAGAAAGCTGAGGATCACCTAAGGGACATGGAAGAAGCATTCGATATCCTTGATAGTTACAACATGAAACTTAATCCTTCAAAATGCCATTTTGGTGTTAAGGCAGGAAAGTTCTTAGGATACATGGTAACCCAGAGGGGCATTGAAGCAAGCCCGGAACAAATCAAAGCATTAATAAATATCAAGTCTCCTGCCAATGCCAAGGATGTTCAAAGACTAACAGGCAGGATAGCAGCTTTGAACAGGTTCATATCGAAATCCTCAGAAAAGTGCAAAGAATTCTACGATATCCTAAGGAAGAATAAGAAGTTCGAATGGACTGAGAAGCATGAAAATGCTTTACAAGCCCTAAAAGAGTATATGTCCTCAGCACCAGCATTAGCAAAACCGGAAAAAGGAGATGTGTTATCCTTATATCTGGCGGTATCCTCAACCGCTGTAAGTGCTGTCCTCGTTAAGGATCACGAAGGTACACAATATCCTATCTACTATGTAAGTAAAAGTCTACTTGATGCCGAATCCAGGTACTCACACCTCGAAAAACTCATCCTTGCATTAATCATGGCATCCACGAAGTTAAGGCATTATTTTGAAACTCATACTATTATTGTTAAAACTAATTTTCCAATTAAGAATGTCCTCAGGAAACCGGATATGTCAGGGAGAATGGCTAAGTGGGCAGTGAAGCTTAGTGCCCATGATATAAGATACGAACCAAGAACAGCCATTAAATCTCAAGCACTAGCTGACTTTGTGGCTGATTTCAGTAGTGATCTACAAAAGGAAGCAGAATTGGAGGTCCAGCAGCTGGATGAGACCAAGGATCCTTGGATCCTACACACTGACGGATCCTCAAACATCAAAGGCACAGGGCTAGGGATCCTACTAAAATCGCCACAGGGGGACATAATACCCCACTCTATAGCTTGTGAGTTCCAGGCAACTAACAATGAGGCTGAGTATGAAGCCTTAATTGCTGGCTTACAAATTGCTAAGGATATGGGGGTAAAGTATCTCGAAGTATATGTAGATTCATTATTGATCACCAATCACTTTAATGGATCCTATGCTGTTAAAGGTGAAAAACTAACCAAATATTTAGAGATAGTCAAAGAATTGGCACTCTCTTTTGTTTCTTTTAGCTTAACACAGGTACCAAGGGAGGATAACACGGAAGCTGACGCATTGGCCAACCTAGGATCATCTTTGAAGATTCCAGAAGATATAAGTATCCCTATCATCCATATCCTGGCTCCTGCTATTGAAAAACAGGTGGCCATGGAAATAGAAGAGGATACTGCAATGATCCCTAGTCAAGAAGCCCAACCTAATTCAGGATCATGGATCTCACCGATCATGGGATATTTGCAACACGGGGAGATCCCGATGGGAGAAAATCCTAGAGCTTTCAGGATTAAGGTATCTCAATTCACAATTCTGAATAATGTATTATATAAGCGATCTCTTGCAGGACCATATTTGAGATGTATCGAGGATCCTGAAATTGAAGAGGTGTTGAAGGATTTCCATGAAGGAGATTGTGGAAACCACACTGGGGGCAGGGCATTATTCTCAAGGATCCTTAGAACAGGATACTACTGGCCAACCATGAAAAGGGATGCTGTAGAGTATGCTAAGAAATGTGATCCTTGCCAAAGACATAGCAATATCCTTCACCAACCAGCTGAATTACTACACCCCATACCATCCTCTTGGCCATTCATGAGATGGGGAATGGATATAGTTGGCAAGCTCCCTAAAGCACCTGGTGGAAAAGTATTTATGCTTGCCATGACTGACTATTTTTCCAAGTGGATAGAAGCTGAAGCCTTCGCTCAAGTCAGAGAAAAGGAAGTCATATCCTTCATTAAAAGAAACATTATAACCAGATTTGGCATCCCCTCTGAAATTATATGTGATAATGGTTCTCAATTCATTGGAAGGAGAACCACTAACTTTTGTGACAGTTGGGGAATCAAGATGATAACATCAACACCAGTTCATCCACAAGCCAATGGTCAAGCAGAATCATCCAACAAGATCATCATCAACAATCTGAAGAAGAAGCTAGGATCCAAGAAAGGAAAATGGGCAGAGGAGTTACCTTATGTGCTATGGGCTGATAGGACAACTCCCAAGAATGCCACTGGCCAAACACCTTTCTCTTTAGTATTTGGGGCAGAAGCAGTGATCCCAACAGAGATGGTGATCCCAACTGCTAGAACAAGTGCTCGTGATCCTGAAGAAAATGCTACAATCCTAGCTCAGGATTTGGATACTATTGAGGAAAACAGGGATCTAGCTAGGATAAGGATGGCAAGCTACCAACAAAGGATGGCTGGTGCCTACAACAAGAATGTCAGGATAAGGAAGTTCCAAGTCGGAGATATGGTGTTGAGAAAAGCATTTCAAAACACCATCAATCCTGCTGACGGGAAGCTAGCACCAAAATGGGAAGGTCCCTACTTGATTGAAGCTGAAGCAGGAAAGGGGGCATACAGGTTGCTAACCATGGAAGGAAACTTGTTACCAAGAGCCTGGAATGCTGTTCACTTAAAGAAATATTTCATGTGAACATGATCCTTCCTGCATGTGATCCTTACATTGAAATATCCTTGAAGGATCCTGGAGATATCGTTGATCCTTACTCAGGTAATATGCTTATCCTAAAACTATTGCATTTTCTTACTTTTTGCCTAAGGATAAGGATCACGTATCCTTCATCCTCTACTCACAAACCATTTGAGTTATGATAGTTCAGGTATCTCCAGCATATCATCAAAGATCTTCAAAAGCATCACAGATCCTCGGGTCCAACCCCAGTTATCCTTGGGATTATCCCCAGTTTCCGCCAGCAGCGCACGATGATCCTGATATAGTTCATGTCTTTGGGATCAGTACCCATTTTCGGGGCTGGCGACCTCATCGTACTGGCTATACTTGGGATCCTACGTATAATGGTGGACGCACCATACATCCGTTCCTAAGGTTTCTAACGTTTTCACGTTAGCTAAGGTTTTGACATTTTCATGTCACTAAGTTTGGATAGTTGCCAGAAAGGGCCATACTCCAGTTTACATACGATCCTTTGGGCTTGTCCCCAGTTATCCTTTGGGCTTGTCCCCAGTGATCCTCCGGGATCATCACCAGTTATCCTTTGGGCTTGTCCCCAGTGATCCTCCGGGATCATCCCCAGTTATCCTTTGGGCTTGTCCCCAGTGATCCTCCGGGATCATTCTCAGTTATCCTTTGGGCTTGTCCCCAGTTACTAACTTATCTTTTATATTGGCTTAGTCCCAAGTTATATTCCATTTTTTCAGGTTTTCGAAGTTAAACGATTAAGGATCCTTAATCCTTATTATCCATTAAAGTTTTACCTATGGTAATTTCGATTAAAGGTTAGGATCCTAACTTGGATCCTCAGGTATGATCCTTAACTACTTTTAATTTCATTATTCATTTGAATAACCTTTAGACCTTGACAACTGAACCTATGATCCTTAAAATAAACTATCTTGGAAACTTTCGATTATAGGATATTTGATCCAGGATCATATCCTAAATTTCTTAAACATAATTTGCTCAAACTTTTCAAACAAACATGTGTCAAAACAATTGAAAATCAAAAAGGATAACAACACAAGATAAGCCAGAAAGATTGAAGTTATATTATTAAACCAAAGGATCATTAACCCTTTCAAAAAAGTTGTCAAAATTACCTACCCAAAGCTTCTACCAGCAATACGTGGCCCGTCCGCTGGGGTAGGTAAAGGGTGTCCATGATAATAGGTTCAAAAGTATTGCAGGGAAATTAGAAGGCGGCAGGATCACAACGGCTTCATCCCCCAAACAGAGGATCCCTCCACCATGTGTAATCCTACCTATTGTTCAAAGGATCCAGGATCCTTAACCCTAAAAAACTATTGTCCAGAAATTACAAACCATAATTGTTCACAAACCATCAACCACAAACCACTACCAAAAACCTAAAAAATTGGGCTCCGGCCTAGTCAACAATATCCATCATCGCCCAATCATGCAGCCTACTTCTCCGCTGCTCCATCTCCACCAGCATCTTCACCATGATCCTTGCCAGCATCACCTCCCTCCAGCCTTGGGATATCCTCAGCATCCTCCTCATCATCCAAGTCTACCAGCCTTGCCTTCCAACCTTCAACATCCCATGAGCTCTTGTCAAAGGCAGGATCCTGAGCCTCCGCAGCCATTTGTAGTTGTATCTTGTACATAGCAGTTGCGGCAGAGACCTTGGCATCCTGGATGATCTCCTGCTTCTCATTATCCATGTCAATCAGCCTCTGAGCAGCTTCATCCTTGGTGGCCTGGAGTTCCTTCTCAAGATCCGCTATCTTGAGATCCTTCAACACACCCATTTGCTGAAGATCGGCAATCTGGCTCTCCTGGTCCTCAACATTGCCAAGATAAGTTTCAATCTCAGCAAGTTTCTGCAAACAAAAGAAATAAAGACAAGCTCGGAATCAGGTGATCCTCGAAAGATACTAGATAACCAACAGGGGCAGTGATCCTCACCTCATTCACATAGTCAAGAAATTGCTGACGAAGGAGAGGGAATCCTTGGAGTTCATCAGAGGCTTTCCTCTTTTTTCCCTTACCCCGAATGGACGCTTTAGGAGCTGAGACTGAAGGGCTGGCAGCAGGAGCCTTCTTCTTCTTAGAAGACGTGACATTGGCAAGGTCACTTATCCCAAACATGGAGGCAGACTTAACGGACCTGGCAGACTTTCCGGCACCTACACCATTCAAAAAAAAGATAAGTTCCCTTGTTAAATTAAATACTTTCACATAAAACTTATTGTCTATGAGGATACTTACTTGACATTGTGGCAGATGCAGAGGATATCTCTTGAGAATCTTGGATAATAACCTGGAAACTTCGAACTTCAGGATCAAGCTTCTTGAAAGCTAACACTCTCTCTTTGGCAGCAGGGGTCAAGTTTAAATGAGCAACGGAGATAGCTGCATAAAAAGACAAAAAAGAAAAGATATCAGTGATCCTCATCATACGAGACAGGACTGATAGTGATCCTTCAAGGATCCTCTACCCTACCATGAGTGACCCATTCCTCGGGCAGATCCTTCCCATCCGGGATGGAATCCCTCTTAACAAAGAAAAACCGACGTTTCCAGTTTTTATCATTCTTGGTAACTTTGAAGATAGGGTGATCCTCCCCAGATTTCCGTTTCAACAAGTACCGGTGAGAACCAAAGGTGGTGAGATCATAGAGCTCAGCTAACTCTGACATCCCCAAATCAATCCCTTCTTGCTCGATGATCCTCTCAAAGGTATATAGAACCCTCCAGATCATCGGCATAGCTTGGATAAATGAGATGCCGGTAAGAGAAAAGAAAGATTGGGTAAATGTCGGAAAAGGATATGAATACCCGATGAGGAAAGGAGTAGCAGGAAAGGCCACCCAAGTGTCCGAAACAAAATCACTCAGAGCAGTAGGATCAAAGGGTTTGAAAACAACATTCGCTGGGAAACAATGGCGAATCTTGTCTATTTGGATATCGGTAAAACAGCATCTCTCCATAGGAGAATCTTTGATAATCCCCTGGCTTTTCAAGGGACTATCCTTCTTAGAGCCTTTGTGCGGTGAATTCCGAAGAAGCATATTCGAGATGAAAACAGAGTAAAAGCACGAAAGAACAGAGCAAAGAAGAGAAAGAGGAGAATGATACCTGATCAAAGCCTTCGGTGACGATTATAAAGGGAGATACTTCGAATTTAAATACAAAATGATCCTAACCCTATCTCCTATTTATAATGATGATTTGCAGGGATCGTCACATCAGTGACGTAAATATCACAACGGCTAGTCCATATGTAACGGCTAGTAACCCGGAATCGTCCGTTAGAGATAAGCTCAAAACAAAATATAACTCATCCATTTACATTTAACTCCTTATATTTTGGGGGCAATTGTTAGGGCTGGATTTTTACTATGAATGATCCTTATACGTGATCCTAACCAGTGATCCTTATTTCTTTGGCAGGCAGTGATCCTCAGCCGGACCTCAGGATCAGGATCACGGGACATTGAGGTGATCCTAGTACTAACGGTCATTTTCGATTACTACAATATTATTTTGCAGGAATATCTAGCAGGATATGCCCTACATATCATGATCCAGGGACGCGCTTTTACAAATATGGCAAGAGCTGAATTGAAGATGAACGTTGTGCCGGATATGGAAACATGGCTTGATCTAAGGGCAGCAATTTAGGCTAGATTATCTTTATTTCTAAAGGGGTAATGAGCTGATTAGTGGTCTATCTACCTAAAATAAGTTACCTACACATGTATAAATACCCATCTTCCTCATTCGGAAGAACACACACAACATACGACACAACTCTCAACACTTAGACACTCAGTGATCCTTGTACTCAGCTCATTATCATCCGAAGTTGTAACTACATTTTTATTATATTGAAGTTGGTGATCGGTAGTTGCCATCACCCGAGGTTTTTTATGCCGGAGATCATACATTGATCAAGGGCTTTTTCCTCGTATAAATCATTGTGTCTTTGCATATTCATCACAGAAGTGATCCTTTACTTTTATAGCTAACCAAGCATCATACCCCGTTTACATAAAGTTTGGTTACATTATCCTTGTGTGATTTTTGACCAAAACAGTGATAATATGAATGGCACATAAGAATTGAGATACCGTTAATAAAGTTGTCATGATGATCATATGACTAAACTGTTATTCATGCTTAGAGAATATTTGGAGTCTTGTGAATGTTGGAAATCATCTTTCTGTTAATCCGATGAGAATGTTTCAAGGAATGATTTGTTAGATTAATTACATGTTCATGAATGCTTAGCACATGCCATTGTCTGACAATATAACAACTAGCCTTAATCACCATTGGACCTCCTCTATATGTTTAAATGATCACTGAATGGATTACACGCATACATGAGGTGAATTATGGGGGGCAATATTCATGTGAAGTGTACCATCTTAGTTTAATAACATCACATCATCATCACAAAGGTTATCATCAATATTGGCGGCCCATGTGTTGAGTCTCGATCTAATCAAGTAGGGTGGATATCATAATGATTTTTGTCAGTGATGGATGTTATGGGATATTATGGAGGGTTTGACAAAAAGGATTATTAGTTTGGGTTGGGTATCGAGCTTTGTAGAGACTGCACATTTAATATCAAATGGAATAACCAAAGGTTGGGCCAAGGGGTGGTAGGGCTGTCTAGCCCATCTCGCAGGCGGCTGGGCTGCATGACCTCGGGTCACCAGCCAAGCCCACACCAGCATATTGGTTCGATTAGTTGAATTGGGTCCTGGCTAGCAGGCCTTGATAATTGTTTTGTGTTGGGCCGAGTATTGTGGCAGATCGAATACATGTTAGTAGGTCATTATATGTTAAATGGATTGCTGGAATTAGAGGACTAATTTATATATTTGGGCCACATAACTAACACTAGCTAGTTAATGAACTGGACTACATAGTGTATATGGGCCGAAGGGTCATAAAAGAATGAATTAAACGTTACTGGGCTGCACGACTAATCTCAAACTCCAGTCGGGCCTGGAAATGGTGGGCCGGGTAGTCGATGGGGGTGGTTACATGAGGCCCAAATGTTTGGTACATATTACGATTATGGTACATGTTAGGAATAAGCTTATTGAATGACTAATTATCACAATTTGCATAACAACATGTGTATGATATGAAATGTGAATAGCAAACTAGTCGGTCGGGTCATGTATTGATACATAAACATGATGTGGAAAATAGTTAAGGATCCGAGTGAACCAACATGTGTGTATTTACATGTGAACTGAAGTACTTGTGATAATGCATGATATGAAAGTGTATTGTGGTTGTAAGTAGGATTAGATACTTGTTAAGATTTGTGTAATTATATGTGTTCTACTTGTTGGTAATTTGTGTAATAAATGCAAAGAACGTATGTTTCCCATGTGCACGAAACTAACTGTTAGTGGTAACCACGATAGGGATAAATTGATCAACTTGGAATACGTACTTTAATCTAACCGAGCAAATCAAAGGTGAGTTCATCTCTTGAGCATGCGTCCCGGTGGTTGGGACAGTCAGTGGGTATCCCGGGAAGGGATAAGTCTTTTGGGTAAAAACGGGAATGTTGGATAATATACTCTTCCTATCACCTTTAAAGTCCCTCCGTGTTGTTTGGTTACCAAGGAGGTAACATGGTATTAGTTAGTAGCGCTACTTAGGTTTGGCAACCTCACCCCGTATCTGGGAGGACGGGTGTTGAACTAATGACCTAGTCATGACCAATGCTTTGATAGGAGCATTGGAGAAAGGGCAAAATAATCAGAAGCCGTCTTGTATTGGGGTATTATCAACATTGTTTTCAACATTACTTTCGGAATTAACTTCAATGGATTAACTAAACACTTGGTAACCAACGTTTTTGTAAAACTATGGACTCACCAGCGTTGTCTGATACACTTGTTGCATGCTCGCAGGTCGTTAGGTATCTTGGATTTGGGGAACTTGCTGTCTGGAGTAGCTGGAGTGGTCATGGGTCGACTGGGAGGATTTAAGCGATTGATTTCATGAAACTATACCTTGGGTTTTGAAACAGTTTAACTTGGTTTACTATTTGCTTCCGCTGAACATATTGGTTTTCATTTAAACATATTGATGGTATTTTATTAATAATTGAGAACTTTATTTAGAAACTTGTATGGGTTCAATATGATTAGTGGCTCATTGCTGGTACGTTACACGCCTAACAGGGACACTCCCTAGGTGGTATTTTGGGGGTGTGACATAAATACCATCTCATACGGATAAATGGCCGATTAGGCTAAATGGGTCAAATGGTGTTGTTAACACCATTTGACAACTTCATTTGATGATTGCTTGTTGAGTTTATGATCACAGGAATTAACACATGGTTAGCATTGCTATTATCTAGGTATTAATAGCGAAAGGTATTAAAACGGGTCAATATGTTGATCCGAGCCAGGTACGCATAATTATGTTGTAGTTAAAAGTGTTATTTTGGTCGAATAATTGGTGAGAGTCCTTCGTCGTAAAAGAAGGACCAAAGTCGACCAAAACGCCCTTATAGGCTAAATTGTGGAAACGAATTTCATGATTAGATAGATACTTAGAATAAGTATAGAAGTTGAAAGATGTAATATGTTAGTCAAATAGATCTATTTGAGTCTTGCCGTAAAATAACAATCCGAAGGGCAAACTCGGAACATATAGATATACACATTGTAATCCAACACACAAAGAGTTGTAGTTGAAGATTACTTGATAAGAAATGTAGGAATAAGATGCTAGAAATGAATGAAAGCGATTTCAAGCTTTAAAGTGCTTAAAATACCCTTAACGGGTCAAAATAAGCATACGAGCGAAAACGGATTTAAATTGTGTAATAAACCTATGATTAGAACCTAATATAGTAGGTAACATTAATTAGAAGAAGTGTATGAAATATAGAGGAATCAAATAAATAGGTTTGTTTGATAAAATGCATAAACGGGTTAAAATTCGGTAAAAGAGGAACGAGTCGAAGGCTTAGATGTCTCAAAATTTATTATGTTGGATGTTGGATTTTAACTCCATATGATGGAGAATTAAATTACGGACGCGTAGGAAAAAGAATCGCGTAAAACGGATCAATAACGAAGAAGTTATGGCCGTTTCCGTGAAATCGGGTTGAGCTGGGAATGTACAGCAACAGCTGAAGCAACAGTCTGTGAAAAAGGGGGCCTAGCATGACGCGACGCCCCTTGGCGTCACGTGACGCCCCTAACTCCGGAAAATTTTTAATTTTTGTCATTTTAACCCCTGTACTTGTTTGAACTTAATATTTGACTATCAAAACTAACTTTTAAGTTGGTTTGATCATAGGTGATCGCCAAGAGTGCCCGGATGAAGATCAAGCGACGAGCAAGAACCGAACACGATCACGAATTAAGCTTCTGCAATATGTATCGTTATTATGTTAAACGACAAACGTACACATGATATGTTGTATACTTTTAAATTGTAAAAAGATTTAATAAACCCGTAATTTCCAATGCATATGTAATCTTAATTACATGATTGTTTTTCGTAAATGATACGTTAAACCTTAATTTATAAGAACGGGTGTTACACAAACATTCAATACAAGAACTGCATGAATTCACACCAACATTATGTTGACGTTTTCCCAAAACTCACATGTATTTCAGGTAACTAAAAGTGGATGTGCGCGCGGTCGTACTCATGCTCTTGGGTGTCGTTTATGTTTATCCTTAAATAAAGTTGTAAACTTTCAGACAATATGTTGTCTCGTGATGTAAACACTTAAACTATGTTTTCCGTTATGTGATGGTAATGGTGTTTGAAGTTAAATTTATGAGCATGTAGTATGTTTACCAATCGTATGCAATGAAAACCTTTCATGATCACACCTCGTGCTTCTGCCTTAGAAAGGGGTGTGACAGTGATAGCTTGTTGCTCGTCTACCTTCTGTTTTGATGTAACTTGGCAAGTTTTTTGGTAAAATTCGTAATACATAATTACAAACGAAATGGATAAATGTACAAGCAAAAACGAGTATTAATCAAGTGTATTGACTATGAATTGAAAGTAAAAAAAGTTGTGAGGTTAAATTGTATATAATGAAAAGTTTTGGGTTAAGTAAAAAAAACTAACAGATTTTTTGGGGTTAAAATTGCAAAAGATGAAAAGCTTTGGGTTAAAAGTAAAAAAGTCAACTTAAAAAAAACATGTAAGAAGTGGCTTGGAGAACACCTTTTGGATTTTTTATAATTTGAATGGCAACTAGTGCTCTTTGAGGAGAAGGGCTTGGGCTTGTTGTCGAACGAGATGGGGTTTCTCCTTCTTAGTAACAGTCTTACTCTATAAAATGACTTCTTGATTAAATAAGCTATTAAGGTTAGGAATCGACGAGGAGGTTCTGAAAGTGAATCCGATCTGGGCTGTTCGGGGGAGTTGTGCAAGAGGGAGCTGCTGCCCTAGTCAAAAGTTGAAGCAGTTAGCAAGGAGTTCTTTCCCAAAGAAGCATTTAACCATTCTCCGATCTATGTCATATTAACTGATTCACCGACATTAGCCTCCGAATACATGATCCATAGGAAAGAAGTAGACATGGTACGAATGGGATTGAGAAGGAGCTCTTCCCTTTTTGGGGTGCATTATAGCACAGTCCGTGACTACGTTTTTCCGTTGGTTAACGCAGCTGCACACTTGTTATATTTGTTTGTATAGTGTTAGTTCTATAACGAATTTCAAGCGCGTATGAATTAGTTCCAAGAAAGTGGACGTTCACGTCGGGGGGGGGGGATAGTGCACGGTCCTCCCAACCGCCGGAGTGATCTCACTCCGGGAGCCGCTACCCGACCAAGCTAGCTCCGCGGTGACTTCCCCATGCCGAGTTCTTACCCTGGGCGACATATGTCACTCCCAAGACTCGAACCCGGTACCTCTGGGAAGAGGTGGGTGTCGGTGGCCAACTGGGCTACCCCAGTTGGTTAGTGGCCGTTCACGTCAGGAATCAAGGTTGTTGATGTTGTTGCTATTCTTTCTTTTTTTCGTCTCGCTTGGGTTGGTGTTCAGTGTACCGCTCCGTGGGTACAAGATCGAAAAGAATGCATTGGATGGATACCCGGGCATTGAGAAGGAAGGACGCTTTCAGAGGCAAAATGCCATGGGGAGATACCGTCTGTGATCCATGGATCTCCGATCGGGAAACCGTATCCAAGCTTCGTGGCTAGTCTGCGCTCTTTGGACTTTTCAAACTTAGCGAACTGAAACATCTGAGTAGCTAAAGGAAGGGAAATCAACCGAAACCCCATTAGTAGCGGCGAACGAGAGCGGATTGGGGCTTTGAAGAAAAACAAAGATGAATCTTCGTTCCTCAGCAAAGTGTTCATTTCTTTTTCGCTAGGTTTCATTCTCTTTCTTAGATGATGGAAAACCAGCAAGCTATGGCTTGAAAGCTTACCTTCTTCTCTTATGGAGAAAAGGGCTTTCTTTATAGATGAAGACGTTGAGTAAGGGGGGCGGAGCTTGAAGAGCGAAGCGAGCTGCGCTAGCCTATTACGTTTTTCAACAGCAAGCTACAAATGAAGGACCTAAAGGACTTTGATTCGTGCATATCGATATAAATGGTCAACCCGGAAAAGCACTTGTCAATACAGGGGAAAGCAACAACTTCATCACCCCGGAAGAGGCTACGAGACTTGGTCTACCGATCACATTTCAAAAATGATGGATCAAAGGAGCGAATGGAGATCCCGAGCCAATACAGGGGCACTCATGGAACGCCAAGACGAGTACCGGGACGTGGTCAGTGTAATAACTCTCATCAAAATCCATAATTAGGATGATAATTAGTCAATAAGAAAACCCTAATTGAGACACCCAAGTAATTCTGCACTAACCCTAAAATTTTCAGAATAATCGGAATCAGGATCAGGGCCCCTAAAACTCAAGGGGGGCAAAACCTAGTGGATAATTATCCATAAAATGCGTTGTACAATTTGAAATTTGATTTTTAAATGAGTCATCCAAGCTAGTCCCGAACCCAGCTAGTCTATGTAATTAGACTGCGCCCCTTACGGACCGTAAGGGGAAATGCCATATGGTCCGTAAGCATGTCTCAAAAATCACTATAAATAGCAGACATTGGCACTAGCTTTCTGGAGTTAAAACGACGGCCAAAAGCCTTCTGTACGTCGAAATATCACAATAGAATTACAATTAAACACACACGAGTCTTGAATTGCTGCCGCAAAACAGGGTAATCACTCGATCGCTATTACGATTCATTTTCCGACTGATCAATATATCCAATGGATGTTTAAGTGCCGCCCACATAGGGTTATACTTTGTCGTTCGTCGTTAAATCGATGAATGTTTAAGTATCGCACTTTGTCGTTCGTTGTGAGAATTTGATCTCGTGAGTTATCGTAACTGCTGTATTGATCACTAACCCGGTTTTGTGTGCATTATTATTTAAATTAGGTTCACAAGGCTAAAACCATATTCTGTCCGTGTTAAATCTGCAATGTGAGTCATTCTCTTTTGATCAAATGTTTTACAATACTCCAAATTATTTTCAGAATTATAAATTACAGTGATTAAGTTTATGTAATCACCAAATTACAGCCAGTATGTGGGGTATTGTGCACATTACTACTGTTTTAATCACATTAGGTGGGCGAACCTAAAATTAAGTGATATACGTCATTCATTGGGGCAGCCAATGGTGATATGACCACAGTCACAGATCCGGTCGAGTGACAAATACTGTGGGTAGTTGGTAGATATCAGAAACATATGTAAAAACTCTTAATACTGTAAATTATAATAAATGAGTCATTTTAGTAAACTGAATGATTCACTCAGTATTTCCCCGCTGACAAAACCTTTTTCAAACATGTTTTTGATCTATTGTAATTCAGGAAAAGTGCTGGGGAGCATTTCAAGCTTAAGATAGTGGCTCATTATAAAATAAAGAATTATGTTTTGTAAAAATAAAAGATTTCTCAGTAAAACCTTATTATTGTAAATTATCGGGGTTTTATCCCGAATTGTGAAATAAAATAATCGGGAAAAGTTTTTAGCTTTACAACGATCCTGATGATAAAAATTCCACTGCTAAAATCACATAAATAAATATCACGGGATTTCTGTCCCGCGGCTCCTGAAACGGGTCAAACCGGGTCAGGGGCCGTGACAGTCAGGAAGGCTAGACTTCACCGTAGTACACCTAGACGACTACGACATCATCCTTGGGATGGATTTCCTCCGTCAAACCAAAGCCGTCATAGTACCGTTTACAAACACCATGTAACTGGTCAAAAAGAAACACGTATACACCGCCGATCTAGAGACCAAACTGGTGCGAAAAGGAGAGACCATATCCGCTTTACAACTCACAAAAAAGAAACCGAGGGAAGCCAAGAATCTCAACGAGGGCGTTGCGAATTTAGGTGGGGGAGAATGTCACGTCCCGCTTAAAAATCAGATATTTTCATTGTGATTCCGGAACCTTCCAGGCTATTTAGGCACACTAGGGGTTGCTGGAACATTCCGGAGAATGCTACAAAAATTTGGCCGCAAAGACCATGCTACAAAGTTGTGGAACTCTCTAGAATGAGCTGGAAATTCAGCACCAAAAGTCCCAGCCAAGAACCATCTAGAAAAGACTTGAAAGCATATGAATGGACCAAGATATTTCCAAGGAAGGTGCTAAGAAATGTTGGTTTTAAGGGCTGCCAAAGAAGTCTCTAGATCAGCCCTTAATCACCACAAAGCTGGATATTTGCATGGAAATATCTAGAATTCAGCAACTAGATATTATGTATGGAATTATCTAGATTAGGAACCATCTAGACATAAGGTACTAGTATAAATAGGCATAAGTGGCCTCATTTGTAATCACCCAACTTGTTGTAATCACTCTCACTTGTAATACTTGTCCAAATAATATAAACACCATCCTTCTTGTGGTATTGCACTACAAAACTTGTTCTTGTGTTTACTGAAACAAAGACTTCCGCTGCGATACATAACCAAACCCAACTACAAGGCTTAACTTAGGAGCATTCTAAGTGCCGCACGAGAGTTCGAGAATCATTCCGTGACAATAAGCCCATAACCTTTTATATATATATATATCTTATATAAAAATATATATATTTTATATTTGTACAAGCTTAGTAAAATATGATAATTTTCAACTAATTTTTTTTTTCAAAAATAATGACAAAAGTTATATTGAATAAAACTTATAGAGAAAATAAATTCAATATACTCCTGATGAGAAGAATTAAAAATGACAAATAAAATGAAATTTTAATTAAACTCACATCAATATCCACCATTCATAATCCTAAAAGAGATGCATGTTTATTATTATTTTACTTTATTTTTTTAATAAAAAGAAGGTGGGAATTAAGTTTAACTTCTTTTCCACTCAACAATTTAATCTATGTAAGCCTATATATGAGTTCTGGAAGGAAAGAATCGAAGTGAGTTTGAAAGGAATGTTTAGATGTGTGACTGAATTATTTATACCTTTCGTGTAACCATGCATATTCGTTTTCATTGCTATATATTGGGGCATTAGTGTGTTATTATTGGTATTCAAGTTGCTTGCTGATCATCTTATAATCAAATTAATTTAATGGGTAGTATCATTGGTACGTATTATTTATCATGTTGTACTCAAAAACAAAATTATGATGTGTGTGTCTCTCTCTATGTATATATATGCATGCACACATATACACACAGATCTATCAAGATGATTTTTAAAAGAATTCAAAATTGTATGAGCTGTATTTTTCTTGTCGTATGGGTGTTCGATTTGAACCTGTGAAACTGTCAAAACTGGTCATACTGTAAGTTGGACTTATTATGCCCGACCGTAAGATTAGTATACATTTCATTTTTAATAAATAATTTATATATATTTTTTTTTTTAAAAAATAAAAAATAATAAAAAAAAAATTATATTTCATGTAATTCATCATGTAATTGGTATTGAGCACTAACCTAGAATGATCTGAATTTTTTTTTTGGATCTTCGGATGTTGAATTCATGAACATTGTTGCATGGTAACATAAAATTGGAATAGTGACTTACTGTAACATAAAGATTTGATCAGCTGCTTGATCACTTTAGTCATGAGCATTCGCTCAGCCTTGTGTATCAGTCGAATCACAAAAAGCATAGATTGGCGGGATTTTGCACCATTCGCTAATGTGTTGCCAAATTATAGAGGCTACAAAACAAAAGGTGAATAAATGATCCCCGTTTTCACTACATGAATTGCAAAAATAACATGAATCCGAGCCCACTTGTAGATTCCTTTTTGTTACATTATCAAAATACCTGGAAGACGATCGGGCATTATTTTCCATCCAAAAATAATCAGTTTCACTAAAACCCAATTTTTCCAAACAATGTGTTCCTGCTGTTGTGATCGACGACCGATACAAGGAGCTTCTTCGTTGATGCAACCGAAAAAAAACCTGTATCCTTTAAGCTTGTCATAAAAAAAACAAATCCTTTATTAGAATCCTATTTTGAAACATTTATCAAATAAAAATTATAGAATAAAACAAAGAAATTTAGACATGATATAGATATATCTCTACATACTTCAAGTGAATTAGTAGATCTTCGGGGAAGACGAAGACGATATCTGATATACCGGATCTCAAAATCCAATGCCTTTTCCATTGTTAAACAATGATACCATCAAAAAGCTACTATGAGAATCACAAGCTCCTTTAATAATATGAGTTGTAAGATTAGATATATTATTGTTTTATTATTTAATCTTGTAGCCATATAATCATTTATATTATATAGATCAAAATATATTAAACCTATTATATAATTAGTTGGTAATTATTGATGGACCATATTACCCTTATTAACTAATTAGGTTTTCTCTTACTTGTATATATAAGGAGGTAATTAGAGAGTTAAAGGGTTAGACACATATACTAATAACATCATCATAGAAATCGCCCCCTATCTCTCTCTCTCTCTCCATATTCAAACTCAAACCCTAGAGTTTGTTCATCACCATCATAATCATACACCCTAAGTCAATATGTAGTGGGGCGCTTTGCCAGAAGATAGCGCCGTCAAAACGCCCAAACACCAAAACTTTAGGCGCTATAAATGAAAATTAGGGGTGTGGCGTGAGAATTTTAACGGCGGTATGGGATTTGCTTTTGAAGCGTTGACCAATCAAAAATTATTAAGGGTTTTATAATATTCTAATGAAATTGAAAATTAAGAATTAGGTAATGATGGGTAGGGGCTTTATAACTACGGGCTCTAGTGATATAACGCCCCATAAAGCCCCCGTGTGACGTGGCACGACACGTGTCGCATAACGCCCCACAAGGGGCTTTATGACTATGGATGGCCTAAGGAGGAACCATATCAAGCTGACAATCATGTCAACATCACTGACTACTTCTCTGACTAGATTCTCTGCTGGCCTGTCTACTGTAACAGGTATGTTATTCATGTTTTCCATAATATTTAAACAGAACTGATCAGAACTGATCAACATGAGATATAAAAAAATCATTTAGGATGCATGAAATTCAAAAGAGTCAACATAAAACTTAATAATATCAATGTCAAATAAACGAATCATTTAGGATGCATGAAATTCAAAAGAGACAACATAAGACAAAAAATAAAAGGTTACATATAAAATTGAAAGTGCCTATAAATTTTTATAGGCCATCACTGATGTCTTCGAATTAAGTACTTTGGAAAATCAGATAAATGAGGTTTGAAAATTCAATTCAAATAGCAATAATTTAAAAACAGAAAATAAAAAAGAAGTGTGTATCGATCTAATATTGAAAATAGATAACGAAAAAATACACCCTCTATTAGTTTACCAAGTTCAATAAAAAAGAGCAGTATGGTCACGAGTATCTAATTGTTGATTAGTATTACATTATGTATTCAATATAATGTAATATGTTACACAGCTAAAGTTACACCTGAAAAACAATCTCAAGTTTCAGACTTTGGGTCTCTATGGGCATTTGTTGTCAAATATTGCATTATTTTGCGAAACAAGCAACTTTTTTTAAGGGTGTGTATGGGCTGGAAAAAAAAAACAAAAGAGAACCATTATTTTGTGATCACATGAGGTTTTTAGCTTCTCTTTCCCTTTATTTAGGAATTTTAAGGTTAAAAGTCTTAACTTGTATTGAGAGAAAGTTTATTGAAATATTGATTGTTGCATATTACAATGGAACGAGAAGCCTGATGCGTGTGTAGTGTAATATATTTTAGATGTATAATTTAAGCCCTTTTTACACTTTTAGTCAAGTTTTAAATTTATAAAACACGATATTTAATAACACTAAACACACATATGGGCAAGTGCACCCATCGTGGACGTAGTATAGTGTTGGTAAGATACCGAGGTCGTCCAAGGACACAAGAGCTTTTAATACCGGTTTATCCTCAACGTCTAATCAAATCAAAAAGTTAGAAAAATATTTTAAACTAAGAAAAGTAAAAACTAACTAAATGCTGAAAAATAAAATAAAAAATAAAAACAGATAGACAAGATGAATCACTTGGATCCGACACGTGTATTAGTATAACCTTTGATTATTTTCGCACTTTTCCACTTGTTTAAGAGATTATCTTAGTTATTGTAGTAGGCCCCTCTTTTGAAGGCGACGTTACCCTCAACCCAGTAGTTTGAGTCAGCAAGGATACAATCCTAAAGGGTCGGATTATTGAAAGATAATGAATTAAGTTATTAATGCAAATTATGGTAGGCCCCGCTTTTGGCGGTGACGTTACCCTCGGCTAAGTAGTCTGAGTCAGCAGGGATACAGTCCTAAATAGCCGGGTTATAATATTAATAGTAGTTAACTTATGAGGGGGTCAAAGAGTTGGGATCCCCGCCATCCAATACCTATGGGCATTGAAGGAGATCCTACTAAATTTGACCCAGGTCCCAAGCAGGACCTCTAAACGCTGAACAAGGGCAAGACCCTTACCAAACCGTTCCCTTAACCCCCGACCAGGTAGCCAACATACCTCCATATAGACCGTGGAGATATGAATGGTGAAAATCTTTTATTTTATATAGACAGTAAAATAATGCCAAGACACCACGGACAAACGATAAGGAAAGATAACCTTCAACATAAGTAACTAGTTATTAAAGTCATTAATACAAAACCAAATAAAAAGTGCAAAAGATTAAAAATAAAAAGTATTATACTAAACACTTGTCTTCACCAAGTGATGTAAGAGACTTAGGCAAACATGACCTTGATTGTCAAGAACTCTTACGATCAATCTTGGATCCCGAGACGACTCACACACTCTACGATGGACAATGGATGATGGTGGTGGATGATGGTGTTATGGTGGTGGTGGGTGGTGGATGAGGTGTGAGAGAGGTAGTGTGCCAAGGGATGAGAGAGAATGAAACCAAGCTCCTCTATTTATAGGCTGAACAGAACGCTGGACACGGCCCCGTGTCCGCTGGACACGGCCCCGTGCCCGTCTGACATTCTCTCTCTTCATTAATTGTAATTGCGAATTACAATTAATGCGCCTGCTGTACTTTCACCACGCCCCCGTGCTCGCTGGACACGGCCCCGTGGTGAGCAATGGAAGCTTCTACTGGTTTGTCTTTTCTGCTGCTTCCTGGGCACGCCCCCGTGTTCGCTGGACACGGGGCGTGTTCAGACTCTGTTTCTTTCTCTTTGCCTTGGGAGGTGCCGTTGAGGGTCCGGGCAGTTCACTTTTGTTCCTTTTCTTGTATTTATGGTAGAATTAGTGGTCTTTTTGCTTCTTTTGTGATTTTGAGCTCATTTCATCCTGAAAATACAAAAGGAAGACAAAAACACTCTTTTTCCAACATTAGTACTTAAAAAGGGTTAGTTTTATGCCTTAATTGATGTGTTTTATATGTTGCATTTTACACACATCAAATACCCCCACACTTGAACTTTTGCTTGTCCTCAAGCAAAACTCTTTAAATGTGGCTTACACTCCCAAATGGAATAGGTAGAAGAGAAGTTCTTTAGCTTGTCCTAGAGTGTCGGGAATCCAAGGTTTTTATAGGTTTTATTTTTATTTATTTACAATCCTATTCGTTATGATTTATTTTGAACTTTTCACAAGATAAATTACTTATTTGGGCATAACATGCCTTATTAAAATTCCATTTATATACAAGTTCACATACCTCACGGGAGATCACTCAACACTCGGCCGAAGGTGTTTATTTTAGTGAATCACTCGAGAGCGGCACGGAACTTACGTCTTCTATAGGCTTGCCAAGCAATCAATCCTCCTCCTTTTTAACTTTTTACCTTTGTAAATATCAAGAGGACTTTTGGGGTGAAGGCTTGGGTTTTAAAGGTGGGTGGTTGGTTAGTGGTTAGTAAAAAGGGCGAAAATCGTAACAAGTGTCGGTTTTCGTAAAATACCTTGTTTTTAGTGACTTATTATTTTTGAAGTATTTCTCCAAACAAGCTTTTGTAGCTTTTGTTTGTTTTTGACTTCATTCATAATATTTTTTTTTAATGTCACATGAAAGGGTAAGTTGACGAAAAACCGAGCTTGCTACTAAAATAAAAGGTGAAAAATGAAAAAGGTTTTTGGTGGGTAGAAAAAAAATTGTTTTGGGGTAATGAAATGAAAGGTTTAGGCTCAAAGGGGTTTTCTAGGGGGATTTTGGGTAGGTAAAAAAAATGAAAAATAATGGTTTTGAAAGAAAAATAGTTAGTCCTAATGCCTCCATCATTTACTTACTTGGGTTTAAGTTGGTAAGGACCGGGAATGTATTGTCGTGGCAAGTTCTAGATTTGTAAAAACCGAGCGGCTATTCACACAAGAAACGAAAAATGAGCATTTAATCTAAATATGTGTATTTTTATGCTCAATAAAGGCTCAAAACTCACTTTTGTGGGAATGGGTTTTTAATGTGACCAAGCATATATAATCGAATTTTTAACTAGACTTGTTATACCGTTTCATAATTTTCTTATGTTAGTTCTTTTTATCATGACGCTATCGGTTGTAAATTTGTAAAAATATAACCTTTTAGAACTTGTTATTCCCAACTTAAACTAAGACAAGTAAATAAAAAAAATGAAAAAGTTTTTTGAAAAAAATTTGGGGTGTTTAGCGGTTTCAATAGAGTTTTGTGTAAGGCTTGTTTTAGGATTTTGCAAAATTTCAAGGTTTTAGCATCCCCCCCACACTTAAATTACACATTGTCCTCAATGTGTCCAAAAATAAAGTTTTTGGTTGATTAGAATGTGTAAAAGTGTGTTTAAAAACAAAGATTTGTGTTACTGGCACTCTGGACACGGCCCCGTGTTGACCGGGCACGGCCCCGTGGTCAAGTGCCAGTAACAAAAATTACAGAATTGAAACAGAAGCCTGGACACGGGGGCGTGTCCGCTGAACACGGCCCGTGTCCAGTTACCTGAACTGGGTGATTTTCTGCAGGGGGCTCAGCACGGGGCCGTGTTGGTTGGGCACGGCCCGTGTTGAGCCTTCTGTTATGGAGATCTTTGTCGGGTTGTTCTGTTCTTCGTGCATGGTTCCAATTTTCTCGTTCCTTTTTTCATCCCTTACCACCATGAATCCATAAATCATAAAAACCATCATAACATTGCTAATCATAGAGAAATTACATAAAGATAGCTAATTAACTAAGGGATACATAAGGTTATCATAAAGGTTCTACTTATTTAGGAAAATTTCGGGAATAGCTCCCCGATGTAGAAACACTCTCTAGCCTATGGCTCCTCGGTTTTCACTCAAAGCCATTCTTCTATCTCCCTCGGGAGGTAGAAGGTAGCTTCATTCTCTTCGGTATCTTGAGGAGGAGCGCTTACCGGGACTCCTTGCACTACCCTCGGTTGAGGCACTTGGTGCAAGGCGTGCCATTCCGCTGGAATGATAACCTCGGGTACTACATTCCACGCCCTGTGTGTTATCACCGGAACCAAAGGCGGGGAAGCAAGAAGGTTTAACCTTTGGTGCAGAAGGTTTACTTCTTGCAGGCAGCCCTCCAAGCCTATCGTCAGATGATTAATACGGTCCACTAAAGCTTCTTCTACACTTGTCATTTCGTCTATGGCTTCCCTTAAAGCGTAAACGTAGTTTACTAGGGAATCCTCCGTTGTGGACGACCTCCTTCCATTTCGGTTATTCCTTGAAGACGCTCCGCTGTTTCGGCTAGCCATTTTCTGCGAAATAAGCCGAAGATAACTAAACTTTTGCAAAACAGTACCTCAAACACGGCCCCGTGCTTAGTGAGCACGGCCCCGTGTCCAGCTGTCTGCAGGAATTTTGTCTAACGGTTCCAGGTTATTAAATTATTTTTACATACTTATGTTGTGTTTTGAGCTTAGATAATTTAAAAACAAAGTTATAGAACTTAACTTTAGACAAGAATCCGTAGCGAAAAACTCCTACAAACCTTTCATAGAAGGTTGGAATCATGGGTTTCCAAGCTTCCATGGAGGTAACATTTGAAAAATTTTTGGAAGAAGAGGAAATGAACAAAAGTGGAAAAGACAAGATGGTCCTTAGGAACCTTCTTTTGGCACTTACCTAGGATGGTATATGTGAAGATTCCAGGGATCTCTGCTGGGTGGAGTGGTCAAAAATGAGCAGGATTCAGGCTGCATTTAAAGAAAACGACAGCACACTGGACACGGCCCCGTGTCCGCTGGACACGGCCCCGTGTGCAGAGAAAATCCTGACACATTTTGTCCGTATTCTGACAGAATCAGCAGAAAATCTTCTGAGCGAACACGGGGGCGTGTTGACCGGACACGACCCCGTGTCGGAGGGCTGTTTTATGGAGTTTTGCCTTTATTAAGGAGCTAACTTATATCGGGTGGCTCCTGACTTGTTGGAACAACCCCAAAGTGCCTAAGATACCTTAATTGTCCTATACTAAGGCGAGAACGCAAGAGGTTGTCGGTGAGGGTAATTCCTATTTTTATTCTAGGTGGACAAGTCCAACCCTTTCCCGGGCTCTTGTTAAAGAAGGTGTATGCCGAATCGCTCAGGTCTATGTATGCACCGAACAAAGTCGATGGGGAGTCCTTCACGGCACAATCGGCACAGGGACGACTATCGTCCGCGTCTTGTCTAGGTAAAAAGGTATTTTCGGGAGCAACGAGGTTGTCGGAATGCGGTTCCAACGTTTCCTCATGGTCATCATCTTGGGACGGATCTAAGAAATCCTTCCTAAGTTCTTTTGACCAATTTAGAAGTAGTTCTTCCAGTTGAAATAACTCGTCAAGGAGCATTTCTCCTAGAATATCTGGCTGGGCGCATTCGAGGGAGAAATAGTGCTTATTTTTACTTTCGCCCCTCTTAAGGTTACAAGGAATCGGTGGGTCTATATAGTGGGGCCTATAAGTGAGGAAAAAACATTTTAATTCCTCGTGTTCGCCTCCACATATTCGACACCACAAACCATAAGAGTGCCGAAAGTAAAAAGAATTACTATCACTCATGTTTGTATCAGAAATTACCAACCGCCGGGATCTAACGGTTCTGTTTTCAGCAACTGAATCTTGGGCACGGGGGCGTGTTGAGTGGACACGGCCCCGTGTTCAGCCTACTGTCTGATATAAAACAGGATTGCCAGTTCCAATAATTGAGCACGGGGCGTGTTCAGCGGGCACGGCCCCGTGTTGAGCTCTGCAGAAGCGGAAAAATCTAAAAAAAAATCCTAAAAAATAAAGAAAAATAAAAAGATGATTAGGCCGTTGATTCCTAACTTTCTTAAAATCCTTGTGTCCCCGGCAACGGCGCCAAAAACTTGATGCGTGTGTAGTGTAATATATTTTAGATGTATAATTTAAGCCCTTTTTAGACTTTTAGCCAAGTTTTAAATTTATAAAACACGATATTTAATAACACTAAACACACATATGGGCAAGTGCACCCATCGTGGACGTAGTATAGTGTTGGTAAGATACCGAGGTCGTCCAAGGACACAAGAGCTTTTAATACCGGTTTATCCTCAACGTCTAATCAAATCAAAAAGTTAGAAAAATATTTTAAACTAAGAAAAGTAAAAACTAACTAAATGCTGAAAAATAAAATAAAAAATAAAAACAGATAGACAAGATGAATCACTTGGATACGACACGTGTATTAGTATAACCTTTGATTATTTTCGCACTTTTGCACTTGTTTAAGAGATTATCTTAGTTATTGTAGTAGGCCCCTCTTTTGAAGGCGACGTTACCCTCAACCCAGTAGTTTGAGTCAGCAAGGATACAATCCTAAAGGGTCGGATTATTGAAAGATAATGAATTAAGTTATTAATGCAAATTATGGTAGGCCCCGCTTTTGGCGGTGACGTTACCCTCGGCTAAGTAGTCTGAGTCAGCAGGGATACAGTCCTAAATAGCCGGGTTATAGTATTAATAGTAGTTAACTTATGAGGGGGTCAAAGAGTTTGGATCCCCGCCATCCAATACCTATGGGCATTGAAGGAGATCCTACTAAATTTGACCCAGGTCCCAAGCAGGACCTCTAAACGCTGAACAAGGGCAAGACCCTTACCAAACCGTTCCCTTAACCCCCGACCAGGTAGCCAACATACCTCCATATAGACCGTGGAGATATGAATGGTGAAAATCTTTTATTTTATATAGACAGTAAAATAATGCCAAGACACCACGGACAAACGATAAGGAAAGATCACCTTCAACATAAGTAACTAGTTATTAAAGTCATTAATACAAAACCAAATAAAAAGTGCAAAAGATTAAAAATAAAAAGTATTATACTAAACACTTGTCTTCACCAAGTGATGTAAGAGACTTAGGCAAACATGGCCTTGATTGTCAAGAACTCTTACGATCAATCTTGGATCCCGAGACGACTCACACACTCTACGATGGACAATGGATGATGGTGGTGGATGATGGTGTTATGGTGGTGGTGGGTGGTGGATGAGGTGTGAGAGAGGTGGTGTGCCAAGGGATGAGAGAGAATGAAACCAAGCTCCTCTATTTATAGGCTGAACAGAACGCTGGACACGGCCCCGTGTCCGCTGGACACGGCCCCGTGCCCGTCTGACATTCTCTCTCTTCATTAATTGTAATTGCGAATTACAATTAATGCGCCTGCTGTACTTTCACCACGCCCCCGTGCTCGCTGGACACGGCCCCGTGGTGAGCAATGGAAGCTTCTACTGGTTTGTCTTTTCTGCTGCTTCCTGGGCACGCCCCCGTGTTCGCTGGACACGGGGCGTGTTCAGACTCTGTTTCTTTCTCTTTGCCTTGGGAGGTGCCGTTGAGGGTCCGGGCAGTTCACTTTTGTTCCTTTTCTTGTATTTATGGTAGAATTAGTGGTCTTTTTGCTTCTTTTGTGATTTTGAGCTCATTTCATCCTGAAAATACAAAAGGAAGACAAAAACACTCTTTTTCCAACATTAGTACTTAAAAAGGGTTAGTTTTATGCCTTAATTGATGTGTTTTATATGTTGCATTTTACACACATCAAAGCCTATTTATACAAAAACAATGATCTAAACAAGAAAACATATTGAATGGATGAGAGCTAGAAAACAGGCTGGAACATAGGCAGGAACACAGGCTGGAGAGAGGCTGCCATATCTTTGATTGGAAAAAGATGACCAGATTTTATTCCTTTGACAATGCTTTCCATTTAACACTCCCCCTCAAGTTGAGTAATGGGATCTCCGATACTCAACTTGTTTAGACACTTGTTGAATATTTTTTCATTAACTGCCTTCGTTAGGATATCTGCTAATTGATCTTCAGACCGCACAAATGGTAGTTCAAGTATCCCTGATTCTAGCTTCTCTTTAATGAAGTGTCTATCTACTTCTACATGCTTTGTACGATCATGATGAACTGGATTTTCTGAGATCTGAATAGCTGCTTTGTTATCACACATGACTTTAGTTGGTTCTGTTGGAGGAAAGCCAACTTCAGTTAGAAGCTTCCGTATCCATAGTATTTCTGTCAGGCCCCGTGCTATTCCTCGAAACTCAGCTTCTGCACTGGATAGAGCAACCACCTTTTGCTTCTTGCTTCTCCAGGTAACTAGATTTCCCCAACTAGGGTGAAGTACCCTGATGTTGATCTCCGATCCCCTCTATCTCCAGCCCAGTCTGCATCAGTGTACCCCTGAATTTTTAGATGTCCGTTTGATCTGAAGAGGACTCCGTGGCCAATTGTTCCTTTGAGATATCTCATGATTCTACATACTGCTTCCATATGTGCTATTTGAGGCTGGTGCATAAACTGGCTAACAACACTTACTGCATAGGCTATGTCAGGTCGTGTGTGTGACAAGTATATCAGCTTCCCTATAAGCTGTCACACCCCGCCGAAGGCGGAAACGCAAGGTGCGACCATGAAAGGATTTCAAGCACACGATAAGCAAACAACTAATATGATTAAGCATCAACGATACCGAAGTTTAAAGTTTACAAACCATAACAATATATTTAGTTTACACAACTTCCAGTTTCAAAAACACATACGACCAAAAGTTATATTGTTTATAAAGTTCCTAGGATTTGTCAAGTATATTTCCGATACGATGAAATATACAAGGCAAAACCCCCAAAAGGTATCGTCCATGATGCATGCAACTTCTTAAATCCACGAACCAAATTTCACTTACCTGAAAATCATGCTTAAAAATGTCAACATAACGCTGGTGAGTTCACAGGTTTAAATGACACAAATGAAACTTAGACTCATTTGATAAAAATTTAGTATGCGTAGTTAATGAAATCACGAAAGTCAAATCATGGTCTTGCAAAAACCATGATAAATGTGCCGACATAAGCCCGTAACCAAACCATAACGATGATGCCTCGCTACATCGTGCACCATGACGATGTCTAAGAATATTTGGACACAATTGCACTCCCACAAGGTCACGACCGACCAGGAGCAGGGCTCGTTAAACCCAATAGATCTATTCGACTGTTCCGCGGTCATTACCACGACTAATGGTTACTAAACGAAACAATAACACGAGGACTTCCGAGCTCTAAAACCAACCAACTTATGCGCAACAAAAGAGACAAAAATGGATTTCATTCTCACTACCATACCCCGTAACCAAGCATGATTTTCCCCCGATTTAAATAAACATTTAAATAAGAAAAAGGGGCCGTGAAGACTCACAAATTGCGTTCCGTGCGTATGCTAGCAAAACCAAATGTCCAAAATAATCCCCGACCTACACGTGTCCTAATTCAATAAGACACTAGGTCTAAATATGTGTCTACTCGACAAGTCGTTCACCAAACTTATTTAGACAAAATGAGATGTTAACCTTTTTTATTAAATAAAAGTGTTTAATTCTTATGACGCGTTGGTGGGTGGTCATCCGAGAATTCCCAAGTATTTCTATATATATATTACTACAAATATATATATATATATATTTCACACATTGTCACACAATGTCGAGACCTAGTCCCGAACTAAAAATTCAAACCAATAAATATATATTTTACGACTAAATATCATATTTATTCACGTGGTTTGACGACCAGAAAATCCGTAAGTCGAACTCGACGAAAAATGTGTGTATATATATATATATATATATATTATTAAAATAAACATACGCCCTGATTACGATAAATAGTCAGAAAATAATATCTTAAATATTATTTATGTACTTATTGAAACCCCTTCGTTGACACGAATATTTAGCCCACATATTGTATTCATTTCTACACTTAAACATGTACGGTCGTATACTACGAGTGTTTAGCTACTTATCTGAAATTTCTAAGGGTTCAAAATATATATATTTTCCATAACCTTGACAAGACTTGGCCATTCGTATTAGAAATTGCATTTTTGTAAAATAGAGCATTTTTGTAAAACAAAGCATTTTTCTATCAAATACTTATATCTCTTTACAAAAACTTAAATAGATATACTGTACCATACTTTACTAAAATTCCAAGTCTTGTTCAAAACCATTTTATATTAACCCTTGATGATCCTTATGTTAACCTACCCATTTAACATATTAAATCATCATTCTACCCATGTGAAGCTCAATAGATATGTATTAACAACACACTTAACATGTGAAAACAAGGTTAACCATAATTCACCATTTTAAGATGTTAACATATACTTACAACTTGTATGGTTTTCACCCAGCAACGATTTGATGTAAATTGGTACACTTTACTTCACTAAAATACCATTGTAATATTGTCAAGTTATATCATTCCTATTATACCCTTAACAAAATAAATCATGCTTAATCTTAAAAAAAATCACCTTTTAACCCTTAGTCTTTCAAAATTACTACTAAAAAATGTCCACTTTTATTCTAGTACTTCAACATGATCTATGTTATTCATAATCATCATCCAATTTCATGATTTCATACACTTTCAAGAAATATATATATAGATAAGCATAAGTTTAAAACCAAGATCATCATTATTATAAGTTAACTACTTAATGTCCTTAACAAACAAGTGTTCATATCATATAAAATCACAAAGTAAAACCTCCTACAACACAATACATATCCACGGCCACCCCCACATACATATACACTTCATATTTCCACTTTTAACAAAGGTTTTCTTTAGTTTCTCTCTTTGTTTGTTTTTTTTTAAAGAACATAGATTAACATCTCCTTGGTGAACTCATACTTGTAAGATCAAACATTTAAACAAGATTTTTAACTAGTAAAGTTGAGAATCATACCAAGCTAGTAAACCCTTGAAAATGATGGAGTTTTAGTGTATGTTAAGGTGTAGCTCCAAGAAATCCTTGCCTAAACCTTCTAACACCTTAACATATACGTAAATCTATCTGTTTATGTAGATATTTTTGAAAAAAAAAGAAGTGAAAGCTTGGTTGGGGTGTTGGGCCGAGATATAGAGAGCAAAAGGTGAAGAGGGGGTTTTTTTTTTGGATAAGTCTTGCACTTCATAACATGTAGTATGGTTATGTATAAGTCTAGACTAGTTAATATCTTTCAAGATCACATCAAATCTAGCTCAAGTTCAATTTGTCAACACAAAGGTATGGTGAGGGTGGGTCCAACCTTATGGGGCCGTAGATTTTGGGCATGGGAGGGGGTTTGGGTTGTTGAATTTGTTTGAAAAAATAAGCACATCAAATGATGTAAGTTTTAGATATTTTAGTGATTAGGCTAATTAGAGGGATTAAGACTCTAATTTGGTATTAGTTTACTAATCATCACTAACTAGTTCACTAGGCATTTATTAGCTAGTGATTTGGTGCCATACGGTTATTATTTTGGTTAGTTATTCGTCTAACGGAAGTTTATAAAATAAAAACTGGGTTTGTCATATAATTATTCACACGATATCTTTTTTTTCTAACGTGTCTTACATTAACCAATGTCACTTATTGGTTATATTTTAGAGTTCGCTTAGTGAAATGGTTTTTAGAACGATGACTACTTTTTTTTTTTGACAAAATTAACATATACGCGATACGAACCGAAAATACGATAATCCAACGTCCTTATTAAGTTTTCTTGTTTTTTTTTTCACCGACATATAGTAATGCAATAATTTTAATGTTCTAGGCATATTGGAATGGTGTCAGCATCCTTTTTTTTCTTTATAGTGTACCGGATAATCCACCAACGCTCGTTTATATATATATATATATATATATATATATATATATATATATATATATATATATATATATATACTTTTATCGCTACACGATAAGACGATCCCAAACGACATCAAATGCGAACCCATGCATTTACCCGGTCATTGCTAGACTTTATGGACTCAATTAGTCATATAATTAAGTCTAAATGCACGTGATTTAATAAATAAATAGTGATAAGGCGTACGGATTAACCTGAAAAATTTGCCGGTTGTCACATTCTCCCCCCGTTAAAAGAATTTCGTCCCGAAATTCAAGCCGAGTCATCCTGAATAGGAGTCTTCTCAAATAGGTGGGGATACTTCGTCTTCATTTGATCCTCGCGTTCCCATGTAAACTCAGGTCCACGCTTGGAGTTCCAACGAACTTTAACTAATTTAATACGACTCCTCCTCAACTTTTGGACTTTCCAGTCCGTAACCTCGACCGGTTCTTCAATAAAGTGGAGTTTGTCATCGATACAGATTTCATCTGTAGGAATGATAAGCGTCTCGTCTGCTAGACACTTCTTCAAGTTCGACACATGGAATGTGTTATGAACGCTACTAAGCTCATCGGGCAACTTTAGTTTGTACGCGACGGTACCAACCTTGCCTAAAACCTCGAACGGCCCAATATACCTCGGATTAAGCTTACCACGCTTACCGAACCTTGCAACACCCTTCGAAGGTGAGACTTTTAGCAAAACTTTATCTCCGACCTCGAAGGTTAAGGGTTTACGCCCAACGTCCGCGTAACTTTTCTGACGATCACGAGCCGCCTTGATACGGTCTCTGATCTGAAAAATCTTGTCCGTGGTTTCTTGAACCAATTCTGGACCAATCAACTGTTTCTCACCGACCTCCGCCCAACACAACGGGGACCGACACTTCCTTCCATACAAAGCCTCAAATGGAGCAGCTTTGATGCTCGTGTGATAACTATTATTATACGAGAACTCTACTAATGGTAAATGAGTATCCCAATTTCCACCGAAATCCATCACACATGCACGGAGCATGTCCTCCAGTGTTTGAATGGTCCTTTCACTTTGGCCATCCGTTTGAGGATGATAGGCCGTACTTAGATCTACGCGAGATCCGAATGCCTTTTGGAAGGAACGCCAAAACCTTGAAATAAAACGGCCATCTCTGTCAGAGATTATAGAAACAGGCACCCCATGACGTGCCACTACTTCCTTGATATACAATTCCGCTAACGTTTTCATACTGTCCTTCTCGCGGATAGGTAGAAAGTGTGCGGACTTTGTCAAACGATCCACGATTACCCAAATCATGTCATTACCCTTAGATGTTCTAGGTAACTTTGAAATGAAATCCATAGAAATTTGTTCCCATTTCCATATCGGGATTTCAGGTTGTTGTAACAAGCCAGATGGCTTCTGATATTCGGCCTTAACTTTAGAACAAGTCAAACACTTTCCCACGTAGGTCGCAATATCGCCTTTAAGATTGGGCCACCAATAAAATTCCTTCAAATCATGATACATCTTATCAGCACCTGGATGAATCGAATACTTCGACTTATGAGCTTCATCTAAAACTATATTACGTAACCCGCCAAACAATGGAACCCAAACACGACCCATGAAATACCGCGTTTCATCTTCCTTAGGTTCCAATTGTTGTTCCATACCACGCAAAGATTCTTCCTTAATAAACTCCGGTTTAAGAGCTTCTCGTTGTGCGTCACGAATTTGAGCGGTGAGGCTCGTTTGGATTGTTAATCCTAACGCACGAACACGTAAAGTCTTAACCCTTTCTTTCCGACTCAAGGCGTCCGCAACAACGTTGGCCTTGCCCGGGTGATACTTTATCTCACAATCGTAGTCGTTCAACAACTCCACCCAACGACGTTGGCGCATATTTAATTCCTTTTGATCAAATATATGTTGAAGACTTTTATGATCCGTGAAAATGGTACACCGTGTACCGTAGAGATAATGTCGCCAAATCTTCAAAGCGAACACCACCGCACCCAATTCCAAATCATGGGTGGTGTAGTTCTTCTCATGGACCTTTAACTGACGCGATGCATAAGCGATGACTTTGTCTCGTTGCATCAACACACAACCTAGACCTTGATGCGAGGCATCACAATAAACCACAAAATCATCCGTACCATCGGGTAGAGACAAAATTGGAGCACCGCAAAGTTTCTCTTTAAGTAACTGGAACGCTGATTCTTGTTTATCTCCCCAGTCAAACTTTTTATCCTTTTGGGTCAAGGCGGTTAAAGGCTGTGCTATCTTTGAAAAATTCTCAATGAATCGTTGATAGTACCCCGCCAATCCTAGAAACTGGCGTATTTCAGTTGGAGACTTTGGTGCTTCCCAGTTCTTTATAGCCTCTATCTTGGACGGATCGACATGAATCCCTTTCTCGTTTACTACATGACCGAGAAACTGTACCTCGCGAATCCAAAATTCGCATTTCGAAAACTTTGCGTATAGTTTCTCGTTCTTCAGCAATTCGAGAATAAGCCTTAAATGTTGCTCATGCTCTTCCTTTGACCGCGAATATATTAATATATCATCAATAAAAACAATCACAAATTTGTCCAAGTAAGGTTTGCACACGCGATTCATTAAATCCATAAATACGGCCGGTGCGTTAGTCAAGCCGAAAGGCATGACAAGAAACTCATAATGACCGTAACGGGTTCTAAACGCCGTCTTGGGAATACTCTCCTCTTGAACTCGCAACTGATGATAGCCTGAACGCAAATCAATCTTCGAATAGAAACTAGAACCTTGAAGTTGATCAAACAAGTCATCGATCCTTGGTAAAGGGTACCTATTCTTGATAGTGAGCTTGTTCAACTCCCGGTAATCTATACACATACGGAAGGTTCCATCTTTCTTTTTCACGAACAAGACCGGAGCTCCCCAAGGCGAGAAACTCGGTCGGATGAAACCCTTGTCTAGCAATTCTTGAAGTTGGTTAGATAATTCCTGCAACTCTGACGGAGCTAAACGGTAAGGCGATTTAGCTATAGGGGCAGCTCCTGGGACCAAGTCGATGCGAAACTCGACTTGCCTTTGTGGGGGCAATCCTGGCAAGTCTTCAGGAAAGACTTCAGGGAATTCCCTCACAACAGGAATATCCTCAAGTTTAGGCTCCTCTGTCTTCTTATCAACTACGTGCGCCAAGAATGCGAAGCAACCCTTCCGTAGACATTTTTGGGCCTTCATGCAAGTAATAATTCGCAATGGGGTTCCACGTCTTTCTCCATGGACAGAAAGCGTCTCACCATCGGATAGAGGAATACGAATTATCTTTTCATGACAAATCACTTCGGCATGGTTTTTCGACAACCAATCCATGCCGACTACGACATCGAAGCTACCCAGTTGGACCGGTAGAAGATCTATACTAAATTCTTGATTGCACAAGACCAACGTGCAACCCTTAACAACCTCACATGACTTAACCAACTTTCCATTGGCCAATTCAATAGAGTAGGGTATATCTAGCTTGCTTGACTCTAAATTCAACATACGTTTAAAGTCGGTAGATACGAAGCTAAGGTCGGCACCAGTATCGAAAAGAATTGAAGCATAATGATTATTGAGAAGAAACGTACCCGTAACTACATTCGGGTCTTGACGAGCATCCTTAGCTCCAATCACGAAGGCTCGACCCTTAGCTGGGTTCAACTTAGGACATTGCCGCTTGAAATGATCCTCGGCACCGCACTCGTAGCATCCTTTGTCCTTCTTTGGTAACACCACCCTACAAGTTTCCATTTTGTGTCCCACCTTTCCACACCTTTTACACTTGGCACTTTCACAAGTGCCCACATGATGGTAGTTACATTTGTTGCACTTGGGTAGAGGACCCGTATACTTTCTTGGACCAGAGCTTGTTGCGTTCATAGTAGCAGAGAAAGCTTTCACATCTTGAGTTTTTGCAGTTTGGTTTGTAGCGTTGTTACCCTTCTTGAAGTTAGACCATTTCCGCTTACCCGAACTCTTTGATTCATCGACTGAATTCTTCTTGTCACTTCCCTTCCTAGTTAGGGTCTCCATGCGCACCGCATCTTCAGTTAAACTAACAGCTAGGCTCACTGCACTTCGAATTGTAGCAGGGTGAGACGAGGTAACCATGCTACGGATTTCAGGTGCCAAACCCCATATATATCGTTCGATTCTCTTGAACTCCGGTGTCACAAGGTAGGGAACTACCCTGGACAAATCATGGAACCGTTGCGTATACCCCGCAACATCAGCGCCGATCATAGTTAGATTCCAAAATTCTGTCTCTAGTCTTTGGATTTCAGCTCTCGAGCAGTACTCTTCTCGCATCAATTCACGAAGTCCTTCCCATGTCATCCCATAAGCGGCCTCATCACCAAATGTTTGAACCTGAAGGTTCCACCAAGTCAACGCCTCATCCAGAAAGAGGCAAGTAACATACATCACCGTTTGTTCCGGGGTACATTTGCTGATACGGATCACCGATTCCGTCTTCTCCACCCAACGTACAAACCCAACGGCTCCCTCGGTACCATTGAAGTTTAGAGGCTTGCAGTCGAGGAATGCCTTATAAGTGCACCCTGGAATGGTAGTACCTCCTGAATTATCAAGATATAATTATTATAAGAATAACATAATCAAGAAAATCCATAGTTGCCATGCAAAACCATCTATTACCAATCACAATCTTCCCACCCGTTCCTGATCCTCCAGGTCCAGAACCTCCGGAGCCTCCAGTACCGCCGCTGGAATCGACACGGTTTGCTTCATACTGTGCAATGGCGGTAGCAATGCGCTGTTCCAACAAAGCTTCCAACTCTGCCTCCGTGGTGGGAAGTTGGTAATTTGGTTGTTTACGAGTATTTCTTCGTTTCGGAGCCATGGTATTCTGATGTAAAATATCAAAAGAATTTTAGACATATATTTCAACAAATATTGCCAACCATGTACGAATATAAGAATACAACCGTTCTTAATAACCATATGATGACATTGACAAGTATCACTAACAATCATGAGTGCACGAGTAATAAAAATTATATGATTAATCACCATCATAATAATTGCAGTGTCATACAAGTACCACACCATAACAACCACAACATCATAATAATCATGAAAAGAACAAAATACAACGCATCAAAATAAAATACCATAATTTACATATCATTCAAACTTGTTACATTGGTTCGTGAAGGATCCAAAAGAGCTCAAGGCTACATCACCTTGGCTTACAAGTTTAGACAATATACAAAAAGGTAAAGTTTCTTCCACGAGCAATCTTCGTAACCAAAAGTAAGATCATCACATCACAACTACTGGGGTGGGGGCTGGGGTGGTCGTGTCTCGAGTGCCGCCCTGACTCTAGCTAAGTCCTCTTCGATAACTCTCATCCCATGAGCGAGTGTAGTCACCCTAGCCTGAACCTCTGAAATCTTAGAATCCGTCATACCAAAAGTCACTTCGTGGCGTGCTGAAGCTGAAGTGAGGATAATCATTTGTTCGGCATCGTTGATTCTTCGTTGTCGTATAACATCCAACTCCCTATCAATCCTATGCATAAACACATGTAGGAGCATCTCAATAGAATCTATCCTCTCCTCGAGGGTGAGAGGAAACATGGGAGAACGGTAGCAAGGATCGGAAGGCGACATGGTGTTTGGGGGTCGAGAAGGTCCGCCCGTCTCGAGCTTTGGGGGCACAGGAAAGCCAGCAGCTCGGAATCTCTCAATGAAAGGGCTGGCTGTAGCGGGACGTGAAGGTCCTCCAATCTCAAAAACAGAAGGAATCTCCCTCCTGGGCTCGCTAACTCTCTCATCATCGACTTGAGCAAGAATAGCGCGAGACGGTCCACCCATCTCGAGAGTAGTGGGAGCTATAAGCTCTGCAGGAGTGCCACAGTCCGTAGCGTGAGCACTAGGACCTACGGCTCTAAGAGCAGAAGAAGATACACTATCAGTAGTGTCGGAAGATGAAATGTCCATGACGGACACAACTGGGGAAGAGACCTCTAGAATCGCAATATCAAACGCCTCGCCCACTCCTATGTCATCGTCGACATGATCAACATGAAACACTGGAACCTTGTCCCCACCAGCAGGGACATCAACACGAGGGACCTCAATCGCAAGGGGAGGGATGTCAATAATAAGGTGTCCATCGGGGTGACCTACGACAACTACACCAGGGACTAGAACATCCCCCAGATCGAGAATATCATCCATCAGCACAGGGCCACCTAAGGCTATTATCTCCCCCTCACCACTAACGCCACTCAGCACATCGACAGACACGTAGTCCGGATCCTCCTCCGGCTCAGTATCTGTCTCCGGCAATACTTCCATAGCGGGCTCATCATCCGACTCCAACTCGATCACCTCCTCATCGGACACGAGGTCAATGATCCCCTCGTCTGAATCTGAAATGTCGATAGGATCTGAAGCTGACGACATCGTGACCTGGTAAGATAATCCGTACAAACACATGTATATATAAATTATATATATGTATATAAATCACAAAACCCTCCACATGAACCAAATAACTTGCCTATACAATATAGACCAAACCATGCATACCCAAAACTCCTTTCTACACTAAGTAGACTAAACCATGAATCCCGCCTACGACTCGTAGGCCCAACCATGAACGTGATGCAATGCAATGAAACTTTTCAGGCAAGTGAAAACACCTAGATATGAGATTATAGTCTAGACTCGAGACCGAATCCTAGTTCGCTATAATCGAGGCTCTGATACCAATCTGTCACACCCCGCCGAAGGCGGAAACGCAAGGTGCGACCATGAAAGGATTTCAAGCATACGATAAGCAAACAACTAATATGATTAAGCATCAACGATACCGAAGTTTAAAGTTTACAAACCATAACAATATATTTAGTTTACACAACTTCCAGTTTCAAAAACACATACGACCAAAAGTTATATTGTTTATAAAGTTCCTAGGATTTGTCAAGTATATTTCCGATACGATGAAATATACAAGGCAAAACCCCCAAAAGGTATCGTCCATGATGCATGCAACTTCTTAAAGCCACGAACCAAATTTCACTTACCTGAAAATCATGCTTAAAAATGTCAACATAACGCTGGTGAGTTCACAGGTTTAAATGACACAAATGAAACTTAGACTCATTTGATAAAAATTTAGTATGCGTAGTTAATGAAATCACGAAAGTCAAATCATGGTCTTGCAAAAACCATGATAAATGTGCCGACATAAGCCCGTAACCAAACCATAACGATGATGCCTCGCTACATCGTGCACCATGACGATGTCTAAGAATATTTGGACACAATTGCACTCCCACAAGGTCACGACCGACCAGGAGCAGGGCTCGTTAAACCCAATAGATCTATTCGACTGTTCCGCGGTCATTACCACGACTAATGGTTACTAAACGAAACAATAACACGAGGACTTCCGAGCTCTAAAACCAACCAACTTATGCGCAACAAAAGAGACAAAAATGGATTTCATTCTCACTACCATACCCCGTAACCAAGCATGATTTTCCCCCGATTTAAATAAACATTTAAATAAGAAAAAGGGGCCGTGAAGACTCACAAATTGCGTTCCGTGCGTATGCTAGCAAAACCAAATGTCCAAAATAATCCCCGACCTACACGTGTCCTAATTCAATAAGACACTAGGTCTAAATATGTGTCTACTCGACAAGTCGTTCACCAAACTTATTTAGACAAAATGAGATGTTAACCTTTTTTATTAAATAAAAGTGTTTAATTCTTACGACGCGTTGGTGGGTGGTCATCCGAGAATTCCCAAGTATTTCTATATATATATTACTACAAATATATATATATATATATTTCACACATTGTCACACAATGTCGAGACCTAGTCCCGAACTAAAAATTCAAACCAATAAATATATATTTTACGACTAAATATCATATTTATTCACGTGGTTTGACGACCAGAAAATCCGTAAGTCGAACTCGACGAAAAATGTGTGTATATATATATATATATATATTATTAAAATAAACATACGCCCTGATTACGATAAATAGTCAGAAAATAATATCTTAAATATTATTTATGTACTTATTGAAACCCCTTCGTTGACACGAATATTTAGCCCACATATTGTATTCATTTCTACACTTAAACATGTACGGTCGTATACTACGAGTGTTTAGCTACTTATCTGAAATTTCTAAGGGTTCAAAATATATATATTTTCCATAACCTTGACAAGACTTGGCCATTCGTATTAGAAATTGCATTTTTGTAAAATAGAGCATTTTTGTAAAACAAAGCATTTTTCTATCAAATACTTATATCTCTTTACAAAAACTTAAATAGATATACTGTACCATACTTTACTAAAATTCCAAGTCTTGTTCAAAACCATTTTATATTAACCCTTGATGATCCTTATGTTAACCTACCCATTTAACATATTAAATCATCATTCTACCCATGTGAAGCTCAATAGATATGTATTAACAACACACTTAACATGTGAAAACAAGGTTAACCATAATTCACCATTTTAAGATGTTAACATATACTTACAACTTGTATGGTTTTCACCCAGCAACGATTTGATGTAAATTGGTACACTTTACTTCACTAAAATACCATTGTAATATTGTCAAGTTATATCATTCCTATTATACCCTTAACAAAATAAATCATGCTTAATCTTAAAAAAAATCACCTTTTAACCCTTAGTCTTTCAAAATTACTACTAAAAAATGTCCACTTTTATTCTAGTACTTCAACATGATCTATGTTATTCATAATCATCATCCAATTTCATGATTTCATACACTTTCAAGAAATATATATATAGATAAGCATAAGTTTAAAACCAAGATCATCATTATTATAAGTTAACTACTTAATGTCCTTAACAAACAAGTGTTCATATCATATAAAATCACAAAGTAAAACCTCCTACAACACAATACATATCCACGGCCACCCCCACATACATATACACTTCATATTTCCACTTTTAACAAAGGTTTTCTTTAGTTTCTCTCTTTGTTTGTTTTTTTTTTTTAAAGAACATAGATTAACATCTCCTTGGTGAACTCATACTTGTAAGATCAAACATTTAAACAAGATTTTTAACTAGTAAAGTTGAGAATCATACCAAGCTAGTAAACCCTTGAAAATGATGGAGTTTTAGTGTATGTTAAGGTGTAGCTCCAAGAAATCCTTGCCTAAACCTTCTAACACCTTAACATATACGTAAATCTATCTGTTTATGTAGATATTTTTGAAAAAAAAAGAAGTGAAAGCTTGGTTGGGGTGTTGGGCCGAGATATAGAGATTAAAAGGTGAAGATGGGGTTTTTTTTTTTTGGATAAGTCTTGCACTTCATAACATGTAGTATGGTTATGTATAAGTCTAGACTAGTTAATATCTTTCAAGATCACATCAAATCTAGCTCAAGTTCAATTTGTCAACACAAAGGTATGGTGAGGGTGGGTCCAACCTTATGGGGCCGTAGATTTTGGGCATGGGAGGGGGTTTGGGTTGTTGAATTTGTTTGAAAAAATAAGCACATCAAATGATGTAAGTTTTAGATATTTTAGTGATTAGGCTAATTAGAGGGATTAAGACTCTAATTTGGTATTAGTTTACTAATCATCACTAACTAGTTCACTAGACATTTATTAGCTAGTGATTTGGTGCCATACGGTTATTATTTTGGTTAGTTATTCGTCTAACGGAAGTTTATAAAATAAAAACTGGGTTTGTCATATAATTATTCACACGATATCTTTTTTTTTTCTAACGTGTCTTACATTAACCAATGTCACTTATTGGTTATATTTTAGAGTTCGCTTAGTGAAATGGTTTTTAGAACGATGACTACTTTTTTTTTTGACAAAATTAACATATACGCGATACGAACCGAAAATACGATAATCCAACGTCCTTATTAAGTTTTCTTGTTTTTTTTTCACCGACATATAGTAATGCAATAATTTTAATGTTCTAGGCATATTGGAATGGTGTCAGCATCCTTTTTTTCTTTATAGTGTACCGGATAATCCACCAACGCTCGTTTTTTTTATATATATATATATATACTTTTATCGCTACACGATAAGACGATCCCAAACGACATCAAATGCGAACCCATGCATTTACCCGGTCATTGCTAGACTTTATGGACTCAATTAGTCATATAATTAAGTCTAAATGCACGTGATTTAATAAATAAATAGTGATAAGGCGTACGGATTAACCTGAAAAATTTGCCGGTTGTCACATAAGCCGTTGATACCTCTCTTTTTCGACTAGCTTTGCTCCTTTCTCTATTTGGAGTTTATGATTCACCACCATTGGTGTATCTGCTGGTTTGCAATCGATCATTCCTGTTCCGGCTAACATATCTAGGATGTATTTTTTCTGGCAGATAAAGATTCCTTGTTTGGACCTTAGTACTTCAATTCCAAGAAAATATTTCAGCCTTCCCAAGTCATTCATTTCGAATTCTTGGAACAGATTCTCCTTTAATTTTGTCATCTCTTCCTTGTCATTTCCTGTAATGATCATATCATCAACATATACAATTAGACATGTTACAAGTCTCCCCCTTTGTTTGATGAACAAAGTGTGGTCCGAGTTACTCTGTTTGAATCCATATCCTTTCATTGCGAGTGTGAATCTGCCAAACCAAGCTCGAGGGATTGCTTTAGACCATAAAGGGATTTTTTTTAAACGACATACTTCACCAGTCTTGAAATCTGTTGTAAAACCAGGAGGTGCTTCCATGTAAACTTCTTCTGTTAATTCCCCATGTAGAAAAGCGTTCTTTACGTCAAATTGATGAAATGGCCAATTTTCGTTTGCAGCTATTGAGAAGAGAACTCTGATAGTGTCAGTTTTGGCCACTGGTGAGAAGGTTTCCAAGTAGTCGATCCCGTATGTTCGTGTATATCCTTTAGCTACCAGTCGGGCTTTGTACCTCTCAATGGTTCCATCTGACTTGTGCTTTACTGAAAACACCCAGCGACACCCCACAGGTTTCTTTCCTGGTGGAAGAGAAGAGTACACTTTTCCCATGTATCATTTTTTATCAGGGCCTCCATCTCTGTTTCTATTGCTTTTCTCTAGTTCTCAGATTCTAAGGCTTGTTTTACATTGGTTGGAGTATGTTCAGAATATAGTGAGGAAACAAACGCCTTAGCTTCATGAGACATGCTCCCCCTGGCTATGTTGGCTACCAGATAATTTGAGTTTCGAGATTCCTTCTCTGGGGAATACCGTTTGGGGGGAACTCCCCTGTTTGCCCTTGGTGGTAACACATATCGTTCTGGTGTCTCCCTTAGTTCAGTGTGTTCTGCTGTTGCCACCGATCTTGTGTGATCGCCATCACTATGATTAGGGGAAGTAGGGGAACTTTGTTCAGCGTGCTCTTGTTCAGTGTGCTCATATTCATAATGATTAGGGGAAACATCAGAATTTTCAGGAATCTCATTGTTACTTACCTCGGGCATCAGGTTGGAGGGATTTTCTTCAGTGACACTGTGCTTAGTTGTTTGTGTGTTTGTGTTAGGCAGTGATTCTCCTTTGGTACTGTGATCTCCTCTGGTTATGACTTCCTCAGACGATGGAAACCGAGTCAGCCAACCCAGTGTGTCTATGTGTTCGTTCTCCCCCTGACCATTGGGTTGGGTGTTATAGAAGTATTCTGTTTCAAGAAAGTCAAGGTTCATAGTAGTGTGTGTGTGACGTGTTTTTGGGTTATAACAACGATAACCTTTTTGATTAACTCCATAGCCCACAAACACAAACATTTCACGGCACACGGGTCAAGTTTTGTTCGATTGGTTTTGGGTATGTGAACAAAGGTTGAGCAGCCAAAAATTCGTGGTTCAAAAGTAAGAAGAGGAGGGATCTCGAAAAAATTTTCTAGGGCCTGTATGGGGGTTTTTACTTCAAGAATTTTTGTAGAAAGTTGATTTATGAGGTATACAGAAGAAGCAACTGCTTCGGGCCAAAAAAATTTTGGGACTTTGGATTCGATTAGGAAGGCCCGAGTCATCTCAAGAATTATATGGTTTTTGCGTTCGGCGACTCCATTTTGTTCACTGAGCACGGGGCCGTGTTGGTTGGGCACGGCCCGTGTGGAGCCTTCTGTTATGGAGATTTTTGTCGGTTTGTTCTGTTCTTCTGCATGGTTCCATTTTTTCTCGTTCCCTTTTTCATCCATTACCACCATGAGTCCATAAATCATAAAAACCATCATAACATTGCTAATAGAGAGATAACATAAATATAGTTAATTAACTAAAGGGTACATAAGGTTATCATAAAGGTTCTACTTATTTAGGAAAATTTCGGGAATAGCTTCCCGATGTAGAGACATTCTTCAGCCCCTGGCTCCTAGGTTCTCACTCAAAGCCATTCTTCTATCTCCCTTGGGAGGTAGAAGGTAGCTTCATTCTCGTCGGTATCTTGAGGAGGAGCGCTTACCGGGACTCCTTGCACTACCCTTGGTTGCGATACTTGGTGCAAGGCGTGCCATTCTGCTGGAATGATAACCTCGGGTACCACATTCCACGCCCTGTGTGTAATCACCGGAACCAAAGGCGGGGAAGCAAGAAGGTTTATCCTTTGGTGCAGAAGGTTTACTTCTTGCAGGCAGCCCTCCAAACTTATCGTCAGATGATTAACGCGATCCACTAAAGCTTCTTCTACACTTGTCAATTCGTCCACGGCTTCCCTTAAAGCGTAAACGTAGTTTACTAGGGAATCCTCTGCGGTGGATGATCTCCTTCCATTTCGGTTATTCCTTGAAGATGCTCCGCTGTTTCGGCTGGCCATTTTCTGCGAAATAAGCCGAGGATAACTAAATTTTTGCAAAACAGTACCTCGAACACGGCCCCGTGCTCAGTGAGCACGGCCCCGTGTTCACTGTCTGCAGGAATTTTTGTCTAGTGGTTCTAGGTTTTTAAATTATTTCTATATACTTTCGTCGTGTTATGAGCTTGGATAATTTAAAAAACAAAGTTATGGAACTAACTTTAGACAAGAATCCATAGCGAAAATTCCTACAAACCTTGCATAGAAGGTTGGAATCATGGGTTTCCAAGCTTCCATGGAGGTAGGGTTTGAAAAAATTTTGGAAGAAGAGGAAATGAACAAAAGTGGAAAAGATAAGATGGTCCTTAGGAACCTTCTTTTGGTACTTACCTAGGATGGTATATGTGAAGATTCCAGGGATCTCTGCTTGGTGGAGTGGTCAAAAATGAGCAGGATTCAGGCTGCATTTAAAGAAAACGACAGCACACTGAACACGGCCCCGTGCCCGCCGGACACGGCCCCGTGTGCAGAGAAAATCCTGACACATTTTGTCCGTATTCTGACAGAATCAGCAGAAAATCTTCTGAGCGAACACGGGGTCGTGGTGACTGGACACGGCCCCGTGTCGGAGGGCTGTTTTATGGAGTTTTGTCTTTTCTAAGGAGCTAACTTGTATCGGGTGGCTCCTGACTTGTTGGAACAACCCCAAAGTGCCTAAGATACCTTAATTGTCCTATACTAAGGCGAGAACGCAAGAGGTTGTCGGTGAGGGTAATTCCTATTTTCATTCTAGGTGGACAAGTCCAACCCTTTCCCGGGCTCTCGTTAAAGAAGGTGTATGCCGAATCGCTCAGGTCTATGTATGCACCGAACGAGGTCGATGGGGAGTCCTTCACGGCACAATCGGCACAGGGACGACTATCGTCCACGTCTTGTCTAGGAAGAAAGGTATTTTCGGGAGCAACGAGGTTGTCAGAATGCGGTTCCAACATTTCCTCATGGTCATCGTCTTGGGATGGATCTAAGAAATCCTTCCTAAGTTCTTTTGACCAATTTAGAAGTAGTTCTTCTAGTTGAAATAGCTCGTCAAGGAGCATATCTCCTAGAATATCCGGTTGGGCGCATTCGAGGGAGAAATAGTGTTTATTTTTACTTTCGCCCCTCTTAAGGCTACAAGGAATTGGTGGGTCTATATAGTGTGGCCTATAAGTGAGGAAGAAACATTTTAATTCCTCGTGTTCGCCTCCACATATTTGACACCACAAACCATAAGAGTGCCGAAAGTAAAAAGAATCACTATTACTCATGTTTGTATCAGAAGTTACCAACCGCCGGGATCAAACGGTTCTGTTTTCAGCAACTGAATCTTGGGCACGGGGGCGTGTTGAGTGGACACGGCCCCGTGTTCAGCCTACTGTCTGATATAAAACAGGATTGCCAGTTCCAATGATTGGGCACGGGGGCGTGTTCAGCGGGCACGGCCCCGTGCTGAGCTCTGCAGAAGCTGAAAAATCTAAAAAAAATCCTAAAAATTAAAAAAAAATTAAAAAGATGATTAGGCCGTTGATTCCTAACTTTCTTAAAATCCTTGTGTCCCCGGCAGCGGCGCCAAAAACTTGATGTGCGTGAAGTGTGTTATATTTTTAGATATATATTTAAGCCCTTTTTACACTTTTAGCCAAGTTTTAAATTTATAAAACACGATATTTACTAACACTAAACACACATATGGGCAAGTGCACCCATCGTGGACGTAGTATAGTGTTGGTAAGATACCGAGGTCGTCCAAGGACACAAGAGCTTTTAATACCGGTTTATCCTCAACGTCTAATCAAATCAAAAAGTTAGAAAAATGTTTTAAACTAAGAAAAATAAAAACTAACTAAATGCTGAAAAATAAAATAAAATAAAAACAGATAGACAAGATGAATCACTTGGATCCGACACGTGTATTAGTATAACCTTTGATTATTTTCGCACTTTTGCACTTGTTTAAGAGATTATCTTAGTTATTGTAGTAGGCCCCTTTTTCGGAGGTGACGTTACCCTCAACCCAGTAGTTTGAGTCAGCAAGGATACAATCCTAAAGGGTCGGATTATTGAAAGATAATGAATTAAGTTATTAATGCAAATTATGGTAGGCCCCGTTTTCGGCGGTGACGTTACCCTCGGCTAAGTAGTCTGAGTCAGCAGGGATACAGTCCTAAATAGCCGGGTTATAGTATTAATAGTAGTTAGCTTATGAGGGGGTCAAAGAGTTTGGATCCCCGCCATCCAATACCTATGGGCATTGAAGGAGATCCTACTAAATTTGACCCAGGTCCCAAGCAGGACCTCTAAACGCTGAACAAGGGCAAGACCTTTACCAAACCGTTCCCTTAACCCCCGACCAGGTAGCCAACATACCTCCATATAGACCGTGGAGATATGAATGGTGAAAATCTTTTATTTTATATAGACAGTAAAATAATGCCAAGACACCACGGACAAACGATAAGGAAAGATCACCTTCAACATAAGTAACTAGTTATTAAAGTCATTAATACAAAACCAATTAAAAAGTGCAAAAGATTAAAAATAAAAAGTATTATACTAAACACTTGTCTTCACCAAGTGATGTAAGAGACTTAGGCAAACATGGCCTTGATTGTCAAGAACTCTTACGATCAATCTTGGATCCCGAGACGACTCACACACTCTATGATGGACAATGGATGATGGTGGTGGATGATGGTGTTATGGTGGTGGTGGGTGGTGGATGAAGTGTGAGAGAGGTGGTGTGCCAAGGGATGAGAGAGAATGAAGCCAAGCTCCTCTATTTATAGGCTGAACAGAACGCTGGACACGGCCCCGTGTCCGCTGGACACGGCCCCGTGCCCGTCTGACATTCTCTCTCTTCATTAATTGTAATTGCGAATTACAATTAATGCGCCTGCTGTACTTTCAACACGCCCCCGTGTCCGCTGGGCACGGCCCCGTGGTGAGCAATGGAAGCTTCTACTGGTTTGTCTTTTCTGCTGCTTCCTGGGCACGCCCCCGTGTTCACTGGACACGGGGCGTGTTCAGGCTCTGTTCTCTTCTCTTTGTCTTGGGAGGTGCCGTTGAGGGTCCGGGCAGTTTACTTTTGTCCCTTTTCTTGTATTTATGGTAGAATTAGTGGTCTTTTTGCTTCTTTTGTGATTTTGAGCTCATTTCATCCTGAAAATACAAAAGGAAGACAAAAACACTCTTTTTCCAACATTAGTACTTAAAAAGGGTTAGTTTTATGCCTTAATTGATGTGTTTTATATGTTGCATTTTACACACATCACGGACCGACACAGCAAAAAATTGTTAGGATTCGCCGGAGCTGATGAACAACGGCGGCTAGGGTTTCTTGCAGCGGCGGCGATAATCAGGTCAGATTTTGAAGTTGTGTTTTTGGGTTTTTCTGGTTTGGATTTTGGTTTTGAAGTGGATCAGACACTCTACTCTGATACCATCTTAACTTGCATTGAGAGAAAGTTTGTTGAAATATTGATTGTTGCATATTATAATGGAACGAGAAGCCTATTTATACAAAAACAATGATCTAAACAAGGAAACATATTGAATGGATGAGAGCTGGAAAACAGGCTGGAACATAGGCAGGAACACAGGCTGGAGAGAGGCTGCCATATCTTTGATTGGAAAAAGATGACCAGATTTTATTCCTTTGACAATGCTTTCCATTTAACAAAAAGAGTGTATTTAAATTCATGGAGCACACCGTGCTCTGTTATTTCAGCGATAAAAGGCTCATGTGACTCAGATTGCAATGGCTACCAAATCAAGTAACACTCTCAAGCTACTCTCTTTTAACACTCTCAATTTGTGTGGATAAAAAATTGTCCGTCTTCCTATTGTCTTTTCTCCCATGTTTTCAATTCAAAAATTGTCCGTCTTCCTGGGCGGTAGAGGAAAATACTTTACATATGCTGCTAGAGCTCGAGATACCTTTTTTTTAATCCAATGCGGCTCCTGGTAAACTGACCCATTTACACGGGTTATGCTCTCAAACAGGTCAAATATGTTTGATCTCACATCCAATATGTATTCAACTGCTTAATACCTTCTAAAAAAGTGCTTGCATGTCATCCAACCCATTTTGACCCATTTTGCCACCTCACCGTTCTTTATTTATAGTACTTTACCAATGTTTTTTAAGTATATGTTAAACACTTACAAAAAAATTTGTTTAGATTAAAATAACCAATAAGATAGTCGTATATAAATTAGAGATGCAAGGAAAGCCATTACATCCATACATAGGCTGTTTAAAAAAAAACATGAATACATACTGGGCTGGTCCTAGAATTTTGGGGGCCCAAAGCGAACTAAAAATCCGAGGCTCTTTTTAATTTTTTTAGGCTCGTAATTTCGGTTTGTATTTGACATGAAATATATTAGGAAGAAACTTATAAAACACTCAACCATTATATAAACTAGATGATTTCCCTAATCAAATAACATTGGTGTCTGATACATAAATTAAATCTAAGTTGGTCAAAAGAGTTTAACCTAACAAATAACAACTTACATTACGTGTGAAAGGAATTAAAACATTGTCACACCCCCAAAAATTCCACACGCGGAGTATCACCGCTTGGGAGCGTGACTGACCAGGATCAAGCCACCAATCATATTGAACATGTAATTAATATTAAATAAATGTAAACCATCCATTCAATACGATAGGTGTTCAAAACATAAACATAGTTTCAAAGTGTAGCGGAAGCATAGTAAATAAACCAACAATAGTTAATAGTTTTAAATGTCATAATAGTTCAACGTAGAAACCACGATCCTTGCCCACAACGACCCGCTTCTCCAGTGCAAGCTCCAAGTACCTAACGATCTGCAAGGCATGTAACAGAATGATCAATAAACTAGTTGAGCGAGTTCACAGTAAGTAAATGCGTAACAGTAAGTAACGGGTGGCTCTACAGGGCCAATAGTAAGTTATACAGGTGGGGGCTTCCCATGTTATGTGACCACTAGACTATTCGTATCATCCCTGTTCTTCGTCCGAGAACAGTAGCGCGTATGGGGTGTGCGTAGGTTTTACGCACGTATCCTTCATAACCGAGGATAGAAGTAAGTAATGCGTACACGTAGGTTTTACGTGCGTGCCTGACATCCGAGGCAGTAATTGGCATGTGACCACGTAGGTGTTATCCCAACCTACGGAACCGTCCTGACATCCGAGGACCATGATGGGTGATAGTCTAGGAAAAGCATATATACGTTCTTAGTCAATGATAACCTTTAACCCATTCCCACGACCCGGGAATCCCATGCCTTAGTAGGAGTGTGAACTCACCTTGGTTTGCTCGGTATGCTAGGTTATGCACTCACAAGTAATTAATCACGTCCTATTGTATGCACGTATAACAAATCAGTTCATGTTCGCAATGATACGCATGCAATCTAATGTCACATAGTGCTTGATAGCCAATATCATGCATCAATCATGTATCACATAACAGTCAGTTTGCATATCGGCACAACACGTATCATTTCACATTTAATCATCAGCTAGTGTACACGAATACAAATGTTAACATTCATCACCAAGCATGGCATGCCAAATAAATCAAGCATACATTCCATCATTAAAAGTATGTTTATAATCCCCCATTATCTTTCGACCCAACTGTTATCTTTCGACACAACAGTTATCTTTCGACATATTAGTTATCACAGTTATCTTTCGGACCAATTGTTATGTTTCGAACCAAATGTCATCTTTCGACCAAATGTCATCTTTCGACCACGCTGTTATCTTTCGGTCAACATAACTATGTTTCGGTCAATGCTATCCTTCGGTCAACACTACTATGGTTCGAAGGACAAGTATCTTTCGGTCACAACAACTATGTTTCGACTAACAAGTATCTTTCGGTCACAACTATGTTTCGAATAACAAGTATCTTTCGGTAAATATCAGTTACGTTTACTCAAAGTTTCCAAGTTTATCCGTGATTATCAATTAACACAAATTCAAGCATTCGGTTACCTCAGAATCGATCAAACAGGGAGTTTCATATTAAACCTCATGAACCCTAATTTAACCACATGAACAATAATAACACTTAATCATATTATGTTCCGGTTCCATGCACAATTCCGAATTGCATAATATCACAGCCGATCCACAAAACATTATCATTAAACATCATCACAACAGATCCGATTAACATACACATCCGATTAACATCCATATCCGATTAACATACATATCCGGTTAACATACAAACAACATATTGCAAGACAATTGATAAATCATGAAATCATATACACTCAAAGCATCATCTATTAACATAAACAACATCACACACTAACCGGAAAAATCTGGATTACGGAACGAGATCTTCGAACAGAGAATGGGTCTGCTATGCCGTCACACACACACAATGGAACTAGGGTTTTTGAAAATAACTGCCGACTTACATGCATTCACGTATATAAAACGTATCATAGGAATGGGCCAAGCCCATTAGAAAGACTGGGCCGAAAGATGTCGAAGGATCCTATCTTTGCTCGAAGGATAGAGTCCTTGGTCGAAGGATATGTTTCGTGATCCTTCGAACCGAAAGTTGATCCTTCGAATCGAAGGTTATCTTTCGTGATCCTTCGATCTGTAAGTCATGTTTCGTGATCCTTCGAAGGTTGGACCTATCCTTCGAAGGATCTTTGTGTTTCACACTAACAAGTTCACACATTTGACAAGTTTCACAAATACAACCAAACAATCAAACCATAAATAACTTCATGGTAATCAATACATGATCGTGCAATAAATACGAAATAGAAATTTTGGAAATTTGAGTTGTCACATTATCCCCAACTTAAAAGAAATTTCGTCCCGAAATTTGGTACGCACTCACTGAGGAAGCTGGGTAAGTTACATCGTTCACTGGTTTTCCTGGGGTGTCACATCATCCCCCCGTTGATTTGGAATTTCGTCCCGAAATTCAGTAGTAGTAGCTTCAGCCTCAGAAGTGGATGCATTGGTTTCGAATAGCTGGGGGTACTTTTCTTTCATCTGGTCTTCGCGTTCCCAGGTATACTCTGGGCCACGCTGGGAGTTCCAACGAACTCGAACAAGAGGGATTCTCTTGTGTTTGAGGACCTTAACATCCCGGTCCGTGATTTCAACTGGTTCCTCGACGAACTGCAACCGCTCGTCGATAGTGAGTTCCTTAAAAGGAACTATAAGGGTCTCATCTGATAGGCATTTCTTCAGATTCGACACGTGAAATACATTGTGAACTCCACCGAGTTCAGCTGGTAGGTTTAATCTGTAGGCTACTTTGCCAATCTTTTCTAAGATTTCGAATGGTCCGACGTACCGCGGATTCAGTTTGCCTCGTTTACCAAATCGAACCACACCCTTCCAGGGTGAAACTTTCAATAAAACCCGGTCCCCGACCTCAAATTCCAATGGCTTTCTACGCTTGTCCGCGTAGGCTTTCTGACGGTCGCGTGCTGCCGCCATGCGTTGTCGTATCTGCGCAATCTTTTCTGTGGCGTCCACTACAATCTCTGGACCCGTAATTTGACTATCCCCCACCTCTGCCCAACAGAGAGGTGACCGGCATTTACGTCCGTACAATGCCTCAAATGGAGCGGCTTGAATGCTGGTATGATAGCTGTTATTGTATGAAAACTCCACTAAAGGGAGGTGCTTTTCCCAGCCGTTGCCGAAATCGATGACACACGCTCGAAGCATGTCTTCTAGAGTTTGGATAGTTCGCTCAGACTGCCCATCCGTCTGAGGATGATATGCTGTGCTCATGTCTAATCGTGAGCCGAAGGATTTGTGCATCGCTTGCCAAAGCTCTGACGTGAATCGTGCATCGCGATCCGAAATAATAGAGGTGGGCACTCCGTGCCTCGAAACAACTTCTTTAAGATAGACGTCTGCGAGAGTGGAGAACTTGTCCGTTTCCTTGATCGGCAGGAAGTGTGCAGACTTGGTGAGTCGATCAACTATGACCCATATTGTATCGTTCCCACGCTGAGATCTAGGTAGACCTGTAACAAAATCCATGGAAATTTCTTCCCATTTCCATTGCGGTATCTTAGGCTGCTGAAGTAGACCAGCTGGTTTCTGATATTCAACCTTGACTCGCGCACAGGTTAAGCATTTTCCAACGTACGTAGCGATGTGAGCCTTCATACTAGGCCACCAATAAGTAGTGCTGATGTCGTGGTACATTTTATCCGACCCTGGATGTACCGAATAGCGAGACTTGTGAGCTTCATCCATTACAAGTTCGCGTAGACCGCCATAAAGTGGGACCCAAATACGCCCCGTTACATAGTAGGCGCCGTCTTCCTTTTGTTCCATGCGTTGCCTTGAGCCGCGTAAGGCTTCAGCTTTGACGTTTTCGGGTTTCAGTGCTTCTAACTGAGCAGCTCGTATCTGTGCAGGAAGACTGGACTGAATCGTAAGCTGTAGCGCTCGCACGCGCTTAGGTAGAGTGTCTTTCCGACTGAGGGCATCAGCCACAACATTGGCCTTGCCTGGATGGTACTTGATGGCGCATTCATAGTCGTTTAGAAGTTCAACCCATCTCCGTTGACGCATATTCAAATCCTTTTGCTTAAGAATATGCTCGAGACTCCTGTGATCGGTGTAAATCGTGCACTTGGTACCGTACAGGTAGTGTCGCCATATCTTAAGCGCGAAAACAACAGCTCCCAGCTCTAAATCGTGCGTCGTGTAGTTCCGTTCATGAACCTTGAGTTGCCGCGAAGCGTAGGCAATAACTTTATCCCGCTGCATCAATACACAACCAAGCCCCTGTATCGATGCGTCACAATAAACCACGAAGTCATCCGTGCCCTCTGGCAATGAGAGAATAGGTGCGCTGCAAAGCCTATCCTTTAAGTACTGAAAAGCGGTCTCTTGCGTATTACCCCATCTGTAAACGACACCTTTCTGTGTTAGCATAGTAAGTGGTTGCGCGATCTTTGAGAAGTCTTTAATAAATCGCCTGTAGTAACCCGCCAAACCCAAGAATTGGCGTATTTCTGTCGGTGTACGTGGTGCTGGCCAGTTTCTGATCGAATCAACCTTGGATGGATCGACATGAATCCCATCCTTGTTCACCACATGGCCTAAGAAGTGGACTTCACGAAGCCAGAAGTCGCATTTTGAAAACTTTGCGTACAATTGCTCTTTTCGAAGAAGTTCCAAGATAAGACGTAAGTGCTGCTCGTGCTCCTCCTGACTCTTGGAGTAAATCAAAATGTCGTCGATGAAAACGATAACAAACTTATCAAGATAAGGTTTGCACACCCTGTTCATAAGATCCATGAAGACTGCAGGCGCGTTCGTAAGCCCGAATGGCATGACAAGAAACTCGTAATGACCGTAGCGAGTTCTGAAAGCGGTTTTGGAGACGTCCTCATCCCGGACTCTCAGCTGATGATACCCTGACCTTAAATCAATCTTGGAATAGTAACACGACCCTTGCAACTGGTCGAATAGGTCATCTATGCGCGGAAGAGGATAACGGTTCTTCACCGTCACCTTATTGAGTTCGCGGTAGTCGATGCACATCCTGAACGTACCGTCTTTCTTTTTCACAAATAACACTGGAGCTCCCCAAGGCGAAGAGCTTGGACGAATAAAGCCCTTTTCCAAGAGCTCTTGTAGCTGCTTCGACAGTTCTTCCAATTCCGATGGAGCTAAGCGATATGGCGCGCGAGCTATAGGTGCTGCTCCAGGAGCTAACTCAATCTGAAACTCGACTTGACGATGAGGAGGTAAACCAGGTAAATCTTCAGGAAACACTTGAGGAAAATCGCGCACAACTGGTATATCCTCCAGCTTCTTTTCCTTTGCTGATGCGTCAGTGACAAGTGCCAGAATGGCAGTATGTCCCTTGCGTAAACATTTCTGCGCCTTTAAGAAAGAGATGATGCCAACCACAGCACCACTCTTGTCACCTTGTACTTCGAGAGGTTCTTGACTGGAGCGAGGAATACGAATAACTTTTTCTTTGCATAAGATCTCCGCGTGATGTTGGGATAACCAATCCATACCGATGACGACGTCGAAACTACCCAAAACTATGGGTATGAGATCAATCGAGAAAGTCTGACCCGCTAGAACAATACTACAACCCTTGACTACCTGTGCGGCTTCTACACTTTTACCATTGGTTAGTTCTACGACGTGTTTGGTGTCTAGGGGTGTTGGTGTACGTTTTAATAATTTACTCATTTTCAATGACATATAGCTTGTATCAGCACCCGAATCAAATAAGACAGTAACATAAATATCGTCGAGAAGAAACTTACCCATAACCACATTGGGATCATTCACTGCGTCACCCCGACCTAGCACAAAAGCACGACCCCGAGCTTCGTTGCCATTGTTGTTGTTGTTTCCCCCGTTATTGTTGTTATTGTTCCCGTTGCCCTGATTGTTGTTGTTGTTCTGGTTCCTGTTTAGCTGAGGGCAGTGTCTCTTGATGTGACCTTCAGCACCACAATTATAGCACCCCTTGTTGCCCTGTTGCTGATTCTGCTGTGCCGGTGGCTGCTGCTGATCCTGATTCGCAGGACGAGGGCTTCTACAGTCTTTGGCCTCGTGACCCATCTTGAGGCATCTTTGACAACGGCTCTTGTTACACTGGCCGTTGTGGTGCCTGTTGCAGTTGTTACACTTTGGAAGGTTTCCGCGATATCCACCCTGCCTGTGGCTACCTGACGACTGCTGGTTAGGGCTTTGATAGTTGCCAGTCTTTCGCTGCTGATTCTGGGACTGAACCGAAATTGATGCTTTGCTTGAATCCCCCTCCCATTTCCTCTTGTTGTCACTGAGGGTAACGGGAGTAGCTGAAGGAGTGACTGTAGCAGTAGCGCTGACGCGCTTAGGCAGTTTATTCTGATCCACTGCCTGATCGGTGATGCGATGAGCGAGACGCTGGATTTCCTGGATGTTGTTGAGGTTAGCCGAGGTAACGTGGCTCTGTATTTCTGGTGCCAAACCTTTGAGATACAACTCAATACGCTTGTATGGAGGGTCCACCATAGTTGGACATAACACAGCCAACTCATTTGATCTCTTGGTGTAAGCTTCGATTTCCGAACCAACCATTTTCAAGTTATACAACTCGTCCTCCAACTTGTGAATGTCTTCTCTAGTGCAGTATTCCCTCTTGATCAGTTCTTTGAAATCATTCCAGGGTGTGGCGTTAGCAGCTGCCAACCCTAAGATCTGCACTTGTGCGTTCCACCAAGTGAGCGCAATCCCTTCAAGTGTGCCAGTGGCGAACTTCACCCTGCGAGCCTCAGGGCATTCACACATTTCGAAAACCGACTCGAGCTTTTCAAACCAGTGGAAGAGTCCAACTGCTCCCTCCGTGCCACTGAACGAGCTAGGACGACAATCCATGAAATTCTTGAAGGTGCACCCAGGTTGTTGCTGAGCGGGTTGACCTATTGTGTACGAATAGGGCAAAGTTAAGTACGAGAATTAATGTAGGATCTAAAGATCCTAGTGTCTATACTGCAGGGTATACTACCTGCTTGGGCGGCTGCAACTGCCGCAGCAACGAGAGCCTCTAGCTGGGCTTGAGTCATGTTAATTCGTGCGGCCATTGATCTTCACATCAAAGGCAACATAAGTGAGAAAGGTTCGCGAAAAGTGCGATGACAGAAGAGTGTAAGCACATAAGTATTCTCATGCAATGACAAGTTGTGAGCAAGGTAAAGTAAGCATACTACGAGCAAAGTTCTATGCAAATTCTAGCATGTAGGCAATAAACATAAACCTTAGTACCTAGGAAGTTGAGTCTTGCACGTGGAGCGAAGCGTCGTTGTGGATCGTTGAGAGCACTGTTCTGGTTATAGTCTGGTTTTAATAAAAACGTTTTTCCATATTAAAACCAAGTTCTCTATAACCAATGGCTCTGATACCAATCTGTCACACCCCCAAAAATTCCACACGCGGAGTATCACCGCTTGGGAGCGTGACTGACCAGGATCAAGCCACCAATCATATTGAACATGTAATTAATATTAAATAAATGTAAACCATCCATTCAATACGATAGGTGTTCAAAACATAAACATAGTTTCAAAGTGTAGCGGAAGCATAGTAAATAAACCAACAATAGTTAATAGTTTTAAATGTCATAATAGTTCAACGTAGAAACCACGATCCTTGCCCACAACGACCCGCTTCTCCAGTGCAAGCTCCAAGTACCTAACGATCTGCAAGGCATGTAACAGAATGATCAACAAACTAGTTGAGCGAGTTCACAGTAAGTAAATGCGTAACAGTAAGTAACGGGTGGCTCTACAGGGCCAATAGTAAGTTATACAGGTGGGGGCTTCCCATGTTATGTGACCACTAGACTATTCGTATCATCCCTGTTCTTCGTCCGAGAACAGTAGCGCGTATGGGGTGTGCGTAGGTTTTACGCACGTATCCTTCATAACCGAGGATAGAAGTAAGTAATGCGTACACGTAGGTTTTACGTGCGTGCCTGACATCCGAGGCAGTAATTGGCATGTGACCACGTAGGTGTTATCCCAACCTACGAAACCGTCCTGACATCCGAGGACCATGATGGGTGATAGTCTAGGAAAAGCATATATACGTTCTTAGTCAATGATAACCTTTAACCCATTCCCACGACCCGGGAATCCCATGCCTTAGTAGGAGTGTGAACTCACCTTGGTTTGCTCGGTATGCTAGGTTATGCACTCACAAGTAATTAATCACGTCCTATTGTATGCACGTATAACAAATCAGTTCATGTTCGCAATGATACGCATGCAATCTAATGTCACATAGTGCTTGATAGCCAATATCATGCATCAATCATGTATCACATAACAGTCAGTTTGCATATCGGCACAACACGTATCATTTCACATTTAATCATCAGCTAGTGTACACGAATACAAATGTTAACATTCATCACCAAGCATGGCATGCCAAATAAATCAAGCATGCATTCCATCATTAAAAGTATGTTTATAATCCCCCATTATCTTTCGACCCAACTGTTATCTTTCGACACAACAGTTATCTTTCGACATATTAGTTATCACAGTTATCTTTCGGACCAATTGTTATGTTTCGAACCAAATGTCATCTTTCGACCAAATGTCATCTTTCGACCACGCTGTTATCTTTCGGTCAACATAACTATGTTTCGGTCAATGCTATCCTTCGGTCAACACTACTATGGTTCGAAGGACAAGTATCTTTCGGTCACAACAACTATGTTTCGACTAACAAGTATCTTTCGGTCACAACTATGTTTCGAATAACAAGTATCTTTCGGTAAATATCAGTTACGTTTACTCAAAGTTTCCAAGTTTATCCGTGATTATCAATTAACACAAATTCAAGCATTCGGTTACCTCAGAATCGATCAAACAGGGAGTTTCATATTAAACCTCATGAACCCTAATTTAACCACATGAACAATAATAACACTTAATCATATTATGTTCCGGTTCCATGCACAATTCCGAATTGCATAATATCACAGCCGATCCACAAAACATTATCATTAAACATCATCACAACAGATCCGATTAACATACACATCCGATTAACATCCATATCCGATTAACATACATATCCGGTTAACATACAAACAACATATTGCAAGACAATTGATAAATCATGAAATCATATACACTCAAAGCATCATCTATTAACATAAACAACATCACACACTAACCGGAAAAATCTGGATTACGGAACGAGATCTTCGAACAGAGAATGGGTCTGCTATGCCGTCACACACACACAATGGAACTAGGGTTTTTGAAAATAACTGCCGACTTACATGCATTCACGTATATAAAACGTATCATAGGAATGGGCCAAGCCCATTAGAAAGACTGGGCCGAAAGATGTCGAAGGATCCTATCTTTGCTCGAAGGATAGAGTCCTTGGTCGAAGGATATGTTTCGTGATCCTTCGAACCGAAAGTTGATCCTTCGAATCGAAGGTTATCTTTCGTGATCCTTCGATCTGTAAGTCATGTTTCGTGATCCTTCGAAGGTTGGACCTATCCTTCGAAGGATCTTTGTGTTTCACACTAACAAGTTCACACATTTGACAAGTTTCACAAATACAACCAAACAATCAAACCATAAATAACTTCATGGTAATCAATACATGATCGTGCAATAAATACGAAATAGAAATTTTGGAAATTTGAGTTGTCACAAACATGCTACTTATTTTAAATATATTATTGTTATTAGTTAGAAACGATTTTTTTAAATAAAATTTTACATGGACGTATCATGTTAAAAATTGTATGGACAAAATATTTTAGCGTATTAAATTAAGAGAGGTGATTAAAAAAGATGCATTTATAACCATTTATTAAAAGAGTGACTAAGGTGATTAATAATTTAGAAAATGGGTAGCAGTTGGGATTCAAACCCAGCCCTCTACAAAAACCAAATCTTGTTCTTAGCACCAGACTACACTTGTTTTAATGTTAACAAATATCACCGTAAATATAATATTTTTTTATAAATAAAGATTTATTTTTTTAATTTCGGAGGGCTTATTTTTTCGGAGGCCCCAAGCTGTTGTCTAGCCCAATTACACTAACGGGCCAGCCCTGCATACATACATGGGTCCCACATATTCTTTTACATAAAATACAAAAAAAAAAAAAAAAGTAGTATAAATAGATAACAGAGTTGTGTGTGGGTCAAGTGTATTCAAAAGCAACAAACTTTGGTGTTGATTAAGTTTCCTTTTTAAAGTATAGAGAATTACTTCACACTGAGCCAAAGTAATAATGCATAAAAGAGAAAGATGCTAAAATGCATATTTTTTTTGTGGAGTAAACTGCCAAAATGGTCCCTGAGGTTTGGTCACTTTTGCCACTTTAGTTCAAAACTCAAACCTTTTGAATTTGGGTCCCTGTGGTTTCAATTTTGTTGCCATTTTCATCCAAAAGCAAAATCTAGTCAGATTTTTCAGTTAACATCCAGTTTTTTTTGTCTTTTTTCTCCCTTTTACTGAAGGGCAAAATGGTCAGATTTTTTTTAATTTGTTATAATAAAACGTTAAAATACCATTTTGCCCTTCATTAAAAGGGAGGAAAAAGATAAAAAAATCTGGATGTTAACTGAGAAATCTGACCAACTTTGCTTTTGGATGAAAATGGCAACAAAATTGAAACCACAGGGACCCAGATTCAAAAGTTTTGAGTTTTGGACTAAAGTGGCTAAAGTGACTAAACCTCAGGGACCATTTTGGCAGTTTACTCTTTTTTGTGTGTTAAATTAATTTAGTTTACAGTGGGGTGGCCAAAGAGTTTATTGAGTTATACGTATAGTTAATGTCGTATAATATATTATGACTACATTAACTTAAAACAATGAATTTCATACGTTAAATATTCACTTTGTCAACCCGCTTACTTATAAAGAGGTCGAAACTACCACCTATAAATTTACAAAGACATTAGATAGACTAGTTACCTGATACGTCGTCTTGTTGGTACCTATCAACATCCAATAGTACCTACAAAGCACCACATTACAAAACACAACATTACTATATAAAATTATTAACAAAACAAATCTCCACATCTGCAATCCCACTAAGTGATGATCTGTGGATGCGTCATTGATCACCATTACGACTTAATTCTCGAGCCTGTGACAACACCACTAGACTGCTGATCATTTTGAAGTTTTCCAATTCAACGGTTTTCGAGTCTTGACTGATGAAACACCATGTGTTTTAGATGACTATTGACTGACATTTCTTGAGTCAACTTTAGTATCATGATTAAGTCGGACACAGTATCTTTTCTAGCAGTGGGTGGTTTCTTTTTTGGACCACAAATCTCGTGAACAACTCGTTTCATCACGATGCATCTAGGGACGAGATTGGTATCATACCGGTACCGTACCAGTACTGATACCGAAAATACCGTTACCGAAATTGAGGAAAAATGGGTACCGAATACCGTACCGAATTTCTCAGTTTAGTAACGGTACGGTAGCGGTATCGGTACCGGTATTTCGGTATTCACCGCATTGTTACCGCTTTGGTGTGTTCCATTGGTTTACCCTAAAAAAAATATCATGTAAATCCATCCATCCGTTATTAACTGAATTGACGTAATATATAGTTGGAAAACTAGACAAATGTATGTAGTAAAAACTAAAAAAAATCAAAAAGAAAACTTACATGAGTTCGAGTTTTAACATCCAAATTCCAACATGTCTAAAAAAAGCATCATAATTCATAACTGCAATAACTTAAACAACTAAAAGGAGAGCAAAGAAACTAAGAAAACACTATTTAAATACCTTAAATTTAATGAAGATGTCTTTGAATTCTTGATTGATCGTTGTATCACTATTGAATGATTGATATAAGATTTTAGGTTTAGGTTATATTATACTAGGTTAGAACCCCGTGTATTACACGGATTGAATAAATGTAATTTTATAAATTAAATAATAAAAACTTATATCTTTATGAACCTTGTATATTGTACGAGTTAAATAAATGTAATTTTATATATCAAATAATAAAAAAGTTATATCTTTAAAAACCATGTGTATTACACAGATTAAATAAATGTAATTTTGTATACTAAATACTAAAAACGTCGTATGTTTAAAAAACCCGTGTATAATCGGGTTGAATAAATCTACCAAATAATAAAAAAAAATGCATCCTTAAAAACCCCGTATATTACACGTGTTGAATAGATATAAAAAAAGTTATATCTTTAAAAACCATGTGTATTACACAGATTAAATAAATGTATTTTTCTATATTAAATACTAAAAACGCCGTATCTTTAAAAAACCCTGTGTATAGTCGGGTTGAAAAATCTACCAAATAATAAAAAATTATATCCTAAATAAATGTAATTTTGTATATTAAATACTAAAAACGTCGTATCTTTAAAAAAAAACCCGTGTATAGTGGGGTTGAAAAATCTACCAAATAATAAAAAAAATTATATCCTTAAAAAACTTGCGTTTTACTTGAGTTGAATAAACATACTTTTGTATACCAAATAATAAAAAAGTTATGTTTTTAAATAATTAGGATAACATTTAATATTAATTTATTATTTATATATTTAATATAAGATAAGCTGATAAGAGAGGTATTTGTTTTAAAAATATATTAAATTAACAATTTAGATTTGAGGATAATATTTTATTAAAGTATGATAATATTTAATATTAATTTATTATTTAATTATTTAGATAAATATAAATTTGAGGATACACGTGTCCAAAAGTTGATTTCTTTTATTATAAGACCCCCCGTAACGGGGCGTTTTTTTTAAAAAAAATTGAAAAAAAACGCTCGATAACGCCGGATTCGCCATTACACGGGGCGTTTCCGGGCGTTTTTTTTGAAAAAAATTGTTTTTGGCGTGATTTTTAAAACGCTGAAGAATGTTGAACGGACCAATCCCAACGGCTAGTTGTTAACGGCTACTTTTTATTTATTTTTTTTTTTATTTCCCCCTATATATATATATATACCCTCAATCATTTTCAACTCAAAAAATCACAAAAACTCTCTAAAAAATACAAGAATTTTATAAAAACTTGATGGATTCTCCTAGTTCTTCCTCCATGCTAAACTATTGCTATCACGAGTTTTTTGCGGATGGCGATGGTTCAACCGATGAGGAGGTTGAGCAAGAGGCGGTTACGGGTGCTTGTAAACTAGCGATGAGATATGCCGAGCATTGTCGTCGCCCACAAGCCAAAAAAGGTAAAAGAGGTTATATTGAACGAGACCGACGCGGGGCACACGATCGTTTGATGAAAGATTATTTTGATGAGGAGCCGACATATTCGAACGAAATGTTTAGACGTCGTTTCCGAATGAGTAAGCGGTTATTTCTACGTATAGTCCATGACTTGGAAGCCAACTACGATTTTTTTAAACAAAAATCGGATGCGAGAGGGGAACTTGGATTTACCGGTATCCAAAAGTGTACCTCGGCGTTACGAATCCTTGCTTATGGAAACACTACCGACATCAATGACGAGTATCTAAAAATGGGGGAGAAAACAACGAGAGATAGCTTGGAGCATTTTTGTCGCGGTAAAATTCCTATACTTTACACTTTTATTTTTTTTGTCTATGTTTACAATTTCTTTAATTTTTTTTTGTGACTATTTTTTTTTATAAAGGTATAATTGATGTGTACGGTGCGCGTTATCTTAGAACGCCTACATGGGAGGACCTTCAAAAGATCTACGAGGTACATAATGCCGAGCATGGTTTGCCTGGTATGATCGGGAGCATAGATTGCATGCATTGGCGTTGGGATAACTGCCCGACTGCATGGCGAGGCCAACACACACGTGGTGACCAAAAAGGACCCACTATTATTCTTCAGGCGGTTGCTTCACAGGACCTTTGGGTTTGGTCTGCTTACTTTGGCGTGGTCGGGTCATGCAATGATATCAATGTTTTTGAACAATCTCCGCTGTTAGAGGAGTGGATTTCTGGCAAAGCTCCTAAAGCGTCGTTTTACGCAAATGGAAACTACTACCCTCATGGATATTATTTGAGCGACGGAATATATCCTAGGTATTCGATTTTCGTGAAGACGTATAGTGATCCTTTTGATGAAAAAAGAGCATATTTTAAAAAGGTTCAAGAGTCTTCACGAAAAGACATTGAGAGATGATTTGGGGTTCTTAAACAACGCTGGCATTATTTGAGAAATCCTTGTCGTGCTTGGAGCAAGCAAAAAATGAGAGATGCTATGTACGCGTGTATAATCATGCACAACATGATTTTGGAAGACGAAGGAAAGGCAAAATGCCAGAATTATGTGCCAGAAGCCGTTCAAGAGGAGCATCCACAGGCGTCAATGGAAGAAAGAGTGAATAATGCGCGAGAGTTGCGTTACGAACCGTACCATTCCCAGTTAATGGTTGATTTACTACACCACGCATGGTCGGTTCGGTATGTACCACCGGAGGGAGAGGAGGAAACGGAGGACGAGGGTGAAGAAAGCGAAGATGAAAACTAGTGTTTTTTTTTTTTTAATTCGGATTTTAATTTTTTTATTTGTAGTATTTTTTTTTATTTAACCGGATTTTATGTTTTTTATTTCTAGTATTGTATTTTTTTTTTATTTAATAAAGTATTTAAAGTTTAAAAAAAAATTGGGAAATGATTGCATGGGCATTATTTGAATAATGCCCCACTACACCATTTTATGGTATAATGCCCCTTGCTGACTGGGCTGCCACATGGCGCAAAACGCCCCATGGTGGGGGCATTATAATGCTTAACCATTACGCATGGTCTAATAGTTAGGTATCAGTTCAAGATTTTAAAGGAATGCATAAACCTCTTTGTAATCCATCATAATAAATAATATATCTGGGAGATTATCACTAATATTGAATTAATTATATTTATTTAATAGTATTTTGGATATCTTTTTTTCTAATAATATTGTTGGAATGTCGTCATACAACTAAACTTTTTTTATAAGGGTACTATTATTCATAACTTTTTTAATTTAATAGTAGTATATTTGGAATATACTTTTCTAATAATATTGGGAGATGATGATTTATGTTGAATTTATATTTGCCAAATTACCCCTTAGCATTCATTATTGAAATTCGGTATGAATACCGTTTTTTACCGAAAAATACAGGTACCGATGCCGTTATTTACTGATAATGAAATTCAAAAAATATATTACTAATACCGATACCGTTTACAATTTGTTTAGATTAAAATAACCAAGAAGATAGTTGTAGATAAATTAGAGATGCAAGGAAAGCTATTACATGCATACATACATGGGTCCCACATATTCTTTACAGAAAATATAAATTGAAAAAAAAAAAAAACTAGTATAAATGGATAACACAGTTGTGTGCGGGTCAAGTGTATTCAAAAGCAACAAACTTTGGTGTTGATCAAGTTTCCTTTGTAAAGTATAGAGAATTACTTCACAGTGAGACAAAGTAATAATGCATAGCATAATATAAAAGAGAAAGATGCTAAAATGCATATTTTTTGTGGTGAATAAAAATTTAGTTTACAGTGGAGGCGGCAAAACAGTTTATTGAGTTGTACGTATAGTTAATGTCGTACAATAAAAGTATATTAGACTAGATTAATATAATAAAATCAATCAATCATACCCAGTATAGCAAAGCTATTGGTATGGTCTGTGGATGATGGGATGTAGTTACACCTTACCTCTACTATTAGGGATAGAGAGACCACTTCCAGTCAGAGGCGGCCATGAGAATTCGTGTACCATGTTCGAGTTCGAAAAAATATGCCCTTAGGCCTTTACGAAATTGAATATTGGTCTCACTAAAGATTTAAACCTAATGCCAAAGGGGTTAATAATTAATCTAAACCATACGAATAGTTTTGTAAGGGAGCATATGTTGGTGTTTGCATGGGTATACCCTATTAAAAAAATATTTTACATACACATATCAATTTTTTCTTTAAAAAACGTGCCCAACGAAATATCGGGCCCTGGTCGGTGGTCCTCCCCGCCTACCCCCAAGGCCGGCCATGCTTCCAGTGAGACCCTCGGCTCCAAAACACACAGGAAAGAAATAAATAGAACATGAGGTGTGTGTGCGTGAAGCTACCAATATAACATGAGTGGTGAAAGAGTGTATGGTAATTTGGTAAACAAGACAGATATAACAACACAAACAGCCTATACAAATAGATACATATCTACGACCATACACTACACCTAAAAACACAAATGTACCCTCTCCTAGAAATCCTTAACCTTAATCCTATGTCTCTACGAGCTCCTATCATGGATCATGTTCTCAGAGAGGTGCAATCTTTGCAAATCCTCTGCCTAATCCGCTCATCCCAAGTAATTTTTGGTTTGCCTCTACTCCTCCTCCCCTCCACCTCGAGAGTTTCAACCACTCTAACTGGCTCTATCGTCTGCCTTCTATTCACATGCCCAAACCATCTCAATCTTCTATCCTTTATCTTATCTGATATACTAGCTACTTCTAACATCTCCCTAAAAACATCATTTCTTATCCAGTCTAACCTTGTGTGCCCACACATCCATCTTAGCATTCTCATCTCTGCCACCTCCATCTTGCGTGCGTGTCCTTCCTTAATGGCCCAACAGTCGGTTTCATATAACATAGAAGGTCTAATTGCAACCCTATAAAATTTCCCTTTCAATTTTGTTGGGAACCTCCTATCACACAATACCCCAGTGGCAGCTTTCCACCTACACCATCCAACCTGGATGCGGTGGGCAACGTCACTATCTATCTCACCATCCCTCTAAATAAACGATCCTAGATACTTGAGCTTAGTCACCTACGAAACCACTTGACCGTCAATGGTGATCCAAATGTCCTCATCGTTGTCTACTAATGATTTACAAAATTTCATACGTTAAATATTCACTTTGTCAACTCGCTAACTTATAAAGGGGTCGAAACTACCACCTATAAATTTACAAAGACCATAGACTAATTACTTGCTACGGCGTCTTGTTGGTACCTATCAACCGCCAATAGTACCTACAAAGCACCACATTACAAAACACAACATTACTATATAAAATTATTAATAAAACAAATCTCCACCTCTGCAATCCCATTAAGTGATGATCTATGGATGCGTCACTGATACATACTATGATCACCATTACGACTTAATTGTCGAGTCCGTGACATGTTGGTGACAACACCACTAGACTGCTGATCATTCTGAAGTTTCCAAATTCAACGGTTTTCGAGTCTTGACTGATGAAACACCATGTGTTTGTCACACCCTGGCTTTGCGGAAGCGTGGTTAATTTGGTGTGACTTCTTAATACCATAGCTTAATCATAACAAGCTATATGAATTAAAAATATGCAAGATCATCCATTAAAATAAAATTAAAACATTGTCTTAACGGGTTAACACCCAACAACCATAAACTTGTCTAAACATTACAAATGCAAACATAACGTAAACATGATTCAAGGACTGTGACTTGTCCAGGAAAGAGTCACATTCCCCGAACCCTGGATGACCCTGGTGACTTATGCAGCGGAAAACATGCCATACCGTGCCAGATCTTTAATTCCCTGAAATACATGTAAGTTGAAAAATCAACAATAATGTTGAGCGAGTTCATGCGAAAGTGAGTAAATAAACCTTTGTAGTTATCAAAATCCTGGTATGTAGCAAATAAGGAAAAAGAGATCACCAATGGTTTGCAAGTCCATTGATATGTGTGAAGTGCAAGTAGGAAGACTAAAACCTAGCGGATTTCGCGTCGGGCACAAAGTCACCCCGAGGCCCGTTATGCTGGACCTGGGGTTGGGCTCGCTACACCCAGATAGATCTACCGCTTACGTCTCTCGGTCCTACAATGAGGATTAATGGCCTCCAGTTCCCGCCTACCCACTCACATGATCTAAGTAATAACCCTCCTTACGCTAACCATACCATGTATCAACTACTCATAATCATAGTAACATGTATTTCACCCCCGCAGTTTATAAAACTGAAAAGAGTTAAGAGAAAAGGGGGACATGAACTCACAGTGAGTGCGTCGCTATACCAAGTACTCCGAATATCAGGCAGCTGTGCAACGACCTACATGTGCTAATTCTATTAGACGGATGGCCGTGCCTTAGCTTTATAGTTTAAGTTTCGGGAAACAGTTAGACAACCGTTCCTTGTATATACTTGGTAGTTTAATCTCCTTCCCAAGGATGGGGGATTTAATACATGTGCGTTCTATTTATAATATTAAGTCTCACTTAATATATTTTTACTTCTCATTCCAAAATATAAATATTTTTCTCAAAAATATTATATTTTCTCTTCACATAATACTTCCAAAAATAATACGTTGACAAGTACGCGTTCATGAATATTTCCGTATAATGCGTAAGTTACGTTTTAGTAATCGTGTGGTAATAGTAATTACCGTTGTAACTTATATGTTTGTCATGTAAGCGTTTGTATTATTTTGGGTTCGTCAACGTTTGTAAATATTATTTTTACTCTAAAAATAATATTTATGTACTTTCACAAATTAATCATAAACAGTGTGGTGAAAAATATATTTATCGAATAAATATTCATCGCGTTTAGTTTTGTGAAATCCCACCTCCGATTATTTAGTAAATAAGTCATGGCGAAATATATTTTGAAAACATTTCAAAAATAACTCTAACACTTGTAAATAATTCTAAGTGTTAGATTTTAGAAAAATTTCGCCAGAGTTTCCCCTGTAACTGGAGGTGGCCACGCTTTCAAGCGTATCATTTTCTTTTACAAAATCATTTCAACAACTTCTTGATTCAATCAAACAATTTCCGACACATCAAACTAGTCTTCAACACATCAAACTTGTCGACTAGTATGTAACTCGCATTATTACATGAACTTGTAGTTTTTCCGAAAACTATAGTGTAGATCTCCTTATATTCGGTGGATCTTTGTATAAATTAGTTTAATCTTGCAAAAACCTCGTTTTTAGAATAAATCATCCTTTACAACTTCCCGTCATCTTTCCCAAAGATTGTTATTTTGTCGAAACTTCTTATTTCACAAGTGTTTATACACTTGTGGTTTGTAAAATCACATTTGTTAGTATGTCATCCGACTTTTATAAAACATGATTTTCTCGACACTTGGTTCTACGAAAATACCACTTGCAGATACGTAGATCCGCTAGTTTTAAACACCATTTTACTAGTAAAAATACTTTTACACAAGTTCATGTTTTTCGTGTGGTAGAGTTTCACCTTTTAACCCTCGTACCGATAGGGACAAGCTTATGTCAAGATTTATGATCTTAACAAAGTCGGGTTAAACGATGATCAGAGCCACCACAACGTAGATCGGGCCTCAATAATCAACATATTCAAACACTACAACTTTTACACAAGTTATGATCTTTTATCCAACAAAATTCAAGTTTTAGTAAACTTTAAAGATTCAAAAGATGGGTTTCCGCATTTTAACCGTTATAAATCATATTAACCACTTTAGATATGTTCGAGAGTGAGTTTTAAACATTATACCTCTAGCTCGGGGCTAGGGAAGAATCTAGGCGAAAATGCAGTGGATAAAAGCAAAGTAATGAGGTCCTTCCACTTCCGTTTGCTTCAAGCCTCCTAATACGTAACCCGTGAAGCTTATATATACTTGGAATGGATTGATCGAAGCTTGACAATGGATGGATGGGTGGATGAGAGTTCGGCCGAGAGTGGGGAGAGCAAGAGAGGAAGAGTGTGTTGGTGGTTATGGTGAGTGATAATCTTATGTGTTATGTGAAGGTATTATAGACAAATCATGTGCCATAATCCAAGGGTTAATGTGTCTTCTAGATTTGAGACATAAATCAATTTAATAATCAAAAGTGTACTCTCCTAGTTACATGAGGACCAAACCGGCCCAAGGGGGGGGTCACTTGGTTCGATTTCAAGTGTGTAGTTAGGACATAGTTACGTTAAGTAGGTTAACTTTAGGGGTTAACTCCGTTAGTTAAGTGTTACGCTTTAACGCGGGTGTTAGGGTAATCAGGGACCCTAACTGGCTCAGAAAAAGGCTAACAATATTTCTGGCAATATTTTTATGTTCCGGGTATAGTCCGGTTGTTCGGTTGGATAGTAATCCGTTAAAGTGCTTAAGTAATCTTTTAAGCGTCGTAAATAATATTTTTAGTGACACATCTTATTCTGCAAGGTGTCAGGAATATTTCCTCATGTTTTGGCACTTTATTAGTTAGCTAGAAGCTGGTATGTTAAATAAAAGTGCTGTGTTTTGTGCTTAGAGTACGTTTTAGGCACATCCAATCATTGTATCTTATTCCTAGAGACGCAGTTCTACAACCCTTGTATCCCTACACACACTATGGGTGTAGTAAAATATTTCTGGGTCATACAGGCCCTTAGAGGCAGTGTTTGCCTGATGCTGGCTTTATCAGCATGTTCAATAGGTTATCCGTTCAAATGCTACTGTGCTTTTGTGCATCATGTTTGTCACTAGAGTTCATTAAGTAAATAATGTAGTGACGGAAATCAAAGTATGATGCAGATATGTACATGTATCAACAGTCAAGTAGCAGTTTATCAGTAATCTCAGTCAAGCACAGTAATTAAGCAACAATTAATAGTTAATTAAGTCGTACGGATACCTGGTTTAGTGAGGGTTGTCACAGTGTTCTAGATGACTATTGACTAACATTTCTCGAGTCAACTTAAGTATCACGATTAAGTCGGACGCGGTATCTTTTCTAGCAGTGGCTGGTTTCTTTTTTGGACCACAAATCTCGCGAACAACTCGTTTCATCACGATGCATCTAGGGACGAGATTGGTATCATACTGGTACCGTACAGTACCGATACCAAAAATACCGTTACCAAAATTGAGGAAAAGTGGATACCGAATAGCGTACCGAATTTCTCAGTTCAGTAACGATACGGTACCGGTATCTCGGTATTTTACCACATTGGTACCGCTTTGGTGTGTTCCATTGGTTTACCTAAAAAATATCATGTAAATACATCCATCCGTTACTGAATTGGCGTAATATATAGTGGGAAAACTAGACAAATGTATATAGTAAAAACTAAAAAATCAAAAGGAAAACACACATAGGTTCGACTTTTAATATCCAAATTCCAACATGTCTAAAAAACATCATAATTCATAACTGCAACAACTAAAACAACTAAAATGTGGGGGTGCCTTTTTCGGGGACCTACAATGGAGGTTAGCTTCCCTCCCGACACGTTTTGGGGGGCTTGGGATTTGCTCATCTGAGGATGCCTCTTCCTACGCATTTGTGGCTTCAAGGGCCCAATCTTGGGTTCTTCAAGACCACATCCTTCGCGAATGTGGGGGAGAGTTGTTGGACTCTGATTACAAGGGTGCGTTGGACAATCTGCATAGTTCTCTTCCCGATCTTGATCTTGGCGGTTTCTACATTAAAGACACCGCCCCCATTAAAGCTCAGAAAATTCTGGCGAATGCCTTATATGGCGAAATCGTCAAGACAGTTGAAGAGAAGTTTGCCTTTTCCCCTCGCCAGCGAGCCGTGTTTGAGTGCTTGCGAGCCCCCCATGCTTAGGATTTCCTGTCTGTTGTTCCCATCGAAGGTTTAGGGCAATGTATGTCGGCTGTGGAATACCGGGCTATCCTCAAGTACCGTTTAATGATACCCCTTTTCCCGGATGATGACCCGTGTCCTGTATGTCGGAAGTGTTGCTTGGATTCTTTTGGGGAGCATGCAGTACATTGCAAAGAATTACCGGGCTTTAAGTATCGACATGATTTAGTTCGAGATGTGTTGTATGATGTCCTTAAGCGAGCAGGTATCTCGGCAAAAAAGGAAGCTCCGGTGAACTTCTTGACTGATCCATTAGAAGGGAGATCTACGCTACGGCCCGCTGACATTCTTGTTTTTGGATGGGAAGGAGGGAAACACGCGTGTGTCGATTTGACAGGTGTGTCCCCCCTCGTTGGGCTAAGGGACCACGGGTTTGTGGCGGGACAGGCGATAACCAAGGCAGAGGCGGGCAAAGTAGCTAAACACGAAAAAGCTTGCATCGAGAATCAGCACGTGTTCGTCCCGTTCGCTTTCGATACATTCGGCGCTCTCGCCCCTGATGCGGTGCAGTTCCTAAAGCGGGTTCAACAGGTGGTAAGCAGTAACACCGCACATGTTAAGGGGCAGAATTTTGTGTTTAGTAGGGTAGGGTTTGCTATTCAGAAAGGGGTAGCGGCGCAGCTTGTTGCTCGTCTACCTACCATTAGTTTGTAATCGTATTGGATATTCATATTTTAATCACAAATTGTATTCGGTTCAGTGTAAAAAAAATAAAAAATAAAAAAAAATGAAAGTAAAGAAATTAAGAAAGCACTATTTGAATACCTTAAATTTAATGAAGATGTCTTTGAATTCTTGATTGATCGTATTATCACTATAGAATGGTTGGTAAAAGATTTTAGGTTATATTATACATATGATTTTAAAGTGATGATGAACAGTAAAGATTACTATATAAGTATTTGTTTTAATTGTTTAATAACATACTATTCATTGATACATATAATTTTTAAGTGATTATATATTATTATCTGATTTGATTAGTGATTACAATTTTTTAGGTATTTGTTTTAACATGCGAACATTATATTTTCTAAAGAAATTAACTTTACAACTATGTTCATGTTTTTAACACTGTGATAAAAATGATATTGAAAATGGATATTGTGCCGTTGTCATGCCAAACTGAATTGAACCGTCGATTAATAGGAATTTATTGTTTTAACCGGTTACCTACAGACGCTGTAACGAACTGAATTGATTCCAACTGAACAACATCAGTATCAGAATTTGTTCTCATTGTTTTTGACCGATATAAAGCATGTCGAAATCTTTTTGCAAATGTCATGACATTATTTTTTTCTCCTTCCATTATTATGGCGAGTGCTAGCACAGTACTGCACGGAATCAATACCAATCGAATTCACGCCGCGTAGTGCGAGAGAATATCACTAGTTATATATTAATTCAAGATTTTAAAGGAATGCATAAACCTCTTTCTAATCCATCATAATATATCTAGGAGATTATCACTAGTATTGAATTAATTATATTTATTTAATTGTATTTTGGATATTTTTTTTAGAGTAAATTACAAGTTTTGTCCTTTATGTTTACATCAAATTTCAGGCGCTGTCCTTTAAGCCAAAAGTTGACAGGCGGTGTCCTTTACCTATCAAAATCTTGCACGTTATGTCCTTTAGGGCAAACCTGGTTAGAAATCTCAGTTAAAATATATCATGTGCAAGGCACATGAGGGTAAAATGGTCATTCCCTCTCAAGTCATTTAATTACCCATTTTTTTCAAAGATATTTAATTCCCCATTTCTATCCCAAAATCCAAACCATCTGCTTCAAACACTCATCAATCTGAACCCTAACAACTTCACAAACCCTAGATTCAACCCAAAAACGCCATGGATCTCATAAAACAAGAGCTTCTAAAGAAATGCCAAGCACTCTTGGAGGAAACCGGCGGCCTGAAAGCTTCGGGAAGAAGAAAAATGAGAGGCAGAAGCCAAACGCCTCCGTCAAAATCAAATACAAAACGACTCAAATCCGTTAGATCCGAACACATCAAACCCTAACTCAAACATCGATTCATCAAAATCAAAACCTGAATCCGCTGTTTCGTCTTCAAAAGCTCCGATAACCGATGAACAGAAAATAGATTCGCTGAAATTACGAAACAAGAGGTTATGTTATTGGGTTTATTTTTCCATATTTCCCTTGAATTTTGGTTAAATTGATGAGAAATTATAGTGGGTGTTTTTCAAGTTTTGATTTTCCGTTGTGGGAATTTGTGTTTTTGTATGTTTTTATGGATTGAAAAGGTGTTGGGTGTGATAATTTGTTGTTTGTTCTTGGTTTAATGGTCTGACGCAGATAATCAAACTTGAAGGGCTTTTAATAATTCACATAAGTTACTGGGTTTGGGTTTGTATTATGCAATTTTTATTTTTTTACTTTTTAAATTAAGTAGGTGAAATTACAATAGTACCCTCATGTGCAATGCACATTGCACATGACCAGATTTAACCAAAAATTCTAACTGTGTTTGGCCTAAAGGACATAACGTGCAAGATTTTGATAGGTAAAGGACACCGCCTGTCAACTTTTGGCTTAAAGGACAGCACCTGAAATTTGATGTAAACATAAAGGACAAAACTTGTAATTTACTCTTTTTTTTAATAATATTGTTGGAATGTCGATACAACTAAACTTAGGGTTTGTGAAGCTCTTGTTTTATGAGATCCATGGCGTTTTTGGGTTGAATCTAGGGTTTGTGAAGTTGTTAGGGTTCAGATTGATGAGTGTTTGAAGCAGATGGTTTGGATTTTGGGATAGAAATGGGGAATTAAATATCTTTGAAAAAAATGGGTAATTAAATGACTTGAGAGGGAATGACCATTTTACCCTCATGTGCCTTGCACATGATATATTTTAACTGAGATTTCTAACCAGGTTTGCCCTAAAGGACATAACGTGCAAGATTTTGATAGGTAAAGGACACCGCCTGTCAACTTTTGGCTTAAAGGACAGCGCCTGAAATTTGATGTAAACATAAAGGACAAAACTTGTAATTTACTCTTTTTTTTAATAATATTGTTGGAATGTCGATACAACTAAACTTTTTTTATAAGGGTACTATTATTCATAACTCTTTTAATTTAATAGTAGTATATTTGGAATATATTTTTCTAACAATACTGGAAGATTATGATTTATGTTGAATTTATATTTGCCAAAATACCATTTAGCATTCCTTATTGAAATTCGGTATGAATACCGTTTTTACCGAGAAATACCGGTACCGATACCGTTATTTGCCGATACCGAAATTCAAAAAATCTACTGATACCGGTACCGTTTACACCGGTACGGTACCGGTATTTCGGTAAAAGATCTCATCCCTAGATCCATGTAACTGTTGTTCGCCAATTCGGTCTCTCACCCTTAAACAGTGCCAGACCCAAGATTTTTTTCCTGGGGGTATGGAATATTTTTTAACATTTTAGGCCCCAAGCTATATAAAAAAATTCGGTTTATAGCGGGTCGGGTCATGTAAAATAAAAGAACAACAAACTAAAACTTATATAATCATTAAAAACATGTCAAATGTCATTACATACATATTTAAAATTGTGCCATACGGTTTTCATCTTTTGTAACATATTTAAAATATCATCTAAAGATACTTTCCTAAGAGTATCCACATCAATGAATTCGGAAGATGATTCAACCTCATTCCTGTTGAGAAATCCATTATAACTTCCCTACTCATGGTTCCTAACTACCTGATCAAATATAAAACAACCAAATCATTTAAAACAACACTTAACACTTAAAGTTTTAAACAATCTTCAACCATACTCGTTTGCCACAAATTTTGCGAACAACTCGTTTCATCACGATGCATCCGTGTAACTACTGTTCGTGGTTCGGCCTCTCACTCATAAACCAATAATATATATCTCATATATCAATATAGGTATTTTTTGTACAAATAGTAAAATAATCATAATTTTATATCTAATACTTTCCAAAAATAATGACCAAAGTTATACTCAATAAAACTAGTAGAGAAAATAAATTCAATATGCTCCTCATGATGACAAATAAATTAAAACTTCGATTAAACTCACATCAATACCCATCATTCATAGTCATAAGGGCATACGGGGTGTCATCGGTGACCCCCATCGGTGCCCCATTTCACCGATTAGGTATACACCGTCAACCCACCGGTGACCAAGAGAGAGGAGAGAGAAACGGTGAGCCGCCACCGAGGAGAGAGAGAGGGAGTGACCAATCACAGCTTTCCTTTTTTTTTTTAAAAAAAAAAAAAAAAACCAATTCACCTAAGAGGGGAGTGGCGCCATCAAATTGGGGTGTTAGGGGAGTTTAAGAGGGGAGTTGACGTGGCACACGGGGATTGGTTTGGCGTAAGAGAGGGGACTCACCTATTAGGTGAGCACCCCCTTCACCCTAAAAGAGACGCTTGTTATTTATTATTTTACTTTTTTTTAATTAAAAAGAAGGTGAGAATCAACTTTATTTCCTTTGCACTCAACGATTCAATCTATACAAGCCTATATATATGAGTTGTGGAAGAGAAGAATCCAACAAGTGATTTTGAAAGGGATGTTATTGAATGATTAAAACCTTTCGCGTAACGACACATATTTTTTTTCATTCCTTTATATTGGCGCATTAGTGTGTTATTTTGGTATTCAACTTGCTTGCTGATCCATCTCATAATCATATCAATTTGATGGGTAGTATAACTGGTACGTCTTTCATTCTTTCACATTATATATGTTTTTTATGCTCATTTGAGAAATCACATCTATGATGAGAAAGTATCCTTATATCATGTTGTATTCAAAGATAAAATTATGATATATATATATATATATATATATATATATATATATATATATATATATATATATAGGGTAGGGATCCTAAGAGAAGTCCAACCTATATGAGAAACTTGAGAAGCATTCTGGACCACACATTTTTCTAAGCCTTTCGTAATATACACATATGTATAGTTTAAAATTGACTATATACATATATGTATATTGAGTTATACACATATGTATATAGTCAATTTTAAACTATACATATGTGTATATTACGAAAGGCTTAGAAAAATGTGTGGTCCAGAATGCTTCTCAAGTTTCTCAACTAGCCTATCACTTCTCACATGATCCTTATCCTACATATATATATATATATATATATATATATATATATATTTGACCAATTGATTGTGGGATATGTGGGATGCCAACTCCCAGTTTGATCACTTTGGCTAATTTTATTTCATTTAAACCGATATAAATGATGTATTATATATAATATAAATATTTATTAAATTTATACTATATAATAAAAGAAACATTTTTTGTGACACTTGTCATTATATTAGACCATGTTTTATGGATAATTATTATTTTAGTTTAATCTCTTTTAATTAATTATAGATAATTCTTCTACTAAATATTATTTAGTCTAATTATTACTTTTATATTTATCTATTTACTTCAAATTCATACTTAGTTATCTAATTTGATATTAGAGTAAATTATGATTTTGACCCCTGTGGTTATATCACTTTTACTCTTTTAGCCCAAAAAGGAATTTTTTAACATTTGAGCTCTCAACGTCTTTTTTTAGACCCCTTTGGAGTTTGGACCTCAACGTATTTTTTTTCTAACCCTTTTGGTCCCTAAAAGTAAATGGATTGGGTTAGTGTTAGGGGCCAAAAGGGTTAGAAAAAAAGACGTTGGGACCCAGATGTTAAAAGATTCATTTTTGGCTAAAAGGGTAAAAGTGATATAACTACAGGGGCCAAAATCGTAATTTACTCTTGATATTAACTATATATTTAAACGTTTTGTTTAGTTTGGTATCAAATAGATTTTTACGAAACTCAAAATAAAATTAACTAATATTATTTATCACTTCTACATTTAAAAGTTTTAAATAAGGGTTAAATTTATTAAGACTTCGTTACATTTGCAAGTTTTAAATAAATGGTTAAATTTATTAAGACTTCGTTAACAAATTCTACTACAATAGAATAATCTATTATATCAATCTAAATAATATATATATATATATATATTATACTAATAATAAAACATTAATGTGTGACATCTATCATTCATTGTAAGCATTTATTTTATGATTTTCTTGCCTCACTTCCAAACTTATCTTATATTAATTAAATAAATAAATGAATGATGAGTTATATAAAATTCATTTATTCGACGCATGTAATACACGGGGTTATAACCTAGTAAAATAAATATACACATCTATAAACCTTGTAAATTTTTAAACCGACTGGTAGACAAATATAAAGATTAAATTGTTGTTTTGGTCTTTATGGTTTATACCAAATGGATTAGGTTTATGAGAGTGAACTGAGTGAACTAATCTTGGTATTTGATCATTTTTTAGATTAAAAGGGTAAAATTGACATTAGCCAAGTATTTTTAATTAAAATCCATTAATTTTCTCCTCTCTTAACTCTCTCTCTCTCTCTCATTTTTAATTATTTCTTCATTATTTTAATTACAAGATATTGAAGGGCTAATGTTTTTTTTTTTTAAATAAACTCTTATGTTCCTTTTAAAATTAAATATTAAGTCTAATTACCTTATGTTTTTTAACATATGTGTATACAGGTTAGTATATACAAGACTTATACACTTGTTTATTATTACATCTTGTTTCCACAGGTCGGTATAAACTAGATTTATACACTTGTGTATTATTCAAGTACATATGTGTGCATAGGTCGGTATATACCAGACGTATACACCTATGTATTATTCAAGTACATAGTGTATACAGGTCGATATATACCAGACTTATACACTTGTGTATTACTACATATTGCTTCCACTATACATCTTTTCATCAAACATTGATCTAATACATATATGTATAGAGAATGTAATTAAATATTTTTAATCGTGTTCTAGATGGAACAGTATTTGATAATGTTTGTATTTTTTTAAATTATCAAATATTAAGTTAGGTAATATGTGACAAAAAAAAAATATAAAGAATGTAACTAAATATTCTTTTAATTGGAAAGAGAAATCAGGAGAGAAAAAAAAATCAATTAATTAAATGAAAAGAGAAAAACTACAATTATACCCTTATGTCTATTAAAATACATGCAAGTTACAAACGATAATTATAATCCTGCCACTAAAAAAAATCTAGATCTATAAAATCAATGGTCAGAATAAGTTCATTTTGTTCACAAATAAATCATTGTTCACTCATGAACCCTACGCTATACCAAATGACTATATATTACAAAAATAAAAAGTCTTCCATAAAAACACACTCAGGTTTCTAATCTTTACGATTTTAGTCCACCTAAGTAACACTCATCCATTAATGCCATTAAGTGAGGGGCAAAATTGTAAGCCAGTATCCAGTATTAAGTAATATTTTTTTCTAACACGATTTACTCTTCTTTTTAATGTTTATGTATAATTAGAGAATCTAGTAACTTAAGTTATCTATAAACTATGAGACATAAAGATATTTTATAAATCTTTATCCTTTTTTATTATCATTATTTTATTATGATAAATGATTTTAAAAATATCACGTGTCACAACCATATTTATTCACATTTTTATTTATATGTTGTCTTTTTATGTTGGACAATATTTTTTTTAATCTTCTTTTATCGTTACGTTTTACAAGAATTTTTTTTTTCAAAAGATTATCAACAGTATGTTTTATTTATGAGAATATTTATTATTATTATTATTCTTATTATTATTGGTATTATTATTATTATTATTATTATTATTATTATTATCTTTATCTTTAAAAAATATGCGTATAACATATTGGATATTAATCTAGCATGGGGAAGGTTCATTTGAGAAGAAATTAAATTAAGAAGAGAAAGAACAAAGGGTAAAAATGTAAAACATTAAATAGTTTTTCTCTCAACTCATTTACTATTATCTTTGACTAATTAATTAGTCATAAACATTATCATCCTCCACACTTAAATTTTTGCTTAGACACATCAAAATTTATCCTACACGTTTTGAAATTTATCAAACAAATATTGAAATTTACCCTACACAGCTCGTAATTCATCCTACACACCTCGTAATTTATGCTACACTTTAAATTATATATTTTTCTTTTTTTTTAAATATGTTTTTTTTTAAATAAGTTACAAATTTAATGTAGTTAGCTATTAAAAATGAAGACTACCAATTAATAATCCATCTAAGTTTACCAATATACCATTACATTAATATTAAATACAAAAATTAGATGAAATAAAATAAAGCTTTCTTATTGGTTAAAATTTCTTCTTTTTTTATTCTTACAAAAAAAATTCTCTCTCGTTTGAACTCATATATTCAAAGATATGATAAAATAGAACCACTTGAATAAAAAAAACTACATAAATTTAATTACTTAAATATTGAATTCAGAAAATAGATATATATATATATATATAACTTTTTATGATTACCAATTTTAAATTCTTGTAAGAATCATTTTGATAGATCTCTCTGTATGTGTTTTATGTCTCTCTCTATATATATATAGGGTAAGGATAGTGTAAAAAAGGCCTAAAGTGTGAGAAGTGTATTATAACACTGTATATAATACTATATAACACCATATAAACACCGTATAACAATATGTAACACCATATAACACTATGTAACACTTTATAACATTATATAACAAATATAACGCTATACATTTATCATAGACATGCTATCAGACAACCGATAGTGTTATATTTGTTATATAATGATATATAGTGTTACATAGTGTTATATGGTATTAGATGGTGTTACATATTATTATACGGTGTTTATATGGTGTTATATAGTATTATATATAGTGTTATAATACACTTCTCACACTTTGAACACTTTTTACAAGATCCTCTACATATATATATATATATATATATATATATATACAGGGGTGATGCTTTGATGGGGCCGGGAGGGGCGCCCGACTCCCCGAACTTTTTGGCCAGTAGTGTTATATATGTAGTTTTCGTATAGAAATTTTTGGGTATATATGTTATCGACCCCCCTCCCCCGGGTAAAAAAATTCAAGCTTCGCCATTGTGTATATATATATATATATATATATATAGGGTTAGGATCATGTAAGAAGCACTAGGCTAATTGAGAAACTTGAGAAGCATTCTGGACCACACATTTCCCCTAAGCTTTTCATAATATACACATATGTATAGTTTAAAATTGAGTATATACATATATGTATATTGTCAAATCTTGAATTATACACATATGTATATAGTCAATTTTAAACTATACATATGTGTATATTACGAAAAGCTTAACAAAATGTGTGGTCCAGAATGCTTCTCAAGTTTCTCAAATAGGGTGGACTTCTCTTAGGATCCCTACCCTATATAGGGTTAGGATCATGTGAGAAGCACTAGGCTAATATATATAGGATAAGGATCATGTGAGAAGTGATAGGCTAGTTGAGAAACTTGAGAAGCATTCTGGACCACACATTTTTCTAAGCCTTTCGTAATATACACATATGTATAGTTTAAAATTGACTATATACATATATGTATGTTGAGTTATACACATATGTATATAGTCAATTTTAAACTATACATATGTGTATATTACGAAAGGCTTAGAAAAATGTGTGGTCCAGAATGCTTCTCAAGTTTCTCATATAGGGTGGACTTCTCTTAGGATCCCTACCCTATATATATATATATATGGTAAGGTTCATGTGAGAACCGCGAGAATCAATGTATGCACAACAAAACAAACCCACTATACTACTAAAAACCTAAAAAAACAAAACCTACCCCCCTCCCCCCCCCCCCCAAAAAAAAAAACTACCCCCTCTCCCAAGCTAAACGCTAAAAACCATTTTTTAAATTTTTTTTCAACGCTTTTCCTAATAAAAATGAGTAGAAAGTATTCTAACAAAAAATCTTTTAAAAAAAAAATATTTTAGCCTTTTTTTAACTGTTTTTTAAACATTTTTTTATATTTATATTTATATTTTTAGTTTTTGATTTTTTTATTAAGATTACTTCTACATGTATTTATAAGAAAAAGCGTCCAAAAAATTAAAAAAAAATATTTTTAAAGTGTTCTCCGGTTCCTCACTTTTTTAGTGTTCTCCAATAAACTCTCTCCTGTATATATATATATATAGGGTAAGGATCCGTTAGGAACCACAATTTATTGCGAGAACTATGAGAACAATGTGAACACATCCAAAACTACTTAAAAACACAATTTTTTTAAATTTTTGCTAAAATCGCAACATATTATTTATAAACTTTTTTTTATTTTTTGTAAATAGTCGCGATTTACCTGTTAAAAAATAATGTTTTTAGCATTTAGTTTAGGGTTTTTTAGAGAGGGGGGGGGGGGTTAGTTTTTTGGGTTGTGGTGGGGCGGGTGGATGTTTAGGTCTTTGGATGGTAGTGGGATGGGTTTAATTTGGTTATGTTCATATTGATTCTCGTGGTTCTCGCGATAAATACGGTAAGAAAATTTTATGACAATTTCCACTTTAGAAAGATTGTAGATAGATAGGTAAACTATCGATCTAGGAAGGAGTAGGCAGTGTTCATTTGTGATTGGTATTGAGCACTAACATGGAATGATATGAACCATGTTTGAATCTTTGGATGTTGAATTCATGAACATGGTATCATAATATTGGAACAATAACCTCTGTAACATAAATATTTCATCGATGTAGTTACTAAGGACCAACTTCTTCACTTTAGCCATGAGCACCCGCTCAGCCTTGTGCATCTGCAGCAGCCGAATCACAAAAATGAAAGTTCTGAAGATGAAGATGAAGAGAAAGAAGATTTTGTTGAGGAACTCTGTCATGGTGGCCGATGCGGCCTATGTAAAGAACAAATCTGGTCATTTCATTTGTGTTACTACTACTGCAAGTCTTGTCACTACTCATTGCACACATTTTGCGCACAACTACCTAAGACCAAACAAAATTGCCCATCAGATCCCGGTCACACTCTTACATGTCATTATTATTATTTTCGTGATTATCTTGATGTTGAAACTGGTGATGATTATGAACATGATTATGAGTGCTTTGTTTGCAAACTTGAGTGTCGCAATGCCGGTTTTTATTATTGTCACGACTGTGGCTACTGCATTGATGTAATTTGTGATACGATGTCGGAGCAGAAGATAAAGCACCCTAGTCACCCTCACCAACTGGAACGAATGTTCGGGCACATAGCATCAGTTTGTGTAGCTTGTGGTAATAAACATGAAGGGGTCTTCTTTCAGTGTACTACTTGTTCTACATTTCGGATCCACCTTGACTGTGCTTTGCTGCCCACTAAGTTACTAATACAAACTAGTACTAATGGGACTTTCAATCATTCACATCCACTTACCCTCACCTATTTCTTTCCATTGGACGAATTGAGAGCTAAGTATTATCCTGTTTGTAGAGTTTGTAATCAGAGGTTCCATTTTAGTTTATGGAATTACAGATGCGATAAATGCCTCTATTACGTGCATGTTGATTGTGCAACTTCAAAGACAGAGCCATTTATGTCCATCTTCCTACCTGCAGGTGAGCAATCTCTCTCTCTCTTTTTTTTTCTTTCTTAGACCATGTGTAGTGGGGCATTATGGGGGCATTATTTTCAAAAAAAACGCCCACTCCCCCATTACATAGGGCATTATGGGGCATTATTTTTGAAAAAAAATTGCTTGGGCATTATAATTAAAATACCTAAATTGGAAGAAGGAAGGTTTGACTGGGTTTGACCCACCAATGAGAAAATAGTTTGTTTTTTTTTAAATGATTGGAAGGGGCATTATCAGGCATTATTCCCACTACGCCACTTTTTAATAACGCCCCATGCTGACTGGGATGACACGTGTCGGATAATGCCCCATGGTGGGGGCATTATTTTTCTAAACCACTACGGGTGGTCTTAGTATTGTCAATTTATCTAAAGATTATATATCTTAGTCTAATTTCAAGTATATATCATTCATCAGGCCTTGGCAAAACCTTTAAAAATTATAAAGAAGATGAACATGTGAATCTGCTACGGTGTCCATTTCAAGATGAAGGTGACAACCTTTTGAGGCGCTATATGTCTAATCAAAAGGAGGTTATTGGTAAACAACGCGATGGTGAAATTCTCAACTATTCCGGTCATCAACACCCACTCATCCTTTTCGACAAACAAACATCAGTTGGTAGAAAAATGGTTTCTCTACACGACCCCACGAAGAAAGTTCAACTATTGTGTGATGGATGTGTGAGACCGATCATGACAGTTCCTTTTTACACATGTTGTCAATATGCTGACGAACAATGCTGTTTTGTTCTTCATGAATGGTGCGCCAACCTACCCTCTCAAATACAAGACTACGCGGGGCATCCTGAGCATACTCTCGTTCTCTTTCAAAAAATCCCTAGTAAGTTCTTTGGTGTGTTCGACTGTGAAGTTTGCGGGTTAAAATCCAATGGTTTTGCGTATGGATGCGCAACATGCAATTATTATGTTGATATCAATTGTGCATTCATACCGGAAGAAATCACACATGACGCTCATCCTGATCATCTCCTATTGAAAGCAAAACCTTCCGAAATCTTGAATTATTGCAAAGCATGTAACAATCAGATCTACATGGAGTTCAGTTTCAAATGTACCTCTTGTGATTTCTGGATTCATGTAACGTGTGCCTTGTTATTGCCTAGAGTGATTAAGCACAAGTGCGACAGACATCCTTTGAGCCTAAGATACGAACCTGCCGAGAACCATATTGCCAACTACTTTTGTGAAATATGTGAGGATAAATTAAACCCGTGGAGGTGGTTCTATCATTGCACCACATGTGCCCAGTCTATGCACACTGCTTGTATGCCATTAATACTTCAATACGAGCAAGCTGGATATTGTTATGATTTTGGAGGCGTCTATGAGTTTCTCAACATCAAATTTGGAGGAACGCTTGAGATCAAAGATCACCCACACCGTTTGAGCTTTGTTCAAGGAGTTGAGAGCGATGGCGATTGCAGCAATAGCAATTGCGGTGAGTATTTTAATGAATTGGAGTCTGGATTGATCTTCAAGTGCCTGGAGTGTGAGTTTGCATTACATTATGAGTGTGTTTCTTCATTTGCATGTTAATTTATTTCTTTGGCGCAGCCATACACCGTTGTAACCTTTTTTATGTGTGTCCAGTCATTTCTTTTGGCTAGTTTGGTTTCCATCTTTTATAATTTAGTGTCAACAACCAACTTATCCATTTGTTTAAAAACACTATCATCCTCTCCATCCATCATATATAATCTTATTGCATGTTTTATCTTTATGGATGATTTAATTTGTTAAAATATTTCCTTGGATGAATAATTTGCATTTGCTACCTATGATCAAGATCTAAAATTCCAAATACGTGTTCGATTAAATGTTTCAAAGACTGTTCATATGTGAACAAACCGTGCTTCACATGTTCAGTGGCTTTTTGTTATTAGATTAAGAATAAAGTGTACATTAATGGCTTTTTGTTATTAGTCTGAATAGTTAATAATAATTCCATATTTTTATTGAGAAAGTTTTTAGTATTTTGCTTATGAGCTTTTAGTAGTGTGATTCAGCCAAAATTAAAAGGGTTCTTGTGATTCAGCCGAAAAGGGTAAACTGGTCCATTTACTAAGATTATGTTCTCAAACAGGTCAAATATGTTTGATCTCACAATGGTTATAGATCAACTCGAGATCCTCTCCGTCTGTCTCAATTGATTTGATTAGTTATCCAATTTGTCTATGACAGATCAAGATATAAAGTTCCAATTATGTGTTGCACTCCACGTGTTTCATTAAATGTCTCAAAGAGTGTTTAGATGTAAACAGACACTGGTTCGCATTTTCAGTACGGTTTTTGCTATTACTTGCTTTATTGGGTGTGTATTAGGGCCTTAGGGGCGCTCCACTAGTGATGGAATTTCATCACTCACAACATCCAATCAAGTTCCGCCACGTCATCAAGCTTTTTTCCATCACTAGTGATGGATTTTAGTGAAAATGTCCATCACTCACCACACAAACACCTACCTTTGAAAAACAACCGAGCACCACAAACATCTTCACGCGTGATCATGGCCACGCATTAACCAATCCATGCGTGATTACTTGCAGTGGCGGCGGTGTTCCACGCCAATCAACGCGTGACCAAAAGCCCACCACGGGGCGCCCCGTCCAGCCTTATCTATTCTTGTGAGTGCTCTATTTGGTTTAAATAGTTAAAAATTCCATACTTTTTATTGAGAAATTTTATAGTATTTTGTATTCAATTTAATAAAATATGTTATATAGCTAAAGTTACAACTGGAAACATTAACTCAAGTATCAAACTTTGGCTCTTTATGGACATTTGTTGTGATATATTTGGTTAGTTTGGGCAACAAACAACCTTTTAATGGGTCCTTATGGGCTAAAAAAAGAAAATCATTATTTAGTGAGGTTTTGTAGCTTCTCCTGATGCAGCTTTTAACTTATGAGAAAACTCTAGTTTCAAATTCAGGTTTGTGACTGTTTAAATCAAAATCCTAATTGCTTGTTGGTTTGTCCTTATGGTTAGTTCTTTATTGATATTATAAGTTTGACTGAGTGGGTTCTAAACTTCTAATAGCAAATTTTAGAAAGATTTTGTAACAATTTGTTATTATTGTGATAAGTTTGGTCATTTATACCTTTTTTTAGAATAACCAAAACCTATTTTTGGTCACACCCTGTTTTTACCCTATCCAAATTGAACCCTTGTTAAGCGACCTGTTCTGACCTAAACCCATCTTGGCCTCTCGCCCCGCCCGATCTGACCCGCCCATTTTGCTATGCCGAGCTAAAATTTGAATTTGTGGCTTAGATACACGTTTCATCATGGCCTATAATTTGAGTTGTATTTAACGGATAATGGGTCAAACTTGTGTGAACTTTTAAACAAAGGGAAATTTACGAAAATGTCATTTGACCAACACTCTTTACGAAAATGTCATGTTCATGCGTCCGTGGACGGACTCCTCCACATGGGATGCGTCAGGATGCAAGGGATGCGTCGTGGAGGCATGGGATGCGTCGGGGGAGGGCATGGGATGCGTCGGGAAGGCATGGGATGCGTCGGGGAGGGCATGGGATGCGTCGGGGGAGGCATGGGATGCGTCAGGGATGGACTCTTCAACATTTGAAAGGACACGTGTCAGCTCCTCATTCATGGACTCTTCAAGGTGACGCACAGACTCCTCCCATGTGGAGGAGTCCGTTCACGCACGCATAAACGTGACATTTTCGTAAAGAACGTTGGTCAAATGACATTTTCGTAAATTTCCCTTTAAACAATGCTACAGATGAAAACAGTCAAATAGCTTAAATGGGTCAACATGTATACATGTTTTTCTACATCCTAAAAATAGTGTTATTTAATAGAACAATAAAAGGTGTTTCCAGGTCAACCCTTTCCAATTACCCAATGTGCTCCTTTTGCTACCTCTAGTTTTAGCTTTTATTTCTAATCTGTTATTATACTCCACTAAAACAGTTTGTCAAGAAATACCATGATGGCTGAGATTTATTTGTCTTCTTGTTGTCTTTTCTCCCATACTTTTGCAGCATCTAATTTGATAGAGAAAGTTGTCATTTATAGTATGTAGAAATATACTTTACATATGCTGCTAGAGCTCATGATACTTCTGGTTGTTTTTGCAATGCGCCTCCGATAGTAAACTGACCCTTTTACTCAAGTTTTGTTCTCAAACGGGTCAAATATGTTTAATCTCACGTCCAATGTGTATTCATCTTCATAAATATGTTCTCAAACGTTGGCCCAACAAATAGCAAATCTTGGCCTTGAATTTACACCTAACTCTCTCCATCATCAACAACCTGGTTCAATATGATAAGTCTCAAATTCACTTGCAATAATGATTGCACCAAAAGTTGGTTGCAGCATACGCTGTCTATAATATATATAATTGGTCATGGGCTCAACTGGTTGTGACTGTGTTTTAACTTGACTTTTTGGTAGTCAACTCTTTATGGTCAAACTGTGGTTTAACTTTTTGTTTCAAAAGAGTTTTGCTAAATCTAGTGCTTTGTTTGTTTGTCCGAGTTGGTAAATGCTAGGAATGGATTTTAAACATAATGACACAGGCGGTGAGTTTTTAGCGAGGTGAGGGCGGTGAGTTTTTTTGTGGTTCAAACATAGGTCTAAGAAGGGTTCTTTTATTTGGGCTGATTGGTGTAAATTTGTTAATATGTAAGTTTGTTTGTTTGTTTTTCCGTCCCGGTTTTTGGGTTCGGCGTGTTTAATGAAGTTCTCATTAAAAAAAAAAACATAATGACACAGGCTGTTTTGGGATAGCATTTATACTTACCGAGTTAATATGGACATAACTCAAATTATGAACGAGTCCATTTTGGACAAATCTTGGATTATTTCGAACCCTCTGGTAAAGATAGCGTAAATCCATGCGAATTTTGTGGTTGAAAGAGTGTGTTTGAATAAATCAAGCACACTGTGATCTGTTAATCTGCTTGTCTATGGCTAAGAGTTTTTGTGACTCTGGTTGAAATGACTACCAAATAAAGTACAAATTTATTTGTTTGTTGTTATCTTAAATTGAACAAGAACGTGGCGAAAGGGCCTCTGCTTCCCAAGGAGCAGGGTGCATGATCAGCCCCATTTTTACCTGAACCAATATTAGCCCATTTCCCAGGATTTGCTAAAACTATGAATTTGTTTGGATATATGTTTCATAGTCATTGCTTGTTATTTGTTTGTTTGATTACTTTTGGTTATTATGATTTTTAGATTAACGGGTTAAGTTATTCTACAAAAACTCCTAATTGTAAGAAGTGCAAGAAGGCTTTATCAATAACCTATAACCTAAACCCACTACACCACTACCCAAAACCTAAACACCCACCCCCACCCCCACCCAAAAACCTAACCCCCCCCCCCCCCCCCCGGCAAAAAAAAAAAAAACTATACCTCACAAAAAAAATCCCCCAAAATATGTGTTACGCTCCAAGTGTTTGATTAAATCTCTCAAAGACTGTTCAGATGTGAACAAACCTTGGTTCTCTTCTTGTGAGTGCTTTGTTTGGTGTGAATTGTTAAAAATTTATAGTATTTTGTATTCTGTTTAATGGATCTTTATGATCTTAAAAGAAAAAGGGTCATTAGTTAGTGAGTTTGAATTCTCATTCACTTTATTTCTTGATCATGGGAATTTTGAGTTTGAATCAATGGAGCACACTGTGCTCTGTTAATTCAACAGAAATTGAATTGTTTGTTGTTAACATGGATTGAACAAGCAGTTTGCAAAGGGCTGTTTGGGTTGCAGTAGTTCGTTTTTGATAGTTTAAGATTGACTGTTTGGGTTCTAATAGCAATTTGTGATTATATTGTGATAAGTTTGGTCATTTATACCTTTTTTTCTAGAATTACCCAAACTATCCACATTGATCATTTTTAAGCGACCAGTTTTGACCTGACCTCAACCCATCTTGGCTTGTCGCCCCGCCCAATCCGCCTCGCCTGTTTTGATTGGCGAGAGCTAAATTTGAATTTGTGGCTTAGATATACGTTTCATCATCATTTCGTATAATTTGTTTCTTTCAATACTTTTAGTTGTTATGCTTTTTGGATTTATGTTACTGATATTGATTATAATGACAATTTGAGACTTTTGAGTTGTGTTTAATTGATAATGATCAAATATTAGTATATACCTTTTGGTGATATTTGTCATCAAGTTCAACTCATTCCAATTTTTAGCTTAAGTAGATGGAGTTTTAAGCATTCTGCCACAAAACGAACACCTGCGCAAAAGCAAGACATAGTGTCGATCTGCAACTCGCACCCCTTACCGCTTACTCTCCGTATCAATGGTAATGGATCGGGTGATTGGGCTGCTAAAGATATTTAACAAGATTCATGCTACTATCATCTTACATATTGATGTTGCATCATTTGACTGTTGCTTTTCACCGAACGAAAGTTAATACTATTTTTTTGGAATTTGTATAACCATTTCAGGTTATGATCTTTCCTTACCATACCAACCACTTTTTTTCATTTTCACCCAATGGTTCATTTCATTCCGTCTCTCAGTTTGGCATACCAAACACTACATAAGGTTGTGAGTCTATCGAGTTATACAATTAGGCATTCCGCTTATTCACATGTGAATTAAGCATTTGGCTCCTATGATCTTAATTTTTTAAATTTCCTTATCAAAAACTTCAAAAAAAGTGGTGTACACCACTATTGAGCGTCCCCCATTGACCAATCTCACGACCAACATGAAGGAGGTAAAAGCACGTGTCCCAAAGTAAATCGGGCCGCAATAGATTCTCACCTCCCACCGACTTTAGGTTTAGTCAGGGCAAATCCAGCTCACATTTGTGGGTTCTCAGGAACCCAGTGAATTTGAAAAAAAAAATGGAAAAAATTAGTGAGAAGCTTGTAGAATTAGAAAAAAATAGTGAGAGAATTAAAGAGAATTTACCAAAAGAAACCATTAGAATAAAATCTTGGATCTGCCACTGGGTTTAGTTAGTTCGATCTGTTTGGTTTGAGCACATTTTAATAATAACTTTTGTTTATACATTTCTGAACATTAAAGGGAAGATTAGTTATCCAGTTTGTCTATGGTGTTAATGCTGCCATTGTCATCAGTTTCTTACATTAACTCAAACCGGAAGAAACATGTTCTTCCATTCATCAGCATCTTATGATCACTAGTTTTACTTTTTTGGATGATTTTAATCTAGTAAAATTTTTAGTTGGATTAAATGCTTGCATTTGCTTCCTATGATCATTTAGGATCTAAGGTTCCAAATATGTGAACAAACATTGGTTATTTATGGACTTATAGTTGATTTAATGGGTGTATATTATCTATTTTTGTGGATGCTGAATAGTTAAGAATTTCATATTTTTTATTGAGAAATTTTATGGCAGTTGTATTCAGTTTAACAGAATATGTTATATTAAGGGTGTATATGGGCCAGTTTAGTTTGGTTTGGTTTTTACCATTAATCATAGCCATAACCGCAAGCTTCGGTTACAATTAATCAGTTATGAAGTCGGTTGTGATTCGATTTTAGTTGATATCGGTTAATTAACCAAGCAAGGTTTAAAATAAATAGGGGTGTGCATCGTTTGGACTTAGCTTGAGCTTTTTTTATAAGAAAACAAAAACTACATTTTATGGTTAAACTATTGATGTGAGATCTCTTTTAGTCGGGCAATTCTCAACCAAAAAAAAAAATTACTTAAGCCTCGTATGTTGGACGGTGGAACTTTCTAGTGTTGTACGAAAGATTCATATCACAGAAATAAAAGGCATCTACAAGGATATCATTTTGTTACTAACATATTTTTATCTTAGTGAAAAAACCCTCTATATGTGTAAAACATAAATCCATTATATTGACTTAAGCCTTAACATTACAACTTCGATTCGGTTCGGTTATATCGGTTTAACCACAACTTCATAACCAGTTACCATAACTGAATGGTAAGTTAAACAAAGCTTCATAACCATTGGTTATATCGATTCAGTTATATCAGTTATGGTTTGGTTATCGATTATATCGATTCAGTTAATTTTCTCACCATACCATTTTCTTAACATGAGATTATAGATGTATCCAACCTCTAATTTATCTTTCAATTGAAATTATATATTCTGAAATGGAATACAATTCACCATCACTGGGATTTAAACATCAGGTTGGTCAACATTCAACAAGATATATAATTAATCATGAACTAGAACTATTTTTTATTGGAAAGATTCATGAAGCAGGTGTCAAAACACTGTTCTAAATACTTATAAAACCATAGTTTCTCAATCCATAGGAACTATTTGAGCCTTGTTCATGTTCCAAGCATTTAGACTCAACATAGTAACACTCTTTGTGCCATTATTGAATACATAGAGCTTGGCGTGTTCATGAATCGCTAGCTTTGGATATACTCTAGCGGTGATACAAGCAAGTCCTTCTCCACCAAAACTTTCGACAATCGAATGATCTACCTACAAATTCGTAAAAGAGAATATTATGCCACAATACTAGCATCTACAACGTCAATATAGAAGTAGTAGTTGCGAAATAATGTATCATTACCAAGCTTCTTAGTGAGATCTTATCATGAAGAGGGTCCAAATCAAGGAAAGCTCCATATGTGCTTTTGTCCACTCCTTGTGCAATTGAGGACCTGAATTTATAACATATTATATATAACTTAATAAAGATTTTGACATGCCAAAATATGTATAAAGGTGTCAGCAAGCTTATTTGTACTAACGTCAACATATAAGTTTATGTGTTTTAGTTATCCATGTCAACCATATATAAGTAAAATGTTAACCTGCTTTGATCACTGCACATGAGCACTTGAAATTTGTTAGGACCTTTAAATACTCGAAAGAAAACCGCGGTTTGTTCTGTCAAGTTCTGTGAAGCGAAAACTAGCACGCCGAATGGACCATAACTCCCACTCGTAGAAACATTCTTTTGGTCACAAAGATGTTGTGGATCAGACATATCTGAATTTATTAGCTCTAAATCACTCAGATTCGATAGACTAAAAACGACTTCTATATCCGCCTGATAGACAAGTTCCATTAGTCAATATGTAATAAAACATGCGAATAAGTGTTAAGTTGTAGTTAAACAAATATATGTTGAAACGAGTCAGTTTCGCACACCTGTGAACCACTTATGCCTGGTACTTCAAGGAGGGACCCACCCTTCAGTTCTCTACTCTCCATATTCACTTGTTTTGCTCTTAGCTTCTTGATTTCCTCCACTGGCCACTGTACTAACTGTTTTCGAGTATCGCTAAGCCAAACGCTCCTTGGAAACGACTGAAACAAACTAAACAAGTGTTATAACTGGCACTGGACACATGTCCATATATTTCTGTGCGGTGTGCCTAAACGTACCCTACCCCATGTGAGAGGGAATATGTTTTTAATTGTGGGCCCCTCCCCCAAGTTTGTGAGAGTGGTACTTTTAGCAGCACCCTTTCTAGATTTGACCATTTGACCAAATTGAAAAAACGAAGTACCTGAAGGCCAGACCACCCTTTCTTGAAGGCATCCGAGGGATTATCACCTTCATTAACCCATCCCCATAACACCCTTCTTTTTTTCGCACCATCATAGAATGACTTTGATGCATAAAACCTCCCATAATCGTATTGAAGTTGTGTGTTGCTAACGTTAAAATCACTAGTAGCAAGGAGAAACTGATCCATTTGCGGATCATACATCCCGATGACATAATAATCATGACTATCGAAGCTTACTTTTAGCACATGCATTGTGTTATTCCCTTGAAAAGATGTATCAATACCATCTTTGCCAGTATTACTAACCGGATAGAAGTCAGGACATTCCCACATATTTGTTTCTCTCGAAAACTTCAAAGGTTTATCCGACCTGGTCCAGTTAAAACCGTCTGTACTATAATACAAAAGCGCGGTTGCCTGGCCCTTGATGATCTCACTTCCAATCACAATCCTCCATTTTCCATCTGGACCCATCCAAGCCGTTGAAGGGTCACGGAATTGGGACGTGTTGATGTCATTGACAGGGGTCAGAATAGGGTTACCTGACCATTTGATCCAGTCTTTTAGAAGGGGGTCAGAGCGGTTTTTGGGGAGGGCCAGGTTTTGAACCTGGGCGCCATCTACGTCTTGAGCGGTATAGAGAATTATCGGTTTTGAACCGTGTAGGATTGTGCTTGAACCTGTGAAGCAGCCGCCAATGTCGTAGGGTTCTTTTGGACTGAGAGCAGGTTCAAGAATAAACCAGTTCACAAGATCATGTGAAATGGAATGACCCCATGAAATGTTGCCCCATAGTGGACCCCCAGGATTGTACTGGTAGAACAGATGGTATACTCCATTGAAATACATTGGACCTTCAATATTTGTGAATAATAACATAAAAATTGTCAGAAAATGTATGGTGAAAAACAAGTTTATTTAGTGAAAGTAAGACTTACCATTAGGATCTATGAGTTCATCAGCAGCCAGTACAGATAACATGTGAATAGAAATTTATTAGTACATGATAAACAATCACAAAAGATATTGACTATTAACAAATAATAAATTTTTAATGAAAGTAGCCGTTAAAAAAAAAAAAACAAATAATAAAGAAAAGATATTGATACAGCAAGAGTTCATCCAGTTGTGTAAATTTAAAGAAAACATATACCATTCATCCAGTTTTTGAGAGGCTGAAAGTGAAAAGCAGTTCGGTAAGGCTGCAAATCTTCTGATGCATGAACTCCGACACCATTAACAACCAAAAGGATGCAAAAAGAAAGAACCCAGCCAGCCATCTCCTTTACCATCAATGGTCACCACACAGAATTAAAACACTTTTATGTGTCCTATATATACTTAAGAGTAAAATGAAATTTTATACGAAGAAGTTGTGAGAACTCGGCGTTACGAAAGGTCTTTAACAATTCTTTTTACCAAAAATCCTACAAAAATCAATTTTTCCAAAAATATAAAATAACTAGTTTTTTTTTAATTTACGGCAGCCGTAAATGCGGTAAAACAGTGATGTAATGCTTTTGTCATCAGCTTTTTACAACTGCTGTAAGTGGCCGAAAAACATCACTTCGATTTTTTTTTAAATTTTTCTTATTTTTTATGACAGTCTTTCTAAAGATTTTTATCTATTGGTATGAATAGAATGGAGGCAAAACTCGTACGAAAAAGCCAAGTTCTCTAAGTTCTCACAACTCGAAGTTATTATCCTTTTATCTTTATCATATATATATATATATATATATATATATATATATATAGGGGGATGGTTCAAATGAAAACCACTTTTATTGTGAAAACTCGAAAACTAACTAAAAAAGCCTAAAAAAACCTAAAAAACATACAAAATTTTTTTTTTTTTTTACAATTTTTTTTAGAAAAATCGCTACTTTTTATATATGGAAAAAAAAATTTCAAAAAAAAAAAAAAAAATTTTTTTGGTTGTACTGCACATGTGCACTAATACGGAAAGCCTAAACCACTTAACCCACCCCCCACCGACACCCCCCAAAAACCTAAACCCCCCACCCTCCCCCCCCCAAAAAAAAACCTAAATTCACCCTCCCACCAAAAGCCTAACCCCCCCCCCCCCAAAAAAAAAAAAAAAAAAAAAAAAAAACCTAAACCCCCCACCCCCCCCCACCCTCCCGAAAACCTAAAACTAAACCCTAAACATAAACCCGAAAAAAACCTAAACCCCCCCACCCCCACCCCCACCCCCAAAAACCTAAACCCCCCTCCCCCCCACACCCAAAAACCTAATCCTAATCCTAAACCTCCAAAAAAAACTAACCCTAAAAGCTAAACTAGAATAAAAAACTAATTTTAAGCATGTAATGCACATTGTAGTACATGTTATATTGCACATGTGCACTACTATAATAATAGTATTGAAAACAAGATGACACCATAAATCTTTTTTTATGTCATAAAAAATATGCTCGAATATACTTGAATGAAAGATAAGAAAATTTGTGATCTTATGGTGCCATTTTTGTTTTAAAATGATAACGTATGGAGAAATGGGAAATGTTTGAAAAGTTATATATTTTTTGTTCCAATTTTACCCCTCCTTCATTAAAAGTCTTCCCTCCCTCCTTTTTAGTGGGTTTTAGTTAGTTTTCTAGTTTTCACAATAACTAGTGGTTTTCATTTGAACCTTCCCCTATATATATATATATATATATATATATATATATATATATATATATATATATATAGGGAGCCGCTAGAATGAGAACCACCCCGAGTTGTAAGAACCGCGAGAACTACACCCCACGGAGCGCCGTTCGCCATGATTTTTTTTTACAAGTAGATGTGTATATTATAAACACAGCCGTAAAAAATCATGGCGAACGGCGCTCCGTGGGGTGTAGTTTTTTACACCACAAGTTTGGTGAAAAAAAAAATTAAAAAACACCAAACTTGTGGTGTAAAAAACTACACCCCACGGAGCGCCGTTCGCCATGATTTTTTACGGCTGTGTTTATAATACACACATCTACTTGTAAAAAAAAATCATGGCGAACGGCGCTCCGTGGGGTGTAGTTCTCGCGGTTCTTACAACTCGCGGTGGTTCTCATTCTAGCAGCCCCCTATATATATATATATATATATATATATATATATATATATATATATATATATATATATATATAATGTAAGTATCTATAGAAAACCCACTTTAATTTAGAAAACCCGGGAAACACAAAGCTCCCGATTTTTTTTCTTTTGAAAAAATTAACACATGTTATATACATGTTTTTAAGGGTTTTGGGCAAAAAAAAATAAAAAAAGCGCCGAGTAGTTATTTTTTAAAAAAATAAACAAGTTTTGGTGTAACACATGTTACAAATATGTCAGATGAATGTAACATGTGTTACACCAAAACTTGTTTATTTTTTTTAAAAAATATCTACTCGGCGCTTTTTTGATTTTTTTTTTTTCCCAAAACCCTTAAAAACATGCATATAACATGTGTAAATTTTTTCAAAACAAAAAAACATCGGAAGCTTTGAGTTTCCCGGGTTTTTTAAATTAGAGTGGGTTTTCTATACATCCTTCCCCTATATATATATATATATATAGAGTAAGGTTAACATACAAAAAGCCTTATCATACATCACGTAGGAGACAATGGTAACCGTTGGATCAGGGGTATAATCACGCATGGGACCACATAATCACGCATGGGACCACATAATCACGCATGGGACTATAATCACGCACGTTCTATGATAATAACGCACGTTATATTTTTTGTCATGTATGTTAATGTAGGTTAAGCCTTGAAGTACATTATACTTTCTCTATATATATATATATAAGGGTAAATTACACTTTTCGTCCTTTATGTTTATATCTGATTGCAATGGATGACCTTTAACTTCAATATTTACGGTCAAAGTCCTTTATTTGAAAAACCAATTACACCTTTCGTCCTTTATCACTAACCCAGTTAAAATTTTAAGTTAAATCTAGCCATGTGCACCTCATGTGAGGGCATTTATGTGAAAAGAATAAAAAATACCATAAACTGTATGATTTTTATGGATTCAATCTTTCTTCACTGCTTGTTAACCCATATGGTTGACCTGTAAACATCAAATCCACACCTCCCTCTCTGTAAGAGCATTCACATCCATGGCATCAAAATATGTGTGTGGTGTTTTTAAAATATAAAGAGTATAAAAAGTGGTTGTGAGTGGAGGAGAGAGAAAATGTTACTGTTCATCTGTATATTTAGGGGGGCACTGTTCACCCCCTATAATTTTTTAATATATTTTGAAAGTGGTTGTGAGTGGAGGAGAGAGAAAAGGTAATGATAAAGGTATAAAAAATATTATTTAATTGAAAATGAGAGAGAAAATGTAGTGTTTTTTAGTGTAATTTAAGGTGAAAATATGGTGGATTGGATGTGAATGCTCTAAGCACCATAAACATATGGGGTTTTCCCCAATCTGAAACACCCACAAATCAAGTACTGAAGAAAACTTTTATGGATGTAAACCTCTCCGGTCAATCATTCTCCGGTCAATCATTTTGCACCCATTTAGAAACCAAGAACCCAAGATTAAAGGGGTTTATGAGTAGGTGCCTTAGATGAATAATTAAATTCTTGGGTACATCAAATAATTTATAAATATCCTAATATGTAATAAAGAAAATCATTGGCCTTAAAAGAATGAAGTTTGACTAAAATAAAGGTAAAATCGAACTTTGACACAGGAGGGCAACCACCATTAAAAACCATATCTGATGAAACAATGGTTAACCAGGCAGGGTTAACACACTGGTCTCGTCAAGAAGGGTTAATCCCTTCCTCTCGGAGATCGCTGGCTGGGTCACCGGTGGATGATCTCCTGCACAAGGAAACAAGCCGTGACTCGTAACAAGGAGGATGGGGTGGGGGGTGCTCCTTGTTACCACTCTCCGGCGTGAGAATCAGTAGTTTGCTTGGGAAGCAAAGCAAGATAGTAGTAGTGAGAGAGTTGTGAAGAGATACCTCAAACCTGGTTTGGGGTCGGTATTTATAGCCGAGGAGTGAAGGAGGAGATTGATGGATGGGCTGACGACGAGCTGCACCGTTGCAGGTGTGTCAGTCTCGCCGGCCGTGGGGGTTACGCCACGTCAGCCCATTGCTTTAATAGCTCTGACAGGGGACTGTCGCCGGTGCCACTTGCCTCGTGGTGTCAGCCACTTGCATGGCGTGTCAGTCCACTTGTTGGATATGCAGGGTGCGGTGCGAGCCGCATCGCTGCATGCGGTAACGCCTGAAGTTACCGCGTCTCCTGCTTGTGATCAAGAAACACGCGAGATGCGGTGTTGGCCGCATCATCGTATGTGGAGACTATTTGCTCGCTTCCCTTGTCGTGACGAAAATGGTCATATGATGCGGTGCCAGCCGCATCGATATGTTCATCTTCTTTTGTACTTAGGTCAAGCTATTCATCTTCGGACCGAAAGGGTTCGAAGGATGTGACCGCATGGGTGCGGTTTGCTTACTGGTAGGGGTTTGTTTGATGCGGGTAATGGTCGTTTTGGGACCATACCCCTTCAAGTCCCCCCAGTCTAGTGTTGCTACCTTGTGCAAGTTGCACGTGGGAGGAACACTGGACTTATGGTGTAGGAAGGTAGTTTGGCAGTCTGGAGAAAATTCTAGGCCAGATCAAGGTGGTGATCTGGTAAAAAATCCGGCTATGCCTCTTCCGTACCGGTGAAGGGGTTTCGCTTGATGCGAAATTCTCAGCCGTTGCATGTCATCAGGTGGGTTGCCACCTGTTGTTGTGTTGAAGGCCTGTTAGGGACCTTCATAGTAATGCTGCACAAACTTCGAACCAACCTCTGTGATGGTGGTTCGAAGGTTTGCACATGTTTCGAACCTCTTGGAGGTGGTTTCTTCTTCGAACCATTTGCCAGAATGGTGCACGAAGAAGAAAAGAAAAGCTTTTAAACCAACCTTTGCGGTCGGGTTTGAAGGTTTTGGATGTTGTGTTAGAACTTTGCTCAAGTTCTATGTTCAGCATCCTATGATGAGATGACCATCCCTTTTTTGTGGGGTGCTCGTGTTCATCTTGATAGCTCTCAAGTAACCGTACGTTCTTTGCGGTTACCTCGTTGCGTCATTGTTGGCCCTGTTTGGTCGAACAATGTGGATCTAAACTATGGGTAAATAAACATGGTCATAGGCAAGGGGATGCCCATCGTTGTTTATTCCATGCGATCCATTGGTAGGTAAACAAAGTCCTAAGCAGACTTGTTACCGCGGTCCGTTGGCAGGTAAACAAAGTCATAGGCAGACTTGTTACCGCTGTTCGGACACTTGCTGCTTGATAAGTGCTTGTTTAGAGCACGTATCTGCGTTCTTTCTGGAGCCACTTTCCTTCACGCTCCAATACCGAGTTTATAACGAGGTAGCCTCGTTCGGTGATGTGGAGTGAGCTTTGCTCTTCCGTAGCAACCACTCTGCGGAAGCTATGATTATGTCTGTAGCTCTTCATGGGTGTCTGCGATGTTGCAGTCCCATTTTCGCTCAAAGTGTGCTTGTTGCACGGATGTAACTCTTGAAGGTTCAGGAGTCAGGGCTGCTGATGTGCGGGCGCGTAGATTCCGTTCCTTCTTTTTTCTGAAGAAGTTGTTCATGCACCCTCTGTGGTTGTGAACCGGACAGGAGGGATTTGAAGCTTGAAGAGAATGAAGGCAATGCGCTTTGCCTGTTCCTGAGATGCGGTTCAGTCCAAAGAACAACACTGGTTCTGAGCATCTGACACATCTGAATGGGTTCATGTGTGTCACTTCCGCATATTTCACGTGTGCTCGTGAGTGATGCGGAAAAGGTAATATATCCCTTTATAGTATAGATAGATATATTTCTACCTATTTTTTAGGGTATATAAAAAAACGACATGCGGTATGGGTTATGGTGCGGTAAACCAGAGAAACCGCATGCCGCTTATGGTTTGTATGGATAATGTTGTCGCTTTTTCTTGCCTACGTGGCTTGATCGCCCGTGTGAGTTGGTAGAAGTTGGTGAGACGTTTCTGCATGTGCTGAAATGAAAGGACACTTACACTGCCCGAGGCATTAAATGCACTGTAGCAGGGAGTGTAAACGTCTTCTTTGTCAGGCGCGTGGGCGGCCACGCGCGCGTGATAACCGTCAGCTAAAACGGCGCTCGACACGTGTTGTTGCAAGATACGCTCTTTTTGAACGTGATGATTTGCTTTCTCCCTCCGCATTAATTGCGATGGGTATATAAGGGGAAAACCGTTCGTGGTTTCCTCTCACTTGGTCGAAAATTCAAAAAATTTGCCGTTTGAGAGAAAGTTGTCATCTGTCTTCTCCGACGATTTTTTCTGAAATTCCGGTGAGGTTTCTAGTGTTTCTGTTCACCATCTTCTGTTTCTTTGATATTTTTGATGGCTGAACCATCTAGTCCACATAATGTGGAGGGTGAAAACCCTGAACAGCCTTTAGTGGCCGAAGAAGAAGAAGAGGGGGCTGCCGGTGGTGGATTACCGGCGCTGAAGTGGACCAGAAAAAGCTTTGATCGCCTTATGCTTGAGGTCCAAATGCCCTCGGAGTATGGGGCTCGGTACCCATCAGAGGGTGATACTGGTGCCGACGCTCCGGCCGGTTATGTGACCATGTGGTCCGATTTCTTCGGAGATTGTAACCTCCGATTACCGTTGACTGTGTTTGTTGTGGATATCTTGGAGTGGTACAAGGTCCACATTTCTCAAGTGAGTCCATTTGGGATGATTCGGATTCGTAATTTTGAGTTTACCTTTCGTGCTCTTGGCATAGAGCCTACCGTCGGAGATTTCCGACGGTTTTATCAGATGACGGTGTTCATGGGGTTCTTTTCTTTCCGTCAACGAGACGGTACCCCGAAGCTGATGACTCCCCCTAAGGGGATGACGATGTGGAAGAAGAAGTTCTTCTATATCAAGTCTGCTGCCCTTGCTGTGGATATGACGTTTCGGAATGTGACCGAGACGATCATAGCAGAGACCATTGCGATGCCCAGTTTGAAATCAGTGCAATGGTTCCCGCAGCTGCAGACTATTGAGTCTGTGAAGTTGACCAACACGCAACTATGGCTGTTGCGTATGATGTTGAGGAGGGGCAAGAACTCGAAACCCGTGGTGCGGGAAAAGAGCGGTGGTACGTACTTTTTGTTTCTTTACGTTCTTTATCCTTACGTGTGTTACTGACTTTTGTGTCTACTATCAGAAGATGCTCCCGCATGGAGGATGTTTGCTCCGGATTTCGAGGGTACGGTTGAGACCGTAGTTTGTGCGGATGGTGAACAGGATCACAACACTATCATCCGTAGTAACTTCCGGGTGCCTACTGCGGCTGCACTGGCAGTTGAGTTGCCAGTAGGCAAAGGTATACTATCGAAGCTTTGCTACTTGTGTTGATCATGTTGTGTTATTGACGTATTGATTCCATGCAGGTGATCTTGGGGCCTTGGGGGACCCTGAAGCGAAAGGTGTGCCAAAGAGGCAAACTGTGAAGGGCGTGCGCTTTCGCCAAAAGAAGATAAAGGAGGTCACTACTGTGCCTCATCTGGTGCCGCAGGCAGCAGGTATCTCTCATTCCTCTTTTCGTCGACACAAGGATTATGTGATAGTATCTGATACCCTTGAGGGTTTGAGTACAGCCGCGGAGTCACGTTCTGGTGCTGCGAAGAAGCAGGCAGAAGAGGCGGCTGCGGGAGGGACAGCTGCGGGTCCCCCTGTGATTGGTGAGAAGAGGAGGCCAGAGCAGAAAGCTGCTGGTGGTGTTGAAACCAAACGTCGGAGACTAGTAACCAAAAGGTCTGCTCCGGCGCAGAAAAAACCTGCGGTTGTCGTTGGTAAGTGTAGGCTATCTAGTCTTAACTGTTGTGTAACTAGTTCTGATAGCTATTTGACTTTTTTGCAGAGCGTCAAGATGAAGATTTTTCTATCTTCGATGCTCCGGAGTCCCCTCCGCGTGCCATGGGTGCGGGTGGAACGGAGGTGCCGTCGACACCTCCCGTCAAGGTGGTACCTGAGTCAACCGTGCAGAAGGAGGGTACCGCAGAGAATGCTGCGGCCCAGATATTTGATACTGTCGACTCGTCCAACAACCTGATCTCTCCCAATGAGGGAGACGATTTGAGTTTGCGGTTCACTGCTACTGGGAAGCAACATTCTGATGCTGAACCGCAAAAAACTGGCGCTGAAGCGCGGCAGCATGATGCTGGGCCGCAGAAGTCTGCGGTTGATAAGGGTACCAGCTCGTCTGCCGGTGGTGCGGGGTATGACGGGCCTCCAATTCAGCCTGGGGAGTCTGAATTGGAGTATTACTACCGCACCTACTCCCAGGATCGCAGTGTGGTGTACCATCGACCCCCCTGGACTGTATTGCAGGGGGATGATATTGCTAACGACCCTGCGGCCTGCAGGGAGATCTTGGGCGGTCTGGGGACCCCCTTTGAAGTTGAGCGGGCTCGTGCCGCACCGCGGGAGCTGCGTATAAACCAGCTCTCGACCATGTTGGTAGGGACTTCCATTGTGGCGAATGCCATGTTGGAAGACTATAAAGTTCTGAGCCGCCGTGAAGAAGAGGCTGTCCGCCTGCGGGCGGAGGCGGAAAAGCTGGTCCAAGCTGCTCGTGCGGGTGCAGAGCAGCTGGAAAAAGATAAAGCTGCTTTTGAGAAGCAGAAACAGACCGCTGAGTGGGCTGCCACTGCCCAACTGAAACAGGTGCGTACCCTTGCTAAACTCCTTGCTGATGAGCGTAAGCGTTGGGAGGAAATTTCATCCAACGAGCGCAAGAAGTGGAACGAATCTTGGGCTAAGCAGAACAATCTTCTGTTTCATACTCGGCAGGAGCTAGCAAACGCCAAGGCGGCAAATGTTGCCTTGGGCAATGAAAAAGCTGCGGCTGAGGCCGCATCGGCTAAAGCGCTGCAGGCGAAGGACGAGGCCCTGAAGGCGCTTGAAGAGGCCAAAGAGGCCGGGGCTCGTGCTGCGAAGGCCCTTGAGGAGGCAAATGTGGAGCGCCTCCGTTTAGACCAAGTCGTTACCAGCTTGCAGGTATGTCTCTTTAACTGTGCTTGATATTTCATCGCTGGTTCGTAAATGTTTACCCTTGTGAACTGCTTGCTATTGCTGACAGGCTGATGTTCAAGCCCGGGAAGTCGCGGTTACAGATCTTACTGCCCGCGTGTCTGCTGCGGAGGAACGTGCTGACTCCGCTGTGGAGGCCAAGGATGCCTTGGTGTCCTCCCTTAATCAGTTGGAGGCTGACCGTGAATGGATGCGGTCATGCGGTATTTCGCGCGTAAGTATCTTCGTGTTTTAGCTTTCTGTAGACTAGCACATGGGACTTACGTGTTGGTTTGAATTTGCAGATTGTCGAGGCGATTATGAATGCCCCTGAGACTGCTGCTGGTTTGAATCTGGTCCGGGATCGCGCTCGGGATGCCGGTTTTAAGGCAGGGTATAACCGCTGCATTAGCCATCTGAACGTGATTACCAAGGGTAGTCATACGGATGAGCGATCGGGGTTCCGTGGCGTGGATACCGAGTCGCACCTGAAAGCAGCCGAGGCCTCCTTCTATGACACGTCCCTTGCTTGTATACAGGAATTGGACAGTTGTTTGGATGCCGCGGACTATGTAGACCGCTTGCGGATGCTGTATCCGGATGTGGAAGAGGACGACGCTGCTGGTAACGCTAGAGATGATGCGGGGACCAGTGGTACAAAGTAGGGTTTAGGTTGGCCGGTGTGCCCCTTTTTTGCTGTCCTCTTGTATAGAATAGGAAACCTTATGTAAATCTGTGTAAGCATCATGTTGGTGCCTGAATTTTTTGAATATAAGGTGTTTTGTTCCATTATACAAGTATTGTCAGTTCCTGTATGTTTGAAACGTATGCATGCGGGTCTCTACCCATTGTGAATGGGGTTGAGTATACTCTATACTATTGCGGTATGAGCATGTGTCAATTCCATTGTTTGCCTTTCTGGGCTCAGGAATTGTATTAGGTAAGAAATATGTTTATCCGGTTGGATAGCACTTAAGTCTTTTTTGCCTTGTGTTGGCCTATTACAATAGTTGCGTGTGGCTACCACTTTGTATAGGTATCGTAAATGAAGATTTTGCCAATCTGTTTTTTGGATACCGTGAAGTGGAAACACGCATTTGTAATAGTAGTAAACAAACAATAATGTATAAAATGACTTGTTTATTTATTTGCAAATGACCTGCGGTCCGATAGGTTACATGGGGAGTGTAAGAACATAGCTTACATATAGCAGCGTCTAAGCTGTTGTGCGTTCCATGTTCTGGCGATAGGTTCGCCCTCTAGTGTTTGTAACCTGTATGCGCCCTTCCCTAAGACCTCGCTGATGAGGTAGGGTCCTTCCCACTTGGGGGCAAGTTTTCCTGGGCGCTCGGCGTTAGATGCCTCGTTGTCACGTAGGACGTAGTCCCCTGGATTGAAAGTACAAACGCGGACTCGCGCGTTGTAATACTTTTCCAGTTTGGATTTGTATTTGGCCTCGTTGATGGCGGCGTTCTCGCGCCTTTCTTCTAGGAGGTCCAAATCGATCCTACGTTCCCTGTTGTTGTCTAGCTTTTCGATAGCCAACATTCTAGGAGATGGGAGGCCCATTTCCGCGGGTATCACCGCTTCAGACCCGTAGACGAGGCTGAAAGGTGTTTCCCCATTGCTTGTTTTTGGGCTAGTGCGGTGAGCCCATAAGATGCTTGGGAGTTCATCGACCCAGCCACGCCTGGCTGTTCCCAATCGTGCTTTGATTCCTTCGACTAGGCCTTTATTTATACTCTCGACTTGGCCGTTCCCTTGCGGGTGTGCGACTGACGAGAATATGTGTTTGATGTTCAGCTCTTCTAGCCATTTTTGGAATTCGTCGGCAGCGAAGTTGGTGCCGTTGTCGGTAACAATGTACATTGGTAAACCGAAACGGCAGATGATGTGCTCCCAAATGAACTTTCTTGTTATCATAGCAGTGGTGGAAGCGAGTGGTTTCGCCTCTACCCATTTTGTGAAGTAATCAACCGCCACTATGATAAATTTAACTGCACCTGGTGCGTCCGGGAATGGTCCCACTACGTCGATTGCCCATTTTTGAAAAGGCCATGCAGTAGTGACGGGGACCAGATTGTTCTTTGGTCGCAAAGTTTTTGGGGCATGGCGCTGGCAGTCCATGCATTTGCGTAATTCTTTGACGGCGTCCAGGTGCATGCCGGGCCAGTAATACCCGGCATTCATGATTTTTGCCACGACCGTGCGTGGTCCAGCATGTATGCCACATATACCCTCATGTATCTCTCGGATGAGGTATGTGGCATCTTGTGGATTAACGCATCGGAGGAGCGGTCCGAGGTATGACTTTCGGTATAAGATACCGTCTCCCATTTGATAGTGGCACGCTTTGTATTGCAACTTACGTGCCTCTGTTTTGCTCTCGGGAGTCACACCTGACTGAAGGTATGCGATAATTGGTGTCATCCATGACGTTGTTCCGTATTGGATGACACTGATCTGGCGTAGAGGAACCGAAGGATTTTGCAAAATCTCGATACGTACCTCCTTTGCCAGGTGTTGGAAGCTGGTGGATGCAAGCTTTGATAGTGCATCCGCGGATTTGTTTTCGCTTCGATTAATGTGTCGAATATTGAATGAAGCGAATTTGGATTTTAGCTGCAGGGCTTGCTCGAGGTAGAGGATCATGATATCCCCTTTGGCGGCATAGTCGCCGCGTACCTGGCCCGCAACTAACAAAGAATCGACGTGCGCTTCCAGATGTTGCACGCCGATTTTGACTGCTAAACGTAGCCCGGCTAATAGTGCTTCATATTCTGCCTCGTTGTTCGTGCTTTTAAAATCGAGGCGGATGGCATATGTAAGCTCTTGGCCGTCAGGGCTGACGAGTCGCAGACCTGCGCCCGCGCCTTCCTCGTTGGATGCACCATCGGTAAATAGTGCCCATACTTCTGAGGAGGGCGGTGGGGGCGCAGGATTTTGGGATTCTTCGCATTCTTGGATGCGATACGCTGGTACTTCAGCGGCGAAATCAGCTAAGATTTGGCCTTTGATGGCAGGGCGCGGTTTGTAATGTATCGTATGTGCGCCCAGCTCAATTGCCCATTTTGCTAATCTCCCAGAGATGTCTGGTTTGGACAGGATCGGGCCGATCCTGTAATTGGTTAGCACTGTGATGATGTGGTTTACGAAGTAGCGTCGTAACCGTCTTGAAGCATGTACCGGTGCTAGTACCAATTTTTCCATTATTGAGTATCTCGTCTCCGGGTCGTTGAGCATTTTGCTGATATAATAGATGGGTGTTTGAACCCCCGCTCGTTCCACTATTAATACCGCGCCCACTGCGTTGTCTGCAGCGGATAGGTATAAGATGAGTGGCTCATCTTTGCATGGTGCGGTTAGTGTTGGGAGTTGTATCAAACACTCCTTCATTTCCCGGAAGGCCTTCTCAGCCTCTGTGGTCCACTGGAATTGTTCCTTCTTTGAACAGCTTCGCAGGGTCTTGATGAAAGGGTATGACTTGGCTGCGTGGTTAGCCAAGAACCTGTTGAGTGCCGCCAGCCTTCCGGCCAGGCGTTGCATATCTTTCATCGATGCAGGCGATGGCATGCGCTCGATCGCCTGCACTTTTTCCGGGTTTACCTTGAATCCATCTTTGGTGACGATGAACCCAAGGAATTTGCCTTCTTCCATTCCAAACGAGCATTTCCCTGGATTGAGCTTCATGTTGACGCTTCGCAGAGTTTGGAATGTTCTTTCTATATCGGTGAGCATGGTATCTTCCTCCATGCTCATGACGACCAGGTCGTCCATATAGATTTCGACACTTTTGCTTATTTGACCGCGGAAAGTGTCGTTCATCAGTTTTTGGTAGGTTGAGCCCGCGTTGCGCAACCCAAACGGCATTTTTGTATAGCAGTAATTTCCGGTTGGGGTCCGGAATGCCGTTTTGTCTTCATCCTCAAGTGCCATTTGTACCTGGTGGTACCCTTTGTAGCAATCGAGGAAACACTTCCACCTAAATGGTGCGAGGTTATCGACCTTTTCGTCGATTTCTGGAAGCGCGTAACAATCCTTGGGGCAGGCCTTGTTAAGGTCCTTGTAATCGACGCACATGCGCCAGCCCCCGGATGGTTTTTCTACCATGACAGGGTTGGATAACCAAGTCTGGTACTTGACTTCCCGCAGTATACCTGCGGAGAGCAGTTCTTCGATCTGCTCTTGCATCGCCTGATTTTTAGCTGACCCAAGGTGGCGTTGGCCTTGGATCACTGGCTTGATACCTGGTTTGGTATTCAAATAGTGTTGCGCTATTTCGCGTGGGACCCCTGTCATGTCTGCGGGAGTCCACGCGAAGATGTCTTGGTTCCTGAAGAGGAGCTGCTTCAGGTGCGCTCTGGTGGTCGAGGATAAGGCGTGACCCAATGTGACCTTCTGTTCCGGATGCGTTGGGTTGAGAACCCATTTTTCCGGTTGGTCGACGGGGGTGGGCCTTGCGACCTTTGTCGGACGTGCTTCGTCCGTCATCATGACGTCCTTGCGGGCGTAGATGATTGCAACCCCCGATGCGGTTGGGAAACCAACCGCGGAGTGGGGGACGGATGTGATCATATTGAAATCTCCTTGGGATTCTCTCCCAAGGAGGACGTCATAATTGGAGGTGTGGGGTAAAACCATGAAGTTTACCTCCTCTGTCCGCGTGTGTTTACCATTGGTAAGACGCACGGGAAATGTAATTTGACCTAGGGGAAAGACTGTTTCCCCTGCGAATCCGGCCAGCGGGTAATCTACGGCTTGCAACCGATCTTTGTCCTCTTGGTCAAATTGATTGAAGCATTGCTCGTAGATTATATCGGATGTACTGCCCGGGTCGATGAACAGACGCTCGGTGCAGTAATGGGCCAGCTGGCCTGAAATGACGACGGCGCGTCTATCACGCGGTCCGCCTCGGACTTTTGGGAAGACGACTTGCTCGTCTTTCCAATCATTGTCCGGTCTTCGTGCCGCTTTGCGCGGCCTACCCTTGCCTCCGTAGATCATGTGGGTGGAAGCCACGTACATGGCTTTCTTTCCGGAGGAGGTACCTTCGTTGTGAGGGGTGATATGCTTGGTGGGCTTTTGTCCACCTGGCAAAAGGTGTTGCAGTTTCCCCTCTTTCAACGCCCGCTCAATCTCCAGCCGGAGACTGGTGCAGTTGTTGGTGGTGTGGCCCGAGTCCTTGTGGTACTCACAGTATAGTGTGAGGTCCTGACTTTTCTTGGACTTCATTGGTTGGGCCGGTCGCAAGAATTGTGGGTCTGCGAGGAGGACCTCTCTTGGCGACTGGTTGATCTCGGTCCATTTGCGGTCCCGAGATTCTTTTCTTGGTGCCCGAGTGTCTCGGGCAGGGTTGTAGCATTGTGGGTCAAACGTGTTGGGTTGCGGGAAATACGGTTTAGTAATATCCCGATTGCCTGCATCCCGGTTTCGTTTGTTGTTACGTTTGGACCCTTGGTGGGATGTTTCGGCTTGGGGTTTTGCCTTTTTGACGTGCGGTTCGAGCGACCCCTGTGTCTGGGCATATGTCTTGACTGCGGTCATAACATCCTCCCATTTTTTAGGCAACCCCTCCTTGCCAGAGATGGTCATGATCATCTCTCTGTCTTTGACGGCCCGAATAAAATGGTTTCGCGCCATTTGGTCCGCCACGTCGCCTATCTCTAGGCATTCTTTATTGTAACGGATGACGAATGCCTCGAGCGATTCGTCATCCCTTCGCCAGATGTTCATGACGTCCAACGAATCGCGTTCGTGGCGTCGCTGCTGGCTAAAATGGGCGAGGAACTTGGCGCGCAAGTCCTCGAAAGAATCCAGTGATCCCACTGGCAAAGAATCAAACCATGCCCTCGCCAGACCGATGAGGGTCTGGGGGAAAAAATTGCACCAGGTGGGCTCGTCCCACCTGCCATTGACGCCTGCGCCTGTGAAGATGTTCATGTGGTCGTCCGGGTCGGTCGAGCCACTGTATTTCCCAATGTTGACTGGGAATTTTGTCGTGGTGATATCGGCGTTGGCGATGTGCGGGACGAATTTTGAATTTTCGGCCGCGGCCCTTGGCCTGTATGGTTCGTGCACAGGGCGCTTTGCCGCCCTGAGGTATGTAGTGCGGGGGTGACTGGGAGGAACATAGTTGCGTCCCCCCGGTCTGCTGCTGGTGTCGTGAGACTCCCCACGGTAGGTTTGATCGTCAGGGTCGGTATGACCGTACCCTTCCGTGTAAGGTTGTGGGCCCAGTCGGCTCTGGATGCCTGGGCCGCGCCTGGAGGCTGACCGCCTCCTATCTTCGCCATAGGGGCCCAGGCGGGTATGCACTGGCCCTCTGGAGCGGGACTCATATGAGGAAGTATCCTCGTTGAGTGTATTGACCGAACAGTAAGATGATCCACGGTCGTCATGTCGGCTTCTGGAAGCCGGACGTGAGTGTAACCTGCCATCGTATTGGAGTATACGGTTGGCAGGTGTGTGTTGTATTGGAGTAGGCCCAGCTTGTACGTTTGCTTCCGTACAAGCGCGGTTGTAAGCCGCTACCAGCAGGTCAGTCTGCTGTTGGTACCAGGAGTGTAAGTCTACGCCTGGTGGGAGCACAGTTGGGGCCTGTGATAAATCGTGTCCGAACGCAAAGGATGGGATCCTTTGGGTGGACGTGCCAATGTGTCCGGGTTGGGGGGTCGAAGGGTGGACCCCTGTTGGGACCGGGGGATTTGGATTATCCGCATTGGTGTTTTGGTTATCAGTCATGATCTTGAGAGGGAGAGGGATGGATTAAAAAGTGCTAATAGTAGCGGTGGGCGCCAATGATGAAACAATGGTTAACCAGGCAGGGTTAACACACTGGTCTCGTCAAGAAGGGTTAATCCCTTCCTCTCGGAGATCGCTGGCTGGGTCACCGGTGGATGATCTCCTGCACAAGGAAACAAGCCGTGACTCGTAACAAGGAGGATGGGGTGGGGGGTGCTCCTTGTTACCACTCTCCGGCGTGAGAATCAGTAGTTTGCTTGGGAAGCAAAGCAAGATAGTAGTAGTGAGAGAGTTGTGAAGAGATACCTCAAACCTGGTTTGGGGTCGGTATTTATAGCCGAGGAGTGAAGGAGGAGATTGATGGATGGGCTGACGACGAGCTGCACCGTTGCAGGTGTGTCAGTCTCGCCGGCCGTGGGGGTTACGCCACGTCAGCCCATTGCTTTAATAGCTCTGACAGGGGACTGTCGCCGGTGCCACTTGCCTCGTGGTGTCAGCCACTTGCATGGCGTGTCAGTCCACTTGTTGGATATGCAGGGTGCGGTGCGAGCCGCATCGCTGCATGCGGTAACGCCTGAAGTTACCGCGTCTCCTGCTTGTGATCAAGAAACACGCGAGATGCGGTGTTGGCCGCATCATCGTATGTGGAGACTATTTGCTCGCTTCCCTTGTCGTGACGAAAATGGTCATATGATGCGGTGCCAGCCGCATCGATATGTTCATCTTCTTTTGTACTTAGGTCAAGCTATTCATCTTCGGACCGAAAGGGTTCGAAGGATGTGACCGCATGGGTGCGGTTTGCTTACTGGTAGGGGTTTGTTTGATGCGGGTAATGGTCGTTTTGGGACCATACCCCTTCAATATCCTTTGAAATAAACCAAGAACAAAGTGTGTTATATTTGGCTCATATCTGCAAATATGAATCGGATGAAGTGGATCGAACATTGGCATGGCTGCACCACAGATCTGCAAATATGAATCGTACTTCATTTTTTTTCGCAGCATCGTGTAAATATCGTCATCTGGTCCTCTGGCTCCGTCGCAAGGGTGCTGGTGTCGGCGACGGAGAGAGCGCCGCCGTGTTCCGCCGCAGCAGTGGAAGCTAAGGTTCCTCCTTTGAAGGTTAGCCTGCCCCCTTACACTCTCTCGTATGCATCCGACATGGTGAAGGATCAACAATCCCTCGTTTGATTATGTTTATGTGGGGTGGCGCTGCTAGGGATGGTAATGGGTCGGGTTTGGGGCGAGTTTAGGTAATCCCAAACCCAAACCCGGTTAGATATGCTTGTCCCAAACCCGTCGGGTTTCTAGCGGGTAAATACCCATCGGGTATCGGGTATACCCGCGGGTTTCGGGTAAACCCGTTAATTTAAAAAAAAAACTCGTTGGGTATACTCATCTCAAAACCCATTGGATATCTATCGGGTAACTACTAATCGGTTACATTTTGTATTGTCATTAAAAATATATATATCAAATAACTACAATGTTTACGGAATATAATACCTGTACGTGTAAAAAATGGATGTATCATATATATACATATTTAATAATATAAAAGAAATTATATCGGGTATACAATTGGGTAAACGGGTACACTTTATCGGGTAATTGGGTCGGGTAAACGGGTATATCACTAAATCCCAAACCCGTCCCAAACCCGCGAAAAAAAATAAAAACTATTCCCAAACCCGTCCCAAACCCGATTAACCGACCCCAAACCCGATTAACCGACCCCAAACCCGTCCCAAATGTGTCGGGTTTCGGGTTTACCCAGCGGGTTCGGGTTTGATTGCCATCTCTAGGCGCTGCTGCCGTGGCTCCGCCACAAGGGTGGTGGTGTCTGGCCGTCTTCTAGAGTGAGAGAGATGAGAGAGAACAAAGAGAAAGGGGATAATGTCTGGTCATGTGTGCTGTGAAAATGAAAGAAAAACAAAAAGAAAGATCTTTTATATATAGAAGAAAAATTACTAAAATACCCTCATGTGCAAGACAAATGTAATATTTAACTGAAAATTTTAATCAGGTTATGGCTAAAGGACGTAAGGCGTAACGGGTTTTCCAAATAAAGGACGGTGGTTGTAATTATTAAAGTTAAAGGCTATCCATTGCAATCCGGTACAAACATAAAGGACGAAAAGTGTAATTTTTCCTATATATAAAGAGAAGATCATGCGAGAACCACCTCTTATTGCGAGAACCGCGAGAACCAATGTGAACACAATCAAAAATGCCTAAAAATAGCTAAAAATCACACAAAATTTTTTTTTTAATATTTTTTATATAAAAATCGCTACTTTTCGAAGCAAAAAAAATATATTTTGGCCACTAAAAGTAGCGATTTTAGCATAAAAATATTAAAAAAAATGGGGTTTAGGTTTTTTGGGGGTGGGGGAGGGGGGTTTAGGTTTTTTTTTTTTGGGGGGGGGGGGGGGAGGGTTAGGTTTTTTTTAGGTTTTTTGGGGATTTTAGTTTTTAGCATTTAGCTTTAGGGGGGGGGTAGCTTGGGGGGGGGGGAGATAGGTTTTTTTAGCTATTTTAGGTTGTGTTCACATTGGTTCTCAAGGTTCTCACAATAAGGGTGGTTCTCGCATGAGCCTCTCCCTATATATATATATATATATATATATATATATATATATATATATATATATATATATATATATATATATATATATATATATATATATATATATATATAGGGGAAGGTTCATTGGGGAAAACTAAACAATTGGGGAACAGCGGGGAACCGGCTCAAACGAACTCCGATTAGACTCATTCCAGCGGCGTTGGAACCGGCTCGTCGAACCCTAACTAGGATCTCTTAACCCTAAATCCTAACTCCTAAACTCTAAACCCTAAAGCTAAAAAATAAGGCTAAAACCTAAGCTAAACCGTAAAATCTAAACTATAAACCTTAAAAGCTAAACCCTAAAGGCTAAACCTAAAGCTAAACCCTATAGCTAAACCCTAAGGCTAAACCCTAAAGCTAAACCCTAAAAGTCAAACCCTAATATATTTAAGGTTTAGGGGTTATGATATAGGGTTTAGGGTTAAGAGATCCTAGTTAGGGTTCGACGAGACGGTTCCAACGCCGCTGGAATGGGTCCAATCGGAGTTCGTTTGAGTATGTTCCCCACTTTTTTAGTGTTCCCAAATGAACCTCACACTATATATATATATATATACACCTATGTATGGGACCGCTAAAATGAGAACCATCTCGAGTTGTATGGGACCACTATATATTCTATAGTGCCAAAAAGACAAATTTATCCTTAAACAAAGGTGTCAAAATCCTTAAAATGCCCCTAAAGTGTCTTAAATTTTTGGACAATGTGCAAGTTTACCCCCTATAAAATAGCTTGGCTCTCTTATACATGTTGCTTCAAAATGTGTAAACAAGGTAAAATTACCATAAGGGTAGAAAACCTAGTTTACTTAATAATGTAGTATAGATATATATATACCTATGTATGGGACCGCTAAAATGAGAACCATCTCGAGTTGTAAGAACCGTGAGAACTACACTGTACGGGGCGAGGTGGACCAAAATTTTTTTTCATAAACGTAGATGCGTGTATTATAAACACATTTGTCAAAAAAAAAATGTTGTGTGTGTAGTTTTGAGCACCACAAGTTTGTATTTACGGGTACCGTAAATTCTACCGGAAAATTTACGGTACCCGTAAACATACACTTGTGGTGCTCAAAAACTTTTTTTTTTGAATTTTTTTTTTACAAATGTGTTTATAATACACGCATCTACGTTTGTGAAAAAAAAAAATTGGTCCACCTCGCCCCGTACGGTGTAGTTCTCACGGTTCTTACAACTCGAGGTGGTTCTCATTTTAGCGGACCCATATATATATATGAGGGATAGATGCTAAAAAGCTTGAAAAGCAACTAGTAGGTGTCACGAGTCATAAGGGATGAGGTAAATGAGTCCATAAAAAAATATATTTCTAGGCACAACAACACATAATTCTAACACAATGTTATATGGACTGATTGACATACAGTTAAAAAAAAATTATCTGCACAACGTTAGAAAAATGTCATACCCACCGGTTCAACAAGCTATTAAAAGAAGTTTTATAATAACTATAACAATAATCTGTTTAATCTGAAAATATAAGTTTTTTTTAAGTATGGTAATATTTAGAAAATAGAGACGAACCAAAAATTTATTTACGTTTACAAAATTTGTTGGGAAAAAAAAGAAGACAACTGTGGATCACTATTCATCTTTTACCCCTTCTTGACATTATTCATTCATTCATTTAAAAAAAAATAGAGACGAACCAACAGTGTAGTCCACATGGCCACCCTCTCATTTTAAGTCATTGTCTCATTGATTTTTAATTACCCTATTCAATGGTCCAAAATTCTTTTAACATTTCTTATGTTTTTAGGGGACCAGATTACACGCACTATAGGGGAATTCAATGTAGAATCACAAATAATACATAACCAATATGAACATCGCTCTCATTATTGAAAATTAAATTAATAAGGTATAACTGTATAATCTAATTAATTTAATTTCCTACTTTTTCCCATTTTTTTATTGTTAGAAGTTTCATATGCATATGCATGTGTATGTTATAGTAAATCTAAGAGATCATGTAACCGGCTTTCTCTAAGTTTCTAAGACCATCCCCAATAGCTATTTTTATGGGTTGTTTTTTTTTCATTTTTTCACTTCATCTATTTGTTCTTATTGTGGGATTCATTTTTTCACCATGTATTTGAGATCCATATTTGATGAAGAACGCATATTTGAGATGCTTTTTGCCAGGTGGTGGGGCCAAAGGGTGGGGGGTTGGGTGATAAATTAAAAAAAAAAAAAAACCTTTAAATATAAAAGGTGGTGATGATGTGGCAATGTTTTGAATGTTTTGATGTGTTTTTGTGTTTTCTTATTGGGTGGGTTTTTGGTGTTTTTGAAGGGTGAGTGTTTTTCTGATGTGGCAGCTGACTGGACATGTTTTTAGTTGTTTTTAAGGGCCTTATTGTGGATGCTCTAAGGAGCTGTTTGGCAACATCTGAATCAATAAGTGTTGAATGATTAAAAGGCCTGAATGGTTATGAGACTCTGAATCAGTAAGTGCTGAACCACTAAAGTGCTGTTTGGTTACACCCTTGTGGAGGAGAACTATGGTGTCGTGTATTGTGTATTAGGAGAAGAGGAAGATGTTTGTTTTGTTAGGGCAAGGGGTATGAGTGTCAAATGTGTAATTCTGATGTATTCAGATGTGAAAAGTAGCTGAACCATTCAGAGCTGAATGGTTTTTATTAAGAGGTGAAGTTTTTGTGAACTAAACATCCTAGCCACTGGCCGATTTTAGAGGCTTGCCTCTTAGTGGAGCCATTCAGATGTAAATAGGCCCTACGTTCTCACATCGATGTTTATGATATCTATCTACTATAATAAAAGAAATCAAGTTCTAGACACGTGTCATTCATTGAAGGTATCCTTAAATTTATATTTATTTTAAATTAACTAAATAAATAAAATATTATCCTCAAATCTAAATTGTTAATTTAATATATATTCTTAAAACAAATACCTCTCTTTCCTACTTATCTTATATTAAATATATATAAATAATAAATTAATATTAAATGTTATCCTAATTTATTAAAAATATAAATTTTTAATAATTTGTATACAAAATTATATTTATTCCACACGTGTAAAATGTGGGGTTTTAAAAAATATAACTTTTTTATTATTTACTATACAAAATTACATTTGTATAACCCGTGTAATACACGAAGTATTTAAAGATATAATTTTTTATCATTTGCTATGTAAAATTAGATTTATTCAACACGTGTAATACACTGGGTTTTTAAAGATATAATGTTTTTATTATTTGGTATATTTTTCAACCCAACTATACATGGGTTTTCTAAAGATACGACATTTTTAGCATTTAATATACAAAATTACATTTATTTAATATGTGTAATACACATGGTTTTCAAAGATATAACTCCTTTTTCGATCTATTCAACACGTGTAACATACGGGGTTTTTAAGAATGTATTTTTTTTATTTGATAGATTTATTCAAGCCGATTATACATAGTTTTTTTAACGATACGGCGTTTTTAGTATTTAGTATACAAAGTTAGACTTATTTAATCTGTGTAATACACATGGTTTTTAAAGATATAATTTTTTGATTATTTGATATATAAAATTACATTTATTTAACCCGTACATATACGGGGTTCATAAAAATATAATTTTTTATTATTCAATATATAAAATTGTATTTATTCAACTCGTGTAATATACGGGGTTCTAATCTAGTATTATATAAATTTATCGCATGTATCTATTCAAGAATATTTACACAACCATAATGAACTATAATAGTTATATTAAACTCTTAGATAAATATGCAAACTAATTAATAAATGTTGCATATTGTTTCGCACAATTGTTATATTATTCATCGTACTTGAATATATTTATCTTTTGACTCTCACAATGTATATGTCATGAAATTTATCTAAAGAAGAAAATACGAATTTGGATTTCTCCAAAGTGGACAAGTATCATCTACAATGATTGCACTTGGAAGAAGGAATCTGTCACTTGTCGAATACGCCTTTGATGTCGAACCCCATTATTTGTTTCATGCGTGCAAGACCCATTAATTTAGTGGCATTTTAGTGGGGGATTAACTTGACGTCTTATGATAGATATATTCTAGAGTTTAATGTGAAGGAGTGAAATTTGTAGACCCTTTAGAAGGGGAAAAAATTAATAATGATCACATAAATTAGTTAAATCAAAGATATAACAAGATATATATATTGCAAGGGGAAAATTCAAATGAAAACCACTAGTTATTGTGAAAACTCGAAAACTAATTAAAAAAAGCCAAAAAAACATACAAATTTTTTTTTATTTTTTATTTTTTTTGCAAACCAAATTTCGCAGGTTTTTTATATATTAAAAAAATTCAAAAAAAAAATTTGTGTAGTGCACATGTGTAATACTACACATGTGTATGTGTACTACACATGTGTATTATTACACATGTGCACTACACAATTTTTTTTTTTTTTTTGAAAAAAAGTTTTTTTATATATAAAAACCAGCGATTTTTATAAAAAAAATTGAAAAAAAATTTGTGTGTGTTGTTTTAAGCTTTTTTTAATTAGTTTTCGAGTTTTCACAATAAAAGTGGTTTTCATTTGAACCATCCCCTATATATTGCAATTGCAAAATATATATAAACTAAAAAATATATGTAGATTGACATGTAGCTCACAAATGCACAAATATGTAACTTATACAATGTTTTTAGTTCTCAAATTAACTACATATATGTTTTCGAACTACATATATGTTGTCCGTCAATCTACACACACACACATATATATATATATATATATATATATATATTATGATTTCCATAAAAGTTATTAACATATAAAACTAATCTATACATTTTTTATTTTAAATTTCGTAAAGATTGTTGTCATGTATAAAATTTGTTTAGCTGATAGTTGGTTTCCTGGTTCTCAAGTAACTTTGTGTTCTTACATGATCTCTCCCCTATGTATATATGCACACGTTTTATTTGCTTCTATAGATAATCCATTTTAATCGGTTGATATTATTCTATAAGTGATGGGAATAGCATAGCTTTCTTATGGGAATGCATAGCTTTCTTTAGAAACTAACAAGTTCAAATGAGGAAAATAGTCACGAGTGTAATTAGTAATGAGATTGAAATCACACTATATCACTAAATGCAAAAGTCCTTGTTGATGACAAGTGAACAACCAACATTGAAAAAGTGTAGTCATTGCGTGCACTTAAAGGCATGGTTATATTCAATAAGAGGGTGAGTAGAATCACATCAAGTTGAAAACTCTTTGGTTTGTATATTAATATATAAATGATAACATCATCATCTATACACGTATTTAGAGATATAGAGAGAACATGATACTCAACCTAAACATGATGGATCTAGTTAATTTGAGCTTAATCCGTCCGTATACACTAGGTTCTCCCCTAGGCAAAAGTCGGGGAGTTGTCTAAAGCTTGTCTTATAAGAAGGCAAATCAATGATAAAAAGTGATTAAGTGATGATGTCATATTTAGTGGAGATTAAGAATAGTGTACAAGTCAACTTCATTCTGTTTCATATGAACATGAAACACTAGATTAGCATACACATATGTTCCACCATGTTATCACATCATAAACATTTTATGGAACTGCTTGCATATTTATTTTAACTAAGTGCGCTTAGGAGCAGTTTTAGCAATGCCTTGTACAAGAACGAGATACTGTGTTACGTGTATTGAACAACCAAGTGACCAAGTTGCCTTGGAAGATGGCAAAGCTACCTCTTGATGCTTGTATTCTGGGCGGGTATGAGAATGTATGTAAAGTGAGAGGACACCCACAAAGGAGAAAGAGACGGATTGTTGCAAAGAGAGGGTTATAATGTAGAGTTGAAATTTTGAGATGGCCTTAACATGTAAATGGATCTAAAAGATGTAAAGGGATCAATGTCCCCTCTATAATATTTACTAGATATATATCAAAAGTACAACCACAAAATTTAGGAGCCAATCCAAACTAATTGATCTACATACATGGTAAATACTATTACACCCGGTAGTCAAAGTGATAGATGGCCGAATGTTGAGACTGGACCGGAAATCATCAAACAGAACTCGTGGAAGACCTTTGGTGAATATGTCGGCAATTTGGTAACGGGGGGGAACGTGTAGCACGTGAACCTGTCCCCGTTGAACCTTTTCATGAATGAAGTGGATATCATGCTCAATCACTACTAGAAAACTGCCTACTTTGTGACACCTAAATTTGTACAAATTTGTAGGAAATTGGCCTTACCTACAGATTTGCTACAAAAAATTTCGTGCAAAATAAAATTGTCGAAAATAAGGTTAGCTACAAAATTATGACAAAATTTCCCCCAAATTTTCGACAAAAATCTATCGTTGCCACAAAATACCTACAAACCGGTTTTTTATGTTTTTCCTACAATTCTTCCACAATTATGCCTATTTTTGTATTTTATTTTATGATATTTTACTTTTAAAACTAATAACACTAATGAGAAAAATTATCCATAATTACGAATAATTATTTTTATTTTGCGACCAAATTCCTACAAATTTATAAAACTTTCTCTGAAGAGTTTGCTACAAATTTCCAACAAATAAAAAATATATTTTTTAATGTTGCGACAAATTTCCTACAACTTAAAAAATGGTTTTTTTTTAAGTTTTGTGACAAAATTCCTACAAACCACAAGGTATAAAGGTTACGACAAAATTCCTACAAACCAAAAAACAAAATTCAAAGGTTACGACAAAATTCCTACAAATCAAAAAAAAAAAATTTGAAGGTTGCCACAAATTTCCTACAACTCAGAAAAAATCATGTAGCTGTTGTTACAGATTTGTGACAAACTGTAAAAATTAAAGAAATTAAAAAAAAAAAAACCATTTTTATGAAAAATGCGCAAATTTACTATTATATTTCAAAAAAAATTGCAGCAAAATTCTAAAACATTCCAAAAATATTAAAGCAACATTATGAGACATTCCAAACATTCGAAAAATTCTAAAACATTACAAAACGCACAAAAAATCCTTATTAAAAGCATTCATCCAATCTTTAACATTTCAATACTTAACAAGACGAAAGTTTTTACTTATTTTCGTTGTTTTTCAGTTTTTCTTCCGTAGTTTTTTGCCATGCCGCTTGGTCAGTCCGCTCTTTTTCGCGCTCTTGTTGAAATTTTTCAAAACGGGATTCTATGTTTTGTCAGGCCTCTCGTTCTCTCTCTAATTATGCTTGAATTTTTTGAAGCTAAAAGTTGTACAAAAAGATATAATTAATACGTATTAACAAAAACATATCATCAAAATTCACATATATTTAACAATAACACATCATTTAACAATAATACGATATTCGAGCCGGGTGTCGGGTTTCGGGTAAAAAGGACAGGCCTAATTGGTATGGTCATCTTGAATTAAACAAAACGGGCCAGTTAAAAAAACACAAACGCCCATAAACTATCTAGCCAACTGTTAATCCGCCAAGTCCAATTGTGATTTTTTCTAGAGTTTTATAAACATTTTTCTTAACTAGTTGACCAAGGAATTCGATATTACAAAGTACAAAGTATCATTCTTAAAACAAATAGTGAAGAAAATGGACATAAAACTCACATATTTGCAGTAAAATTTACCTTTTCCTACTCTCCTACATGTCATCACCAACATGAAAGTTTGTACCTGGCAACGAACTTTGATGACAACATGACCCTAAATGATCAGAAGACAGAAGACCATGAATAATCTCATTATTTTAACACCCTATATTATCAGAAGACCATATCATCGTCGTCTTTTTTTTTTGCTGCTAAATAATTAGTGTAACCACCCTAAACAGCCCTAAATCATTATCCTGCATAATTGAAAAGGTGGCAACCAACTCAATTTAAAGCAAAACTGAAACTGTATATCTAACGTCAACCAAATTTAAAGCTAGATTGAAGCAACGTAACTGAAACGTAGCAAACAACTTGTAGCCTTAATCGGCAAACGGAGTGACGTTTGATCTAAGCTTAACCAGTCTAATACTTCCTACATCATAGATCCCTAAAGGGAAAGCAATTTCAAGCTTAGAACTGAATTACCTTGAAACCGTCGACCGAACCCTAGATCGCCGAATCAGCCTGTATGCACCTTCAACACCAAAGTCGCATGATCCGAGTACAAATTGAAAGTAAAATCAACCGATTGTGAGAGATTCCTGATAAGTAAATCTTAACAACATCAAGATACAACTACACAAAATACCCAAATCCAAGAGAAGTAGAAAAAATAGAATAAAAATCAATCACGGTACTAGAATACTAAGTAAAGCAGGTTTAAAAATACAGCTCGTTTCAGTTAAAAAACACTTTTAAGTGTATAAAACAAGTGAATCGAAGATATATCAACTTTAGAGGTGGAAAAATGTGGTCTGTGTCAGTTGGGTAATGGGCCAAAACAAAAAAAAATGCCTTGATTTAGGGCATCAGGTCTGTTGGCTTGGATTGATTCGAGAAACTTTTTTCCAATTTTTTTCATTTTTTTCAAAAGGAAAAAGTAAGTGTGAAATATGACTATAATAAATGTGTTATAACAATAAGTATCTAGATATATTGAATAGAATGATTTTAGGGACTGCATGCACTACAAATATGCTTTGGAATTTTCAACCCATTTAACCTATTTCCTTTTTGTTTTTCCCACTCGACCCATTAGAGATATAACATAATCCAAATCAGCCCTTTTATGTCCGAATGGGTGGATATTGCCACCTTTAATCAACATACTATAGAAGTCAGTTAATAGATTGACTTACCTTGAGCCTTGCTTTCATGTACTCCCAGCATATGGCAACCTTCCATCTAGTTAGACTAACAAACTCACATTTAACCTATCAATAGCAATCCAAAGTAACTAAAGCCAAATCCAGTAGCACATCAATGAATCTATAAACAAATTGATAAAGGGGATAATATTTTTCATACATAAATGAAAGGTCATAATATCAATATATTCAAAAATAATAATTAAATGCTTGACGCAAAATATAAATCATTTTACAAAACCTGAAAATCCAAACAAATCTTGCCAGTATTATTAAAATAAGGCCAATCTAGGATAATAATTATACAAGACGTTTTGCAATATTGATATAAGCAAGTGTTATAATTAATTAGTTAATATTATTATAATTTCCATATAACTAAAATTTCTATTGAAATTCTTAATCTCTACACATCCAAAGTGCAAGGGTTTATTAGTTATTAGTTAAAAGTTAGTTATATGGCGGTTACATGGCGGTTACAAAGTTCAGGGGTTGTTTATGACATTTCAGAAGTTTGTAACTTCCACCCCAAAGGGTGCGAAACCCCTAGGGATGCCTCTCTTTGATCGATGGCTTCAAGGGGCACCACCAAGAGACACATCTATTCAATTAGTGGCTGTGATTAAGAAGGAAAAGACGCATCTCTTCATATGTGATCACAACCATTCATTCAAAGGACATGTTTATTCACGAAGGGACATGTCTCTACACTCGTACCCATTAGATTAGTATAAATAGGCCTTAGATTTTCATTTGAAGAACACAATTCAAGTTCATGTAAATTCCATTGTATTCAAATTTCAGTATTCAATAAAGTTACGTTTATCATTTGCGATCTAGAGATCAAAGATCATTCTGGGCAACAATTGGTATCAGAGCATCAGGCTCTAAGGCATCGCAGGGAATTCGCGATCAGGTTTTATTATTCCTTCTCAATTCGCAAGTTAGTTTTATTTTCGGTTCAGGGTCGAACCAGGGGTTAGGAATCTAGGGTTTTGATTCCGGGGTTTAGTGCGAATTAGATTGTTTGTTTGTTACGCGTTGGGTTATACGTGGGGGTTAAGGATTAGAGGTTTGTAGAAACCAAGAAACATAAAAGTTTGTTGAAAGTGAAGATTGTTCGGTCAGAAGACATGTCAGGGGCAACCGGACCAAATTCACAAATTATAATTCAAAAGGAAGGAAGTTCTCTTTCCCAATTCCAGTGTCCTATTTTGAAAGCAACAAACTATACGGTTTGGGCAATTCGCATCAAAACGATTTTGGAAGCGAATGGACTTTGGGAAACGATTGAACCAGCAGAAAATATGCAAACGGATGTTAAGAAAGATAAGGCGACAATTGCTTATCTGTTCCAAGCAATACCAGAGGATGTTGTATTGCAAGTTGCAAGTTGTAAAACTGCAAAGGAAATTTGGGAAAATCTCAAGACTAGACACGTTGGTGTTGATCCGGTACAGAAGGCTCGGTGGCATACACTTTTATCAGAATTCGAGTTAATGCAAATGAGGGAAGATGACACTATAGACTCCTTCACCGCAAAGATAAACAGTGTAGTTACCCGGGCAAGCGAATTAGGGACAACACTGAGTCAACCGACTCTGGTACGCAAACTCCTAAATGCAGTTCCAGATAAGTTTACTCAGATTGTCGCCTCGATGGAACAGTACTCCGATCTAGAAACAATGACGCTAGAAGAAGCGGTCGGGAGGTTAAAAACGTTCGAAGAAAGACTTAAGCAAAAGAAAGGAGGCCCAGGAGAAAGTCAAGACAAGTTGATGTTTACACATCACGACAACAACTCTGGCAGAGGAAGACAGTTCAGAAACCGCGGGCGTGGCAGGTTCAACCAATCGCGCGGAAACTGGCGAGACAATAAAGACAGGCAAAGCACTAAGAATGAAGGATCTTCGTATAGACCCAGAGGTGAAAGGCCTAAGAATTGGAGGAATTTTGGAGGAAACCAAACAGACATAAGTAAGATCCAGTGCTACGAGTGTCAGAAGTATGGACACTTCAAGAAAGACTGTCCTTAGAAAGATGTTGTACAAAAGCATTCAAACCTCGTCGAGGAAGACGAATCACCCGTATTGCTAATGGCAATACAAGAAGAAAACGTTGTTCAAGAAAGGGTTCTACTAAACGAAGAACGCATAGAACCAGCAAGTTACGCCTCAGAAGATGAAAGTCTATGGTATTTAGACAACGGGGCCAGCAACCACATGACAGGAGTGCGAAGTCACTTCAGAGAATTAGAATTAGATGAAAAGGTGACAGGGCAAGTTCGGTTCGGAGACGGGTCGCACGTAGAAATTAAAGGCAAAGGTTCAATACTACTGGAATGTCTGAACCAGGAACAAAAGATTGTTTCTCAAGTATACTACATTCCAAGTCTGAAAAGCAACATATTGAGCCTTGGACAACTTACAGAAATCGGTTGCAAAGTAGTAATGGATGGAGACTTACTAACAGTCCGCGATAGAAACAGAAAGTTACTAATGCGAGTCAGGAGAATGAGGAATAGGTTGTATAAAGTAAAGTTGAAGATTGGAAGGCCAATCTGCCTGCTCTCAAACACAGAAGATTTAGCATGGTTATGGCACGCGAGGTTAGGCCATTTACACTTCGATGCTATTAAGGAAATGACTCGAAAGAACTTGGTACATGGAGTTCCTCAAATAAGTCATGCCAATCAAGTATGTGATGCATGCTTATTAGGAAAACATAGTAGGACACCATTTCCAAACCAGACAAAATTCAGATCTTTAAGACCTCTGGATTTAGTCTATGGAGATTTGTAGGGTCCTATATCCCCACCAACACATGCTGGGAAGAAGTATATATTTCTACTTGTAGACGACTGTACTCGTTACATGTGGGCATATCTACTAACTTCCAAGGATCAAGCATTCGAAACTTTCAAGCAGTTCAAAGAAAAGGTGGAGACAGAAACTCGAACCAAGTTAAAAATGCTGTGGATGGGCAGAGGAGGAGAATTCACGTCCGTTGAATTCAACAAGTATTGCAAGGACAATGGCATAGCAAGACAGCTTACAGCGCCATATTCCCCACAGCAAAACGGAGTAGTGGAAAGAAGAAATAGGACGATGTTGTCAACTACTCGAAGTATGTTAAAGGCAATGAACATGCCACAAAATTTCTGGGGAGAAGCAATAAGACATACGTTATATGTATTAAACCGAATTCCAACAAAGGCTTTGGTAAACAAGACCCCGTATGAAGCATTGAAAGAAAGAAAGTCGAATCTGGAACACTTAAAGGTTTTGGGTGCACAGCATACGCTAAGGTATTACCTCTTTAACAAAAGAAGTTAGATGATAGATGATAGAAGTGCACCTATGGTTCACCTTGGAATAGAAGAAGGATCAAAGGCATACAGATTATATGATCCGGTGAAGAACAAGATATGTGTCAGTAGAGATGTAAAGTTCATGGAAGGTCAACCATGGAACTGGAATAGTTATATGGAAACGGTAGATTCAGGGAATCCCGAATGGACAAACTTTGTCATTCAAGAAGATGACAACCCACCAGAGTTAGAAGAAAATGAACCAAGTAGTCCTGGTAGTAGCGGACCACATCATGATGATTCAGGAGTAGATCAAACAGAAGAACCAAACTCCTATGTAACCCCGCCAGCACATTCGTACAATCAAAACTCATCAGGAACAAGAAGTTCAAGCAGATTATCAAGTAGAGGTCCATCTACCTCTGAAAGTACAACGGAGAGTATTAGTGACACTCCAGTAAAACTAAGAAGTCTCGAAGAACTATACGAAGAGACAGAGGAAATTCAAGTAGATCCACAAGAATTATTACTTGCTGAAGAAGAACCAAGGAATTACAAGGAAGCATCTAGTGACAGAAAATGGATTGAAGCAATGAAGGCCGAGTTAGACTCAAGAAACAAGAATAACACTTGGAGATTGACAGAGTTGCCAAGAGATCACAAGGAAATAGGTTTAAAGTGGGTATTCAAGACTAAGAAAGATGCAAACGGAAACGTTGTCAGACACAAAGCAAGGCTGGTTGCAAAAGGATATGTTTAGCAACACGGAATAGACTTTGACGAAGTCTTTGCACCAGTAGCACGCATAGAGACAGTTCGACTAATGTTGGCTTTAACAGCATATCAAGGTTGGGAGGTACATCATTTAGACGTGAAGTCTGCATTCTTACACGAAGATCTCAAGGAAAAGGTCTATGTATCACAACCAGAAGGATTTGTAAAGACAGGAGATGAAGAAAAGGTTTATAGACTATCAAAAGCACTGTATGGATTAAGACAAGCACCAAGAGCTTGGAATACAAAGTTAGATCAAACTCTAAAGTCACTTAACTTCAATAAGTGCACTTTAGAGAATGCAATCTATACAAGGACGAGTGAGACTTCTACGCTGATAGTTGGGGTCTATGTTGATGGTTTGATAGTCACTGAAACATCAAGGAAGGAGATAGATGTTTTCAAATCTCAGATGAAGAACAAGTTTGATATGAGCAATCTAGGATTGCTAGCATATTATCTGGGAATAAAAGTCATTCAAGCAGGGGGTGAGATAGCCATCAAGCAGACAGGCTATATCAACAAGATACTCAAAGACGCTGATATGTTATCCTGCAACGACACAAAGATTCCCATGAATCCAGGAACACAATTAACGAAGACTGAAGAAGGAGTTCTAGTAGATGCAACACATTACAGAAGCCTGATAGGTTCTCTCAGGTACTTATTGCATTCAAGACCATATCTATGTTACCTAGTCAGTCTGCTTAGTAGATTCATGCAAGAACCAAAGGAGCAACACTTGAAAGCAGTGAAGCAAATACTACGTTATATCAAAGGAACTAAAGAGCATGGAATCATATACAAGAAGCAAGGAGGATGTAAGATCACAGGTTATAGTGATAGCAGTTTTGGAGTTAATACAGACAAAGGAAAAAGAACAACTGGTCTGGTATTCTACTTTGGAGAATCACCTATAACATGGTGTACACAGAAGCAACAGACAGTGGCATTATCATCATGTGAATCAGAATTCATGGCAGCCACTGCAGCAGCATGCCAAGCACTATGGCTTAAAAGACTATTAAGTGAAATTACAGGCTGGAAGGAAGAGAAGATAAAACTCAGGGTGGATAATGTTTCTGCAATAGCACTCATGAGAAATCCAGTCTTTCATGGAAGAAGCAAGCACATTGATACACGCTATCACTTCATAAGAGAATGTGTTGAAAACGAGGACATCAATGTGGAACACGTAAGTGGAGAACTACAACGGGCAGACATACTTACAAAGGCACTAGCAAGGGTCAAGTTTGCTACAATGCGAGAACTACTCGGAGTTCAAGATCTGCAACAACTCAAGGATGTTCAAGATTAGGGGGTGAATGAAATTCTTAATCTCTACACATCCAAAGTGCAAGGGTTTATTAGTTATTAGTTAAAAGTTAGTTATATGGCGGTTACATGGCGGTTACAAAGTTCAAGGGTTGTTTATGACATTTCAGAAGTTTGTAACTTCCACCCCAAAGGGTGCGAAACCCCTAGGGATGCCTCTCTTTGATCGATGGCTTCAAGGGGCACCACCAAGAGACACATCTGTTCAATTAGTGGCTGTGATTAAGAAGGAAAAGACGCATCTCTTCATATGTGATCACAACCATTCATTCAAAGGACATGTCTATTCACGAAGGGACATGTCTCTACACCCGTACCCATTAGATTAGTATAAATAGGCCTTAGATTTTCATTTGAAGAACACAATTCAAGTTCATGTAAATTCCATTGTATTCAAATTTCAGTATTCAATAAAGTTACGTTTATCATTTGCGATCTAGAGATCAAAGATCATTCATGGCAACATCTATGATATATTATGCTTCATAAACTATGTGAATAAGTAAAATTCAAAACCAATACGAAATGGATTTTGAACAAGAAATGGTGAAAATGAAGAGATATTTTCAACCCGTGTCATATAAATAATATATAGTATATAAAAAAGAGTGTACTCTGTCTTCAAATTGTGTAACTGTTCTTCCATTAAGATCTTGGACAGGCCTTGCATTATGTTGAAATTCCTAGAACATTAACGAAACAAGAGTTAAGCTAGAACATAATAATAAAATATTATCAAAAAGTCTGAAACACGAAGTAAAACAAGCCTTACATGATCAACAGCCCCTTTTAGCAATTTGGTCCTTTGAAATTGTTTTGACCTTTTCGGCAACTGTCCAAGTGATACCCTCCGAGCATGGAGGAGTTGTAAGGGAACCGCTATATCTGAAATACTTATCGCTGGTAGTTGTGCTACTTGCAGTTACATTTCCAAATCACTGCCATAGCGTTAAGCCCTTTGAAATTGCTAGCAGTCATCTGCACGCATGAAATGATCAAATTGAATGATTTGCATACATAAATGATGCAACTTGAGCATGGAAAAAAACGCACCATGCCTGTTTGCCAGTAAAATAACGACCATGTACAGAACTGTAAGCCATCACAGCTGAATCCAACGACTTATAGTGGACATATACGTTGCCTCGCAAATGGGAAGAACCATTTCTTCACACCTGCAAACAAACATCATCAACCACGACATAGCAACCATAAAAAATCCTGCCATATTTAATGTTTGTTGTTGCCAAAGGTCTCATACATATGTTGTTCACTGTAGCTGATTCAGAGCTGTTCAACATGATTGAACTTGATTTTTATAACTGGGTAAATTTCATTGTGTCATATGATCGAACAACTTATTTGCACTACAATGCAATCATTTTCAACATACAATTTAAAATATCAATATACCCAAATGCAACAAACTAACAAACCATGCACAAATCATTCAATATTCACAAACACAACTCAAACGACAATATATGAATTTTAATAGATCTAAGTGAAAATGAAAACATGAAAGCTAATTGAAATGATATAAATGGTTTAACTGTAAATGCAAATGAGTTAAATTATTACGTGTTTCAATGATCATTATTCAAATCCCACAAACTTGAACAATAGAAAACCCAAAATCGAGAAAGAGGGGTTACTTCCGGTGGGTTCAAAACGAGGAGAAGAAGGGTGGTCCGGTGGTACAGATGGCGAAGCTGTAGATGGTGACGATGGCAACAAATTTCGGTGTAACTAGGATAAGAATCGGCTTGATCTCCGAACCATCACAAGAGACCTCAACGGAAAAAATCTAACTCCAATGTCTTCCCCATGTCGAACCTTCACATACTTCTTAATGCGAATACCTGTAAAGCACCAAGGACACCATCTCTTTATCTCCTATTGTGAACCCAGATTTGAGAGAGAAAGTGACTGAATGGGTATATTGGGTATAGAATTGGGATTGGGTGGGAAAGTGTGATTTTTTAGCACAGAGATTGAGAGAAGGTGAGCGGCTAGATTAGAATTGGGAGGGAAAGTGAAAATATTTGGGGGTTATTTTTAATATTATAATTATTATTATTAATGTATTATAATTATTGAATCTTAATAATTATTACGAGTTTTTAGAACTTGTGCGTTGCGAACCGTTACGTAAAAGAAACGACGTTGGCCAACTTTAGGTCCGACCTAATACACTTAAACCTATTTTTCATTCCAACCTAATTTCTATAAAAAATTTGGTGTTGTGTTGTTGGTTGTTCAAAGATATCTTTATTTATGTCGAGATGGGCTATCACCAGTGGCGGACCCAGGATTTTATTTCAATGGGGTCCATTTTCGGGTCGGTCCTCGTTCAGTCGTTTGGGTCGAGTTAAAGTGAGGTTTGAAATAGATTTAAAAAAAAAAATAAGAAAAATGGGCTTATCAAGGATTGAACCCATGACCTCTTGGTGGGAAAGAGGGAGATTTACCACTACACCAACTTTCTTTTTATTTCTATGGTGTCCACCTAATTGTATTTATGGGGTCCATATACAATTTAATATACCGAATCTACTATTTTTTTTTTAAAGATTGGGGTCCGGGGACCCCGGTGACACCAATATGGGTCCGCCCCTGGCTATCACTCGATTTTGAATTTTTTTTTTTATCCAGAAACTGATTGGAAATTGAATATAGCTACAAAATGTATCTCAAATGCAAAAATAAACATGCGTATCAAAAGAAAATTAAATGTATTGAAAATGAAACTTATAAAAATTATAAAATGTTATACGTATTAAGCTTATAGTTACTATAAACTTGGCCAAAATTAAACTTATAGTTACTATAAATTTGGCCAGAAATGGCAAATCAAAAGCTCATGAACCACAATACATTTAACACATCATTTAGAATTGAAATATAACGTAAATATGATATTATAGTTGCCCTAACAATTTTTTGGTTCATCCATTTACCATATCTACCCAAGATATAAATCACTTATTACAACAATGACACAACACTCAAGGTAGATTTAACTTTTTTGAAACATGGTTTTAAAAAACCATTTGATGTATCCTTGTACATTTCTTTCTCTCTTAGCCAGAACAAATACAACATCGCCACCAACGCCACCAATTAGGGAGAAGATGTCGAATGGGGATGGAGGGGGATGATTAGGGTTTAGAATCTAGAATCAGATAAGCGAGGGAGTATAAATTTTGGGTGTAAAATTTTAGGGTATTAGAGGGAAGAGAAGGAATTTAAAAAAATCGTAAGTAATGTCCTTGGATAGTACGCTTTTTTATTAGTGTGTTGAACTTGATACATAAAAAACTTACTTTGGGGTGAAGAATTAATGAGTCACCCACACAATGAAAAATTATATTTGGTTCATGGTTAAGAGCTCTACCTGCAAGCCGAATTCAAGCTTTATAACCAAAGGTCAATTAGGCTTCGAAAGTTAATGAGTCACCCACATAAATGAAAAATAGATGAAGTACACACATGCATGCACAAACACATATACATATACACATAGACATAGACACAGACACATATACATATACACACAAACACATATGCATATACACGTAGACATAGATACACATACATGCACAAACACATATACATCAAGACATGTATGATTTACTATTGTTTGTTGTTATCCATTAAGGCTCAGTATGGTCCATTAAGACATATATGATCTACTGTTGTCAATTGAGATCCATTTAGGCCCAATACGGTCAATTAACACATTTATGATCTATTGTTGTCCATTATGATCCATTAAGGGCCAATATTAACCATGCAGGCATGTATGTATGATCTATTATTGACCATTATGATCCATTAAGGCCTAATACGAGCCATTAAGACACATATGATTTACTATTGTCAGTCATGATTCAATAAGGCCCAAGATGGTCCATTAAAACATACATGATATACTATTGCTCATTGTGATCCATTAAGGCCCAATGTGATCCATGAAGACATATATGATCTATTATTGTCCCTTGTGATACGGATCAATATGGTTCATTAAGACATATATGGTTGATCTACTCTTGGGTATTATGATTCTTTAACGCCCAATATGGTATGTTAAGACATGTATGATTTACTATTATCCATTATGGCCCATTAAGAGCGAATACAATTCATTAAGACATATATGATCTCTATGGTACACCAAGATCCATTAAGGCCCAATATGGTCCATTAAGATATTTATGATATATTATTGTCCTCTATGATCTATTAAGGCCCAATATGGGAGGCATACATGATCTGTTGTTATCCATTGTGATCAATAACGCCAAATATTGTCCATGAAGATATATATGATATACTATTATCCATATAGTATAATATAGTAGTGTATAGTATCATAGTTTCGTATCATATAGTATAGTACAGTACAATACAATATAGTATAGTGTGGTGAAGTATAATGTAATATAGTGTCATGTTGTATAGTATATGATCGTATGGCATCGTACAGTACAGTATATAGTAACATAGTGCCGTGTTGTATGGTATATGATCGTATGCCAACGTACAGTATCGTATATAGTAATATAGTGTCGTGTTGTATGGCATGGTATATAGTATAGTATGGTATATATAGTATAGCATGGCATGGCATGGTACCGTATCGTGTGTCGTGTCGTCTCGTATGGTACGGTTTGGTATGGTACGATACGGTATGGTATGGTATGGTATAGTGTCGTGTCGTGTTGTGTTGTGTAGTATAGGATCATATAGTATCGTATCGTATATCATATAGTATGGCATGGTATATCAACATTTTATTTTTTAAAATTATATTTTTTAGGAAGTCACTAGTGTTAGTTTGCTACAAATTTACCACAAAATTTAACATTTTATTTTTTAAAATTATTTATTTTTCTAAAATTGATAAAGAACAAATAAAATAACTTTTTTGTAGGAAATCTGTAGTAACATATGTTAGTTTGCTACAAATTTAAGACAAATTTAACATTTTTATTTTGTTAACATTTATAAATAAATAACGGTTTTTTTGTAGGAAATCTGTAGCAAGTGGGATTAGTTTGCTACACTTTTTTGACAAATTTAACATTTTATTTTTTAAAATTATTTATTTTCTAAAACTGATAAATAACAAATAAAGTAACATTTTTTATGTAGGAAATATGTGATAAATGGTGTTAGTTTGCTACAAATTTACGACAAATTTAACATTTTTATTTTTAAAATTATTTATTTTATTAACATTTATAAATAACAAATAAATAATGGTTTTTGTAGGAAATCTGTAGCAAGTGGGATTAGTTTGCTACAACGTTTTGACAAATCTACCACTTTATTTTTAAAAATTATTTATTTTTCTAAAACTGATAAATAACAAATAAAGTAACTTTCTTTTGTAGGAAATCTGTGGTAAATGGTGTTAGTTTGCTACAAATTACGACAAATTTAACATTTTTATTTTTAAAATTATTTATTCTGTTAACATTTATAAATAACAAATAAATAATGGTTTTTGTATGAAATCTGTAGCAACTGAGATTAGTTTACTACAAATTTTTGACAAATCTAACACTTTATTTTTTAAAATTTTTTATTTTTCTAAAATTGATAAATAACAAATAAAATAACTTTTTTTGTAGGAAATCTGTGGTAAATGGTGTTAGTTTGCTACAAATTTACGACAAATTTGACATTTTTATTTTTAAAATTATTTTGTTAACATTTATAAATAACAAATAAATATTGGTTATTGTAGGAAATCTGTAGCAAGTGGAATTAGTTTGCTACAAATTTTTGACAAATCTAACACTTTATTTTTTTAAAAATTATTTATTTTTCTAAAATTGATAAATAACAAATAAAATAACTTTTTTTTGTAGGAAATCTGTAGTAAATGGTGTTAGTTTGCTACAAATTTTGGCCAAATTTGACATTTTATTTTAAAATTATTTATTTTTCTAAAAATGAATAATTACAAATTACAAATGAATTAAGTTGTTTTTGTAGGAAATCCGTAGCAACTAATGTTAATTTGCTACAGATTTCCGACTAATTTTTTTTCTTTAAATTATTTACTTTTCAAAAATTAACAAACGAAAAATAGATTTACTTTTTTTGTCGAAAATATGTAGCAAACGGTATCAATTTGTTACAACTTTCCGACAAATTTAGAAATTTTATTTTTTTAAATTATTTATTTTGTTGTGGTTACAAATTATATAAACTTTTAGTTTAGTTTGTCTGAATTTTGTCGAAAAGCTAATAAATGTTGTGACGAAATTGCTACAAATGGTTTTTGTGTGGAAATTTTGTTGGAAAATTGTAGAAAAGTTTTGGGTTTTTTAGGTTTTCTTTTTTGTTAGCAAACCGTACAAAATTTGTAACAAAATTTGAGTTGTGAGAAATTTGTGGAAAACTTTTGTAGGAAAATATATAGTTTTCTAGTAGTGAATGTGCTCCGTCCGTTGAGGTTGCACGGGATTGTCGGATAAGTAGATGGCGCTAACGCTGTCACAATAAACCAGCGTTGCACGTTTTAGCGAATGATGTAGCTCGAGCAAAAGATTTCGTAACCAACATATTTTAGCCACACCATTGACAACCCTCTCATATTCTGCTTCAGCGCTTGAACAGGAGACGTTGCTTGTCGATTGTCATGTATCCGGACATCCTGCCCAATCTGCATTTGTGTAGGCAAGAAGTGAATGAGCTGAAGTGGGACCCACATGAAGGTCGTAGCATACGGTACCTTGGATGTAGCGGATTATGCGCTTCAATGCGTTCCAATAATCTGTTTTGGGGGCATGCATGTGAATGTGTCGCAGCCCCCGACCCCACCCTGGGAGCGGTTGCTGGGAACCTGACTGGTGGTATCGGTGTTTATTAAATTTGCAGCAGAATAATTCATCACGTCGTAGTTAGGAAATAATTTCAGAGTTTGTAAATCGCCAAATTTTTAATATTAAACAAATGGGCTTAAACTCATATTCCATTCAAATGTTTTTATAGGGATAAAACCTAACAAAACAAAAAACAAAAATTTCTTCTTTTATTCAGGTATTTATAGCCAATTTATTTAAGCCTTCAGTGCTCCACAGCAGGCTTCTATTACTTTCACAGTAAGTTACCTGAAACGCGTTTGAAAACATTTTATCCGCGAAAAATACTGGTGAGTTCATTCTATTTTATAAAAAGACACATTGTTATATTTTACAGTATCAAGATGGATATTACAATGTTTATATCTAACAAAAACTCCAAAGTATTTGTCACTCGACGGATCTGTGACCATGGTCATATCACCCATTGGCTAACTCATTGTCCAACGGTGAAGGTTATCAAGTAATGTATACAAAACCCCATATACCAGCAGTAATTGTAGAATACAATGACTCAATCATTGTAAGTATAACTGAAAAACATTTAGGGTTTTGCAAAGAATTTTAAATAAAAAGAATGTCTCACAATAATGTGAGGAAAAGAAGAATGACTCACTTTGCAAATTTAGGGTTTTACTATAAGCTTCCTGATAATATTTTCTGGTGAATTTACTGAGTTCCTAAATAAATATACAATGCACACGTGTTTGTATAATAACCCAATTCAACTTTATCAATACACCTGGCGGAAAACAAAGTCTTCGATGAAATGGCAGAGCTTCACGGTAAAGTGGTCCATAAGTCCCAACTATCCTATGACTACTCAGATTTTTCTGTCAACCGCATAGGGGTTCTGGTGGGGGAAGGTGATAGGGTCTGGGACACGGTGTTGCTAAAATGCAAGGAAAGGACGTTCAAAAGTGTGGGTGTCGGAAGAGATGAATGACTGGATTCCAGACTGCTTGATAGAAGACGATTGGTCGGAGAGGATGGTCGAAGAAGGAAAGGAAGACGAGGAGGTGTTAGAATCGAACAGGGAGGCAAAAAGTTAGGTTGGTGGAAATGGTGAGACCGAGGCACATGGGGAAGGGGTGGAAAGCCGTTGGAGGTGCCGGGTGGTTCTTCCGAGGTTAACAGTAGGAATGACGGCGAGAGCCAGACTTTTAGTTTCGTGGTAGTCAATTCTGACATGGCGATTAGGAAGAATCATTTTAACCTTGTAACGTCTAAACATAAATCTAAGCCCATTTCGTTGAGCCCAAGTAACGATAATAGACCCAAGAAGCGCACAAGATCTAAAAGAGAGGACCATGACTTGTTTAACCTCAACAATTTGTTAGGCTCAGGCCCACACGCTAAAAACTATATGGACAAGAATATTGCTTCCGGTAACATTAACAATTTTTTGGGGAGGAGAGAGTAGGGAACATAGATACCGCTGGGATGGAGGGTTTTGATTTCAATAAAAGGGTTGATTCTGAAGGCACTTCAGAGGCGAATACACGGGCCGATCAAAACAATAACGAGGTAGAGATGGACGTGGTTCCAGAGACTATAGGAAAAGAGAAAGATGGGGAAGATGAATTCGCCAAATTGGAAAAGGAAATTGAAGCAACTGTGGGGGTAGGGAACATAGTAGGAGCAGACCTAGGCAGGCACAACAACCTGGTAAGAAACATTATTTACGATGAAGGCAACAATGTGATTTGTAAATGAATTTCTTCTCATTGAATGTGAGAGGAATTAGGGGGTCGGTGAAGGACGGGTGGATAAAAGGGGTTAAAAAAGTATTGGAATTGGATTTATGGCTATTTAGGAAACAAAACACGAAGATCTCTCAAATTTCAGATTTGAGAATCTTTGGGGAGGTAACGATTTAGAGCTGAATAGGTGGGTTCTAATGGTCAATCTGGTGGTCTGTTATGTTTGTGGGATAGTGGTCTATTCGACATGACCAGATCAGGAAAAAACAGAAACTATCTGCTTGTGACGGGTCCGATTAAAGGTAGCGGGGAAGAGTTAAATGTTATTAATGTTTATACGCCTCAACAGGCGGGGGATAAACTCACGTTGTGGAACGAAATTAAAACTGTTTTGGAAAGAACGACATGCATGTGGGTGGTTACTGGGGATTTTAACGCGGTTAGGCATTCGGGTGAAAGGAAGAACTCTAAATTTAAAGCATTAAGTGCTATAAATTTCAACGATTTTATATTCCAAATGGGCCTCCGGGAATATGACATGAAAGGCAGATATTTACTTGTATAAGAGAAGAAGGAAAAATTAAGCAAGATTGACTGCTTCCTCGTGTGCTCGGAATTTTTTCAGAAATGGCCCGAGGCTTGTTTACGGGCCCTTCCCAGCTTGGACTCAGATCATTGTCCTCTGAATTTGGTGACAAAAAATAACAATTTTGGGGCCAAGCCTTTCAGGGTGTATAACTCGTAGATTGAGTTGCCTAGTTACGCGGAGACAGTGGAAAAGGCATCAATAAATTTCGAATTCGATGGTCCCCCAGACTCGGGGTTAACTAAAAAGTTCAAAAAGATCAAACACGATTTAAAAGTGTGGCGGGATGAGATGTAATATAAAGAACGTGGAGAAGAAAGGGTGGCAAGAGCTGAGATTGAAGGATTTGAAGAAGCTATGGAGAGTAGGGATTTGGGAGAAGATGAAGAATGGGCTCTAGTGGAAAATAAGGAGATTTTAAAAGAAATTGAAGAAAAAAGGATCTCAGAAGCTAAACAAAGATCGAGAGTCAAGTGGGCAATAGACGGGGACAAGAACTCAAAATTTTTTCACGCTTTAGTCAATAATCGTAAAGCTAGGAACTTGATCCCGGGTTTAGTGATTGAAGGTAAATGGTACTCCAAGCCATCCAAAGTCAAAAAAGAGATCTTTCGGTTTTTAAGAGACAGATTCATGGAGGATGTTCCGGAAAGACCTGGCTTGGTCTGCGAGAATCTTAAAAAGCTCACGGAAGGGGAAAAAACTTGCTGGTGGAACGCTTCACTCTCAATGAGATAAAAGAAGCGCTGAAGGAATGTGGAGATGACAAAGCACCCGGTCCGGACGGTTAAACGTGAAGTTCATTAAGCGTTTTTGGCACTTATTCGAAAAAAAGACTTTTTGGATATCTTTGAGAATGTAACACCTCGTAAAATCGTGTCAAATGATGTGAAGACACGTGTCCTAAACCCTAATTATGTCAAAAATTGACTACGAAGGACTAAAGTTGACAAATAGTGAAAAGATGTATGTGGAGGGACTAAAAGCGTCAATATGCAAAACGTATGCCTCTGAATGACCTTTTACGGTATTCTTATTCATTAATAAACCACACGTTGGATGTACGAAACTGTTTGAGAAATAAATCAAAAGTTTATAGATTAAAGGGTTAAAAGCGTCAACATGTTTATTTATACCTCTGAGTGACCTTTTAACGAACCCGGGGCTTAATGGCGTTTGATTATACTTCCAAAAATACCTACAACTTAACTCTAGGGGCCAAAAGTGCTTAAAATGGAAGTTATAATGAGGGGTAAATTACACCTTTCGTCCTTTATGTTTGTATCAGATTGCAATGGATAGCCTTTAACTTCAACAATTACAGTCACAATCCTTTATTTGGAAAACTTAGTACGTCTTTCGTCCTTTAGCACTAACAAGGTTAAAATTTTCAGTTAAATTTATTCACTTAAGGGCATTTTAGTCTTTCTACTTAATTAATTATTGTATAAATACAAGAAAATAAAATTAAATATAAATACCCTTTTTCTCTTTCACTCTCTCTTTCACTTTGAACACACACACACACTCTATCTCTCTCTCTCTAAACAAACAGCAGCCACTACCATCAAACCCATCACCACCCACCAACAACCACCATCACTAGATCTGTAGCCTGCCACCAACAACCCGCCACCACCTGTAATTGTAGAAAATGTGTGATAAAGAGATCGGCCCAGCACCAAATTGTAGAAATAATAATCACAAATCCCCTTAAAGCAAATTAAGCTGAACCATCTAATAAAAAATGCGTGATAAAGAGATCGACCCAACACCAAATTAAAACGTACCGATTGTGACACCTGGCTTTTCAGGCCGTACCGTACAATTGTAGCACATGTTGTAAATAGGTAATAGGGCCACATTTGACTGATTATGATATTTATAGGTGAAATTTAATGAGTTGGTAAATTTAAACTTTGATAAAAATTATGTTGGCAACGGTAAATTAAACGCTTATCGCGTAACGGTTAAAATGCGAAACGAACATTGGTGACCACCCGATCAGCGTTAAAATCCTAAAAATAGTTTGTTATGATTATAATAATTATTTTAATCATATCCGTGTGGAAATATAATTTAAAACGCTAGGAAACTCTATTCTTCGAATTTAAGCGCGTACCGCGTGATGCAGCGTGCGTACCGACAAAATACTGTCAACACAGCCTGTCAAGGCAACTAATAATCATTTTAGTAATAATTTAATGATTTTATTACTTTAGGACGATAAAAATAAATAAAAACACATAAATCCCTATTTTTGCGATTTTAAACGCGTACCGCGCAGCACAACGCGCATACTGCCAAATACCGATAACGTAGCCAGTCCAGGCAAACAATATATCGTTTAGTAATATTTTGGTGAGTTTATTTTTATAGAGTATTAAAAATAATTTAAAACGCACTAAAACGTGATTAAAACGATAGATAAAATACCCGGTATCCAGTATAATACCAGTTTTTGGCCAAAATTTAGATATATATGCATATGTATACATATAAATCGTGTAATGTGTATATAGAGAAAGAGATGGTAGCCATGCAAGGCCTCTCTCTAGCCTCTCTCTTCCATTTATTGGATAAAACATAGGTGCACACTTATCAACTTGAACACTCTTCTAAAAACTTGTTAAAACCAAGAAATCTCATTTTAACAATCAAAACACACTCTCTCTCTATTCTAACCAGCCGAAAACACCCCATATCACCCATATTTTGAAATTTCTAACCATGTTCTTGAGGATTCAAGCTCATTCCAAGGTGATTTCAAGTATATTTGAAGGTGTGAAGGTGATTCCAAGGAGTTTAAAGCTAGAACCAAGCTTCATATCATCTTTTTTATCAAAAACCCACTTGAATCTTGAGGGTATAAAACTAATCTTTTAAAAATGTTCTTGATTATTTTTATGGAAAAGAAGATAGTAAAAGTTTCTCTTATTCTTGAGTTTAATCACAAACTTGAAACATAAAACAAATGGGTTTTTGAATAAAATAAAATGGAGATGTGTGTGTTTGCATATGGCCTTTAGTGTGTGTATACATGTGTATTCGAGTTGAGTTTTGATTTTGATTGATTTTTGTTTGATTTATTCTTAAAAAGTGAATGCATGTATGATCAAAAGATGTTACATAACGGTTCTTGTGATTTGAGTTACTTATGTGAAAAATGAAATTTTTGGAATTATATATGTATGTATGCATGTGTCGTGTATGTATATATGTATATAAACACTTGTGAGTTTTGTTACTGAGTAAATAAATGAAAGATTATTGCATGCAAATCATGTAAACATGATGAAATATGGTGATAATGTTTTCGAATATATGAACATGAAAAAGATGTGTTCTTGGATACATTTAAGTTTATGTAGGATGATGATGATGATATGATATGAGTATATTGGATGCACTTACTTGAACATGCATGTTAAAATATGATCATGAAATGATTATTTGAGTATGATTTGATAAAAATAAATTTTAATCAGAATCTAAACACTAAAAATATGAATATTTGAAGTGTTAAAATGGTATAAAACTTTGTCATAAAGTTTACTAGCTTTGCATGTAATACATGAGGCTTAGAAACTTGTAAAATAGGTGAAATAATGCGTTTTGTGTATGATTTAGTAAAAATTAATTTTGATCAGATTTTAAACTCTAAAATAAAGTTATTATGAAGTATTTGATGATATATAACTTTGTCATAATGTTTGCTAGCTTTGCATGTTGTACTTGATGCACTAAAAGTTGTAAAATACGTGAAATCGCATGATTTATGTGACTTACACAAAAACTGCACTAACCTGATTATAACCACTATTTTAATAAGTAAATAACATGTATTGTGTTAAAATATCAAGTCATTTCGAGTTGGGATGGTTATGGTAACGTTTAACGCAAAACTATGCGTTAAAACGGTCAAAAATCGGCTTTTCGGGTGATTTTTGTGAAACTAATTTAGACCAGTAAATAAAATGATATTTTTAGTTTAAAAATAAGTATTTTAACTAATTTTAAATTTACTTGGTGTTTGGTTGGTCATACGTGACTTCCGACGCCCGAAAACGTTATCGAATCGCTAAAATACGCGTTTATCGATGAACACTAGTATGGGTAAATTTTGAGAGAACCTTATGTGATAAAATGTGTTAAATGATTCAAACATGTAAATGTGATAATATGTTTAGTGTTAATTTGATAATAGGAAAATTTAGACTATGCATGTATGCGTATACGTTTTGTGCGGTAGAAACGGTAAAATTGCGTTAAATGAGTAATTTGTTTGTCAAGCATGAAATTTGGTACATATGAGATGTTTTATGTATATTTGCTTTAAAAATGACAAAATAGATAAGTTAGTGATATTTTGTGTGTTTGGTGTTAAATTATGTGAACATTTGTGTGTGTGTATATATATATATATATATATATATATATATATATATATATATATATATATATATATATATTACGACACGCAAATCATAAACATATTGCGTATAAACAAGAGTGTTAACGGATTTACACAATAATGGTCACCAATAAAATCGTTCGAGTCACAAAATCATAAAAATATATGTATATGGACTCATATATATATATATATATATATATATATATATATATATATATATATATATATATATATATATATATATATATATATATATATATATATATATATATATATATATAGGGGGCTGCTAGAATGAGAACCACCCCGAGTTGTAAGAACCGCGAGAACTACACCCCACGGAGCGCCGTTTGCCATTATTTTTTCTTTACAAGTAGATGTGTGTATTATAAACACAGCCGTAAAAAATCATGGCGAACGGCGCTCCGTGGGGTGTAGTTTTTTACACCACAAGTTTGGTGTTTTTTAATTTTTTTTCTTTTTTCTTTTTTTTTCACCAAACTTGTGGTGTAAAAAACTACACCACACGGAGCGCCGTTCGCTATGATTTTTTACGGCTGTGTTTATAATATACACATCTACTTGTAAAAAAAAAATCATGGCGAACGGCGCTCCGTGGGGTGTAGTTCTCGCGGTTCTTACAACTCGAGGTGGTTTTCATTCTAGCGGCTCCCTATATAGGGGGCTGCTATATATATATATATATATGTAACACCTCGGAATTTTTTGTGTCCAATAAATAAATGACACGTGTCACATACGACAAAAGTATAGTAAAAGCAGATGTAATTAAAGTGTACGGTAGGATTTTTGAACATGTCGACATGTTAACTTTTACCTCTGAGCGACTACTTCATTATAAATCCCAAGACCCTAAGCATAATTAATAAGCATCTAATATGTCTTAAGCCGGTAATTACTATTAACCAAGGATGTCCAAATTGCTAATTTGGATCCTAAGAAAATAATGCCCTACAAATAATTGTTCATAAAACCCATCCTCATGCAAACCCATGATACATTGTGATAACTGATCAAGCATGGGTTAAAGGCATGGTATAGATAATTCATGGCCAGAAATCATGCATTGACAGTTGTCTGTTCAATGCATGAAAGGTTAAATTTTTTTGCCACTGACAAGCGCTTACGGACCGTAAGGGTCCTGCCTTACGGACCGTAAGGTGCGAAAGGGTAAAACGTATTCTCTGTAAAAGGCTTACGGACCGCAAGGGCCATGCCATACGATCCGTAAGCGACGCTCAGCGTCAGAAAGTTGGCTGTTGGCTGTTGTAAACGGTAAATCATTAATGTAAAGATTTTCCAAAGATATGGGCGACCCCTAATCATCTCCTAGCACAAAGGGACAGTTGTTGATCATCAAGGAGCACTTGTAGGCCTCGTTGTGATGATCTTAATGATCTTCATTGCCTATAAAAGGCCACATTGTGGCAACAAGTTCCTCACACCTTCATCTGCATTTGAGGACCACTTCTGGAGCTCAACTTCCTCTCAAGTGTTCCCTAATCAAGCTTAGGACTTCAGTAAGTGTTCTAAACCTTTCTAAATTGAGTTTAGCTTAGTTTTAGCCAAAAATCAAACCGTCGTAATTACGGTTTGACTTCGAGATTAGTCAACAATGGCTCAGTCATATCTCGAATTAAAAGTAGTTATAAGTTGGTATTTATGTGGGTAATAAACCCTTAAGAGGGTTCCCCCTGATCACCACTCTAACTAGATCAAAAGTCGGGTCAAGCGTGTAATTAAAAAGTCAACAGAAAGTTTAAAATGCGATTTATGCATGATTAACAATGTAGAACACTTATAACCTGTTTTATCATTGATATAACTTGGTAATTAGTGTAAGGACATGTCTAAACATGTTCAACCCGACAATTTACTATAAAGACCCGGTTCGGAACCGAAAGTTACATAGTTTGACTTTCACTTTGACTTTCATTTCTGACCCGTTATGGTATGTTTCAAAAATACCGTAGAGCCTTATTTGGACCAGGTTACATGCTAGTATAACTGTAACACCCCAAACCCGCTAGGGCTGACGTGTCACTCTTACAGATATCAAAACCAAAAACCAATCCATAGCATTAAATGAAAGATCCTAATTACATTTATTACATTACTGAAATGAAAAATCTTGACTAACAACTTCCTAACGCTCTTCGCTCTTCACTGAAATCCCAGATCATCCCATATTACCTGTAAAACAAATAGGAAAAACACAAAAAAGAAAACACGGCTGAGCCAAAAATTGCTCAGTAACGGAGAAATCAACAGTATAAGTAAAGTCATTTCAACGGAAAGAAAAACATAATAGAACTAAGACTGAACTGAAACGATTACTGACACGAGTACAGAAAACAGATGCAGACGAAGGCTTGGTACACTAACCGATATAGACTTTAACGAAAATTGATACGGAACAAAAGTCAGCCAAACACATAACTGATATCGAACCCAACACAAAGCCATTGTAGAGACTGGTACGTAGCTGACCACGATGACTAAAATCTTTTATCTTGTATAAGCGAACTTATTGAAAACCTTGTTTAAATAATCTAGTATCTGTATAACCAGAAAAGTTTCTAACCTATTATTCGTAATTTTTAAATGGAACGTTTAAACAAATCCAAGAAATAATAACTATCAAACATTTTAAACAACGTTTAATAATGCTATTATTTTTAAAACAATATAATTGGCAAAAGTATTTTCTTTTATTGAGCGTTTGAATGTTATCAAAATAAAATAGTTTATCACATCTCATAGCAAATCAACATTAGACAAAAAGAACTAATTTCCTAACTTTGAAAAAGTTATAACTTAGAAATATCATAAATGTCATAAACTGGATTTCAAATGAAATACTTATAAAAGTTTCGAAAATTGACATGGAAAGACGATACAGAATCAAAACCAAATACGTAAGCCTGAACATTTTAAATACCACTAAAATTTTATAATCTTTAAAAGAAAGGAATTGTCGAACTATTATCTTTAAATAAATGTTTAGATTCAAATCTATCTTTATTAATTAATCAAATTTCATAAGTTATTATTTAATTAAAATAGCTATTTGTATAGCTTTGTAGATTTATATTTAATAACCAAAATAATCTAGATAACTTGAGTTTAAAAGTAGAATGATTTAATCCTTGCGAAATTTCTTAAACCGGTAAGAAAAAATGGACACGGAACAAAGATAGATTTAACGACAAATATCGACAGGCACCGAATACAGATATTGTCGGACACAAACTAAACATATAACACGAAATCTAAATCCAAACTAAGACTGATACTGATCGATACAAATCGGATACAAACCGGTACAGATACTAAGTCAAAACAGACATAGCTAATACATAACAGAATCGGATACTGAACATAATCAGAGGCATAATTAACCCAATACACGATCGGAAACAAAACCTGATGTGTACAAACATATCAAACATATCAGAACAGATACTTAACATATTCACATACAGAACCATATACTGACTTACACGACAACTATATATCAACAAAATAAATCGTGTAACATAGAAGCACCCAAAGCCAAAAACAGAAACAGACTGGTACACAGCTAGCTAGTCCATGCACCTATGAGATGGTGAGTGTGGCGTTCACCCCTTATTCCATCTCCAGACAAACAAACTCAAACTCAGAGCTAAGATCGATCTATACGCCTCTAGTGGCCAAGTGCTACACAAGCACAAGCTAGAGACGCCGTGAACTTTGATTACGCACTGTCACGATAAGTGCCATGCCGTTGACGCCCAAACGGCAAGCCAGACATGCTTGGGTGACAGAATACATATACTAAGGTCTTGTAAATAATTTACAAGCAACTGAAGATAATAATGACAGGAACATGCGACCATGAGTACAAGTCTGAGGTATGGCATGCTACAACTCACTAGTAAACAAACATATACGAACTGACTCATATAATGTATCACATATCAAACGAGTACTAATATCAATCATGAAAACCAAACTTGAGACAGAGACAAAGATCCATACTACAAAGTAACAGATACGATAAAGATGAATACTATGACGAGAAGACCAAAGAATCTGTACCAACGAGTAACGAAAGATAAAAGTATACTACGATGAAAATAAAACAGAATCCGTACCTTAGCCAAGAAGCAAAGAGTAAGCCAGGAAAATTAGTAACCAAACAGTCCTTAATACGTGAGCGAACCTATATTTCATTATTAAAATCACTAACAATAATTCTGCTATATCGATTTATCGATTGTCCGGCGACGAATACCTTTACGCATCTGACTAATTACCAAAATGATTAAAAAGGTTCATAATTATATTAAGTTATTTATCATATAAAAAGTTGACTCTTTTAGTTACTAATACTTGTATAAAAGACATATCCTAAACAGTGATATATAAACGTAAAAAAAATCACCATGCACATACTACACTTGTTTATTATTTCCATAATCACTTTGAAGTGAACTATCTACTTTAAACAAGTGTTTTATAATGTGTGCAACCTTATTAAAATAAGAATATAAACGACTAAAAGCGTGAGGCCGACTCATTTTTTTCGGTTAGAAATTAGCAGCAGGAAAATAGTGGGTTCTAATTACACTATTTAGCCAAAGTTTATAAAACATCTTTTAGTTTTCACGAACCACAACTCTTGTTCACATTAGCAAAACCCAATCACCAAAACTGGCCTGAAGTCGCCGGAAATCCCAGACAGAAAACGAGAGTTCGGATATATGAATTTAAATCGGAACATGGTTTGATTAACACACCTTCATCGCTGGATCAGAGTTGAACAAAAATAGATATAAATCATCCCGTTGTCACTCCGAAATTCTCGTAGCAGGGTGGCGGTTGTTTGAACCAGAGGGTGTCGTGGCGGCTGTGAATGTCACCGGAACTAACTGGTTAACTAAATATGAGGTTGGATTTGAAAGAGATAAAGATTGGGTGTCGCGGTACCTGTTCGTGGATCGGAGATCTCTAGTGACTGAAACGATGGCGGCAGACAGAGGTTCGGCCACGTGCGGCGGGGTGTGGTGCTTGTGAAGCATGAACAACTACACGACGGTTGTCACGGCGAGGGCATCACAGTGGTAAAAAAAACATAACAACGGCGGTGAATGGTGGTGCCGCAACGAGTGGTACCGGGTCGCTATTCCGGTGGCCGGATGCTGAACTCAAGTGGTGGTAACAGTAACTAGCTAGTTCGGATTGATGACGGCTGCGATGTATTGCGGAGGCGGCGGTGGTCGGACTCGTGACCGGTGGGCAGAGCTGGATGAGAAGGATTCGATAAATTTTGGAATTTCTCATATGATTATGAATGAATAGGATCAATTGATTTAAACCCAAACATTTACAACTATTAAGAGTGGCAATTGTTTTCGGATTGGAAACGTTGCCAAGAATAAGAAATGGAAGAGAAGCATTCACGCCAATACAATATACGATATAATTAGACATTTTTAAAATACACCCTTTAGCTTTAAGATATATTTATGGATGATTTGGTGTACCTTTGGGAATTTATTGGATTCAATCCAATGTTTATATCAATTCATATCCTTAAAATAATGTGGATAATAGTAGTACTACAGTAGGCATCTATTCATAAAAAAAAAAGAAACACTCAATTTTTATATATATGTACCGTAATTCACAAATATATCTACATGAATTAGGTTAACTCTTATTTCTAAACACTTATAATTTACAAGGGCATTATGCTTGTGAATATGTACAAGATTAACTTCTAAACATAAATCGTATAACTAGCTTTTCATTTGTGAATTTACATAAATTATCTAAATAATGCATAAATGAATGATTCAAAGTGGCCACTATAGTAGAAACTATATTTGTGAAAATTGTATATACTAATTATGTTAACACCTCAACCATTTAATCAGTTTGTATAACTGATTCCAATATTTTACTATTGCAATTATTTATTTTAAACAAAATTTAAAATATTGCCAAATAACTTTTATTAACAAAACGTTCAGTTATTTGTCGCTAATCAATATTACAGAATGTCTTAAATTTGTCTTTAGTATGCAACACATTAATTTGATATTTATTACTTTAGGGTTTCTGAGTGTTCGTATATTACAATTTTACTCCTCTAAAAAAAATTTCGTCCTCGAAATTGCTAAGGCTATACGGTGTGGTCATGACCCTTATGGTCATTATGACCCTCCACATCCGCGCCATGTCACCCACTTCTAAATCCACCATCCAAAACCACTTCCCTAAGGGTGTGGTCATGATCCAAACAATTATTTTCTTATTTTAATTTATTTTTGTGAAAAAGGAAAAAGAAATATTTAAAAAGGAAAGTAGGCTCATGGCTGCCATTGTTTAATCCATGCCAACCATGGTGGATGAGGCAGGGGGATAGTGTATCAATTTATTAATGGTCCTATGTGGCATTGATGATCAAACTCATGCCCCCACACCCTTTAGCCTAAGTAGAAAAGCTTATTTACAATTAACCGTTTACATTCGATTCATATAGTATTGATATCTATTGTTATTTTTACTACTCAAGATTAAAATTTCCAAGATATTACAATACTATACCTCAAAAATTTAGTACTCGAAATTAATATTATATCAAAACTACATGTTACGGTAAAACATATTATTAATTCAATATTCATCAATCGAAATAAAATTTAGATTATTCAAAAAGTCGCATTATTTAACATTTTTCATCTTAAGTTCTAATTCATTCAAATTCAAATGTCGCTAATAAAAGTTCATATCTTAGTGGGGTGCATCGAAAGCTAGTTTTTTTTATATACTATAATAACAAGGATGACACGAATACCAACTTATATATATGTGCTATAATTACTCGAAAATGAGTAAGTGTCTTTTGTCTATGAAGTTTAAACATCTAACACATATGGATCTGACTTCAAATTTCATAAACGTGGATCCTACACTAATTAAATAATACGAAGTTACCGACACGACGAGGTAAACGGAGACTAAATCATATGATCAAAACCAAATCAAAGATCTCGGAGTTCGAAGTACCAGAAAATAAACAGATTTGGATGTGCAACAATCCACATAATAAGCACCCAAAAGCGCACGTATGTACCTGTAATTCACAATTACGTTCATGACCGTAATTGTCAATCACCTTACATCCATGCCCTAATGGTCCTCTCTTTATGCATCTCGATGACTTATCCAAATTGTAAGGCAGACGGAATGATGATAAAGGAATCAAAGTCAACTTTTAATAACTCTAAGAAATAGCGAGATCATAGCTAAAGTAAATGTGCCAATTCCGCTAAGATAAGATACCACTGATGCAAAACGCCTCTTGATGCACGTAGGGTTGCAACGCCCACGTGGCATGTACTCGAATTCATTCGACGACAACCACTCTAACAGCCATACTTATTGTGTGATTCATCAAGTTTCTAGTTATTCATGAACTCCACAATGATAATAGAATAATTTATCTGATATAGTTGTGATGCAGTATATAGAAGAGCTAATCAATGACAAAAGCCACTAACGGATATCAAAGATCATAAACTGATGATTACCAACATTTATCGGAAGTTAATCCTAACCCAACGTCTACCCATTACCTCACTTGTTTTATTTTAAGGTTAAAGTTTTCTACAGGAAAGAGCCTTTGCTCTGATACCATAATTGTAACACCCCAAACCCGCTAGGGCTGACGTGTCACTCTTACAGATATCAAAACCAAAAACCAATCCATAGCATTAAATGAAAGATCCTAATTACATTTATTACATTACTGAAATGAAAAATCTTGACTAACAACTTCCTAACGCTCTTCGCTCTTCACTGAAATCCCAGATCATCCCATATTACCTGTAAAACAAATAGGAAAAACACAAAAAAGAAAACACGGCTGAGCCAAAAATTGCTCAGTAACGGAGAAATCAACAGTATAAGTAAAGTCATTTCAACGGAAAGAAAAACATAATAGAACTAAGACTGAACTGAAACGATTACTGACACGAGTACAGAAAACAGATGCAGACGAAGGCTTGGTACACTAACCGATATAGACTTTAACGAAAATTGATACGGAACAAAAGTCAGCCAAACACATAACTGATATCGAACCCAACACAAAGCCATTGTAGAGACTGGTACGTAGCTGACCACGATGACTAAAATCTTTTATCTTGTATAAGCGAACTTATTGAAAACCTTGTTTAAATAATCTAGTATCTGTATAACCAGAAAAGTTTCTAACCTATTATTCGTAATTTTTAAATGGAACGTTTAAACAAATCCAAGAAATAATAACTATCAAACATTTTAAACAACGTTTAATAATGCTATTATTTTTAAAACAATATAATTGGCAAAAGTATTTTCTTTTATTGAGCGTTTGAATGTTATCAAAATAAAATAGTTTATCACATCTCATAGCAAATCAACATTAGACAAAAAGAACTAATTTCCTAACTTTGAAAAAGTTATAACTTAGAAATATCATAAATGTCATAAACTGGATTTCAAATGAAATACTTATAAAAGTTTCGAAAATTGACATGGAAAGACGATACAGAATCAAAACCAAATACGTAAGCCTGAACATTTTAAATACCACTAAAATTTTATAATCTTTAAAAGAAAGGAATTGTCGAACTATTATCTTTAAATAAATGTTTAGATTCAAATCTATCTTTATTAATTAATCAAATTTCATAAGTTATTATTTAATTAAAATAGCTATTTGTATAGCTTTGTAGATTTATATTTAATAACCAAAATAATCTAGATAACTTGAGTTTAAAAGTAGAATGATTTAATCCTTGCGAAATTTCTTAAACCGGTAAGAAAAAATGGACACGGAACAAAGATAGATTTAACGACAAATATCGACAGGCACCGAATACAGATATTGTCGGACACAAACTAAACATATAACACGAAATCTAAATCCAAACTAAGACTGATACTGATCGATACAAATCGGATACAAACCGGTACAGATACTAAGTCAAAACAGACATAGCTAATACATAACAGAATCGGATACTGAACATAATCAGAGGCATAATTAACCCAATACACGATCGGAAACAAAACCTGATGTGTACAAACATATCAAACATATCAGAACAGATACTTAACATATTCACATACAGAACCATATACTGACTTACACGACAACTATATATCAACAAAATAAATCGTGTAACATAGAAGCACCCAAAGCCAAAAACAGAAACAGACTGGTACACAGCTAGCTAGTCCATGCACCTATGAGATGGTGAGTGTGGCGTTCACCCCTTATTCCATCTCCAGACAAACAAACTCAAACTCAGAGCTAAGATCGATCTATACGCCTCTAGTGGCCAAGTGCTACACAAGCACAAGCTAGAGACGCCGTGAACTTTGATTACGCACTGTCACGATAAGTGCCATGCCGTTGACGCCCAAACGGCAAGCCAGACATGCTTGGGTGACAGAATACATATACTAAGGTCTTGTAAATAATTTACAAGCAACTGAAGATAATAATGACAGGAACATGCGACCATGAGTACAAGTCTGAGGTATGGCATGCTACAACTCACTAGTAAACAAACATATACGAACTGACTCATATAATGTATCACATATCAAACGAGTACTAATATCAATCATGAAAACCAAACTTGAGACAGAGACAAAGATCCATACTACAAAGTAACAGATACGATAAAGATGAATACTATGACGAGAAGACCAAAGAATCTGTACCAACGAGTAACGAAAGATAAAAGTATACTACGATGAAAATAAAACAGAATCCGTACCTTAGCCAAGAAGCAAAGAGTAAGCCAGGAAAATTAGTAACCAAACAGTCCTTAATACGTGAGCGAACCTATATTTCATTATTAAAATCACTAACAATAATTCTGCTATATCGATTTATCGATTGTCCGGCGACGAATACCTTTACGCATCTGACTAATTACCAAAATGATTAAAAAGGTTCATAATTATATTAAGTTATTTATCATATAAAAAGTTGACTCTTTTAGTTACTAATACTTGTATAAAAGACATATCCTAAACAGTGATATATAAACGTAAAAAAAATCACCATGCACATACTACACTTGTTTATTATTTCCATAATCACTTTGAAGTGAACTATCTACTTTAAACAAGTGTTTTATAATGTGTGCAACCTTATTAAAATAAGAATATAAACGACTAAAAGCGTGAGGCCGACTCATTTTTTTCGGTTAGAAATTAGCAGCAGGAAAATAGTGGGTTCTAATTACACTATTTAGCCAAAGTTTATAAAACATCTTTTAGTTTTCACGAACCACAACTCTTGTTCACATTAGCAAAACCCAATCACCAAAACTGGCCTGAAGTCGCCGGAAATCCCAGACAGAAAACGAGAGTTCGGATATATGAATTTAAATCGGAACATGGTTTGATTAACACACCTTCATCGCTGGATCAGAGTTGAACAAAAATAGATATAAATCATCCCGTTGTCACTCCGAAATTCTCGTAGCAGGGTGGCGGTTGTTTGAACCAGAGGGTGTCGTGGCGGCTGTGAATGTCACCGGAACTAACTGGTTAACTAAATATGAGGTTGGATTTGAAAGAGATAAAGATTGGGTGTCGCGGTACCTGTTCGTGGATCGGAGATCTCTAGTGACTGAAACGATGGCGGCAGACAGAGGTTCGGCCACGTGCGGCGGGGTGTGGTGCTTGTGAAGCATGAACAACTACACGACGGTTGTCACGGCGAGGGCATCACAGTGGTAAAAAAAAAACATAACAACGGCGGTGAATGGTGGTGCCGCAACGAGTGGTACCGGGTCGCTATTCCGGTGGCCGGATGCTGAACTCAAGTGGTGGTAACAGTAACTAGCTAGTTCGGATTGATGACGGCTGCGATGTATTGCGGAGGCGGCGGTGGTCGGACTCGTGACCGGTGGGCAGAGCTGGATGAGAAGGATTCGATAAATTTTGGAATTTCTCATATGATTATGAATGAATAGGATCAATTGATTTAAACCCAAACATTTACAACTATTAAGAGTGGCAATTGTTTTCGGATTGGAAACGTTGCCAAGAATAAGAAATGGAAGAGAAGCATTCACGCCAATACAATATACGATATAATTAGACATTTTTAAAATACACCCTTTAGCTTTAAGATATATTTATGGATGATTTGGTGTACCTTTGGGAATTTATTGGATTCAATCCAATGTTTATATCAATTCATATCCTTAAAATAATGTGGATAATAGTAGTACTACAGTAGGCATCTATTCATAAAAAAAAAAGAAACACTCAATTTTTATATATATGTACCGTAATTCACAAATATATCTACATGAATTAGGTTAACTCTTATTTCTAAACACTTATAATTTACAAGGGCATTATGCTTGTGAATATGTACAAGATTAACTTCTAAACATAAATCGTATAACTAGCTTTTCATTTGTGAATTTACATAAATTATCTAAATAATGCATAAATGAATGATTCAAAGTGGCCACTATAGTAGAAACTATATTTGTGAAAATTGTATATACTAATTATGTTAACACCTCAACCATTTAATCAGTTTGTATAACTGATTCCAATATTTTACTATTGCAATTATTTATTTTAAACAAAATTTAAAATATTGCCAAATAACTTTTATTAACAAAACGTTCAGTTATTTGTCGCTAATCAATATTACAGAATGTCTTAAATTTGTCTTTAGTATGCAACACATTAATTTGATATTTATTACTTTAGGGTTTCTGAGTGTTCGTATATTACAATAACCCTCTGTGATTATACACCTCGGATCATTAGTTATCCAATTAATATGCATGATTCCGTTAATTACCCATATGTTGACCATTATGCCCTTATTGCCTTAAAACATGATTTTTGGAAATGTAAAAGAGTAGAAACTTTAATTACTGATATATAAACGTATATGCAAAGTTTGACATCAATTTGAATTGTAGATTAAGAGTTATGCTCATTATCGCAAAATGAATGCTTTATGTTAATAAAATGGCGTAATTAGCGTATAGCCTAGTTAAGCCTACTTTTTGGTATCAAACTTAATACCCAATGATGTAATATATTATTTTGGGATTTTTAAATATTTTTAATTAATTTTAGACTGAGCATAACTAGTAGTCGTAGGCTTAATCCGGTAATTGTCGGTTTTGCCCTTACGGACCATAAAATGAGTTTTACATATCTAAACGACTTCAAACCTTTTGCTACTAATCGCATATGATAAATAGATTATTTTAAGCCTTCTGGAAATATAAACATATCAGATTTAAGTATCGAACCCGGAAATGGCCTTTAATCGCCTTATTAAGCGTTTTTAACGCAAAGTATGTAACAAAATTATATTGGACATGCCCGGGTTGATACCTACTGATATAAGAGGCAAATTACAATATTTTAACAGTAAGCAAAGGTTGATAAACTCAGACTCCAGTTTTGAGCTTTTCGGCTTATGTGAAATTACCAAAATACCCATACGGGGCATAGTTTGGTTAAATTTAATAAATTTCACATATATGCTTTAACCTACTGATATAACTTAGCAAATTATGTATTATTGCTGATTACATCAAACCTGTAACTCAGGTTGTTACTTAAACTCTTTTATAAACTTTTAAAATACCAAACTACCCCTACGGAGCCTAGTTTGTGTTTAAACACGTTTCGGGAATAATGAAAGGCATCTTACTGATGTCACAACATATTTGAGGCATAATTAACTTAGGGGACCTGTCTATAGCTCTCATGAATACCCGTCACGCTTATTACGTGTACGGTTCGGGTTATGTAACAAGTTTACATAAATTAGCCGAGACGGGTCAAACCTTAATGATTTTATCTCAAAATCCAGAATGTGAATAATAAACCCATATTAAACAAGTCTTCAAACTTGTCGGGTCTAAATCACATTCTATCCGGTCTTCGCTTAATCGTGCGTACGAACCGTATCTTTGAAACTAGCCGGTCTAAGCTTAAGCTTAATTAAAGACCCGTTAGGATTCTAATAGGTTATTATAAAACCTTCGTTCCAGATTAGGAGGACCAGTAAAAGCTACTTGCAAATTGCTTATTGTGATATATACTTTGCTCAGGTAAATACTTTTAACTTATTTTCCCTATACGGGCTTGGGTTACGGTATATAGCATACCGCTTGATCGAGCATCAAATCTCCACAGTTGAGTGGGTAGTTGAATAATTTGACCGGCTCGTTTAAACAGTCTTGATTACTTAAAGGCTTTGGGGGGTTAATGACCATGTCCCGGATATCCTTGGCATCATCTTACGAGATGGCCACGACCTGAGCACGGGGTGTAGGCGTACACCTGTCAGTGTATAACTCTATGATGTGGTGTGTCTATTGATCTTTAACCCGGACAAGATCCGGGCTACTGAACGCACAAGTAACATGTAATTCGTTCACAAGGTTATATAATTAAATAATTCTCCCAAGTTATAAAAGAGTTTGTGCCTTGTGCATTCAAATCAATTTTAATAAACATTTTTCAAAAGTGTCGGTTGAATGTATTTACCAGTGTAAACTGACGTATTTTTCCCAAAAAGATTAAATGCAGGTACTAAGCGAAATTGGCTGGGATTTCTCCTTAGCATCATTAGAAGTCTCGCAAGCTTAAGATGCCTGAAGTCTGTTGAACTATTGTCTCATATTTTATCTCGATCCGTCCGTGGATAAACAATCGAACGTTGTGATACTTGATATTACAATAATTAAATTCGGTTGTATTACACCTTTTAAAATTGCTTCCGCTGTGCATAATAAATATTGTGTTGTTTGACTATTATGTTGCCAACCACGTCACGATACTCCCCTACCGGGCCCACCGGTGACACGTGGAAATCGGGGTGTGACAATATATATGTGTATATATATATATATATATATATATATATATATATATATATATATAGGGAGCCGCTAGAATGAAAACCACCTCGAGTTGTAAGAACCGCGAGAACTACACCCCACGGAGCGCCGTTTGCCGTGATTTTTTTTAAAGTAGATGTGTATATTATAACCACAGCCGTAAAAAATCACGGCGAACGGCGCTCCGTGGGGTGTAGTTTTTTACACCACAAGTTTGGTGAAAAAAAAAAAGAAAAAAGAAAAAAAATTAAAAAACACCAAACTTGTGGTGTAAAAAACTACACCCCACGGAGCGCCGTTTGCCGTGATTTTTTACGGCTGTGTTTATAATACACACATCTACTTGTAAAAAAAAAAATCATGGCGAACGGCACTCCGTGGGGTGTAGTTCTCGCGGTTCTTACAACTCGGGGTGGTTTTCATTCTAGCAGCCCCCTATATATATATATATATATATATATATATATATATATATATTAACGTGCCAACATAATCAAACATGACAACTTTTCGAGAAAATCTCAAAGTTATTTGATAATTCTAAGAAACAGAGAAACTTAGGATTTTTGTGATTAAATGTATATTGATTTAGAATTGTTCCCATATTAGGATGTATATAATCAATTTCTGGGATTGCGGTATTAAAATACGCACCCAAAGGTGAGTGTCACTAAACCCCTCTTTTTACTGTTTTGGGGGTGGAACACGTTGTTAGAAGGGTTTAATAATGTTTTCGAAATAAAACATACCTTTTAATATAAAATATATATTTTCGCTGAAAATATATGAATTTGATAAGTCACACGTTTCGGGGTAAAACAATTTTGAAGAATGAATATGAGGAGTGCGGTATTTCTTAAGAGAAATGAGACCGTACGAAATGGGAAGGAATTCCGGACTAAATCTCAACACTTGAGTGCCAGGGGAATTCGTAAGTCGTAGTATATTAAATTATCATATTACTAGGATATATATATTGTACGCGAGCAGACATCATCTCGTTCTTCGAGGAAGAACCCTGCGCCCATGATGTCGTTTAATCAGTTAAGTATAGTACGCGAGGAATTGTTGGTAGATCTATCGGGTTGACAACCCCGTCGTGACCGGTCGCCCCAAGTCAATGTCAAACGACGAATTAAGATTCTTTTATTGTCTAGCATTTGATTATCCCTGCATGGTTAATATATAGTTCGTATTGTCTAGCTAACATACGAGTCTGAAAATAGACACTAGAATTTAATATACAAAACCTGGGCAGTACTGCAATCATCGGAGTAATGAACCGATGGATGCCCATGGATTTTATTAAGGATGTAAAATGGACTTTCTAAAAATTTCTTGAATTGTTTTTTAAATAAACACCTAATTAGAAAGTTTTCCTTGAAATAAAATCTATTAGTAAAAAATTAAGTGAACTCGCCTTCCTTTGTGTTGACACTTGATTTTAACGTGTTCTACAGGTACTTGAGTGCGGCTTCGGGAATTATGGCGTATCTTGTGGTTGTTGATGCATATTTCGTCACTTAAAAATTTTTGGATTAATTTTAAAATTTGCTGGGACTATTGTAATAAGATCCATAAGGATCAAAGACTATTTTATCATGTCATGGTTGTGTCGTGTCTTAAAACGTAACGTTTAAATAACTTACATTTAAAACATACTAAAATGTCCAACAATTAAATGCATCGATCGACAAGATATAAATGGGCACAAACTTCCGTCTCCACTACGTTTTATAATCCACTGCGACGTTTTTGGGGTGTGACACCGATGGCTAAATAACAATGTATGTACGTTGATCTTTCAAGTATTGATGTACACATCTAAACAACAGATAAAAAAATAATCTTTTTCTATAACAGTCAAAATTATTCAAATCCACAACAAGAAAATCATATTCTCTTCCAAAACTCGTCACACATAATAAAACATAAGATAAAACCCCAAAAATGACCTTCTGATTGAACAATTACAATCAAATCGGAAACAAAATGACCAAATCGGTACAAATGGATGAATACCAAAACTAACCCAAATTCATGATTCACCCAAATCAAGAAAAGAAATGAAACCCATTACAAATACGGAAAAAGATAAGAAATTTACCGTACGCAAACTCCGAATTCGACATCAAGAACGAAGAACAATAAAACCCCAATTCCAGTTGATCCACTCTCCCCTATCTCTATGTTGATTTATGGAATGTGTGTGATTTGGGGGAAATAAAAAAGAATGGGGGGATGGATGGATTGATGGAAGATATGTGATCGGTTTGGGGAATATGCGCAGAGGGGGAGGGGGAGAAGGGTGAAAAGTGTCACACCCCGAAATATCAGAGTTGGCGTGACTGGACTGGTACCTTCATTGCACAGCGGAAGCAAATAATGCTAAGACTTCTAGAAATTTAACGCCTGCTAATTACTCGAATTCCCATGGGTTATCCTATTCCAACCGTTCCATAGTTTTGAAAATGTAACCTGAGAAAGAACATGCGAAAAAGTCAACATAGAGTTGAGCGAGTTCATAATTTGTTTTGAAGAGATTGAAAATAAATCTTTTTGATAACCGGTTTAAAAGTTGTTGAGAAAAAATAGTAAAATCATTTTCTCGACATAATATATGAAAGTTGTGAGTCTAGCCCACGAGAGTCTTTGTAAGCAGGACCAACTCGTCCTCTTACTTGTACATAAGTTGAAAACGTTACCAATGTTTGTAAATCCATGTATTTGTGAGTTTGTGTCAAATGAATTGATGTATTGTAAAATACATCTTTATTCGCGTCCGGTTTTAGTCGTTAGATAGTTGTTTTTGTCCTTTTTAGCGTAGAATGTATATACTTTTGATATTTTGTGTTTTCCAGGTCTTTACAGCCAAAAGGAGCAAAAACGAGTTAAAATCTGGAAAGGCGAAAGGCTGGAACGGAAATCGAGGACTCGGGAGCAGAAACGAAATGAAAATTTAGTTCTGGAGCTTCCAGGCGGGCCGCGTAAACTTACATGCATATTTACGCGCCCCGCGTCAACTTAAAACAGAAATCCAGAATTATTGAAGTCCGGGCGGGCCGCGACAACTTATGAAACATCTTAACACGGGCCGCCTGAACTTAAGAATTGTTTCCGGAGAATAACAATGAAACGGGCCGCGTAAGCTTGCTCCTATATCTTACGCGGGCCGCGAGAACTGCTTAAACGTGCAATCTATGCAACAGCAAACGGCTAGTAGGGTTTTGAAGTTATAAAAGATCACCATCATCAACAGCCGTGGGACATTACGAATTTTGGAGTTCTTTGGCAATTTTGAAGGCTGTTGAAGGATCTTGGAGCATCTTGGAGGCGTGGAATCATTCGGGTAACATCTTGGAGCATTCGGGAGTGAAGATTACGGGTTTAATCATCCTTTTTCTTTCGTTTTCGTTTGTTTTACTTATAACTCAATGAATTCAGATTATACTATGATTATGAACATGTTTCTGATTATGTTTTCCGGCTAAACTTCAGTAACTACCTACGCTAATAACAATAGTATAACAAAGTTTGGATTTTTATTTGATTTTTGGCGTGGTTGTGGATTTTTCTTGCATTGTAAAAGCTATGGGGATTTAACTTGGTGCGTATCCGTGCTTGTGACTATTTTATTGTTGATTATTGCTTCGTATGATCCTTGGTGACGGTCTTTATCACATAATAGGGTTGTGCTAGGGTTCTTGATTTAGGTGAGTGTCTATATCACATAATAAATCATTAATCTTTTAGGGTGAAAACGCGTAAGTAACCTTAGAAACAATATTCGGTAATTTAATAAAATCAAGTGTTCTGCTAAACTCGTCGCTGTGAGGCTCGAGGGTATTGATAGGTCTCGGTTTAGTTATAAGTCCTTAACATTCCATTGTCTATAAAACCAAGATTAAAACCCGTAGTTGCTTTAGACGTTCGCGCTGTGAGGTAGAGCGTCTTATATAGGCACTTTCAAGAAACTAGAGGACTGTGAGGAAATCTAGCAAGCCGGTGAGCGTAACATCCTAGGTAGTGCCACAAGAATCGCCTCGAGAGTGTTTGAGGGGCTTAGTGGTGTCTTAATAGGTTTAGCATTTAAAGATCCCGGTTCCACACCACAAAATTATCGAATAGAAATCCATTCTAAGTTTAGCTTGCGTCTAGCCTAGGTAGTCTTCATCACCGCTGGTCAAAGTCTTCGTGCGAGTTCGTGTTAGTTATTTAGCTAATTTAGTTATTCGTTATTTGAATTCTTAGGATTTTTAGAAACACCCCCCCCAATCAAATAAATAATTAGTTAAGTCCGTGTCAGTCTAAGTCTAGATAGAGTCGTTAGCGTAATTAGTAGATTCTCTTGGGTTCGATACTCGGACTTCCTTAGGCTATACTGCATCGATCGGTACACTTGCCGGTCGTGTGGTTTAGGGTTTAGAGAGTCTTAGTTTTATAAATTTAAAGCTTAGAGAGTCTAGTTTAAGGTTTAATCTAGTTAATTTAATTGAACCACTTTTAGCACATCATGAATCTTAAAGACGTTTGAAAGTTTAGGTATCGAAATCCGGTATATAAAGCGTTAATGAACATGCTGATCATTAATGTGTAGCTAGGACATTAATATGTGTGTCGACATAGGAAGCCACCAACCCGTAAGCGATTTAGTACCGGTCCACCCGGTGAGGGTAACAAAGGAAACTCCATGTGGTCACACAAGGACTCGTGAGTGGGGCTCGCCATGTACCCGATAGATCTACCCCCTTTGTTCCGTGGTCTTAAACAAGATTAATGGTGCTTTAAGTTCAGACTATTCGCACGTGATCTACTAATTCATTCCATAGCTTAACCATACCAAAGTAACATGTATTTCCCCTCGAGAGTTGTAAAACCGAAGTGTTAAAAAGAAAAGGGGGGGGGGGAACATGAACTCACTGGGTTGTCTCGTTTTGCGTACGCAGACCAACCCAGTCCCGTTATTGTAACTAGGACATTCCCGTCTCTAGTCATGAAAATCATGCACATTTCGTAAATACGTGTGTGTTTTGTAAAACCGGTATGTTTGGTCTAAATCGTTCGTAACCCATTTCAGTTCCTTGAAATCCATTCGCAAAATGGTTTAGAAGTATGAGTTTTCGTTCATTGAAAAGTTTATTTTTGCAAAACTTGCATGTCTTTCCACCCCCGAAAACATTTGTAAAAACGTAAAACTAGAAAAAGTGGGGGTTATGAACTTACCTTGACATTCCTGTGCAAAGCTATCCTAGCGTGATTTCCGTAGTGTCGTTCCAAGAATGTGAACTCGCTAGCGTGCAACTAAAGCATTCCTAATAAAGGAATAATTATAAGTTTCTAATTTAAACGTAGCTAAACTACGTGTCCGAGCTCTACCGAATCGTTTACTAAACGACTCTAAGGTAGTGTTATCTTGACTTAGAATAACCAATATATGGTTATTTGATCCCGTTTATAATCGGGATAAATACTAAGTATTTGAAACGTCTTAGTTTCCAAGTGACTTAGAATATATATTTATATATAAATATAAATAAATTTATAAAGTCGTGTTAGTTGTCGTGAGTTATAAATACGTAGATCAATAATGGTACATATTTTAAATGTCGTATATGATACGGTAACATACCGTTGTAGTTTTCGTAGGATGGACATAAATAAACATATATACATATATATATATTCGAAAACTTGAGGTTTGAAACGAATATAAATAAATATACTATTGTTATAAAAACACTCGAAATATTCGAGTCATCGACGCTTGATATAAATATAACAAGTATATTTCGTTCACCAAAATCGTTTAAGTTTGACGTGTGAAGTAAGTATTCGAATTCGCAATATTTGAAATAAATATAAACCATTATGTTTATGTCATAAAGCCGACCGGATTATCAATGTTTGAATAAATATAGATAATTTTATTTATCTAAATAGGTGTCGGGTTCCATTAAGTTGTAAGTCACTTGTTGTCGAAATATTATATTTGCAGTTTATAAGTTATAAAACGACGCTAAATACATTTACTTTATATTTAGTTTTATAAGAAACTAGAGTTTCGATGGGTGTCGTTTCTTTAGATAAAATCCCATTTTGTCATTCGGGTTTTTACGAAAATCGGGCAGAGTTTCCTTTGTTTTTGAAATGCCCCGAAAATCAAAGTTGTCAATATTTTTATCAAAACTCAACACAACCAATATATATATAGAATTTCTCATCAAAATATACCAAAATGTAAAGAATCACTAATGTATAAACGTTATGTAATCGCAAAAGGTTCGAGCTCGGTTCGCGTAGAAATATAAACTATCTAAACGATAAGACGAAAAATCCGTGCCGATAAATTTTACCGGGTCTGGAGTTGACTGATTTTTGACCCGACAGTTGACCGGATTTGACCGAAGCTGACCGGTTGACCTGTCTTTGACCCGAACAATGTTTGACCCGAAAACCCGAAGTCTAACCCTAACTCATAACACCAAAATGAAACTTCAAATCTGATATTGAGCTGAATCCCGAACCCGAACCGAACCGTTTGACTGAGTTGACCTGCGTGTTGACCGAGTCCGAACTGAGTCGACCTGGTGTGACTGTGTTGACTCGAATCGGAACTGAATCGTGACAAAGCTGACCCGAGACATGAGTTAGAATCTGACCCAAAACCGAAACCCGAATGTTGACCGAACCATTGACTTTCTTTGACCTGAACCAAACCCGAGGTTTGAACTGAGTCCACGCAGCCACACCCTTCACCAACACCGCCGCCACTACTGTCGTCGCCGGACGGCACCGCCGCCGCCGGCTGCGAAAGTCTTCTGCAGTCGACATCAAGGCACCCCGTCACCATCAACACCCCCCTTCTTACTACCACCGATTACCACCAACATTGCCATCATCACCACCACCGTCGCCGGAGCGGTGGCGCTGCCGAGGAGGGGTGGTCGCCGGTAAATCGACCGGCTCTCCTTCTTCTCTGGCTCCTTTCTCTTCCTCTCTCCCGTCTTTGCTTGTGTGGCCGCTGTACGCCACCACCGTGGCGGTGGTGGCCGGTCGTTCAATCAGAAAATAGAGGGGTGTTGTGAGGTTAGTTAAGAAGAAACATGATGGAGGTACTGTGGGTGTGCAGCTGTAATCGAAGAAGAAGGAGAGAAGGGCAGGGTCTGGCGTGCATGTATGTTGTCTGTGGATGAGAAGATATGGGAGGGGCTGATGAAATGAAGGATCTCTAGGGTTTCTTCAAGAGGTAAAGGAAAATATGCAGAGGAGTGAAGTGGGGGAGGGTGTCGGCTGAACTAGAAGGGTGAAATGAGGGTTTTATTTTTTGTAAGGATATATATAGTAAGGTTTTAAATGTGGGTTGGGCCCAGAGCCCGTTAACACATATCCTAATGTTTGGGTAGCCCAATAGCGTGTCCCTGGCCCGTTTTCATCCCCGAATTTCGTAAAACGCCATAAAATATTTAATGGGAGCTGGAAACACTAAAAAAATTATCGGTAATCGTCGTTGGACGTGTATGATCGTCGTTGCGTTAAAATCGCGTATAACACTTCGGTCGTCATTTCTAACCCGTTTTTTTTATTCCGATCGTCGCGAATTGTCGTAAAATAAAATTTTAAGGTCGATACACTTAACAATTGAGTAGCATATCATTATTAGACGCGTAAAACTGCTTCATTCCTTGTTTCTGATCTCTATTCGTCTGCGAATATTAAAATTTGATTACAGCGCTAAATATGTCATAAGATTCCGGTTTTGTAGGTAATACGTGTGTCTGATGCTTCCGTTTCGTTGTCAGTGCGTTCTTGCAGTCACGTTTTTCGTTCACGTTTGCGCTTTGTGCCATTCGAAACCATGTTATTTTCGCAAAACCACATCCATACGTATAAGTTATATATGTATAGCTCGTATCTTTCCGCCTTGCCAGCATTTTGTCCGGTGTCAGTTCGTTACCGCGTATCGTTCAGAAATCTTCTTGCAAATCAACGTTCGCGTACTATAAAGCCGAATAGACGTTCCTAGGCACACCAAAAGGCCTAATTAAGTTTATTTATGTCTTAAACGTTGTTTATTATCGTCCTAAACATTTGTTAATCGTGTAATTAGAAGGTGTTAATTACCGGTTGTCAAATTCTCCCCCTGTTATAGAAATTTCGTCCTCGAAATTTAGACTATGTTATCTCCTCATAGTTGTGTCGTTCCTAGGTAAGTCCGAATAATACCAAAGTGAATGACCGCATAATCGAATAAAACATTATTCAGATTATGTGAATGTAAGGACATTTTGCATTAATAAGAACCCAACGGTTCAACTAAGTTTGTTCAAGAAATCGATGTCAAGTGAACGAAGCGTAGTGATATTATCACCAATGTGACCAAGTTTACGGGGTTCAACAAAAGAGGACTTTCGACCAACAGAATTCCAAATGAGCGTTCACAATATGCAAATCAATTTTTGAAACAATAGAATTCACTACCAACGGAAACTTGCGTTGGTTGTTCTATGTTTAAAACTTGAATCCACAAGCTCAAATAGATAGAATCATGAAATGATTTGTTAACTGTTGAACCCATAAATGAATAAAATAACATCAACGTGTTGACATTGTTGAGTTGTAAGGATACACCAAAATGAAATACAACCGAACTTGGTGTATCATCTTAATACATAGTTGCATTAAGACCATTTAAATGATGAGTCAAACGAAAAGCATATATGGTTTCGCATGAAACAGCTGATCATGATTAGCACAAGCTACAAGTTTATACCGACGCCACAAGGCGTCGTAGTGAATGAAATAATTCGATAATAACGGTGATCAAACAAGTAACACCGTGTTTAGCATGAAACGCTCGATCATGATTAGCCCAAGCTACAAGTTCATACCGACACCACAAGGTGACGTAGTGATTGAAATAATTCAATAATATCGGTGATCAAACAAGTTCACCGTGTTTGAATTCAACTGAAGGTTCAACGAAATAAATCTGAACGTTTGTTTCAAACCAATCTCATAGGATTTTCGATTGAAAATGAAACCAATAAATAATATTTTCAATCGAAGATAGAAGGCAATAAATATCACAAAATGTTCGATCGATGATGAAAGAACCGTTAAGAGGTACACCAGAATTTAGTGTGAATTTGTGTACCATTATCTTACCACACAATTGCATTAAGACTGACTTAGTATGACAAATCAACAAGGCGGATTTAATATAAATAAACAATTAAATAAATAATTAAATCCGTAAATGATGTAAGCAACGAGATTAGCGCAAGCTTCAAGCTTGTGAAAAAAAACGCCACCACAAGGTGATCGTGATCAAAGAAACAATTCAACAAATTCGAAGACCAGACAAGCATGTTATGGTTCAAGGCAAATGAAGTGCTTGTGGGGATTATTTCGAATATGATGGTCTCAATCCATCATATGGAATCTTGAATCGAATATATATTACGAGCAAGTTCAAACAATTAAACTTGGTCGAAACATAATGCAACAATGAATGCATGTGTTGACAAGAGAATTTCGACATGATTACAATGAGGACCATGTATGCCATTCAAAAGAAAATGGGTTTTCCAACAAATCCGTTGACTCGATATCAAGTAGTCAACACTTTGCAATAAGGCGGGTCATCTAGATCACAATGCAAAGCTCAAGTATAGTGAAACAATATTTGGACTTTGATAAAGCATCAATTTGGTGTGAAACAACATGCGTAACAAACAATGCGTGCGTATCAGATGAATTTGTCATGAAATGAAACAATTGAGTGTTCACCATCATGAAATAAAATCTTCGTGGTGCAATGACCATTAGGGGGAGTAGAAATACGAAAGTCTACTCACTATATGCAAAAGTCATAATTTCAACAAAAGAAATTTAAGGATCTTACCTGGAATTTCATGTGATAGCCGGTTGTTAGGTGACATTACCATGGAATGTCAAACATAGCGTATTCGCCATAAATGAAATAGGGGAATTGCAAAAGCATGTGACTTCTTTTGCAGCGCCAATAACTGTGAGTCTCTTTAGACTAAGTAGCGACTGTTGTGAAATCTTGTTCTAACGTACCTCAGCGAGATTCGTGTCGTTTGCAGGATCACGTTGCAAAGTGCCACATTGCGGTCCGTAGTTCTCCCGCTGCCGGGATTAGCATCGTTGTTATCGTGCCCTATCGTGTTTTTCAGAGGCCTTGCCTCGAAAGTCGTGTGTGATATACTCCGACGTCCGCTGACGTATAGTTTAAGTTTCATGTGCACTTGTGCACTAGCGTTTTGTTCCACGTAGGTTACCTGCTCGGGTAAGTAAGATTGCATAAACGACATAATATAATGGTGTTTGCCCGAATTGTTAGTCACGGTTTCTAAGGGAGGACCTTTAATGAGTTTCGACATAAGCTTTCCAAAGGTCCTAAATGCATGTTATCCAAAACTCTCAAAGTTTTGCTTAATGTATGAATCTGTTTCGAGAACCGTGTGTCAACAAAACACTTGTGCATGTTTAAAATCAAAACAGTTGGCTCATTGTTTTCGTCAACGGTTGGACACCCATATTCGAGTCCTAGGCGCTCTGTATGTATTCAAGTCTTAATGATCTAAGTCCCCAGAGGAAAGTGAGTTTAAGCCTAGGTATCTCTACAGAAACCTAATTCGCTGAAACCTATAGCTCTGATACCTATCTGTCACACCCCGAAATATCAGAGCTGGCGTAACTGGACCGGTATCTTCATTGCACAGTGGAAGCAAAAAAAAAGCTAAGACTTCTAGAAATTTAACGCCTGCTAATTACTCGAATTCCCATGGGTTATCCTATTCCAACCGTTCCATAGTTTTGAAAATGTAACCTGAGAAAGAACATGCGAAAAAGTCAACATAAAGTTGAGCGAGTTCATAATTTGTTTTAAAAAGATTTAAAATAAATCTTTTTGATAACCGGTTTAAAAGTTGTTGAGAAAATATAGTAAAATCATTTTCTCGGCATGATATATGAAAGTTGTAAGTCTAGCCCACGAGAGTCTTTGTAAACAGGACCAACTCGTCCTCTTGCTTGTACATAAGTTGAAAACGTTACCAATGTTTGTAAATCCATGTATTTGTGAGTTTGTGTCAAATGAATCTTAAAGACGTTTGAAAGTTTAGGTATCGAAATCCGGTATGTAAAGCGTCAATGAACATGCTGATCATTAATGTGTAGCCAGGATATTAATATGTGTGTCGACATAGGAAGCCACCAACCCGTAAGCGATTTAGTACCGGTCCACCCGGCGAGGGTAACAAAGGAAACTCCATGTGGTCACACAAGGACTCGTGAGTGGGGCTCGCCATGTACCCGATAGATCTACCCCCTTTGTTCCGTGGTCTTAAACAAGATTAATGGTGCTTTAAGTATCAGAATATTCGCACGTGATCTACTAATTCATTCCGTAGCTTAACCATACCAAAGTAACATGTATTTCCCCTCGAGAGTTGAAAAACCGAAGTGTTAAAAAGAAAAGGGGGGGGGACATGACCTCACTGGGTTGTCTCGTTTTGCGTACGCAGACCAACCCAGTCCCGTTATTGTAACTAGGGCATTCCCGTCTCTAGTCATGAAAATCATGCACGTTTCGTAAATATGCGTGTGTTTTGTAAAACCGGTATGTTTGGTCTAAATCGTTCGTAACCCATTTCAGTTCCTTGAAATCCATTCGCAAAATGGTTTAGAAGTATGAGTTTTCGTTCATTGAAAAGTTTATTTCTGCAAAACTTGCATGTCTTTCCACCCCCAAAAACATTTGTAAAAACGTAAAACTAGAAAAAGTGGGGGTTATGAACTTACCTCTACATTCCTGTGCAAAGCTAGCCTAGCGTGATTTCCGTAGTGTCGTTCCAAGAATGTGAACTCGCTAGCGTTCAACTAAAGCATTCCTAATAAAGGAATAATTATAAGTCTCTAATTTAAACGTAGCTAAACTACGTGTCCGAGCTCTACCTAATCGTTAACTAAACAACTCTAAGGTAGTGTTATCTTGACTTAGAATAACCAATCTACGGTTATTTGATCCCGTTTATAATCGGGATAAATACTAAGTATTTGAAACGTCTTAGTTTCCAAGTGACTTAGAATATATATATTTATATATAAATATAAATAAATTTATAAAGTTGTGCTAGTCGTCGTGAGTTATAAATACGTAGATCAATAATGGTACATATTTGAAATGTCGTATATGATATGGTAACATACCGTTGTAGTTTTCGTAGGATGAACATAAATAAACATATATACATATATATATTCGAAAACTTGATGTTTGAAACGAATATAAATAAATATACTATTGTTATAAAAACACTCGAAATATTCGAGTTATCGACGCTTGAAATAAATATAGAAGGTTCGAGCTCGGTTCGCTTAGAAATATAAACTATCTATACGATAAGATGAAAAATCCGTGGGAGTTGACTGATTTTTGACCCAACAGTTGACCGGGTTTGACCGAAGCTGACCGGTTGACCTGTCTTTGACCTGAACAATGTTTGACCCGAAAACCCGAAGTCTAACCCAAACTCATATCACCAAAATGAAACTTCAAATCTGATGTTGAGCTGAATCCCGAACCCGATCCAAACCGTTTGACTGAGTTGACCTGCATGTTGACCGAGTCCGAACTGAGTCGACCCGGTGTGACTGTGTTGGCCCGAATCGAAACTGAATCGTGACAAAGCTGACCCGAGACATGAGTTAGAATCTGACCCGAAACCGAAACCCGAATGTTGACCGAACCATTGACTGTCTTTGACCTGAACCAAACCCGAGGCTTGAACTGAGTCCACGCAGCCACACCCTTCACCAACATCGCCGCCACTACTGTCGTCGCCGGCCGGCACCGCCGGCTGCCAAAGTCTTCTGCAGTCGACATCAAGGCACCCCGTCACCATCAACACCCCCTTCCTACTACTACCGATTACGACCAACATTGCCATCATCACCACCGTCGCCGGAGCGGTGGGCTGCCGAGGAGGGGTGGTCGCCGGTAAATCGACCGGCTCTCCTTCTTCTCTAGCTCCTTTCTCTTCCTCTCTCCCGTCTCTGCTTGTGTCGCCGCCGTACGTCACCACCGTGGCGGTGGTGGCCGGTCGTTCAATCAGAAAATAGAGGGGTGTTGTGAGGTTAATTAAGGTGAAACAGGATGGAGGTACTGTGGGTGTGCAGCTGTAATCGAAGAAGAAGGAGAGAAGAGCAGGGTCTGGCGTGCGTGTATGTTGTCTGTGGATGAGAAGATATGGGAGGGGCTGATGAAATGAAGGATCTCTAGGGTTTCTCCAAGAGGTAAAGGAAAATATGCAGAGGAGTGAAGTAGGGGAGGGTGTCAGCTGAACTAGAAGGGTGAAATGGGGGTTTTATTTTTTATAAGGATATATATAGTTAGGTTTTAAATGTGGGTTGGGCCCAGAGCCCGTTAACACATATCCTAATGTTTGGGTAGCCTAATAGCATGTCTCTGGCCCGTTTTCATCCCTGAATTTCGTAAAACGCCATAAAATATTTAATGGGAGCTGGAAACACTAAAAATTTTGTCGGTAATCTTCGTTGGACGCGTATGATCGTCGTTGCGTTAAAATCGCGTATAACACTTCGGTCGTTGTTTCTAACCCATTTTTTTTCGATTTCGATCGTCGCATCGATACACTTACCAATTGAGTAGCATATCATTATTAGACGCGTAAAACTGCTTCATTCCTTGTTTCTGATCTCTATTCTTCTGCGAATATTAAAATTTGATTACTGCGCTAAATATGTCATAATATTCCGGTTTTGTAGGTAATACGTGTGTCTGATGCTTCCGTTTCGTTGTCGGTGTGTTCTTACAGTCACGTTTTTCGTTCACGTTTGCGCTTTGTGCCGTTCGAAAGCATGTTATTTTCGCAAAACCACATCCATACGTATAAGTTATATATGTATAGCTCGTATCTTTCCGCGTTGTCAGCATTTTGTCCGGTGTCAGTTCGTTACCGCGTATCGTTCAGAAATCTTCTCGCAAATCAACGTTCGCGTACTGTAAAGCCGAATAGACGTTCCTAGGCACACCAAAAGGCCTAATTAAGTTTATTTATGTCTTATACATTGTTTATTATCATCCTAAGCATTTGTTAATCGTGTAATTAGAAGGCGTTAATTGCCGGTTGTCACAAAAAAGGTATTTCACACATTGGTTGGTTGAATATACGAAAAATTGCCGTGTTCATAATGTTGTTGTAACTATTTGTTTCAGAGAGATGATGGGGCTAAGTGCTAACTTAAGCCTGGTGTTGGTTGGATTCAATGTGACGGTGGTGGGGTTTGGTGGACATATTTGGTGTTGGTGGTTGATGGTGAAGGTAGCTGGATTTAGTGGTGGTAATGGAGATTGGTTGGAGAGAGAGAAAGAGAGAAAGAGAAAGATGGAGAGGGAGACTAATGAGAGAAGGATAGGGTTTTATATAAACAAATGAATGAAATTACCAATTTACCCTCATGTGCAATTTACATCTTAAGATTTAACTGAAAATTTTAACCTTGTAAGTGTTAAAGGACAAAAGATATACGGAATTTTCCAAATAAAGGATTGTGACTGTAGTTATTGAAGTTAAAGGCTATCCATTGCAATCTGATACAAACATAAAGGACGAAAATTGTAGTTTACCCTATAATGAGTTTAAAGGTCCAGGGACTAAAAATGACAAGTTTTAAACTTGTTTTACCAAAATAATAGGGGCTCGCGGGCCGCGACCCGCCTCCCTGTTGTCTGTCGCGCCACGCGAGAGACCTATCTAGGCAAATTGTTTGTGACAGCTGCAAGTTTATTCCTTGTTCACCACACATACCACCCTATACACTCATAATTCGAAACATGGAGCTCTTTGATGGTTTTCACATTCAGCTATGACACTTGTGAGGATCTTGGCACCTCCCTAACACCTGGCTTTATATTGGGAGGTCATGTTCACCTATAAATAGAGCCCTTGGTTGCCATTTTTCATTGCACCTTTAAAAAATCACAACTTTCTCTCTTGTTCTCACTATCTTGGAGATTCCTGCTCATAGGAGACTCCCCTTCAGTTCCAGATTCGAGCTAGGACCCTTTATAAGTGTCCTTAGCCTCTACATTTCGTTTATTAGGCTTTTTAAAGCCAAAAGTCAAAGTTTTTCGATAAAAGCTTTGACTTTCGGTTTCGACCATTATAATCCAGCCATTGTTCGAGGCGCACATGGCTACGTGATCATAATTAGGTAGGTGTTAATCCCTCAAAAGGTCACCTCCTAATAATCACGTTCACTTGGTCAATTGTCGGGTCAAAATTATTAATTTAAAAAGTCAAACGGGTCAGTTTTAAAATAATTCTTAACTGATAATGTAGGTGTTATTAAATATGTTTTATCACTTTAATAACTTGGTAAATATTATTAGAACATGTATACACATGTTCAACCCGACAATTCCAGATTTAGAGTCGGTTCACAACCGAAAGTCGCGAAGTTAACTTTTGCTTTGACTTTCAGTTCTGACCCGAATTAGCATAGTTTCTTTCTGTTTTAAGGTTCCTTTGTGACCATATTATGTTGTAGTATAACCCTCTAAGGTTATAATACATGGTCACATAGTAATCTGAGTTATTTACAATATTCCGTTATTATGCTTAAATGTTAACTAATATGCCCTTATGTTTAAAAATGAGGTTTTAAATATAATTAAGCATGCAAATGAATTACATTCTGATATGTTAACATGTTTTGCATATTTTGATGCTTATATTCTGGTCATAAACTGAGTTTACTTATATAATCGTAATTTAAGCTTTTAAAAGGACTAAAATGTCCTTTTACATGCAAATTGAGTTTTAAACATAATTTCTTGACAAAATTCATGTGTCTAAGTGAATCATATGGCTGAGTAGTTAACTCTTGCATTTAAAATCAAAGTTATAACTCAGGTAAAAACTTTTAACTTATTTTCCCTTATACGGGCTTGGGATACGGTAAATTATTACCGCTTGGTCGGGTGCGGGATCCCTTAGCCGAATTGTGGATATCAAATCTGCATAACCCGTTTTAACCTGTTTTGTTTGATAACTTAAACATTGGGGGTTAACACGACCGTGTCCTGGATATCCCCGGCTCATTTAATTGCAAGTGGCCACGACCTATGCACGGGGTGTAGGCATACACCTGACAGATGCAAATGCTAAGATATATTTATACGCACAAGGTTGGGGATAACTCCTTTGTGGGTTCATAAAAGTGGTGTGTCGTTTAATCATGTCTCGGTTTCAATACTGGACCCCATATGTATTGCCAAACATGTAAAACTATGTACAAGATTAAAAGTTTAATTGTCCCAAGTTATAAAATATTTTTCGTGCCTTGTGAACCTAAACCAATTTTTGAAACATTTTTAAATGTGCCAGTTAATTGTATTTTCCAGTGTAAACTGACGTATAAAAGACTAAGTGACAGGTACTAAACGCAATTAGGCTGGGAGCTGCTTGGTGTCAATTGTCACACCCCAACCGATGACGGAAACATCGGGGCATGGCACTGAGCGAAACAAATTGTCAAAAGAAATTCCATAACGACTAAATTACCAAATAGATAATATTATGTCCATACCATAACCCATTAGGTAATTTAATTATTACAGACATAGATATTCTCCAAACAAAAGCATGTTCTGACAACTCAGATTTCAAATAAAATAAATAAATTGTCTTTGTTTGTTTCTAGACCCATCCTATCTTGATTCCACGAAAGATAGTAAGCAAGCACAACATCCTAAGCACTCAAACACCTATCACATACGTTAAAATAGAGGTCAATACACATAGTGTAAAGGTAAGCATACAAGTTTGATAATAATAATAATAGAGTTCGAAATAGTTTACGCATAATCACCATGTAACATGTACAAAGTGAAGGCAAGTAGGTTATCGATAGAGAAATATGCACAGACGTGACTGCGAGTTGAAGAATGCGCAACACATATCCCCACTGTGACACGTGAAGTAAAGCCCTTAACAACCCCTGTCCACGACAGGTGCTGAGTCCAAACTATAGTACTATCGTTGCTAAGGTGTCAGGCAATAAGTGTCGGATGGTAATCTAATCGGATGGCAATCCGATCAGATGGCCAGTCGATCGGATGTCAATCCGTTCGGATGGTCATCCGATCGAATGGCCATTCGATAAGGATTGACTCCTCGTTTGGTAAGGATGTGTTTGTGTATGATGGCTTTGAAGTTTTCGTTGTAGCATTATGAAAACAGAGAAGTATCTCTACCCTTCATGTCGATCGATCGAACGGCGGTTCGATTGGGTAACTATCCGATTGGTGGGACACTTAGTGAGAACAAGTTCACAGTAGGGTTGTCACTCGATCGGATAGCAATCCGATCGGGTGGCAATCCGTTGATCACTGTTTATGCATTGAACATGTTGAAAATTGTTAAGTGTTGAATCCCAAGTGTAGTTCGATCGGACGACAATCCGTCCCAACGTCCTGATCGTCTTGACACTTTTTTATTTTGAAAGTTTTGTAGTTTGATCAAGACGGTGTGATATCGTGCTAAACAACAGAAACCCCATCAAGACCCAAGTGACCCGATCGAACATGAATCACCCTAGTCCGATAAGTCAACTGTTTCAAGACAGTTGTTCATGTTTAACCCGAAATCGGTAGTCTCTTTGATAGGATTCAGATCTCGAGCCAACACATCACTAAGAAGGAGTTGAAGATCAGAACGAGCTCCGAATCTATCGGTTTTGAGTGCATTGAGTGTAAAAGAGTTGAAAAGAAGTTGGAAAACCATCTTTCAATCCTTTTAATCATGAACATGTGTAGATCAATGCGAAAACATTGTTTAATCTTGTGGAAATCCTTTAGATCTGAGTTGTTCTTGGTGGAATGAGGCCAATACTTGAAGTTCATAAGAACTCCATGACGACATTGATGTGCACAAAATGAAACATATAAATTACATCAATTGTGGCATAAAACTAACCCTTTTTTAGTACTAATGTTGGAAAAAGTGTGTTTTTGTCGTCCTTTTGTATTTTCAGGATTAAATGAGCCCAAATGAAAAAAAGAAGCAAAAAGGCGGCTAAATCTAACATAAATACAAGAAAAGGAACAAACGTGGCATGCCCGACCTCCCGACAGCATCTTCTCAAGCAAAACAAGAGAACAGAAGGCTGAACACGCCCTGTGCTCAGTGAGCATGGGGGCGTGCCCAAGTGTCAGCAGAAAAGACAAAGCTGTAGAAGCTTCTATCACCCACTACGGGGGCGTGCCCAGCGGACACGGGGTCGTGGTCAACTCTAAGATTCGCAGAATCTGAGGAAATCTTGATAGTACAGATACGCTTCTGCACACGGGGGCGTGCCCAGCGGACACGGGGCCGTGGTCAACTCTAAGATTCGCAGAATCTGAGGAAATCTTGATAGTACAGATACGCTTCTGCACATGGGGTCGTGCCCAGCGGACACGGGGGCGTGGTCAACTAATGCAGACAAACTGAAATTAATGAAGAAAGAGAAGGAGGATGGACACGGGGCCGTGCCCGAGCTACTGTTCAGGCTATAAATAGGGGTGCTTGACTCATTTGCAAACCATCCCTTGGCACACCACCTCTCTCACACTTCACCCACCACCATCACAACACCATCATCCACCACCATCATCCATCATCCATCATCCATCATCCATCATAGAGTGTGTGAGTCATCTCGGGATCCAAGATTGATCGTAAGAGTTCTTGAAAATCAAAGGCCATGTTTGCCTAAGTCTCTTACTTCACTTGGTGAAGACAAGTGTTTAGTGTAATACTTTTTATTTTTAATCTTTTCGCACTTTTTATTTGGTTATGTATTAATGACTTTAATAACTAGTTTCTTATGTTGAAGGTGATTCTTCCTTATCGTTTGTCCATGGTGTCTTGGCATTATTTTACTGTCTATATAAAATAAAAGATTTTCACCATTCATATCTCCACGGTCTATATGGAGATATGTTGGCTACCTGGTCGGGGGTTAAGGGAACGGTTTGGTAAGAGTCTTGCCATTGTTCAGTGTATAGATCCTGCAAAGGACCTGGGTCAAATTTAGTAGGACGTCCTTCAATACCCACCGGTATTGGATGGCGGGGGTCCAAACTCTTTGATCCCCTCATAAGTAAACTACTATTAAAACTTTAACCTGGCTAAATAGGACTGTATCCCTGCTAACTCAGACTACTTAGCCGAGGGTAACTTCACCTTCAAAAGAGGGGCCTACCACATTATGCATTAATAACTTAACTAATTATCTTTCAATAATCCGACCCTTTAGGATTGTATCCTTGCTGACTCAAACTACTGGGTTGAGGGTAACGTCACCTTCAAAAGAGGGGCCTACTACAATAACTAAGATAATATCTTAAAAAGTGCAAAAGTGCGGAAATAATCAAAGGTTACACTACACACGAGTCGGATCCAAGTGATTCATCTTGTCTACCTGTTTTTACTTTTATTTTATTTTTCAGCATTTTAGTTAGTTTTATTTTTGCTAGTTTAAAAAACCTTTTTCTAACATTTGATTTGATTAGACGTTGAGGATAAACCGGTACTTAAAGCTCTTGTGTCCTTGGACGACCTCGGTATCTTTCCAACACTATACTACACTCACGATGGGTGCACTTGCCCATATGTGTGTCTAGTGTTAGTAAATATCGTGTTTTATAAATTTAAAACTTTGCTAAAAAGTGTAAAAAGGGCTTAAAATATACACCAAAAGACACAAGGATTTTAAGAAAGCTTAAAATCAACGGCCTAATCAGTTTTTCAAAACCTTTTTAAAACGCGCGCATATTTTTTCTGCATTTTAGTTTAGTTTGCATTTACAGTAGGTTGAACACGGGCCGTGCTCACTGGACACGGGGTCATGCTGCATATTTTTCATAAAAACACCCAGATACAGAGTCTGAACATGGGGTCGTGCTCACTGAACACGCCCCCTGTGTTGTACAAAACCAGTAACTTTAATTAAAACTCCCAAATACAGATACAGATCCTAAAGACGGGTCGTGTCCACTGAACACAGGGCCGTGTCCACTGAACACGGGGCCGTGTCCAGCTTCTGTTTCCGTTTGTATTTTTGTTTTCTGGTCTCGAGACTCTGTTGTGGTCTGTTGAGTGATTCTTATGGATCAATACTCAGGAGGCTATAACTACACCTATGAGGAGGATGATTATAGGGAAGACTATTGCACTAATTGTGGTAACCCGCACTCGGTACAATATTGTAACTTATTTCAACCATCCACTTCATACACCTATTATGAGGAGCCCAGGTATGAGCCATCGACTTCATACACATCCTATGAAGACCAAAGGTATAAACCTCCTCCCTCATACTCATATTTTGATGAACCAAGGTACGAGCCTTCATACTCATACTTTGAGGAACCAAGATATGAGCCACCACCTTCATATGCTTATTATGAGGCACCATGGCATGAACAACCCACCTCATATGAATATTATGAAGAACAAAATTACGACCCTTATCCATCATATACTAACAATGAAGAACAATGGTGTGAACCATCTACTTCATATGAGTATTATGAGGAACCAAGGATCGAACATCCGGATTCAAGCTTTGAAAATCCCGATCCTTACTTTATGACCGAAGTAACCAATGGGATACTAGAACACCTTAAAACTATCGAGCGATACATAAAAGAATCTCGTGCAAGGGAAGACGAGTCCCGCGCAAGAGAAGAATTAAATAAAAAAGAGATAGTTGAAGAGGTAAAAATGGAAGAACAAATAAGTGAAAACCGACACATGAGTTAAATAACGAAAAAGGTGAGTCCGTCAACGTTAAAAATCAAGAAGAGTCTAATTTTCAAGAAATTAATCTCTTGTCACCTTCTTTCGAAAATCATTGTTTAGTACCCACTCATGCTAAGTTTTTAAAAGAGTTAAGCACTAACACTAAAATTGACGAAACGGTAAGTATTAAGTTAACTAACGATCAAACTTCGCTAAAAAAAGAAGACCCATCTGAGATCAACATTACACCGGTTTCATGTTTTTTTTTTCAAAATTCCCTTATTAGTAATATCACGATTGATAAAGATCTTTGTGTTAACATAATGCCTAATTACATTTTCGAAAAATTAAGTATTAGTGATTTTTCTCCACTTCAAATACCCATTTTTCCATCCAATCGGAAAGTAATAAAATCAATCGGTGTAGTTGAGGATGTTTTGGTTCAAACAAATCAAATGGTAATCCCAACTGACTTTGTCATCCTCGATGACGCTCCTCTAGTGTTGGGATGACCTTTTGTAAAAACCCACGAAGCTTTGAAAAACCAGAAGTACAACAATCTACCTCTTCAATTAGGGGCATTCAAAAGGAGCATCGATCTTGAGCATTCAATGAAATATTCTTTTGGTAATAATGACCCCCTAATTGAAGATGAAGATGAACCACCCGATACAAGTGAAAAGATTGACCACTTTGTTGAAGAAGAGGTCACCGTAGAACAAACTTTTAAAGTTCTTGATCAAAACGAGCAACCAAATAAGGAGTCTTCTAAAGACCCACCTCTTGAGCTCAAAGAACTTCCAAAAGGTTTGGAATATGCTTTTCTAGACAAAGATGGTAAATCACATGTAATTATTTCGTCTAAGTTAAGTAGTGTAGAAAAAGAAAAATTAATTAAACTTTTGAAAAAACACAAAAATGCGATCGCTTGGAAGCTTGTAGATATTAAAGGAATAAGTCATTCCATGTGCACGCACAAAATTTTAATGAATGATGACTACAAATCGGTAATACAACCACAACATAGAGTAAATCCAAATGTCCAAGAAGTGGTTAAAAACGAAGTCATCAAATTACTTGACGTCGGGCTTATTTATCCTATCTCCGATAGTCCTTGGGTAAGTCCCGTCCAAGTAGTTCCAAAGAAAGGAGGTATGACGGTAATAACTAACGAAAAGAATGAATTAATACCAACGAGAACCGTCACAGGATGGAGAGTATGTATAGACTATAGACGATTAAATGAAGCAACAAGGAAAGATCACTTTCCTTTGCCTTTTATTGATCAAATGTTAGAAAGATTATCCGGTCATAAATTTTATTGTTTCTTGGATGGTTTTTCAGGTTACTTTCAAATCCCGATAGCACCCGAAGACCAAGAAAATACAACTTTCACATGTCCCTATGGAACTTTTGCTTATCAACGCATGCCATTTGGTCTATGTAATGCCCCCGCAACATTCCAACGTTGCATGGTGGCCATCTTCCATGATATGATAGAAAAGACAATGGAAGTCTTCATGGACGACTTTTCTATCTTTGGAGATTCATACGACCAATGCCTCGATAATCTCAAACGAATGCTATCCCGATGTGAGAAAACTAACCTCGCCCTTAATTGGGAAAAATGCCATTTCATGGTAACGGAGGGAATAGTAATTGGTCACAAAATCTCAAGCGAAGGGATGGAAGTTGATCGAGCCAAAATAGACACTATTTCTCGATTACCTCCACCATCCTCCGTTAGAGCAATCAGAAGTTTCTTAGGGCATGCCGGATTTTATAGACGGTTTATCAAAGACTTTTCTAAAATTTCAAGGCCTTTAACAAAATTACTTGAAAAAGATGCCCCTTTCATCTTTGACAAGGATTGCAATCAAGCATCTCTAACACTCAAGGAAATGCTAGTCAATGCACCTATCTTGATAGCGCCTGATTGGAAATTACCTTTTGAAATCATGTGTGATGCAAGTGACTTTGCAGTTAGAACAGTCTTGGGACAAAGAAAAAAAAGCATTTTCACCCAATTTATTATGTTTGTAAAACACCTAACGATGCACAAGAAAATTACACAACAGCTGAAAAAGAATTACTAGCTGTGGTATTTGCTTTTGATAAATTTCGTTCTTATCTTGTTCTTTATAAAACAATAGTCTATAGAGATCATGCAGCCATTCGATACCTTTTCAAGAAACAGGATGCTAAACCCCGTTTGATTCGGTGGATTCTACTCCTCCAAGAATTTGATATTGGAATTAAAGACAAAAGAGGAGCAGAAAACACCGCAGCAGATCATCTTTCGCGCTTAGAAGACCCAGCTTTCGAGGCAACCAAGGACGAGCAAATTGATATGCACAAAATGCAACATATAAATTATATCAATTGTGCCATAAAACTAACCTTTTTTTAGTACTAATGTTGGAAAAAGTGTGCTTTTGTCTTCCTTTTGTATTTTCAGGATTAAATGAGCTCAAATTAACAAAAGAAGCAAAAAGACAGCAAAATCTAACATAAATACAAGAAAAGGAACAAAAGTGGAATGCCCGACCCCTCGACAGCATCTTCCCAAGCAAAACTAAGAAAACAGAAGACTGAACACGCCCCGTGCTCAGCGAGCACGGGGCCGTGCACAAGTAGCAGCAGAAAAGACAAACCTTTAGAAGCTTCTACTGCCCACCACGGGGCCGTGCCCAGCGGACACGGGGGCGTGGTCAACTTCCTACAGGCGCATTTATTGTAATTGCGAATTACAATTAATGAAGAGAGAGACAAGGATGGACACGGGGCCATGCCCGAGCTTCTGTTCAGCCTATAAATATGAGTGTTTGGAGCCATTTCGACTCATCCCTTGGCACACCACCTCTCTCACACTTCACCCACCACCCACCACCACCATAATACCATCATCCATTGTCCATCATAGAGTGTGTGAGTCGTCTCGGGATCCAAGATTGATCGTAAGAGTTCTTGACAATCAAAGGCCATGTCTGCCTAAGTCTCTTACATCACTTGGTGAAGACAAGTGTTTAGTGTAATACTTTTTATTTTTAATCTTTTGCACTTTTTAATTGGTTTTGTATTAATGACTTTAATTACTAGTTTCTTATGTTGAAGGTGATTCTTCCTTATCGTTTGTCCGTGGTGTCTTGGCATTATTTTACTGTCTATATAAAATAAAAGATTTTCACCATTCATATCTCCACGGTCTATATGGAGGTATGTTGGCTACCTGGTCAGGGGTTAAGGGAACGGTTTGGTAAGAGTCTTGCCATTGTTCAGTGTATAGATCCTGCAAAGGACCTCGGTCAAATTTAGTAGGACCTCCTTCAATACCCAAATGTATTGGATGGCGGGGGTCCAAACTCTTTGATCCCCTCATAAGTTAAACTACTATTAAAACTTTAACCCAGCTACTTAGGACTGTATCCCTGCTGACTCAGACTACTTAGCTGAGGGTAAATGTCGCCTTCAAAAGAGGGGCCTACCACATTATGCATTAATAACTCAATTAATTATCTTTCAATAATCCGACCCTTTAGGATTGTATCCTTGCTGACTCAAACTACTGGGTTGAGGGTAACGTCACCTTCAAAAGAGGGGCCTACTACAATAACTAAGATAATCTCTTAAATAAGTGCAAAAGTGCGAAAATAATCAAAGGTTACACTAACACACGAGTCGGATCCAAGTGATTCATCTTGTCTATCTGTTTTTATTTTTATTTTATTTTTCAGCATTTAGTTAGTTTTATTTTCTTAGTTTAAAATCTTTTTCTAACATTTTGATTTGATTAGACGTTGAGGATAAACCGGTACTAAAAGCTCTTGTGTCCTTGGACGACCTCGGTATCTTACCAACACTATACTACGTCCACGATGGGTGCACTTGCCCATATGTGTGTTTAGTGTTAGTAAATATCGTGTTTTATAAATTTAAAACTTGGCTAAAAGTGTAAAAATGGCTTAAAATATATACCTAAAATATATTACACCTAACACGCATCAAGTTTTTGGCGCCGTTGCCGGGAACACAAGGATTTTAAGAAAGTTAGGAATCAACGGCCTAATCATTTTTTTTATTTTCTTTTTATTTTTTTTGGATTTTCTTAAAATTTTCAACTTCTGCAGAACTCAGCACGGGCCGTGCCCGCTAAACACGCCCCGTGCCCAATCTTTGGAACTGGCAATCCTGTTTTAAGTCAGACAGAAAGCTGAACACGGGGCCGTGCCCACTCAACACGCCCCCGTGCCCAAGATTCAGTTACTGAAAACAGAACCGTAAGATCCCGACGGTTGGTAATTTCTGACACAAAAAAATGAGTGATAATGATCTTTTTTACTTTCGGCACTCTTATGGTACGTGGTGTCACTTATGTGGAGGCGGACATAAAGAATTAGAATGTTATTTTCTAAATTATAAGCCCCACTATATAGACCCATCGTTTCCCTGTATACTTAAGAGGGGCGAAAGTAAAAATAATCCTTATCTCTCCCTCGAAGGCGCCCAACCAGATATTTTAGGGGAAATGCTTCTTGATGAATTATTTCAACTAGAAGATCTGATTCTTAATTGGTTAAAAGAACTTAGGATGGATTTCCTAAATTCATCTCAAGACAACGACCAAGAAGAAGTGTTGGGATCGCATTCAAACAACCTCGTTGCTCCCGAATATACCTTCAATTCTAGCGAAGACTTGGACGATAGTCGTCCCTGTGTCGATTGTGCTGTGAAGGACTCTCCATTGACTTCGTTCGATGCATACATAGACCTGAGCGATTCGGCATACACCTTCTTTAACGAGAGCCTGGAAAAGGGTTGGACTTGTCCACCTCCATATAGCATAGGAATCACCCTCACCGATAACCTCTTGCGTTCTCGTCTTAGTCTAGAGCAATTAAGGTATCTTAGGCACTTTGGGGTTGTTCCATCCAGTAAGGAACCACCCGACACGAATAGGCTCCTTAAAAACATGCAAACTCCATAAGACAGCTTCCAGACACGGGGCCGTGTCCAGGTCAGCACGCCCCCGTGTCCACCAAAAGATTCCCTTCTGAGTTTGTCAGAATACGGACAAAATGTGTCAGGATTTTAAATGCACACGGGGCCGTGTCCACCCAACACGGGGCCGTGTCCAACGCGCTGTCATTTTCTATAAATGCAGCCTGATTCCTGCTCATTTTGACCACTTCAAAAGACAGAGATTCCTGGGATCTTCACTCATACTATCCTGGGTAAGTTCTAAAAGAAGGTTCCCAAGAGCCATCTTGTCTTTTCCACTTTTGTTCATTGCCTTCTCTTTCAATTTTCAACCACCACCTCCATTAAAGCTTGGAAACTCCATGATTCCAACCTTTAGTGTGAAGTTTGTAAGGTTATCATCCAAGGAATCTTACTTAAAATAAGTTGTGCAACTTTGTTTTAAATTATCTGTGCTTAAAATTTGACTAAAAAACCATGAAAATAATTTAAAACTTCAAGATTCCTTAATTTAAAAACCTGCAGATGGCTGGACATGGGGCCGTGCTCAGCGAGCACGGGGCCGTGTCCGAGGGACTGTTTTGTAAAAAAATTGAGCTCTTTTCGGTCTATTTCCCCAGAAATGGCGAGCAGGACAAGGGGAACGTCTTCGTCAAGAAATAACCGACAGGGGAGGAGATCGTCAACGGCGGAAGACTCTCTTGTAAACTATGTTTACGCCCTAAGAGAGGCTATTGATGAAATGACGGGGGTGGAAGAAGCATTGGTCGACCATATCAATCATCTAACGGTGGGACTGGAAGGGTGTCTCCGAGAAGTAAACCTCTTGCACCAGAGGTTAAACCTTCTCGCCTCTCCTCCTTTGGTGCTTATAATAACCCAAAGGGCATGGAACGTGGTCCCGGAGCCTCCGCAAGAGATAGTGCAAGGGGTCCTGGTGGGCGTTCCCCCTCCTCTGCGAGATGTTGAGGAAAATGAAGCCGCCTTCTTCCTTCCAAGGGAGATAGAAGAATGGCTTTGACAACATCTAGGAAGATAACCCTCGGCCAAGAGTCTTACTACATCGGGAAACTATTCCCGAAATTTTCTCAACAAAGAAGTAGAACTCTTTATGATAACTTTTTGTACCACCTGACCTATCTAGTTAAGATTTTTCACTTTTATTTCTTTTTAATTTTATAGGAACGTTATGTATTTCCCTCTATAATTTTTAATGAAATGATGGTTTTAAGGTTTGGATGGTGTTATAATAAATAAAACACACTTTGGATGGTGAAGGATAACAAGGGAAACGAGAAACATCGCCCCATGCACTAAAACAGAGCAATCCGATAACGATCTCTCCATCACAGTAGGCTCAGCACGGGCCGTGTTCACCCAACACGGCCCCGTGCTGCACAGTCTGCAGCAATTCGCCCAGTTCAGTTAACTGGACACGGGCCGTGTTCGCTGAACACGCCCCCGTGTCCAGGCTTCTATTTCTTTTCTTTAATTTTTGTTACTGGCACCTGAACACGGGGCCGTGCCCGGTCCCCACGGGGCCGTGTCCAGACTGCCAGTAACATAAAATTTTGCTTTTAACACCATTTTACACATTCAATCAACCTAAAAACTTATTTTTGGGACACATTGAGGACAATGTGTAATTTAAGTGTGGGGGGGATGCTAAAACCTTGAATTTTGCAAGTCCTAATAACAAGCCTTACACAAAACTCTATTGGAACCGCTAATCACCCCAAATTTTTTCCAAAAATTTTCATTTTTTTTACTTGTCTAAGTTTAAGTTGGGAATTCAAGTCTTAACAAGATCATATTTTTACAAGTTTACAACCGATAGCGTCGGGATAAAAAGAACCAACATAAGAAAATTATGAAAAGGCATGACAAACTTAGTTAAAATTTGATTATATATACTTGATCACATAAAAAACCCTTTTCCCACAAAAGTGAGTTTTGAGCCTTTAACGAGCATACAAATATATATCTTTACACTAAATGCTCATTTTTCGTTTCTTGTGTGAATAGCCGCTTGGTTCGTACGACTCTAGAACTTGCCACAACAATACATTCCCGGTCCTTACCAACTTAAACCCGAGTAAGTAAATGATAGAGGCATTAGGACTAACCTTTTTTTCAATCTACACCATTATTTTTTATTTTTTTTATCACCTACCCAAAATCCCCCTAGTTAACCCCTTTGAGCCAAACCTTTCATTTCTTAACCCAAAAACAACCCTTTTTACCCACCTAAACCTTTTTATTTTTAACCTTTTTTTAGTAACAACGTTCGGTTCTCTTATGACTTCCTTATCGTAAAAAAAATAGTATTTTATCTTGATGAAACCAAACAAACAAACAAGGTTTATCACAAATAACTTTGTTTGAACAATTCATCAAAATAAAATAAAAATATGAAAAAAATAAAAGTCTTTCAAACCGACGTTTGTTACGCCGCCCTTTTTACTAACCACTAACCCAACCACCCACCTTTAGCCCAAGCCTAACCCTTCACCCATAAAGTCCTCTTGATATTTACAAAGGTATATAGTTAAAAAGGAGGAGGATTGATTGCTTGGCAAGCTTATGGTAGGAGTAAGTTCCATGCCGCTCTTGAGTGATTCACTAAAAATACACCTTCGGCCGAGTGTTGAGTGATCCCCCGTGAGGTATGTGAACTTGTATATAAATGAGATTTTAAAAAGGTATGTTACGCCCTAATAAGTAATTTATCTTAAGAAACGTTCTTAATAAATCATGCAGAATAGGATTGTAAATAAATAAAAATAAAACCTCAATAAAGAATCTTGGAAATCCCGACACTCTATGACAAGCCAAAAACCTTCTCTTCTACCCATTCCATTTGGGAGTAAATAAAGCCACATTATAAAGAGTTTTGTTTGAGGACAAGCAAAGATTCAAGTGTGGGGGTATTTGATATGCACAAAATACAACATATAAATTATATCAATTGTGGCATAAAACTAACCATTTTTTAGTACTAATGTTGGAAAAAGTGTGCTTTTGTCTTCCTTTTATATTTTCAGGATTAAATTAGCTCAAATTAACAAAAGAAGCAAAAAGACAGCAAAATCTAACATAAATACAAGAAAAGGAACAAAAGTGGAATGCCTGACCCCTCGACAGCATCTTCCCAAGCAAAACTAAGAAAACAGAAGACTGAACATGCCCCGTGCCCAGCGGAGACGGGGGCGTGGTCAACTTCCTACAGGCGCATTATTGTAATTGCGAATTACAATTAATGAAGAGAGAGACAAGGATGGACACGGGGCTGTGCCCAGCGGGCACGGGGCCGTGCCCGAGCTTCTGTTCAACCTATAAATAGGAGTGTTTGGAGCCATTTCAACTCATCCCTTGGCACACCACCTCTCTCACACTTCACCCACCACCCACCACCACCATAACACCATCATCCACCACCATCATCCATTGTCCATCATAGAGTGTGTGAGTCGTCTCGGGATCCAAGATTGATCGTAAGAGTTCTTGACAATCAAAGGCCATGTTTGCCTAAGTCTCTTACACCACTTGGTGAACACAAGTGTTTAGTGTAATACTTTTTATTTTTAATCTTTTGCACTTTTTAATTGGTTGTATTAACGACTTTAATTACTAGTTTCTTATGTTGAAGGTGATTCTTCCTTATCGTTTGTCCGTGGTGTCTTGGCATTATTTTACTGTCTATATAAAATAAAAGATTTTCACCATTCATATCTCCACGGTCTATATGGAGGTATGTTGGCTACCTGGTCGGGGGTTAAGGGAACGGTTTGGTAAGAGTCTTGCCATTGTTCAGTGTATAGATCCAGCAAAGGACCTGGGTCAAATTTAGTAGGACCTCCTTCAATACACAAAGGTATTGGATGGCGGGGGTCCAAACTCTTTGATCCCCTCATAAGTTAAACTACTATTAAAACTTTAACCCAGCTACTTAGGACTGTATCCCTGCTGACTCAGACTACTTAGCTGAGGGTAACGCCGCCTTCAAAAGAGAGGCCTACCACATTATGCATTAATAACTTAATTAATTATCTTTCAATAATCCGACCCTTTAGGATTGTATCCTTGCTGACTCAAACTACTGGGTTAGGGTAACGTCACCTTCAAAAGAGGGGTCTACTACAATAACTAAGATAATCTCTTAAATAAGTGCAAAAGTGCGAAAATAATCAAAGGTTACACTAACACATGAGTCGGATCCAAGTGATTCATCTTGTCTATCTGTTTTTATTTTTATTTTATTTTTCAGCATTTTAGTTAGTTTTATTTTCTTAGTTTAAAATCTTTTTCTAACATTTTGATTTGATTAGACGTTGATGATAAACCGGTACTAAGTGTTCTGATGTCCTTGGACGACCTCGGTATCTTACCAACACTATACTACGTCCACGATGGGTGCACTTGCCCATATGTGTGTTTAGTGTTAGTAAATATCGTGTTTTATAAATTTAAAACTTGGCTAAAAGTGTAAAAAGGGCTTAAAATATATACCTAAAATATATTACACCTAACACGCATCACAAATCAACGAAAAATTTCCAACAGTGTCCTTAGAAATGGTGGAATACAGAGAAGAACCATGGTATGCCGACTATGCAAACTACCTAGCTAGCAGTATAATCGCCAAAGGATGGCCACATGTCACACCCCGACCATGTAAAACAACAAAACGTGGCGGAATCGTCGAGGAGTGTTGTAACAGAATCATTGTTTCATAACACATGGAAAATTGAAATGTTGTTTTATTGATTAAAAGAGTGACAATGTCTAAACAAACAAAGAAGTATAACATAATTAACTAGTCTTGCATCTTTTATTGTCACTAAGGCCCAAGTCCACCTATGTGTATCTTGATCAATCCTATGCATCATCTCCTGAAACACATGTGAAAATAGGTACGTCAGCATAAAAATGCCGGCGAGTACATAGGTTTTATTGATTTAGGATTCATGACTTATAAGTTTAGAAAAAAAAAGTTGTTTAACAAAAAGTCAGTCATGATCCTTGTAAAATGTTATGTTTTATAAATCATTTGAAAAGCAATGATAGATATGTATATTTAAATGAATAATGTAATGTTAAATGAATAACCAAGTAAAATGAGTTTGTATAAAACAAACTGTTTTGTAAAACAATGTCTTGTGAAAAATATGTTATTTGTGTAAAATGTATAAGTCCAAATTTAATGATTTAAATAACGCTACGACATATAATATAACACAAGCACTTATATATAGGAAGTACCAGCAGCGTATCCACCATGCTTGTATCACATTACACACGTCTCGTTACTTAAATCACTTACCCAAACAAACCACCAATGTAAATTGCCCATGTCTAAACCATTTGTCAAATGTCATTGTGAAAACCATGTCAAAATGTTTATGTCAAAATGTAGTCCATGAAATGTGTATATCAATATCAAAATGTCTATGTCAAATGTCAATCATGTAATGTGTAAACAAAATGCCATGTCTGGCAAGTGAAATATGTATCAACTAAACCATAGGTAAAAATTCACAAAACAATGTATTGAAGTAAAACGTGGTTTAAATCAATGTTATGTTTTGTGGAAATGCATGCTATACTGAATACAAACATTTATGCAGTATTGTGAAAATGCATACATTCAAGCCTTGGGACTGTGGTTATAAACCCCTAAACGAATTTAAAGGTCTATCTGTGTAAATGTATATCGAATTTGGTCATTCCTTCCATCCAAACATACCTAGGATGTCAGGAACGGGAGTTGTCAATTCCTATGGTACCACTACCTACTAACGAACGGCGTGATCAATGTTAATGAATGTATATTGTCCCACTTAAACAAACCAAATGTCATACCCAAAATCTAAGCATGTGATGAGATGAAAATGTACTAAGTATGTAACAAATGGACACACATAGCATGTGATGTAAAATGTACTAAGTATGATGAACATACATAGCATGAAAAGGTAATGTAAAACAATGTACTAAGTATGTGCTAAATGAACATACAAAGCATAAAATGTCATGTAAAACGATGTACTAAGTATGCACACAATGGACATACATAGCAAAAACATAATGAAATCATGTACTAATAGTGTACTAATGAACATAGCAAGTATATGATATGAAAACATGGAAAGCACGAAAGTAACAAGTAGGCACATGTGTTTCACCTCCAAAATGTTTGAAAAACAGTAAAAGAGGGGACTATGTACTCACTTGAGGGTGCTTAGAAGTCTTGAACAACAACCAAGCAAAGCTAGAGGGATCACGGAATCAAACGGCACCCTATATAGATAACTACATAAATAACCGGACCTAAATCGGGAGATCGGATAGTATGAGGTTTCGTGAACCAAATGAGTATTGGAACTCATATGATATGGTTTAACAAAGCCTATATACTAAAATGAAACCTAACCTAAGTGCTTACGACCCATTACAACCCGTTTAGGTAGCTTATGCTACTTTAACGCGTTGTTCGCGTAAAACGCGTTCGGAATGCCTAACTAGCCCTATGACAAGTAAGATATGCCTTAACATGTTTAATATTGTTACCAAATCAGTTTATATGTCAAAAGTTATGTTACATAGGCTTAAAATGAATTTTGGCGACAAAAGGGTATTTTGGTAATTTTCCTAAGGCATAGGAACTACTTATCATACAACTACTTAAACGACGTGACCATAAGGTATAACCTCGAAAGGTTATTCCCTATACAAATATGGTCACCTAATGGGTTTGGTTGGACCCTAATGATCGACCAAATGGGTCGGGTTCGAAAGTATAAGCGATTGATTAGATCGCTTACCTTTACGACCCTAAACAAGCACAAATCTAAAAGTGGCGAGCTAAACATGCTAGAACATGTTTAGTTAAGTTAGAAAACAGGTTTGGTATCAAAACAAACGATTTTGATACCCTAGAGTAGTTTGGTTACAAAATACGCGAGAAAACACATTTTGGCCGAAACTACGACTCGTCACTGAGCCTAGATAACGTGGTAATCAGTAGGTATAGTCACTAGGGACTATAACCATCATGATTACGCTCACGTTATGAAGTTTGACCAAACTTCGCGTTGACCATTGACTGGTCAAAGCAGAAAGTCAAACAAAGTTTGACTTTAACACTAAAACGAAAGAAAAGCACGAAAGAATACTTACAGAAGGTCCCCGCAAGATTTGACCCGATTCACTCTCAGGTAGGAAGCATAAACTTCCACTTAGAGAGTGTAGAATCATATCAAATGTAGGTTTGCAAGTGAAAGGGTGAGGGGTATTTATAGTTTTCGGGTAACCATTAGGATCATTTCTTGGAAAAGAAGGCACAATCTTGGCCATACATGTGGGCACAAGGTTTTGCCATACAAGGGGTACCCAACTACCAGTCCATAGAATGAAAACCAGGGGTGAAAAACCATGGGAACAAGTGGAAAGGACCAGGTTCAATGTTTCTGCATTCTGCTGGTCTGAAGGTGGAAAGAACAGGCCCCTCGCACCTCCAAACTTGGTTTTTTGATGCGTTTTGGCACGTTTAAGCCCCGTTAACCCCATTTTAAGGCTCTAAAATGAAGTTAAAGTATAGGGAACTTGAAATGTGCTTAAAAATATCCTGGATGTTGGCTCGTTTGGTCGTTCGGTTGCGTTGTTCGGTAAATTACGACGGAAGTCGTAACGGACGTAAAAACGATCCAAATTGCGCGACGAATGGATTTTTGACAAACCAATCACTAAAACATAATATTTTAATGATTACATAAATTTTTTGATGTCCGGAAGTATTCAGAATGTAAGTTATGCACGAAAATGCAAACATATGCACTTTTTGACGCTTTTAGTCCCTGAATGACCAGAAAGTTTATTTTAGCACACCGAACACCTCAAAGCCTATTTCTAAGCTATGTAAAGGATATTTAGGGTATGTTTAGCTTATGTCACTATTCCGGAGTGTTTGTTGTATTAAACTGGTTATATTTACGCATTAGTGCGCGTATAACCTTCCAGAAGCGATTTAGAGCCCGAAATCGAACAAGAGTTGATATGTGCAAATGATACACAGATTTATACAAATCCCAAGTATGAAATACAATAATTCATTGGTTTGGTATTTGTTTGATGGTTTAAGTGACACAGGTGTCACACCACATCACCAAAGAAAAAAATTCTTTGCTGATGTAAAGCATTACTTTTGGGAGGATCCTTATCTTTTCAAAAATGTGTGCCGACCAACTCATCCAACGTTGCGTACATGGTAACGAAGCAAGAAGAAATCTCCATCATTGTCATGAAGGTCCGTACGGAGGACATCATGGTGCTGCTAGTACCGCATGAAAGGTATTTGATTCAGGATTTTATTGGCCTACCATTTACAAAGACGCGCAAAGTCTGGTAAAAACATGTGATGCTTGCCAACGATCAGGTAATATTTCTTCCAAAAACGAAATGTCATAAAATGGCATTCGCGTTTGTGAAATTTTTGATGTGTGGGGACTCGACTTTATGGGACCTTTCCCACCGTCAAAAGGAAACAAATATATACTTGTGGCAGTACATTACTTGTCTAAATGGGCCGAGGCCGAGGCACATCCAACAAATGATGGAAGAGTCGTGTTAAGATTTTTGAAAAAATTATTCTCCCGTTTTGGAACACCTAAAGCATTAATAAGTGATAGAGGAACCCATTTTTGTAATCATATACTTGAAAATTTTTTAACAAGATATGGGGTCTATCACAGGGTCTCAACAGCATATCACCCTCAAACAAATGGACAAGCCGAAGTGACTAACAGAGGTTTAAAATGAATACTTGAAAAAACCGTAGGGTTAAATAAAAAGGAATGGGCCGATAAATTAGATGATGCTTTATGGGCTTTTCGAACTGCTTATAAAACAACAATAGATACAACCCCATATAAGCTCGTCTATGGAAAAAGTTGTCATTTGCCAGTAGAAATAGCTCACAAGGCCTACTGGGCAATTAAAAATGTAAACTTAGATTTAGAATTTGCCGATGAAAATCGATTTTGTCAATTAAATGAATTAGACGAATTAAGGAATTATGCATACTCTAACTCCGAAATTTATAAGGAAAGAATGAAAACTTTGCATGATAAACACATTAAACCTAATGAATTTCGAGTAGGTGATCAGGTTCTGTTGTTTAATTCACGACTCGATTATTTCCGGGTAAACTAAAATCTAGGTGGTCAGGACCTTTTTCCATCACCCATATTTTCCCACACGGTGCAGTAGAAATTAAATCTCGGAATGGAATTCCATTCAAAGTCAATAGCCAACGGCTGAAACTCTACCAAGGGTTCATTGAGGATGAAGAGGAAGAAATCTCGCTTCAAACGGTTGAAGAGTAAAAGCATCAACATCATACCTGGTAAGTTACAAACAGGCGGGATGACATCTGAATCGGTAAGTCTTCTAACCGAGTTTTGGGAAAACAGGGCACTCACACGAGCACTAAAAAAAAACTTTGCTCGGCACGGGGCCGTGTCCGCGCAACTGTCGGGATAAACCCCCTTTTCTCAAACAGTTTCTTCGTTCCACACGCCAAGTATCCCCAAAAACGCTCTGGTTCAGGCGATTTTTCTGCAGAATTCCGACGTCTCCTCAACTTCTAACAACATCAAGGTATGATTCTATCATCATTAGTAGTTAGATTAGGTACTTGCATGTAGTTAAAACATCAAAAATTTGGGGAAAAATCTAGGGTTCTTGAACTTCATCCGGATCGAACCTCAAATTTTTACATAAATCTGTTAGCATTAGTTTAGATTAACATTATTGGAAGTAAATCCACTTGTATTGTTCATAGATTTGCCCGATTCTCACAAAAACCCCAAACCCTTGTTTTTTTAACTGAAAAAGATAAAATCGAAGGGGTAAACGATTTGTTTTGGGAAAAAAGGCACTTGGGGTTTCATTTTCAGGGAAAACCGCACCTACTGGACCAAAAATTTTCAACTTTTCGGGACCAGGTCGAAAAATGAAGATTTTGAGTAACAGTGGTCTGGACACGGGGTCGTGTCCGCTGAACACGGGGCCGTATCCAGCTAACTGTTTTCAGTTTTCTCCGAAAATTCCACTGTTTCGTGCTAATTGTTTGATGTATTCTTTCAGATGTCAAAGAAATTCACAAGGTTCAATGACAACGAGTTGGATGCTAAGGCTAAATTCGATGTGTTGCGAACAAGACCGGAGGTATACCCGCGACAAGCGTGCATGGAGCTTTTAGCAACGGTGAATCAACTTGACCGGTTTAACAACCTTGTTACCGGCCCACTAAGAGTCGCCCTAACCACTCGCCATCGCTCGGTCCACGAGTATAACTTGGAATTCTATAGCACCTTCGTGTTCAATTCAAGGTGCGACCCATTTGACAATGATGGGGTACAATTCCGGTGTGGGGGGACCAAGTACTCAATTTCAATGGCACAGTTCGGGTCAATAGTTGGGCTGTATGCGGAGGAGGATGCGGGCAATGAAGAAAACACCGGAGGGTTACGAGAATTAGGAGAAAACGAACGCCAAGCTGCATGGGCTCAAATAGGAGATGGCCACTACAATCCGAGCAGCACTAAGAGCACAAAGCTAAGAGACCCCCTTTATCGCTACATTCACCGGGTCATTAATTACTCTCTTAGTCAAAGGCATGATAGCAGCGGCGTCGTTGGGTTACGAGATCTAGTGGTCCTTCATTGCATTCATACCCGCAGATACCTCGATGTCCCTTTCCTCCTACTCTGAAAAAATGCATTGGAACAAGCTTGCCATCCCACCTACCCCTATCTTCTTTTGGGGGTGGATATACCGTCTCTTTAAGCACTTCGTGAACATGCCCCGATCTTTCCAAAAGAGCCCATGGTCGGGAAGAGTGGACATACACATCTGCCGCTCCATGAACTTGATTTACGAAGCCGAAGACGGGTCGGTTAGCTTCCAACGAGTCCAAGGGCATGCATGGAACCCGCAAGAGGCACTCGTCCTTCACGCTCCACAATTCCAACATCCTCCTCAATACCAATACCAGCCCCATGGTGATCCGGGCCAGTCCTCTTCTCAAGGAGGCGGTTTTCCAAACTTACAAAGATTACATGACTTATTGCAGGAAAACCTCATGTGCACTAGGAACACCTACAACCTCGCGAGCAACACGTACACCCGGGTCGGAGCAATTGAAAGAAACATATCCGACATACAGGATGACATTGGGAGCATCCAGGAGTACATGGCGGGGCATGGAGGAGGAGGTGATGACGAGGACGAGGAAGAGAACATGGACTAGGCGGGTGGAGTAGAGGCAGGAGCATCTGGTTGGTGATCCCACAGGTTAACCCTCTTTTCTATCGAACAATTTCCGGCCTGCGTGCCAAGTGTTGAACAATTTACTTTCCTTTAACTCTTTTTACTTTCTACATTTATTTTTCTTTTTTTTACTTTGTGGTTTGGATGATTAAACTATGGTTATTTAGGATAGTTGTTGTGGTTTGGTGTAGTGTTTATTGATAAAACAGGTACATACGAGGCTTAGGGCACCAAACATTAGTGCTACTACAGCCGGGACAGGAAAACCAGGGCCAGAAACCTGTTTTTCACCTTTGCACATTGTCTACACGGGGTCGTGTCCAGTCGACACGCCCCCGTGCCCACTTCCCCAGACCTGCTGTTTGTTTAATTCTGCAGATTTTTTGCCAGACACGGGGCCGTGCCCAACCGACACGCCCCCGTGTCCACATTCTGTAAGTTTTCGTTACAGGCAATCTGGCCACGGGGTCGTGTTCAACTGACACGGGGCCGTGTCCAGACATCCAGTAACATAAACTTTGCTTTTACACACCTTTTTACACATTCAATCAACCTAAAAACTTATCTTTGGGACACATTGAGGACAATGTGTAATTTAAGTGTGGGGGGATGCTAAAACCTTGAATCTTGCAAGTCCTAATTAACAAGCCTTACACAAAACTCTATTGGAACCGCTAATCACCCCAAATTGTTTTCAAAAATTTTCATTTTTTCACTTGTCTAGGTTTAATTTGGGAATTTCAAGTTCTAAAAAAGGTTATATTTTTACAAATTTACAACCGATAGCGTCGTGATAAAAAGAACCAACATAAGAAAATTATAAAACGACATGACAAGTTTAGTTAAAATTTGATTATATATACTTGATCACATAAAAAACTATTCCCATAAAAGTGAGTTTTTGAGCCTTTATTAAGCGTATAAATACATATCTTTAAACTAAATGCTCATTTTTCATTTCTTGTGTGAATAGCCGCTTGGTTCTTACGACTCTAGAACTTGCCACGATGATACATTCACGGTCCTTTCCAGCTTAAACCCAAGTAAGTAAATGATGGAGGCATTAGGACTAACCCCTTTTTATTTCTACACCATTATTTTTCTTTTTTTTTTACCACCTACCCAAAATCCCCCTAGTTAACCCCTTTGAGCCTAAACCTTTTCATTTCTTAACCCAAAACAAACACCCTTTTTACCCACCTAAACCCTTTTTCCATTTTAAATCCTTTATTTTAGTAACAAAGCTTGGTTTTTCTTATGACAAAAAAATGATGATGATGAAGCCTAAAGAAATAAACAAACAAGTTTATCAAAAATAACTTTGTTTGAAAGAAATGCTTCATCAAAATAAAAAAAAAACTATGAAAAATAAAAAGTCTTCCAAAAACCGATGCTTTTTACGCTTTTCGCCCTTTTTCTAACCACTAACCCAACCACCCACCTTTAGCCCAAGCCTACCCCTTCACCCAAAAGTCCTCTTGATATTTACAAAGGTGTATAGTTAAAAAGGAGGAGGATTGATTGCTTGGCAAGCTTATGGTAGGAGTAAGTTCCATGCCGCTCTCGAGTGATTCACTAAAAATACATCTTCGGCCGAGTGTTGAGTGATCCCCCGTGAGGTATGTGAACTTGTATATAAATGGAATTTTAAAAAAAGGCATGTTATGCCCTAATAAGTAATTTATCTTATGTAATGTTTTTAATAAATCATGACGAATAGGATTGTAAATAAATAAAAATAAAACTTAATAAAGAATCTTGGAAATCCCGACACTCTATGACAAGCCCAAAAACCTTCTCTTCCACCCATTCCATTTGGGAGTGTAAAGCCACACTATAAAGAGTTTTGCTTGAGGACAAGCAAAGATTCAAGTGTGGGGGTATTTGATGTGCACAAAATGCAACATATAAATTACATCAATTGTGGCATAAAACTAACCTTTTTTTAGTAATGTTGGAAAAAAGTGTGATTTGTCTTCCTTTTGTATTTTCAGGATTAAATGAGCTCAAATGAACAAAAGAAGCAAAAAGGTAGCTAATTCTAACATAAATACAAGAAAAGGAACAAACGTGGGCATGCCCGATCCCGACAGCATTCTTCCCAAGCAAAACAAGAGAACAGAAGGCTGAACACGCCACGTGCTCAGTGAGCACGGGGGCGTGCCCAAGTGTCAGCAGAAAAGACAAAGCTGTAGAAGCTTCTATCACCCCCACGGGGGTGTGCCCAGCGGACACGGGGCCGTGGTCAACTCTAAGATTCGCAGAATCTGAGGAAATCTGATAGTAAGATACGTTCTGACATGGGGGCGTGCCAGCGGACACGGGCCGTGGTCAACTCTAGATTCGCAGATTAAGGAATCTTGAGTACAATACGTCTGCACACGGGTCGTGCCCAGCGGACACGGGGCGGGTCACTAATGCAGCAAACTGCAATTAATGAAGAAGAGAAGGAGATGGAGATGGGGCCGTGCCCGAGCTACTGTTCATGCTATAAATAGGGGCTTGGCTCATTTGCAAACCATCCCTTGGCACACACCTCTCTCACACTTCACCACACCACCACATACAACACATCATCCACCATATCCATCATCATCATAGAGTGTGTGAGTCGTTCGGGATCAAGATTGATCGTAAGAGTGACAATCAAAGGCTTGCCTAAGTCTCTTACATCACTTGGTGAGAAAGTGTTATGTAAACTTTTTATTTTATCTTCGCACGTTTTATTTGTTATGTAAATGACTTTAATAACTAGTTCTTATGTGAGTGATTCTTCCTTATCGTTTGTCCATGTGCTTGGCATTATTTTACTGTCGATATTAAATAAAGATTTCACATTCATATTCACGGTCTATATAGAGATATGTTGGCTACCGGTCGGGGTAAGGGACGGTTTTGGTAGAGTCTTGCATTGTTCAGATGTATAGATCCTGCAAAGGACCTGGGTCAAATTAGTAGGACCTCTTCAATACCACGGAATTGATGCGGGTCAAAACTCTTTGATCCCTCATAAGTAATCCTACTATAAACTTTAACCCGGTACTTAGGACTGTATCCCAGATGACTCAGACTACTTAGCGAGGGTACGTCACTTCAAAGAGGGCCTACCACATGCATTAATACTTAATTAATTATCTTTCATAATCTGACCTTGGATGTATCCTTGTGACTAAACTACTGGGTGAGGTACGTCACTGTAAATTTGTGTTGTATCATTAATGAACAGTTCAATTATCAATAAAAAAATGTTATTTTATCCCAAGATTGTTTGATTGTGTTTTACATTTTTCATGTTTGATTTCGTTCAATTTCAACTTACATCGCTTCTGGAGCATTATACGCAAACTGTGCGTAACGTACTCAGTTTAATGCGACAAATACCTTATATTATGCCTTAGTGTTTGGCATGAGAAAAATCCATTCGTCGCGTCATTTGGATCGTCTTTCGCGCTTATGCGCATTCCGTCGTAATTAAGCGAACATCGCGATCGTACGGCCAAACGAACCGACATCCGACATATTTTTGGGCATGTTTCATGTCCACAATGTTTAGGCATCATTTTAGGGCCTTAAATATGACTTTACAGGTCTTAAAGGGGCTGGAAATAGCTTAAAAACGCAACAGGGGCTGAATATGTAAATTCTGCAAGTGGTGCAGATCAGAGGGGCCAGGCGGCCCGCGTAAGGATTGCCCAAAACATGAGGCGGGCCGCGTGAACATGTCTGACAGAAGATTTTGCATTTAATGCAGAATCTGGCCTTTCGTTCGATCAAAGGGCGATGCCTTTTCACCCAAATGAAGGGCCAAGGGTCAAGTTCACTGAATCTAACCCCTGGACACATGTACGCACGAGATCAAGGCACGATATTCGATAAAACGATCCTAACGGTTCCACTTTTCCTATAAATACCCCCCCTTTTGTGTAAAAACCCACAAATCAGATCTAAATGCTCTAAGTTGATGCCTTTGCTTCATACCTGAGCTATTGGATCTTGATTAGCACTCGGGGACCCTCCGTAAGTCTTCTTTCGCTCTTTTATTCGCTTTTCGAGTCCGAAAGTCAACGTTTTGTTGACTTTCTGCATTGACCAGCTTATGGTCGATGCGAAGTTCATGGAACTTCATAACGTGAGCGTGATCACGATGGTTATGGTCCATAGTGACCATACCTACTGATCACCACGTTATCTAGGCTCAGTGACGAGTCGTAGTTTCGGCCAAAATGTGCATTCTTGCATATTTTGTAACCAAACTACTCGTGAGCATCAAAGCCGTTTGTTTTGATGTCAAACCTGTTTTCAAACTTAGTTAAGCATGTTCTAACATGCTTAGCTCGTCACTTTTAGTTTTGTGCTTATATAGGGTCGTAAGGTAAGCGATCTAAACCATCGCTTATCCTTTCGAACCCGACCCATTTGGTCGGTCATTAGGACCTGACCAAACACATTAGGTGACCATAGCTATAACCTTCCGAGGTTATACCTTGTGGTCACGATGTTAGGCGTTCCGAACGCGTTCTACGCGAACGACGCGTAAGGTGGCATAAGCTACCTAAACGGGTCGTGATGAACCGTAAGCACTTAGGTTAAGTTTCATTTTAGTATGTAGGCTTTGTTAAACCATATTACACGAGTCTCCATACTCGTTTGGTTTTCGAACCCGCGTACTGTCCGATCCTTCCGATTTGGTCCGGTATATTAACATAGCTACCTATTAGGTGCCGTTGATATTCCGTGATCTTTAGCATTATCTGGTTATTATACAAGGAACTCAAAGCAATCTCAGGTGAGTACATAGAACCCCATCTTTTACTGTTTTCCAAACTGTTTTGGGGTGAAACACATGTGCCTATCTGTTACATTCATGCTTTCCATGTTTTTACATCATATGCCTGCTATGTTGTTAGTACATTATAGTACACGATTTCATTACATTTTATGCTATGTATGCCCATTGTGTGCGTACTTAGTACATTGATTTACATTACATTTTCTGTTGCATATGTTTACTCAGCATATGGACACATTGATTTACATGAACATTTCTGTTGCATATGTTTACTCAGCATATGGACACATTGATTTACATGAACATTTCTGCTGCATATGTTTACTCAGCATATGGGCACATGCCTTCATTTTGTTATGACATTTGGTTTGTTTAACATGGGACAATACATTCATTAACACTAGCTACGCCGTTCGTTAGTAGGTAGTGGTACCATAGGAATTGACAACTCCCGTTTCTGAAGTCCTGGGTTTGATAGGACTGGAAGGAATGACCGAATTCGATATACATAACTTAGATAAACCTTTAATTTGTTTAAGGGTTTATCGCCGCAGTCTCAAGGCTTGGATGTATGCATAGTTTACAATACCACATAAATGTTAATATCAATAGAGCATGCATTTCCCGCAGAACATAACGCTGATTTAAACCACGTTTTACTTCAACGACTAGTTTTGTGCATATGGTTTAAGTTGATACATTTCGCTTACCATACATGATACATTTTGGGATTACACATTACATGATTTACATTGAACATAAACACGTCGACATTGACATACACATTTGGTGGTTTACATTTGAACATAAACATTTGACATGGTTCACAATAACACTTGACATTTGGTTTACACATGAACAATTTACATGGTGGATTGGTTTGGGTAAATGATTTAAGTAACGTGGCATATGTAATATGATACAAACATGGTGGATACGCCGCTGGTACTTCCTATATATAAATGTTTGTATGATATTACATATCGTGGCGTTATCTAAGTCATTTCAGTTTAGACACATCACATTTTACATAAATAACATTTTCTTCACAAGACATTATTTTCACAAACAACTTATCTTATTCAACTCATTTTACTTGGTTATTCGTTTAACCTTGCACTTATCTATACATATCGTTTGATGTTATCGTTTTTCAAATGATTTACAAAGCAAAACAAATTACAAGGTTCATGACTGACTGTTATTAAACATTCTTCAAAACTCAAGTCATGAACCCCGTTTTCACAAAACCTATGTATCTCACAGGCATTTTTATGCTGACGTACCTACTTTCACATGTGTTTTCAGGAGCTATTCCATAGGACGACGATCATGATTCTAGGGCGGACCTGTGCCTTAGAGCCTAAAAATGAAGTTTGAACTAGCTTAATTATGTTTTGATTTCCGTACTCTCTTTCTACGACAATGTAACACCTTTGTTTATAAATAAAATACAACTTGTATGCCATGGTTATGTAACAATTTAATTCTGTCCACGACACTCCCCGACGTTTCCGCTGCGGTTGCATGTTACACGCGGCCGGGGTGTGACAGAAGAGTTGGTATCAGAGCCATTGGTTATAGGGAATTAGGTTATTAGTAATGCTTTGACCTAGACTATAACTTTAGGACCCTAACACAAGTTATCTTGTGTTTAGAGTTTAAAACATGCACATCACCTATCCTTAGGTGATAACCACAACGGGAACTTCGGTTCCGAATCCGCTTTGAAAATTAATCATCTGTTCTAGGATGATTGATTACTAGGTTTTGAACCCTCTATTATAAGGTTTTGAACCCCTTTGGATTTTCAAAAATCCCGTCAAAGTGTTGGGTTAATAGTGTGAACACGTGCGAACTGGAAGGGTGAATGCCTGTACCCTGAGTTTTCTGTCTAAGGCTAGAGTGTTCGTACAAATCCACATAATCGGACCAGTCACTCTTACCTGGGAACTCTTGGGGTGAGTGTTCACTTATAGGCGAGCATGTCTTCGCAATACACTAATTCTAACCCATTTTACTTTGACTAGACATTTCACGTCGCTTATTTGCTTTGCGATGCATAACCGCCATCTTTGCTTTTGATTGCTTTTGCTTCATCTCATTCTCTTCATCCAATCATCTCACTCGTTTCATTTCATGTTTTTCTCTTCTAGAATGCCTCCTCGACGCGACAACCAGATAGCTACTGCCGAGCTGGCGGAGATTATTGCGCAGCAGATGGCTGCTCAATTTCCAAATCTCTTTGCTCAATGGAACCAGGCCAACAACAACAATGGTACATGCAAATACAAGGATTTTAGCTCGGCTAAGCCACTCAAGTTTAGTGGTTCTGAGGGAGCAACTGGGCTTCTTCAGTGGTTCGAGAGCATCGAGAACACTTTCCGTCATGTGCAGTGTCCTGACAATCGCAAAGTCGAGTTTTCTTCAAGCGTGTTTCAGAAGAGGGCTCTTACATGGTGGAATGGGGTTATGAGAGATCAAGGTGCAGAAGTTGCTCTAGCTCAAACATGGGCTGAACTGAGAGCTCTTATGATGAGGGAGTTTTGTCCTCGTCATGAGCAACGAGCGTTGGAGAAAGAATTTGATGTGTTGAAGCAAGATAGTGGCGAGCACAGGGCTTATACAGATAGGTTTGAGGAGCTGAGTCTTCTTTGCCCAACTATGGTTACCCCACTCGATAAGGCCATCGAAAGGTACATCGACGGCCTACCTGACTCAGTACAAGATATCCTTACTGGTAGCAACCCTACCACACTCCGTCAGGCAATCGAGTTATCGGCGACGTTGACTGAGTCGCAGATCCGAAAGAATAAACTACACAGGAAGGGTGACAAGGGCAAGAAGCAGTCGGCTGACAAGACAGATAGCAAGAAAGGTCAGAACAAGAAGGGAAAGGACTCTGGTTCCTCAAGGGGGTCAAGGAAGCGTAAGGCTTCCCAAAATTTTGCTGTCACTGCCCAAACAAACCAGGCAGCTCCCAACCAGCCTCCAGCAAAGAAACCCTACTCAGGAAGTGCACCTTTGTGCAATCGATGCAACAGTCACCACCAGCCACAATATCAGTGTCGTTTCTGTACTAACTGTGGGAAGTCGGGTCATCTTGCCGATGTTTGTCGGTTTGCTCAGAATCACGCAGTCCAGAACCCTGCTCAACAGGTTACTCAACAACAGGGTCAGGCTGCACGACCAAACTACCCACCAGGTGCATGTTATAATTGTGGGGATCTGACCCACTATAGAAATCGGTGTCCAAGACTAGTCAACCAGAACCAGAATGCAAACCAGAATCCGGCACCGGCTCGAGGTCGAGTCTTTAACATGAATGCACAAGAAGCACAAGCAGACAACGAGGTGGTGAACGGTACGTTCTTTATTAATAATCAGCCAGCATCTGTTCTTTTTGATTCGGGTGCCGACAAGAGCTTTGTGTCATTGTCTTTTGAGACAATGCTTCGCGTGTCTAGAACGAAATTAGGTAAACCTTTGACAGTAGAGGTTGCCAGTGGTGAACCCATTGTTCTTAATTCCGTTCTACGCAACTGCCAGTTAAACCTTAACGACCATATTTTTCCTATCGACCTCACGCCAATGCAACTTGGAAGCTTCGACGTTATTGTGGGAATGGATTGGTTATCTAAGCATCGCGCAGAGATAGTATGTTCTGAGAAGATTGTTCGTATACCGCTGTCGACAGGCGAGATCCTACAAGTTCGTGGTGAAAAGCCTGCCGGTGGTCTCAAACTCATGTCTTGTTTTAAAGCACGGAAGTATCTGCGAAAGCACTATGTGGCTTTCTTAGCACAGGTTACAGCAGATAAAGGCAAGGGTAAGTCTATTTCAGATATTCCTGTCGTTCGGGATTATTCCGAAGTATTCCCTGAAGACTTACCTGGTCTACCTCCAGCACGCCAAGTCGAGTTCCGTATTGATCTCGTACCTGGTGCAAATCCCATTGCTAGAGCTCCATATCGTCTTGCACCGTCTGAGATGCAAGAGTTATCTAAGCAGCTTCAGGAGCTCTCCGACAAAGGTTTCATCCGTCCTAGCTTTTCACCTTGGGGTGCTCCCGTTCTCTTTGTAAAGAAGAAGGATGGATCTTTTAGGATGTGTATCGATTATCGTGAGCTTAACAAGCTTACCATCAAGAATCGATATCCCCTACCTCGCATTGATGATCTCTTTGATCAATTGCAAGGTGCTTCATACTTTTCAAAGATTGATCTACGATCTGGATATCATCAGCTCCGTGTGCATGAAGAAGATATTCCAAAGACAGCGTTCCGTACTCGTTATGGACATTACGAGTTCACAGTCATGCCATTCGGTTTGACTAATGCTCCTGCTGTTTTCATGGACTTAATGAATAGGGTCTGCAAGCCTTATTTAGATAAGTTCATCATCGTTTTCATTGACGACATTTTGATATATTCTAAGACGCGAGCTGATCATGAGCAACATCTTCGTCTTACATTGGAACTCCTAAAGAAAGAACAACTTTTCGCCAAATTCTCCAAGTGTGAATTCTGGCTTAAAGAGGTTCAATTTTTAGGACATATTGTCAACGAACAAGGTATTCATGTAGATCCCTCCAAGATCAGCGCGATTAAGGATTGGGATACGCCTACTACTCCTACTGAAGTTCGTTCTTTTCTTGGTCTAGCGGGTTATTACCGCCGCTTCATAGAAAATTTCTCGAAGATTGCAGTTCCTCTAACTGCTCTAACTCAGAAGAACAAGCCATTTGATTGGGGAGTCAAACAAGAGGAAGCGTTTCAGACTTTGAAACAAAAGCTTTGCGACGCGCCTGTCCTAACATTGCCTGAGGGCAACGATGATTTCGTCGTTTATTGCGACGCATCTAAATTAGGACTTGGCTGCGTCCTAATGCAAAGAAACAAAGTCATAGCATACGCATCAAGGCAGTTGAAGATACATGAGAAGAACTACACCACTCATAATCTTGAGTTGGGTGCAGTTGTCTTCGCTCTCAAAATCTGGAGACACTACTTGTATGGTACAAAATGTGTGGTTTTCACAGACCACAAAAGTCTTCAACACATCTTCAATCAGAAAGAACTTAACATGAGGCAAAGACGTTGGGTTGAACTTCTAAACGACTACGACTGCGAGATTCGCTACCATCCTGGTAAGGCGAATGTCGTAGCCGATGCATTGAGTCGCAAGGAACGTATTAAGCTTCATTGTGTACGTGTCCAATCTGTTATTCAAACCGATATCCAAGCCCGTATTTCTCAGGCTCAACAAGCTTGTGTTTCACAAGGTTTAATGGATAAGGAATTCCCTTATCACATAACACCTGCTCTTGAATTAAAAGACAATGGATCGTACTATTTCATGGACCGTTTGTGGGTCCCAAGCCAAGATAATCTTCGTACCTTGCTTATGGATGAAGCCCATAAGTCTCGTTATTCCATTCATCCTGGCTCAGATAAGATGTATAAGGATCTTCGTATTCAGTATTGGTGGCCTGGTATGAAGAAAGACATTGCCTTATACGTATCCAAATGCCTTACTTGTCTTAAGGTTAAGGCTGAACATCAGCGTCCTTCCGGATTATTGGAGCAACCAGAGATCCCAGTTTGGAAATGGGAAAACATTACTATGGATCTCATTACTAAACTTCCGCGCACAAAGAAAGGTCACGATGCCATCTGGGTAGTCGTGGATCGTCTTACAAAGTCAGCGCATTTCTTACCAACCCGTGAGGATTTTTCGGCTGACAAACTTGCTCAAATCTACGTAGATGAAATTGTAGCTCGACATGGTGTTCCTTTGAGCATCATTTCTGACAGAGATGCTCGTTTCACTTCTCATTTTTGGAGAACCATGCAATCTGCTATGGGGTCCCAACTTAATTTGAGCACAGCTTATCATCCGCAAACGGATGGTCAATCTGAAAGAACAATCCAGACACTGGAGGATATGCTTAGAGCTTGTGTGATCGACTTTGGTGGTAGTTGGGATTCACATCTTCCGTTGATTGAATTCTCCTACAACAACAGTTATCACTCCAGCATCAACATGGCTCCTTTCGAGGCTCTCTATGGTCGAAAATGTCGTTCACCAGTCTGCTGGAATGAGATCGGTGAGGCTCAACTTACTGGACCTGCCCTCATTTTAGAGACAACAGAAAAGGTGAAGAAAGTTCGTGATAACCTTCAGACAGCTAGAAGCCGTCAGAAGAATTACGCTGACCTAAAACGCAAACCCTTGGATTTTCAAGTCGGTGATCGTGTATTACTTAAGGTCTCACCTTGGAAAGGTGTGATCAGATTTGGAAAGAAAGGAAAACTTGCACCTAGATACGTTGGACCATTCAGGATCGTCGAAAGAATCGGTAAGGTAGCCTACAGACTTGAGTTACCTCCTGAACTTGGAGATGTTCATCCAACCTTTCACGTGTCCAATCTCAAGAGGTGTTTAGCTGATGAAAACCTCCACATACCGCTTGACGAAATTCGTGTTGATAAAACACTGAAGTTTGTTGAGAAACCGGTAGAAATCATGGAACGTGAAGTCAAGTGGCTTAAACGCAAGCGCATTCCTTTGGTCAAGGTTCGTTGGGAATCTAAGCGTGGACCCGAATTTACTTGGGAACGTGAAGATCAAATGAAGGCAAAATATCCGCATCTTTTTCCATCAGTTTCCTCTAAATAAATTTCGGGACAAAATTTCCACAAGTAGGGGAGACTGTAACATTTGTGCTTGTAATCATTATGAACAGTTCAATTATCAATAAAACAATGTTATTTTATCCCAATGATTGTTTGATTGTGTTTTACATTTTTCATGTTTTGACTTTCGTTCAATTTCAAACTCTACATCGCTTTCTGGAGCATTATACGCAAACTGGTGCGTAAACGTACTCAGTTTAATGCGACAAATACTCCGGAACATCAACATATACTCAACATACCATAAATATCCTTTACATAGCTTAGAAATAGGCTTTGAGGGGTTTGGTATGCTAAAATAAACTTTTGGGTCATTCAGGGACTAAAAGTGTCAAAAAGTGCACAAGTTTGCACTTTTGCGCATAACTTACGTTCTGAATACATCCGGACATCCAAAAATTTATGTAAGCATCCTTATATTATGCCTTAGTGTTTGGCATGAGAAAAATCCATTCGTCGCGTCATTTGGATCGTCTTTCGCGCTTATGCGCATTCCGTCGTAATTAAGCGAACATCGCGATCGTACGGCCAAACGAACCGACATCCGACATATTTTTGGGCATGTTTCATGTCCACAATGTTTAGGCATCATTTTAGGGCCTTAAATATGACTTTACAGGTCTTAAAGGGGCTGGAAATAGCTTAAAAACGCAACAGGGGCTGAATATGTAAATTCTGCAAGTGGTGCAGATCAGAGGGGCCAGGCGGCCCGCGTAAGGATTGCCCAAAACATGAGGCGGGCCGCGTGAACATGTCTGACAGAAGATTTTGCATTTAATGCAGAATCTGGCCTTTCGTTCGATCAAAGGGCGATGCCTTTTCACCCAAATGAAGGGCCAAGGGTCAAGTTCACTGAATCTAACCCCTGGACACATGTACGCACGAGATCAAGGCACGATATTCGATAAAACGATCCTAACGGTTCCACTTTTCCTATAAATACCCCCCCTTTTGTGTAAAAACCCACAAATCAGATCTAAATGCTCTAAGTTGATGCCTTTGCTTCATACCTGAGCTATTGGATCTTGATTAGCACTCGGGGACCCTCCGTAAGTCTTCTTTCGCTCTTTTATTCGCTTTTCGAGTCCGAAAGTCAACGTTTTGTTGACTTTCTGCATTGACCAGCTTATGGTCGATGCGAAGTTCATGGAACTTCATAACGTGAGCGTGATCACGATGGTTATGGTCCATAGTGACCATACCTACTGATCACCACGTTATCTAGGCTCAGTGACGAGTCGTAGTTTCGGCCAAAATGTGCATTCTTGCATATTTTGTAACCAAACTACTCGTGAGCATCAAAGCCGTTTGTTTTGATGTCAAACCTGTTTTCAAACTTAGTTAAGCATGTTCTAACATGCTTAGCTCGTCACTTTTAGTTTTGTGCTTATATAGGGTCGTAAGGTAAGCGATCTAAACCATCGCTTATCCTTTCGAACCCGACCCATTTGGTCGGTCATTAGGACCTGACCAAACACATTAGGTGACCATAGCTATAACCTTCCGAGGTTATACCTTGTGGTCACGATGTTAGGCGTTCCGAACGCGTTCTACGCGAACGACGCGTAAGGTGGCATAAGCTACCTAAACGGGTCGTGATGAACCGTAAGCACTTAGGTTAAGTTTCATTTTAGTATGTAGGCTTTGTTAAACCATATTACACGAGTCTCCATACTCGTTTGGTTTTCGAACCCGCGTACTGTCCGATCCTTCCGATTTGGTCCGGTATATTAACATAGCTACCTATTAGGTGCCGTTGATATTCCGTGATCTTTAGCATTATCTGGTTATTATACAAGGAACTCAAAGCAATCTCAGGTGAGTACATAGAACCCCATCTTTTACTGTTTTCCAAACTGTTTTGGGGTGAAACACATGTGCCTATCTGTTACATTCATGCTTTCCATGTTTTTACATCATATGCCTGCTATGTTGTTAGTACATTATAGTACACGATTTCATTACATTTTATGCTATGTATGCCCATTGTGTGCGTACTTAGTACATTGATTTACATTACATTTTCTGTTGCATATGTTTACTCAGCATATGGACACATTGATTTACATGAACATTTCTGTTGCATATGTTTACTCAGCATATGGACACATTGATTTACATGAACATTTCTGCTGCATATGTTTACTCAGCATATGGGCACATGCCTTCATTTTGTTATGACATTTGGTTTGTTTAACATGGGACAATACATTCATTAACACTAGCTACGCCGTTCGTTAGTAGGTAGTGGTACCATAGGAATTGACAACTCCCGTTTCTGAAGTCCTGGGTTTGATAGGACTGGAAGGAATGACCGAATTCGATATACATAACTTAGATAAACCTTTAATTTGTTTAAGGGTTTACCGCCGCAGTCTCAAGGCTTGGATGTATGCATAGTTTACAATACCACATAAATGTTAATATCAATAGAGCATGCATTTCCCGCAGAACATAACGCTGATTTAAACCACGTTTTACTTCAACGACTAGTTTTGTGCATATGGTTTAAGTTGATACATTTCGCTTACCATACATGATACATTTTGGGATTACACATTACATGATTTACATTGAACATAAACACGTCGACATTGACATACACATTTGGTGGTTTACATTTGAACATAAACATTTGACATGGTTCACAATAACACTTGACATTTGGTTTACACATGAACAATTTACATGGTGGATTGGTTTGGGTAAATGATTTAAGTAACGTGGCATATGTAATATGATACAAACATGGTGGATACGCCGCTGGTACTTCCTATATATAAATGTTTGTATGATATTACATATCGTGGCGTTATCTAAGTCATTTCAGTTTAGACACATCACATTTTACATAAATAACATTTTCTTCACAAGACATTATTTTCACAAACAACTTATCTTATTCAACTCATTTTACTTGGTTATTCGTTTAACCTTGCACTTATCTATACATATCGTTTGATGTTATCGTTTTTCAAATGATTTACAAAGCAAAACAAATTACAAGGTTCATGACTGACTGTTATTAAACATTCTTCAAAACTCAAGTCATGAACCCCATTTTCACAAAACCTATGTATCTCACAGGCATTTTTATGCTGACGTACCTACTTTCACATGTGTTTTCAGGAGCTATTCCATAGGACGACGATCATGATTCTAGGGCGGACCTGTGCCTTAGAGCCTAAAAATGAAGTTTGAACTAGCTTAATTATGTTTTGATTTCCGTACTCTCTTTCTACGACAATGTAACACCTTTGTTTATAAATAAAATACAACTTGTATGCCATGGTTATGTAACAATTTAATTCTGTCCACGACACTCCCCGGCGTTTCCGCCGCGGTTGCATGTTACACGCGGCCGGGGTGTGACAGTCACCTTCAAAAGAGGGGCCTACTACAATAACTAAGATAATCTCTTAAAAAGTGCAAAAGTGCGGAAATAATCAAAGGTTACACTACACACGAGTCAGATCCAAGTGATTCATCTTGTCTACCTGTTTTTACTTTTATTATATTTTTCAGCATTTTAGTTAGTTTTATTTTTCTAGTTTAAAAAACCTTTTTCTGACATTTGATTTGATTCGCGTGCTAAGCGTTGCGATGCGTTTCAAGAGTGCGATGCGATAGGTTAATAATAAACACACAAATACTATATCTAGCATACAATCATCATAATTAACTGGCGTTTAGCATTTGCGATTCAATTGCGATAGAGTTGCGATTGCGCTTCGATTAATCACCACAATGTAACATAAATAAACATGCACAAGTAACACATAAATAGCACACACACGTATAACAATATCCAGAACGCATGATTCGGGTTGCGAATGCGATTGCGATGCGATAAGCGGTAACAAGCAATAAATAGCGATTAAATCTCGATTATTAACATGTACTCCACATAATACAACTAATGCGATAAAATAAATAGATTATCTACAAGTCAAAGAAGTCAAAACAGGAGTTGAACAAGGAGTGACAGATCGCAATTAGCAATCTTTTCTTCCTTTGACTTCAATCTTGACTTTGACTTTGACTTTCAAAACACGGGGTCTTACAGCCTCCCCCTCTTAAGGGAATTTCGTCCAGAAATTAGGCTTTAGCTGTAACAAACAACTGCGGGTACTTCGCCTTCATGTCGCTTTCAAGTTCCCAGGTGAACTCTACGCCTCGTTTGCCTTCCCATCGGACCTTTACAATGGGAATGCGTGAGCGCCTGAGCTCCTTGGTTTCTCAATGCATGATCTCGACAGGCTTCTCCACGAAGCGTAATGTTTCGTTCACTTGAAGATCCTCCAGGGGAACTTGTAAATCATACTCAGCCAGACACTTTCTGAGGTTCGAAACATGGAAAGTCGGGTGGACATTGTTAAGTACCTCCGGTAGTTCGAGTCTGTAGGCCACTTTGTCGATCCTTTCCAGAATCTTAAAGGGTCCAACATATCGAGGCACGAGCTTTCCTCTCTTGCCGAATCTGACCACACCCTTCCAAGGTGATACCTTTAGGAGTACATGGTCGCCAACGCCAAATTCAAGGGGCTTGTGTCGTCTATCGGCGTAACTTTTCTGACGACTCCGAGCTTTCAGCAGGTTGTCTCGAATTTGGAGGATTTTTTCAGTCGTCTCTTGCAGTAGCTCAGGACCGGTTAGCTGCGCATCTCCGATCTCATGCCACACAATCGGCGATCGACATTTTCTTTCGTACAATGCCTCAAATGGTGCCATTTGTATACTAGAATGATAATTGTTATTGTACGAGAATTCGACTAAAGGAAAGTATGCGTCCCAATTACCACCGAAATCTATGACACACGAACGGAGCATGTCTTCAAGGGTACGAATCGTTCTTTCAGTCTGACTGTCGGTTTAGGGATGGAATGTGGTACTTAGATTAAGCGTAGTACCGAGAGCAGATTGGAATATTTCCCAAAGACGTGAGGTAAACCGACCATCACGGTCAGAGATGATGTCGCGAGGCGTCCCATGTCGACAAATGATCTCGTTGGTGTAGATTCGGGCTAATTTTTCTACCTTGTAGTTTTCTCGAATTGGAAGAAAATGAGCAGATTTAGTCAAACGGTCAACGACAACCCAAATGCTATCGTGACCTGAGATTGTTCGCGGGATTTTCGTAATAAAGTCCATGGCTATACTCTCCCATTTCCACATCAGAATTTCAGGTTGGACGAGTAAGCCAGAGGGTCTTTGGTGCTCGGCCTTGACTTTCGAGCAAGTCAGGCACCTTGAAACATAGAGAGCGATATCTTTTTTCATGCCCGGCCACCAATACCTGTAGCGAAGGTCCTGGTACATTTTATCGGCACCGGGATAAATAGAATATCGAGACTTGTGGGCTTCGTCCATCAGAATCTGTCGTAAATCGGTCCGCTTAGGTATCCAGATTCGGTCCAGATAATGGAATATCCCATTCGATTTATTCACTAACTGGGCTCCATCGTTGAGAATCCTTTCCTTCTTCAAAGTGCGTTCGGTAAAGCAAGCATGTTGGGCTTTGCGGATAAGAGTTTTGAGATGATGCTGGGCGTGAACATTATGAACACTATGCAAATAGCTTCGTCTGCTGAGGGCGTCGGCAACGACATTTGTTTTGCCAGGATGATAACGAATATCACAGTCGTAATCATTGAGAAGTTCCACCCATCGGCGTTGACGCATATTCAGTTCTTTTTGGCTGAAAATGTGTTGTAGGCTCCTATGGTCGGTGAAGACCGTACACTTTGTACCATAAAGGTAGTATCGCCAAATCTTCAACGCAAAAACAATTGCGCCTAGCTCGAGGTCATGGGTTGTATAGTTCTACTCGTGGATCTTGAGCTGACGAGATGCGTAAGCGATAACCTTGTCTCGTTGCATGAGAACACAACCAAGACCAAGGTTCGAGGCATCACAATAGACAACAAATTCATCGTTTCCGTCGGGTAAAGAAAGGACGGGAGCATTGCAAAGCATATGCTTGAGGGTTTAAATGGCAGTCTCTTGTCCAGTTCCCCAGACAAAAGGCTTGTCTTTGTGCGTGAGAGAAGTAAGCGGCACGGCGATTTTAGAGAATCCTTCGATAAATAGGCGATAATAGCCCGCTAGTCCGAGAAAAGAACAGACTTCAGACGGGTTCTTAGGCGTAACCCAACTCTTAACAGCCTCAATCTTCGCGGGGTCGACGTGAATACCTTAACTATTGACAATGTGACCGAGGAATTGAACCTCCTCTAGCCAGAATTCACACTTGGAGAACTTGGCATAGAGTCGATTCCCTTGGAGTAACTCGAGAACCAAACGTAGATGTTGCGCGTGTTCGGCTTTCAACTTGGAATAGATCAGGGTATCATCGATGAACACGATGACGAAGCGGTCAAGAAATGGTTTACACACGCGATTCATTAGATCCTGAAAACCGCGGGTGCGTTGGTTAAACCAGAAGGCATAACAACGAACTCATAGTGGCCGTGACGAGTGCGAAAAGCGGTTTTGGGTATATCCTCCTCTTGAATGCGTAATTGATGATAGCCTGAGCGTAGATCGATCTTCGAGAAACACATAGCACCTTGTAATTGATCAAATAAATCATCGATTCGAGGAAGGGAATAGCGATTCTTGATTGTCAACTTATTCAACTCCCTATAATCGATGCACATCCGGAACGACCCATCCTTCTTTTTAACGAAAAGGACTGGGGCACCCCAAGGAGAGGTGCTAGGGCGAATGAAGCCTTTATCATGCAATTCCTAGAGCTGACTTGAGAGTTCACGCATTTCGGACGGGGTGAGGCCATAAGGAGATTTAGCAACAGGGTTAGCTCCAGGAATGAGGTCAATACGAAAATCAATATCACGTCTCGGAGGTAATCCAGGTAGATCATCAGGAAATACGTTTGGAAATTCGCAAACAATAGGGACATCTTTCACTAATGTCTTTCCTTTCTTTTCCTCTTCCGCTACTATAATGTTGGCCAAGAAAGCTCTGTATTTCTTACGGAGATACTTGCTAGCTTGGACACACGACATGAGTTGGAGTTTCTTCGACGCAACTTCACCATAGACACACAATAAATCACCATTAGCGAGCGAGAATCGAATCATTTTATCGAAACAGACAACTTCAGCACGATTTTCCCGAAGGAAATCCATGCCTACTATGACGTCAAAACTACCGAGCTGCATCAGAATAAGGTCAATAGGGAAGATGTGATTGTTGAGTTCGAGTGTACAATCACGAAGAACAGAATTTACGACAACGGTTCTTCCGGTGGCAACTTCAACATCGAATGACGAAGGGAGATGGGCGCGCTTACGATTAAGGAGCTTTTCGAATTCTAACGACACAAAACAGTTATCGGCTCCAGTATCAAATAAACACGAAGCATATATACCATTCACAAGGAACGTACCATTGACCACATTGTTGTCGGCTTGAGCTTGGCGGACATTGATGTTGAAAGATCGTCCGCGTGCTGCTTGCTGCTGCTGCTGCTGTTATTGCTGTTGCTGGAGTTGTTGTTGGGGCTGTTGCTATTGTGGCTCTTGCTTTACCACTCGGTTTGGGCACATATTCGCAAAATGGTTGGGATCACCACAAGCGAAACAAGCTCTAGCATGGATCGTGGGCGCAGGAGCCGCTTGCTGGCCTTGAGGAACGGGAAGTAGAGCTTGTTGAGCAGGAGCTGGAGCTGTAGCTTAACGAGGACAAGTATGGCAGTTTGCGGTGAAGTGGCCGTACATGTTGCAATGCACACAATATCGATAGGCGATTCCCACTGGATGATGATAGGTACATGTTGGGCAAGCAGGGTGAGGACCAGTATATGCACGCTTGGCCGATGGTGCATAGGTAACTGGTGCTGCAGTTTGTCGGTGTTGAGGTTGCTGCTGAGCTGGTATAGCTTGAAGCGGGGCAACAGTGGTGACAGCGCAATTTTTGCTACTATTGTTGTTGTTCTTCCTCTTGCGACGGGAGGACTTTGATGATTGTGGAGCGGCGGCGGTTTTAGCGGTTGCGGCGGTTGAAGCTTGATGCAGGTTCTTCGAAGTTTTATCCCAAAACCCAGCTTTAACTCGCTTGTCATTGATTTCAGCGGCGAGTAGAAAAGTTTCCTCGATGGTTGACGTCTTGGCAGCTTGGACGAAATCAGCCACACAATCCAGAAGAGCATGGATGTATTTCTTGATGGTGATTTCGGGCGTCTTCACTTGGTCAGGGCAGATTATACTGAGCTGCTTAAAGCGAGCAGTCAAAGCAGCGTTATCACCATCCTTCTGCTTTAGATACCAGAACTCGTCCTCCAACTTCTGGAGTTCGTGGGGAGGGCGGAACTCTTTCATCATCAGGTCCTTCAACTCATACCACGTTAAACCATAAGCTGCGTCATTTCCTCTCTTGTTTCTCTCAGCCGTCCACTAGTTTAGGGCGCGGGACTGGAAGACACCGGTGGCGTTAACAGTTCGGAGGTTGTCAGGACAGTTGCTCTGACGCATAGTGACTTCAATCGAATCAAACCATTGAAACATGGCCGTAGGACCATCTTCTCCGGTAAATTTCTTTCGGGCCGCAAGCTTTGAATTGCTTAAAGCTAAAAGCAGACTTTGGCGAATCTGTCTGGGATTCTTCAGACGATTTGCTAGTGTTTTCGTTCAATTCACTGATGATTTGGGGGATGACTTTCGCTATCTGCTTAGCGACCAGAGAGGCGATGCGTTTGTCATCGTGGTTGCGGCGCGCTGATCGTGAGTGAAAAGATCCAAATGACGACATTGTCTGCAATAGACAGCGCCATAGGATTCAAAACACTATTTCAATTAAGCCTATTATAGTCTAGCGAAACACCAAAAGATACCTTATATAAAGCACAGGAACACGTGTACCATACGAACACATAATCACAGAACACCTAAGCACGTAGGGGCACGTAAACACATAAGGCACAGAAACACAACAGGCATAGAAGCACATGAGGCAGTCAGAGTAGAGAAACCTATCATTCAAGGTCGCGCGTTCGAGAATAGCGATTGCGATTAGCCAGCACACATCGAGTAGTATAGCATAAGCGAGTAACATAACATGCAATCTTCCATAAATAATAATGATTTGTTAGCGTATTGAGATAGATGTGCAGTGCGATTTGTGTGTGTTGATCAAAGCGGGTAGCGGAAAGCGTATAAATCACAAAAATCGAACATATAAATAGGTAAAATCACATAAAACACATAAAATCGACAAATATCAGAGTCAGCAGTTGCGGGCTCAGAATCGAAACAGATAAAAATCAGCGAGCTTGAAATCAAAAATAGATTATCTTAGGCTAATAGACGTTGACTACCCAAAGTGGTTCAACTATTCACAAAGACTTCTGGTACACATTTTGGCTTTCGGGACTATGTTCTCGCCTCAATTTGGGCGAACCGCACGCACCCTTCCAGTTACAGTGTGACTTCAAGTCGTTGGATTCCGTTGAGACTTCGGTGGGAGTTTTGTAAAACAAAAATAGAGAGCGGAATGTGTCATTAAGGGGTTCGGGTTTCACCCCTAGCTTAGCGACTTCATTCCTGTTTGTGTGATGAAATCACGAGATGGAGAGAAGAATCTGCATCGAAGTACGGATTTCACTCCTGATTCAACGCAAATTTTGGTGTTTATAGTAAAAATACGGGTCGAACAAGCAATTTAATCGAGAGTTTACGGTTTTCACACCTAATATCGATCTAATCACTCATCCATTTTCGAAAACAGTGCAGTGCGACTACCTTAGGAAAGGTAGTGTGATAGTATAGCGTGAGTGCGAGGCGATCGAGAAATAGCGATAAGCTCATGCGGAACCCCTAACGGGCTCGCACAAGGCGATCTGTTGGTACTTAGACTATAGACTAGGTCATTTCAAAGACGTCAACCCGGACTAGGTCGAGTCTTGCCTAATTCCCTATAGTTATGGCTCTGATACCAATCTGTCACACCCCAACCGATGACAGAAACATCGGAGCATGGCACTGAGCGAAACAGATTGTCAAGAGAAATTCCATAACGACTAAATTACCAATAGTTAATATTATTTCCTATACCATAACCCATTAAGTAATTTAATTATTACAGACATAGATATTCTCAAAACAAAAGCATGTTCCGACAACTCAGATTTCAAATAAAATAAATAAATTGTCTTTGTTTGTTTCTAGACCCATCCTATCTTGATTCCACAAAAGATAGTAAGCAAGCACAGCATCCTAAGCACTCAAACACCTGTCACATACGTAAAAATAGAGGTCAATACACATAGTGTAAAGGTGAGCATACAAGTTTGATAATAATAATAGAGTTCGAAATAGTTTACACATAACCAGCATGTAACATGTACAAAGTGAAGGCAAGTAGGTTATCGACAGAGAAATATGCACATACATGACTGCGAGTTGTAGAATGCGCAACACATATCCCCACTGTGACACGTGAAGTAAATCCCTTAACAACCCCTGTCCACGACAGGTGCTGAGTCCAAACTATAGTACTATCGCTGCTAAGGTGTCAGGCAACAATCACTGTGTAAACATAACATACTAGCATTCATCGGATAACACGTATAACATGCGAAAGTGATTAGCATATAAATAGTGTTTGCGTTGTGTGTAGATTGTGATTTAGAATAAGTAACGTATGTAACACCCAAAAGTGCGTGAAGCAAAAAGGGTTCAAGTATACTCAAAGATAGTGCTTAACAAGTAAACACTGCCTTGGATTGAAGGGAGCGCTGAGAGATTAGCCTGAACAGTTAACGATAGCATAAACGATGAGCGGTGCATAAAACAGTGCCATAGTGATAAGTGTCGGATGGTAATCCGATCGGATGGCCAGTCGATCGGATGTCAATCCATTCGGATGGTCATCGATCGAATGGCCATTCGATTGGATTGACTCCTCATTTGGTAACGATATGTTTGTGTATGATGGCTTTGAAGTTTTCGTTGTAGCATTTTGAAAACAGAGAAGTATCTCTACCCTTCAGGTCGATCGATCGAACGGTGGTTCGATCCGGTGGTTCGATCGGGTAACGATCCGATTGGTGGGACACCTAGTGAGAACAAGTTCACAGCAGGGTTGTCACTCGATCGGATAGCAATCCGATCAGGTGGCAATCCGTTGATCACTGTTTATGCATTGAACATGTTGAAAATTTTTAAGTGTTAAATCCCAAGTGTAGTCCGATCGGACGACAATCCGTCCCAACGTCCTGATCGTGTTGATACTTGTTTATTTTGAAAGTTTTGTAGTTTGATCGAGACGGTGTGATATCGTGCTACACAACAGAAACCCCATCAAGACCCAAGTGACCCGATCGAACAGGAATCACCCTAGTCCGATAAGTCAACTGTTTCAAGACGGTTGTTCATGTTTAACCCGAAATCGGTAGTCTCTTTGATAGGATTCAGATCTTGAGCCGACACATCACTATGAAGGAGTAGAGGATCAGAACGAGCTCCGAGTCTATCGGTTTTGAGTGCATTGAGTGTAAAAGAGTTGAAAAGAAGCTGGAAAACCATCTTTCAATCCTTTTAATCATGAACATGTGTAGATCTATGCGAAAACATTGTTTAATCTTGTGGAAATCCTTCAGATCTAAGTTGTTCTTGGTGGAATGGGGCCAATACTTGAAGTTCATAAGAACTCCATGATGACATCATCCTAGAACACCTCAAATCCGTTGATTTCACGGTGAAAAGTTAAGATTCAAAGGTGAAAAAGATGAAGGAGTGCGTGTAGATCATAGAAGTACAAGATTTGGGTTGAAAACTTACAAGAATCACGAGAAATCGAGAGAAAGAAGGCTGAAGTGCGGTTGGGTCGAGTAGAGAGCTGTCACATCAAGTGATGTGACAAGTGAGGGTATTTATAGGGTTTCCCAAAAAGGAAAGTGCAAAGGGCGAGTGGGTCACCGATCGGATAACTGTCTGATCGGATGGCAATCCGATCGGGTAGCCACTCGATCTTGGTGTCTGGCGTGTTGAGTTTTGACGTTTCGATTCGCGTGCTGAGCGTTGCGATGCGTTTCAAGAGTGCGATGTGATAGGTTAATAATAAACACACAAATACTATATCTAGCATACAATCATCATAATTAACTGGCGTTTAGCGTTTGCGATTCAATTGCGATAGAGTTGCGATTGCGCTTCGATTAATCACCACAATGTAACATAAATAAACATGCACAAGTAACACATAAATAGCACACACACGTAAAACAATATCCAGAACGCATGATTCGGGTTGCGAATGCGATTGCGATGCGATAATCGGCAACAAACAATAAATAGAGATTAAATCTCGATTATTAACATGTACTCCACATAATACAACTAATGCGATAAAATAAATAGATTATCTATAAGTCAAAGAAGTCAAAATAGGAGTTGAACAAGGAGTGACAGATCGCAGTTAGCAATCTTTTCTTCCTTTGACTTCAATCTTGACTTTGACTTTGACTTTCGAAACATGGGGTGTTACATCAATAAAGGATCTTGCAAATCCTTAGGATGCCTTAAAGTCTGTTAAACATCGTCTTGTACATTTATTAGATCCGCCTGTGGATCCTTTATACCACCGTCTGTATAATTATTATTTTGAACTTTGAACATTCGGTCTGTAATAGTAATTTAGTTCCAAGCCTTCCGCTGTGCTATATCTATGTTTAATTGTCAATGATGATATCAACTACGTCACGATACTCCCCACCAGGCCCACCGGATTATGTGGAAATATTGGGTTGTGACGGAGAAATTCCACTCGGACGGGGGTATAAGTAAAGGAAGTGTGTCTTCGTTTATCGCGTTAATTCCAAAGATAAAATATCGTGTCGAACTTGGTAATTATAGACCTATAAACCTTGTTGGAATAATTAGCAAATTAATTTCCAAAGTGTTAGCGAATAGACTCAAGAAAGTGTTGGGGTCGGTGATTTTGGATTCGCAATCGGCTTTTCTGAAAGATAAATTATTCTAGACGGGCCTCTGGTTATGAACGAAATTATTACTTGGGCGAAAAGGAGTAAGAGAAAATTGTTTTTTTCCTGAAAATCGATTTCGAAAAAGCTTGATAACGTCAATTGGAAGTTTGTCATCTCCATATTGCAACAAATGGGCTTTTCGTCGCTGTGGTGTAACTGGATTTGTGGGGTGCTTGGTTCGGATAGATCCTCGATCCTGGTCAACGACTCACCTACATTCGAATTCCAATGCTACAAAGGAATGAGACAAGGGGATCCAATCTCGCCGTTCTTATTCATTATCGTTATGGAGGTGTTGCCATGTATGCTTATTAAGGCCAGAGAAGCAGGTGTTATACAAGGGGTTCAAACACCCTATGTCGGCCCTATTATTTCACATCTCTTGTACGCAGACGGCGCGATAATAACAGCGAATGGTCAAAGACAAAACGTTGTGCGGATTCTTAGGATATTTCACATGTGCTCTCGGTTAAATTAATATTTCCAAATCCAATATCTATGGGGTCGAGTTAGGGGAGGGGAGCTCGAAAATCTTGCGGCTAACATCGGATGTAAAGAAGGTACAGTGCCTTTTAATTATCTCGGATTAAAGGTTGGTGCCAACATGAACCGCATGAACAGCTGGGACCGGTTTATGACATCTTCGACGCCAGGCTATCTAAGTGGAAGGCGTACCCTCTTTCTATAAGAGGGAGAGTTACTCTAATCAGGTCGGTTCTCGAAAGTTTACCTAGTTATTATTTTTCATTGTATAAAGCGCCAGTACAAGTTATAAAGGTTTAGAGGCTAAAATTAAAAGCTTTCTATGGGGAAGCTCAAGTGTTAGCAAAAAGATACACTAGGTAGCTTGGGAAAGGGTGACTAAACCGAAGAGCTGCGACGGAATCAGTCTGAACAATCTAAAACATATAAACATCGCCCTACTTGTGGGTGGGGGTGGCGGCTGAAAACTGAACAAGACAAGTTATGGGCTAAAGTGATAGACGTGATTCATGCAAACAGATTATGTTGGGAGTTTTTTCCGGCTAGGAAGTCCATGGGTGGAGTTTGGTGTGTGATCACGAAGGCGATTGAGAGCTCTAAGATTGAAGGCAGACCACTAAGATCGGCAACGGTGGCACGATTTCGTTTTGGCTTGACCCTTGGGTCATAAACGAACCTCTTAAGGAAAAAATTCCTAGATTATTCAACTTAGAGTCGGAAAAAAGATGTAAGGTTAGCGACCGAATTGGTGGTGGCGACAATGGAATTGGGTACAACTGGAGTTGGAAGAGGCAGCCGACCTCGAGTGTTGAAGCCGATGAGCATACCGAGTTAAGGGACAGAAACGATAATTGGCATTGGGTAGGAGAGCAGGATGGAAACTCTAGTGTGGGATCTGTCAAGAAGCTTCTCAGAAAAGGGATAGATTCCAGCAACAATTTCGTACCCGAATGGTGCAAATGGATCCCGAGTAAGTGCAATCTTTTTATTTGGTGGGCTAAAATAGAAAATATTGCTATGGCCTTGGCGCTCAAGAAAAGAAATATTGGTATCACGGATATGAACTGCCCATTGTTTGATTTCGGAGAATAATCGGCCGAACATCTTCTCACCTCATGTATGGTCGCTTCAGTTGTGTGGATGAACATCAGCGCTTGGTGTAAGGTCCCCAACATCGTGGCATTCTCGGTTCGTGACTTGCTCGAAATCCACAACTTTCTGGGAGTGAAGGACTGGAAGAAAGAAGCCATGCTCGGTATAATTAGAATCGGATGATGGAGTATTTGGCGTGCCAGGAACAACTTCAAATTTAACAATCGTCCGGTAAATATTAAAGATATTATTAGCGAAGTTAAGTCGGTAGGGAATCTTTGGTTTAAGAATAGGTCCAGATTGAAGTCGATTTCTTGAGATAACTGGTGTAAGTTTGATTTTATATAGTTGCGTTTCGGTCAGGTGCCCTGTTTTTAGGATCGGCCTGTTTTAATGAAGTTAACTTTAAAAAAAACAACCCATGGTGAATGCTCTTATACGCCAATCGAAAGGGTTTAATTTAAATACGTGTGCCAAGTAACATATGGCATTCATACATGTGGGTCAAAACCTGATGTGGATTGTAGAACATTCAAATCTTCTATTAGGCTATAGGGTGTGGTCATGACCCTCATGACCCTCCATGTTAGTGCCATGTAACTAATCTTTAATTCACCATCCAAAACCACTACCCTAAGGGTATGGTCATGACCCAAACCATTAGCCCCTTATTTATTATCTTTGTCAAAAGAAAAAGGAAATGATTTGTTGAAAAATGGAAAGGAGGACCATGGTTGCCATGGTTTAATCCATGCAAACCATGGTGGATCAATCAAGGGGGTGGTGTAGCCTTCCATTCATGTTCCTAGGTGGCAAATCATGTCCCAACCATGATCCCCACACCCTATAGCCTTATATATGGTGTAAAACAATGCCATCAAGCCTTAAGATGAAAAGGTGGCCTGTCATTCATACTTTCCCAATATAGTCCGGACACTAGAGGTGTGCATAGTTTAGTTTGGGTCGGTTTTTGTCTAAAATCATAATCATAACTGCTACGTCAGTTAATGGATAACCATAACCGATCTGTTATGGCGGTTATGGTTAATCGGTTTTGATGGTTATAGCGGGTCGGTTGTGGGTGGTTAACCGTGTAGTTAGCCTAGCTAAAAAATGTGTTAATTTTTTACATAGTATTAAAAATACATATAATCTATAATATTAATACCGATTATTACCGAATATTCAAATAAAACGATATGATACATTCCATAAATTCAAATAAGCATTCAACCAAAACTGCAAAACGATATGAAATAACCCGTAAATACTAAAAATCTTTAATCAAAAACATCAAATATTAACAAAAATAATGAAAAGTCCTAAATCCTACAAAGATTTATTATATATCGGTTCGGTTCGGTTATAGTGGGTGTAGAAACATTAATAACCATACCGACCCGCTAGTTTCGGTTTAAAAAAAGACATTAACCGACCCACCGGTTTTTTATTTGATTTGGTTTTTTCGGTTCGATTTTATCAGTTAATTCGGTTATAGTTCGTTTAATTCGTTTTTTGCACACCGCTACCGCACACTAATAATAGTTAATAGTTAAACACGTATCAACTATCATTAGTTTACATTAAAGATATTTTCATTTTTTAAGAGAAGTCTATGATCCTCTTGGTCTGGAAGACTGTAATCCTAAAAAAAGTACTTTTTAGTAGTTTACAAATAAATTTCATATTCAACGTTTTATAAGATTGGGCTAGTTTAATTAGTTTATTTGCATAAGAGTATATTAGTTAAGCAACAGATATTTTAAAAACACTATTATTTACACAAGCTTCATATTTTAGAACGAAGTCAAGCATTTAATTTTGTAACTTTTAATAGTGTGTGTTATTAATTTGAAACTACATGGATTTATTTTTAATTTTTACTACAAGGTGCCCGTGTGATGCGACGAGAATATAGACACCATTCCAGGGGTTTGTACGGTTCGGTTCTCTAGGTTATACTCGAGCGGTGATACAAGCAAGTCCTTCACCAAAACTTTCAGACAATCAAATAAACTACCTACAGATTCGTAAATGAAAATATTATGCCACAATACTAGTATCTACAACGTTGATATTGAAGTAGTAGTTGCAAAATTATGTATCATTAATAATAATGTTTCAAGAGCACGTCACTCTTACAAAACAACACGGAGACCTAACTAATGACCCTCTGTGTCGTGTTGTAAGGCAAGATATTTTGATTAAAATATTATACCACAATACTACCATCTACAACATCAATATTGAAGTAGTAGTTACGAAATTACGTATCATTAATAATGTTGTCAAGCTCGAGCTCAAATAAGTAGGCTCGAACCGAGCCGAGCTTCATAAAAATATGACAAGCCAAGCTTGAGCTTAGTCAGGTCAAATATGATACGTTTTCACTAGGTCAAATATGATACGTTTTCACTAGACGATATAATTCGAATTACTTTACGTTTTGACTCCGCCGCAACGCGTATAACATTCTTTAACGTAAAAAACACTATTTTTTTACGTGCTTATTTTTAAGTACGTTTCGCTAGGAATCCAAGTTGGTTTACATTTCGACATAAATTTTCTCGGTAATTAGTAAATATAATACGTTTTCGTGCTTATTTTCATGTGCGTTTTCAGTTGGTCTCCGTTTTAACGTAAATTTTGTTCGAAAACGAGTCGGGTCAAATATTTAACGGTATAAGTTCGAGTTACTTTAAGATGCAACAACGGGCGGCGTGTCAAAATACTAGTTGCAAACATTTACACACAACATACAAGACAAATTAATAAAAATCAACTCTAGCCTCAACACTCCAAGAAAACCAATAGGTTTGCTATCATGGGGCCTATGAACTATGGTTGGTGGTCTTGCAAGTTGAACTTCAATCTGGTTATTGTTATATCAAAAGACACTTCATTGATGCCACCACATGCCCTGCTTGCTTGAGAACATACACACCCCCCTCATGAACCAATCTTGCTACAAATTACACAACCACTATCCTAAATTCTTAACAACAGACAAAGCATTCAGTGAACCTACTTACGATCGAATTGATGGCTTAATCTCGTAAGTTACATAACCACTTGATGGATGCAATTACCGCCAACCGTGTGATAAAATACCAGTACTGAACCATAAAGCCTTAAGCAGAATCGTTAACATAAACCCTAAACCCTAAAGCAAAATCATCTGCATAAACCTTGAAACTTAAACCCTTAACCAGAAAGCCTCCACCTTCATATCAAGTTATTGATATTACATTGCAATATTGCCTAAACAAACCGACATCTTTAAAACTTATGCATAACACCAACCTCACATCTTCATTCCATGTCTACTTAGAAGTTTATCATTCTTCAAGCGAACCCATTGCATCTACGAACACGGGTCTTACCTCTTTAAGAATGAAAAACACTCCGATTTCTCTTTGTAACACTTTGTCCCCTGCAGATAAAAGATGAATCAAACAGCGGTGATCAGTTAAAGTTATACGACTGGTTTACTTTTACCCAAACAACAAAAAGGATACAAGAGAACAGCAGCTTAGCCTCCTCACAATTCCACCATCTCCCTAGCTGTATACAATACAAACATCAGATTCATAACATATATCCAGAATTCAAATACCACTAGGAAATAGATCATACACTAGAATCGATCACATGCATCTTTGACTTGTACTCTAGAGGAGGTGGAGGTGTACCGACCCACAAACTCTACACTATAAAAATCTCAAGTTCTCAACAACAATCTATTTAAAGATTCGGTGACCTTAAATATTCCATCTGATCAACCAACTCTTGCATATCATCATCCCAATCAAGCTTTTGAGCATCTAGATCATCAAGAAACTCCTCAGGGTGTTTTTCGACCGGCAGATCCACATTCAACAGTTCTTCCCATAAATTGTCATGAGATTCATCTTGATTACCAACATAACTACTTGAATCACCTTCAACGGTGGCTGCAAGAAACGGATCTTGTATGCTTTCGATACCAATATCACCATCTGGTCCACCGACTTCTTGTAAATTCTCTACGCTTGGTGTCATTGTCAACCGCCGTTTACGACCGACTTCAATCTGTTCCTTTTCTCTGTGTGCGTATTTTTCCATGTACTTCTGGAGGAACTCGGGGTTGCTAAACGCTTTTGCGAGGAATCCCATCATGTTTTGTTGTTTTCTTTCGGTGGTTCTTAATCTGTTTTCCATGGATATGAGTTTGTCTTTTGACTGTTGCTGTAGTTGCCGCAGCCTAACAATTTCCGCCATTAATACACTGCGGTCCCTTTTAAGTCCTTCGAGTTCTTCTTCTATCCCGTACTGGCCTACTTCAATACACGGCCCGAATTCATGTTTCGGTTGGGCCAATGGAACCACATTTCTTCTTCTTCTTATTGTCTTCAACAGATGCCTTTGACCCCCTAGAAACCCTTCGTTTGCAAATTCCCATCTGTCTGGATCCACTTTCCTGAAGCCCTATTATGAACAAAATTTCGTAATTCAGTAACAAAATAAAGTTATCCTAATGGATGACAACAGAATTACTGGAAACCTAGAACGCCCGATCTGGTGCATTGCAAGCAACACACGACACCTAATAATCAATAGCAGAATAACAACCAATCATATACTCGCATCAAATTGATAAAATTAACCGAACACAGAGACTAAAACATAACAACAAACGCCAATTTGATGCATTACAAGCAACACACGATACCTAATAATCAATAACAGAATAACAACTAATACTCATATCAAATTGATAAAATTAACCGAACACACGGAGACTAAAACATAACAACAAACGCCAATTTGATGCAATGCAAGCAACACACCATACCTATCAATCAATAGCAGAATAACAACTAATCATATACTCACATCAAATTGATTAAATTAACCGAACACACGGAGACTAAAACATAACAACAAATCGCCAATTTGATGCATTACAAGCTACACAGGATACCTAATAATCAATAGCAGAATAACAACTAATACTCATATCAAATTGATAAAATTAACCGAATACAGAGACTAAAACATAACAGCAAAACGCCAATTTGACGCATTACAAGCTACGCAGGATACCTAATAATCAATAGCAGAATAACAACTAATACTCATATCAAATTGATAAAATTAACCGAATACAGAGACTAAAACATAACAGCAAAACGCCAATTTGATGCATTACAAGCAACACACGATACCTAATAATAGCAGAATAACAACTAATACTCATATCAAATTGATAAAATTAACCGAACACGGAGACTAAAACATCGCCAATTTGATGCATTACAAGCTACACACAATACCTATCAATCAACAGCAGAATAAAACTAACAAAATACTTACATAAGTATTAAGCTGGCGAATAAAGCTAGAAAAATTACTATGCTTAAAATACTTCGGTAGCAGATTTGTGGAAAACTTATGCGAATCCCAAACAACGAAGCTATTCCGTTCTCTGCTCCACGAAACCACCGCATCGGTGGCCGGATCTTCCACCATATCAAACGTTTTCGTGAGGAACGGTGGCGGACCTACCTCGTGCAGGCCTTCCTTCGGCCGCGGTGAAGAAGACGATGACGATGAACCGGTAGCGGTTACGGTTGTTGCGGACGATATGAATGTGATTTCTTCTTCTTTTACTGTTGGTTTGGGTTGTAGGTTTGTGTTGAACTCCATTGTTCTGCAGAGTTTGTTAGGATGATGATGAATTTGGGAAGTATAATGGTGGTGTGAAATGTGTGTGAACAGAGTGTTGGTGGAGGGTGGGAGATAAAAGAAGAGGGAGTGGAAGGTTCTAGATACACAGGTAATGGATGTTTCTTAGAACAATCACCAAAAATATCTAAATATCAACTAAAATATCTAAATAAAATATATGTATCTGGATTTTTTAAACTTTTATTTATATATTTATCTATATAAAATATATGTATCCAGATTTTTTTTTTAACTTTTATTTTCTTAGCAAATGTCAAAATGGTATTTGAGTTTAGCTCACTTTATTATTTTTTATTTTTTTTTTCAGTTTAAAAATGAATTTTTTTTTCTAATCAGGGTCTTTAAGGGTTTATTTTTGTTGTCATTTCTATCAAATTAGCAAATTAAGTTACAAATTTATGGTTTTTTTTTGTCACTTTCTCATTTAAATGATGGAGTTCCTCATGGAGTTCAAGCGTAAAATGACGATTTACCCTCTATTTAAATGAGGAAAATGACAAAAAGAGCAGAAATTTCTGACCAGTTTGTCACTTGGATGGAAATTGCAACAAAAATGAAACCTCGGGATCTAAGTACAAAAGGCTTCATTTTTTTACGGATGTAGCAAAAGTGATCTAAACTTAGTGACCATTTTGGCATTTTACTCTGTATTTTTTAATAAACTTTTTAGGAAAGTATTAGTAAAAAATCTAAATAAAATATATGTATCTAGATTTCTTTTTTAAATTTGATTTATATTTGTGATAAACTTTTTAGAAAACTATTAGTAAAAAATGATTGGAATGCGGTAAGGTTGGTTTGTTTAATCAATAATTTGAAAACAAGCTGTGTATTTATTTGCGATGTTTTAAATGCCGATTCGAACCCTACACATTGGGGATAAGTGTGGGGTCGGGCCAATCGGGTTTGGGACGAGGTTAGAATTTGGTGATATACTAATTTACCTGACCCGATTACTCGTTTCCCGGATTGTATACCCATTATAATTTTGTTTAAGTATGTGTGTGTGTATATATAGTGGAATTATAGGGAAATCCCATGTGAGTTGCAAAAACTTTGAAAACCTAATGGATGGACATCATGCTGTCACGTGTTACACTTTTTCGCTGTAACACTTTTACTGAAACCTGCAACATTTTCTGACACTGACACACTTTTCGTAACAGTGGAGAGAGGATAGAGAATGTGTTATATTTTTTTAGTTGTTCGCATTTTTTGTAACTCACCTGTAACACTTTTTTATTGTTTTTTACAATATTTTTTATATTATATGAAGTGTATGGATTTTAAAACTTACTAGCCATTTACCCGCGCGATGCAGCGGGAGTGGCGATTTACAATAGGATACTCGTTGACCGTTAGTTTATCAGTCGTCTCGTGATATATTGTATAGTACTTAAGTTAGTTTTCTTATTCTGATATGTTGGCACTTTTTTTTCTATTAGTTTATCGATTCTTTGGTGATATACTTTTATTAATTTTTTAGTTGTTTGTTTATCAATCTTTCTATTAAATCAATCATAAGTACATAATTCTTTAACCATAATTCATTAATCGATACAAATACGAAATGCAATATGCTGAACATTACAAATTTGTTAACAAAACTACAACTATTTGTTTCTTTGTTAATCTCATGATAACGTTTTTTATAATTTTTATTTGCTTTGTAGGAGGAAGATGGATGTTTCTCTCCATAGGGCATACAAGAAACAGGTTATTGGCGGAAGGCCGCCATATTTAACATATAAAGTTTTTTTATACATTAAATATGGCGGGTTGCCGCCAATCTTGTATGCCCTAGGAGAGAAGCACCTAAATCGTTGGCTTTTTTATCTTCTATATCAATGCCACTTGGTACACACTTTTTACAAATTAAATTTGAAAGCCAACAAATAACCAAAAGACTCGTAATCCATCTACAAGTGTTTCATAAGGAGCACTTGATCAATACTATCATTAGTCTATTAGCAAGTTTCCCCTTTACTAACATTTTAAAACATATCGTAAAGAAAATCACCATTCTCATAGGGTTTCCTCTAGTCAATAACCAACTGATTACTTAACCTTTAACATCTTGATCACTGGTAGTTGTCATTCTCTTATCATAGACAAAGCAGGTTGTCGGGTTGGCTCACACACAGATTCTTCCCCATCGATTTGTTATTGTATATATAAAAATGTGCTAGATATAATTATGCAAACTAACTTAGTTTATATAAATTGAATCCTTCATACTGAAGCTTGATAGGAGGTTTTTATGTATTTGATTACAACTTTTAAACGTGTCAGGAGTCTCACTGGAAACAGCCTCTTTATTCTTACAGGGTATAGGTAAGGATGTCTACATCTTACCCTACTCAGACCCTACATTTGCTTTGCTATTAGTGGGATTTACTAAGTATGATGATAATGATTACAACTTTTAAACTATCTAATCCATTTCCTATTTAGTTAAGGCCTTTAGCTCATCTTGGTAGGAGTTTTTATGTATTTGATTACAGCTTTTAAACAATCTGATCCATTTTCTATTTAGTCACCTCCTTTAGCTCATATCATTTGTCATGTTAAAGATAAGACATAATCCAAGTGGGTCGAAATAGCCCAGTTTAGTCTGTCATAAACTATGAAGTTGGAAACTGAAAACCAGTTCCTTTAAATTCAAATCATCATTAAAAATTTCATAGAAATATAGCATTAACACTCTATTGCCTCATGCCTATAAATTACCCAATTGACCTTTTGTAGTATGAAAATAACAACTAATGGATCCGATATGTAAAGTTATTTAATTAATGGATCCCCATTAAATAAAAAGGAATGACAAAAATTGATAACAGATGTAGATGTATACTGGCGATTCAAATTGAAATTAGAGAAAAAGGACATAAAGACAAAAAATCAACGATGTAACTGTGTGATTTTCTATAATGTAGATTACTAAATATTCTAATTTGATGTAGCATAAAAAAGAACATGATTTTTATCTCATTTAGAGGACAATCACTCTTTTGGTCAGCATCTATTTGTTACAGTTGGTAAGAAGATCGACACCTACTACCTTTGTCTACCTGCAATAGATAAAAGTCAACAAACTTATATGCAATCAGGGAATAAAAGACTGAAAAGTGTCAACAATAAGATGAGAATCATAAAAAGGAACATGAACATGTAGAAGTTATGCTAGATGGCCCCAAAGATAATATCTCGACCCATTTGACCCAAAACGGGTGAGCTGGTTTTATTTTTAATTTAAATGTGACTACCGGTAAATTGGAAGAGGATGGCTACAAGTTATCTTCATAAATAACCTTATTTTCTATGCAGCCAATCTCGGCGATATATCACCAATATATTCGACCCATTTTATTTTTATTATATCTTAATCCTACTCCTAAAAGCATTCTCTTTCAACCCAACACTTTTATAGTCCATACTCCTTTTAACTGTCATGAAATAATGTATGAACATGAATTTTAGATTAAAAGAACTGGGATGTTGTAAGCATTTGTCGGCCCATCTCATTATTAGCTAATAAGAATTTTTCCTATTTTGACCCGTTATCAAGTACAACCCCATTGGCCGCTTTATATCTAAACACATTCAAACTGCCACCTCTATAATTAATGCTTAACAATGAAACTAACTCACAATGGGTCACGGGTCAAGTACCTGCTGCATTGCTTATATGTTTGGTGTCACGAAAACCGGTTGTGATGGCTAAGCATCAAAGTCCAATTGATCTCGGGAATGTAGATTTGATCGTGCTTATTAGTAGGCGATGTGTCGATTATTTTGACCCTCGAGAAACAACCCAATGCCGAACACTGTTTGATAATAGAAAACGTCCCGGTGATGATAGCTTGACTTCCGACAACCGCAGCAAGTATCACGATTCCAAGAACCGGCCATCTTAACTTTTATGGTTTCCATAACAGACACATAGTTAGCTTAACTTCACATGAAACTCAGAATAAAAACATGAAAAATGCCCACCGGGAACGGATACGTAGAAACCGATTCGGTAGTCGATCCAAATGCCATCAACCCGAATGGCAGCATACGTGGTTCCCGGTCCGATCTGGTCTCAAAAGTATTGAAAATTATATTATTATTAATATATTGTTATTGAAAGAATATAAAGCTTTTGACACTGAAGGAAAAAAAATACCTGCAAGCAATTGAATATGCCTTTCTGCTTGTTTTCATCATCCACTAAACCCGTCCAACCACCTGCCAGCAATTAGAAATCAAATTGCAACTAAAATACCTAAAAAATAGTCTGAAAAATAGTCAAAAAACATAAAGGTTACCATCAACCAAAGATTAAAGCGACGGTTGAAGAATTGACTATCTAGGGGATGTTAAATGGGACGTTCGTAGGTTGGTGTGTCTAATGCCATAAAATCCAAGAATGAACAAACAGAATTTTCAGTTCTCTTTTTATCTTTTAAAAATTGTTATAAAAATAATTTTATTTGTTTATAAAAAAAATAAACGGGCTAAACATGTCACCCACGAACCTGTTAAGTGCACCCAAAACAACACGTTAAGCGAGTTAGTTGGTTTATTCATTAAAGACACAATTTGGACGACTCCCGTTCCATTTGACCTGTTAGAGTAAAACTTGACATTACCTTTCTATAATTGTGATAAGAAAATCTCACACATAAGACATACCATAGCCTGACCGTAGCTGTTCCCGGATATCAATTACTGAAAATAGAACCGGGCCTGCACAAAATCCACATTAGGTAGTTGCCAAAGCTGATTTTGCTGCGGAAAGTACATAATCAAATTATGTTACTTATTGAAAACCTTTTTAAATTTGTTGAACCAACTTTGACCTATAAGTCTATAACTCAAGCTAAATTCTAGGCGATGAACCAACAGGAATTGAGTTAGAGGTGGTATAATGAGTAACGGGTCAAGTGGAGCTGTAAGGTTTGGTCGACTATACCAAAACATCTTTTTTGTCTGTATTATTTAGCGTGTCAATTATGAGTCGAGAAGCATAAATTTCAATGACAAAACTAATTATTAAAAACACTTTGGATGACTTTAACCATTTTCCCCATTATCTTTTAGCTTCTTCATATGATTCATTAAGTCAATGATGTGGATTGAGATGAAAACTGTTTTTTCTTTTCTCGGTCCATCACTTTTTTACAGATTAAGTAAACAAAAAATAATGTCAGTTGAGATGAAAAATGGGTGGTCGGTCAGGTTGGATAGAAGGTCAATGACTCAAGTCAGAATGAAAAATGGGTGGTCAATCATGTTGAGAATCTTCAACCCTTTTAAGCTATTAACCCAGCTCAAATTTAGTTTTTTTTTTTTTTTTCATTTTACCCATTTAACTTGTAACAGTAAATGTATAACCCAAACTGGCATGTTTACCTACAAACGAGTCACAATTCCCAACCTATACATGGATTACTTCCTCATGTGCCTACTCTGCCACACTATCAACCTTCGTCACATAATTTCTGCACTAAAAAATAAATCCAATCAGAAAGATTGAGCAAAATTTCCATATAAATGAGGATATAAGGTCACAAAATGAAAGAGATACCTTTAAATCTGAATCTGGGAGTGTCTCATAGTATGATTTTAACGTTCCATAATGTGGATGCAAAACCGAATTCATAGAACTTGTTGAAAAGATCAGAAGCAGCCATGATTGCAGTCTTGCATTAAGCACTTCTTGGATTCTTCATTGATTTCACTAAAACCATCACGACCTTTTTCCTGTATAAGTTACAACCCATATATTATATTAATAAACCACATAATTCTTCAGACCAACATCATACATAAAAGAATCGGTTTTTACATACAAGATCGGTAGCAGGAGCTCAGAGTGGAACAATGCTAGTCACCTCACATCGTTCAACGAATCGCAAATCTTTAGCCAGTCCTTTGACTCCGGTCCTTCCATTAGACTCTCAGTTCCCAAAAATAAAAAAAAATTGAATCAGAATATATAAAAAAAAGTATAAATCCCCCAAAGGGTTTGGATTTTCAGATGAAATAATAATCAAAATACACAAAAATCAGAATTTTTTTTTAATCAGATTACATGAAAAGTAAGAATCTCCCAAAGTTGAACAAGAATCTTGATAAACATGAACTATTTCAAGAAACCAAGACATATATTTACCTCAAACTTCAATATCAGAAAAAAAAGGTCCAATATTTTCAGATGATAAAACCAAAATACACAAAATCACAAATGGTTCGTGTCTTCATCTACAACAAAAATCCTCAAAAAAATGACGGTAGTACAGTAGATCTGAGAAAACTTTCAGCAAAAAAAAATTACTCGTTCTCATTGCAGAGTCGCAGAACCACCACCACACATTGACGGTAGTACCAGATGTAAGATCCTTCTGAGTAGCAGCCGTATCACCAAGGTTGAAGAGAGAGAGAGAGAGCAGGTGCGAGATGAGATTGAGATCTGAATGGAGAATGAGATTTGTTTATCGATCTGGTGTTAATGTGAAAGGCTAGATCTTGAATCGCCTTGGAGAAAAACCCTAGATCCAGATCTCTGGAATCGCCAGAGAGAGAGAGAGGAACAGGGAGCGGGTGATTTTGAAATGTTTTGAAACCCTAATGTATCTAATGTATCCGTGTTATTTTAGTAAAAGGGTATAGGTGGAAAGAGATGTTTTCTAATGCTTAAAAGACTTGTACATCATGCTTTTAGGGTGTTTTAAGAAAATTTCAATGACCTTAAGATGTCCTTTGGATATGCTTATTAATATAGTATAGATATAGATAATTTACAAAGTTTTATTTTGTAATGTGCGTAAAAAACATTTTACATTTTTTTACAGCAAGATTTTTATGTAACAAAACACTTATCACATTTTTTGTCAGTTGAAAGAGGAGAGAGAAAAGTGTAAAAATTTTACATTTTTTTGTCAGACTGCAACATTTTTCTGAAAAAAAGTAACTTTTTTATAAATTTTTAATATCCACCATTGATCATATGAGTTGGATGGTGAAGATGAAGTTTTCTAAGTTTCTTTAACTCAGGTGGATTTTCGATTTATCAATTCCCTATATATATATATATATATAGGGAAAAGATCCGTTAGGAACCACCCTTTATTGCGAGAACCGCGAGAACCAGTGTGAACACAAACAGTAATACCTAAAAAAATCTAAAAAACACCCAATTTTTTTTTTATTTTTTTACTATTTTTTATATAAAAATCGCTACTTTTAGTATCAAAAAAAATAATTTAATTTTTTTTTTAAAAAAAAAATTTTTTTTGGCTACTAAAAGTAGCAATTTGAACATAAAAAATAGTAAAAAAAATTAGATTTTTTTTAGATTTTTTTTTTATTTTTTTAGATTTTTTAGGTTTTTTGGGGGTTTAGTTTTTAGCATTTTAGCTTGGGGGGGGGGGTTAGGTTTTGGGGGGGGTGGGGGAGGGGGTTTAGGTTTTTTGGGGGGGGTGGGGGGTGGGGGGGGTTAGGTTTTTTTTTTAGGTTTTTTGAGGGTTTTAGTTTTTAGCAATTAGCTTGGGGGGGGGGGGGTTAGGTTTTTTTTTTGGGGGGGGGGGGTTAGGTTTTTTTTGGGGGGGGGGTGGTGGGGGGTTTAGGTTTTTGGGAGTGGGGGTGGGGGTTAGGTTTTTTTTAGGGTTTTTTTAGGTTTTTTTAGCTATTTTAGGTTGTGTTCACATTGGTTCTCGCTGTTCTCGCAATAAGGTGGTTCTCGAATGAACCTTACCCTATATATATATATATATATATATATATATATATATATATATATATATATATATAGGGGTAGGTTAACGAACAAATGCGCTTATCGTACATTACGTACGCTACAATCTCAGTCGTCAGATCATTTTCCTGCATTGAATTCGCATGTTGTTTTTTTATAACAATTTCGCATGTTGGTTTTTTAACATGCGATTTCATCAAAAATTACACATGCGAAATTGTTACAAAAAACATCATGGTATTTCATCAAAATTATCACATGCGAAATTGAATTACCACATGCGAAATTGTTACAAAAAAACAACCTTCTATTTCATCAAAATTATCACATGTGAAATTGAATTACCACATGCGAAATTGTTACAAAAAAAACAACCTTCTATTTCATCAAAATTATCACATGCGAAAATGTTACAAAAAAACACCTGCTATTTCATCAAATTTATCACATGCGAAATTATTACAAAAAAAAAACAACATGCGATTTTCATTGCGGGAAGATGATCGGACGGCTGAGATTGTAGCGTACGTAATGTACGATAAGGGAATTTGCACAGTACCCTTTACCTATATATATATATATATATATATATATATATAGAAAGTGTACTGTGCAAATGCCCTTATCGTACAATACGTACGCGTCAATCTCAGCCGTCAGATCTTTCATCCCGCATTGAAATCGCATGTTGGTTTTTTGTAACAATTTCGCATGTGATAATTTTTTATGAAATCGCATGTTGGTTTTTTGTAACAATTTCGCATGTGATAATTTTGATAAAATAGCATGTTGTTTTTTTGTAACAATTTCGCATGTGGTAATTTTGATGAAATCGCATGTTAAAAAAACAACATGCGAAATTGTTACAAAAAAGAACATGCGATTTCAATGCTGGAAGATGATCTGACGGCTGAGATTGTAGCGTACGTAATGAATGATAAGGGCATTTGTATGTTAACCTAACCATATATATATATATATATATATATATATAGGGAGCCGCTAAAATGAAAACCACCCCAGTTGTAAGAACCACGAGAACCACTCTCCACCAATCATATTTTACCACCCTAAAGGGTAGTTTGGTCATTTACCCCAAATGTCAAATCCAACCATTTCTTTCATTTAAAGCCATCAGTCTTTGTCTCTATCCTCATTTGTTTCTTTTCATATTCTCTCTCCCCATTTGTTCAAAATAGTCAGACATTCATCTCTCATCCCAAACCATAAACCCACCACCATATTCATCCCACACCCCATTCTTCTCCACGGTTGATGTTTCAAGCAGGAAAGAGAGAAAGTACACATAGAGAGAGGAGAGAGAGAGGGAGACCGGAGTGTCTGTCTAGCTGAGTTGCGGCGGCGGCGGTGCCGGTTGATGTTTCAAGCAGGAAAGAGAGAGAGTAGACAGAGAAAGAGAGAGAGGAGAGAGAAAGAGAGAGGGAGACCGGCAGAGTAGTCCGGTGGCGGCGACGCCGCTACGGCGGCGGTGATGATGATGCAACGATGATGACGATGGGGACATGCTGACAAGGCTGTAAAGAGAGAAAGATTCCGGTGGTGTCTCTGCCGTAAGCGACGACAGTGACGTTCTTCTCCGGTAAACCTTTCAACTCCTTTTCTTTCTCTCTTAGTTCCTTTTTCTTTTACAGGATCCGAGTCAGCTGCTTGTTTCTTTTTTGAGGTGAGTTGGAGGAGGTTGAAGAAGTAGCGGCACTGGTGGTGTTCGGGAGACTAGTGGATAATAATCATGGAAGTCTTTATAAGTACTAGAGGTTTATGGTTATTAGTATTCGCTATCTGTAATATTGTATCATATTTTCCATCATTTTCGGCCACTTATTCAAGTACATACACACGCACCACATGTTTTTGGTATTAAAGGGTCCTAACTTTCCACTTTGCTAAAAATATTTATACAATTTGGATATATTTTGGTTAAAATTTCTCTGTGTTATTATTTATGAAAGTAGAAAACTTCTATTTCAGTCTTGATTTTGAAGACATAAACTTATGCCCAGAATGGTTAAAATTTCTGTGTAAAAACCGTAAACTTTTTAACGTAAAACGTAAAACATAAATTTTTTAACGTAAAACGTAAACTTTTTAACGTAAAACGTAAAACGTAAAATTTTTAACGTAAAACGTAAACTTTTTAACGTAAAATGTAAAACGTTAACTTTTTAACGTAAAACGTAAAACGTTAACTTTTTAACGTAAAACGTAAACTTTTTAACGTAAAGCGTAAAACGTAAACTCTTATCTAAAGACTTTTAACGTAAAACGTAAAACTTATTTTACATAAATTGTAAAACGTAAAAAACCGTGTGATAAAACGGTGACTAAACAAGGGGCGTGAATACGAGGCATAAAAACGCCGTGTAAAAAACGGGGCGTAAAAACGACGGGGTGTAAAAAACGGCCCGTTAAAAAAATGACGCATGGAAAAGCCGGGAGTAAAAAATGGCGTGCAAAAACGGCGCGTTTAAACACGACGCGTGATAAAGCCGGGTGTAAAAACGGCGTGCAAAAACCGGCATAAAAACGCCGCATAAAAAACGGGACATAAAAAACGACGGGGTGTAAAAGACGGTCCGTTAAAAAAACGACGCGTGGAAAAGTCGGGCTTAAAAAACGGCGCGTTAAAAAACGACCCTTGATAAAGCCGAGCGTAAAAACGGCGTGCAAAAACCGGCGCGCAAAAAAAATTGTTTTGTTAAAAAATCTGAATTTAAAATGGTTTTTAATAAAAAAATTCTATTTAAAAAACAAGTAATATAATAATACCAAAAAAGTAATAAACAACTATAAAGACAAAAATGAGTAAATTTACTAAACTAACCTTTTGAATTAAAATATTAAAAACATAATAAGACAAAAAGTATTTAATATTAATTTTAGTTACTTTTAAACTTATCCATCCAATCTGAAGATCTAATGGTTTAAAAGTGGTTCTTTCGGTTCTTACAACTGGGGGTGGTTTTCATTTTTGCGGTCCCTTATATATATATATATATATATATATATATATATATATATATATATATATATATATATATATATATATATATATATATATATATATATATATATATATATATATAGGGGATCGCTAAAATAAAAACCACCTCCAGTTGTAAGAACCGAGAGAACCGCTTTCTAGCCATTAGATCTTCAAGATCAATGGATGAGATTAAAAGTAACTAAAAATAATATTAAATGATTTTTGTCTTATTATGTCTTTAATATTATAATCCAAAAGAATAATTTAGTAAAATGACTCTATTTTGTCTTTTTGTCTTTATTGTTTTTTATTAGTTTTTTGTATTATTATATTACTTTTTATTTTTTAAACATAATTTTTTATTAAAAACATTTTTAAATTCAGATTTTTTTAAAGATTTTTTATACTTTTTACAATTTAAGTTTTACGTTAAACTTTTTACGTTTTTTTGACGCGCCGTTTTTTTAACGCCTTTTTTTTAACGCGCCGTTTTTTACGCGCCGTTTTTTACGCGCCGTTTTTTTAACGCTGGTTTTTTACGTTAACGTTTTTTTACGTTTTACGCGCCGGTTTTTTACGTTTTACGCGCCGGTTTTTTACGTTTTACGTAAAACTTTTTACATTTTACTAAAAAAAATTACGATTTACGTTTTACCTAAAACTTTTTACGTTTTACGAAAAACTTTTTACGTTTTACGTAAAACTTTTTATGTTTTACGTTTTTACGTTTTACGTAAAACTTTTTACGTTTTTACGTCTTACGAAAAACTTTTTACGTTTTACGTTTTACGTTAAAAAATTTACGGTTTAACTTTTTTTTACAAAAACGTTTTTACGCAAAACCGAATGCACCTAGAAAATCGCACACTCGGGGGGTGTCTCAGGTAGTTTGCTATCATCATCGACGCCTCAAAAAAAAAAAAAAAAAAACCCAACAAACAAAAATCAAAAGAACGAGTGGATTCTTGAAAAAAAACAAAGTTTTGGATCAGATTTTCCGATAATCAGAGGCTGCAAAGTGGGGTTGCAGGTTCAAAAACCTACCCTCCGCCGTCCTTGTCGCGCCATCGTCATCAAAATCTACGAGTTTTTTTCTCATCATCGCCACCCCCATCCAACGGATCAAAACCCACCCAATCAAGAATACAAATCAAAAACAGAAATCAAAGAACCCCATTCAAACCCCCAAAACATATCAAAAATACCCATCAGAATCAAGAAGACAACTCAACCCCCAATTCGGGCACCATCGGCGCCACGGGGCACCATCGGCGCCACGGGGCACCATCGGCACCACCGAGCACCATCTGGACCACTTTCAATCGGTCACCTGTAAAAACAAACAAACCCACAGAATCAAGCAAACCACCCCACATTCAAAAGCATTAGCAAAAGCACCAGTAAAACCAACCAAATCCAAACATTAACAAGCATCAGTAAAAATCCCCCCAATATCAACAACATAAATCAAACACCGGAGAAACATCCCCAAACTGATTTTGCTTGAAAAACAAAACTGATTTTGCTTGAAAAATATCCCCAAACTGACCCGAAACCTAACCTCCACCGCCACTGCCGTAGACGGTGTGGCTCCGGCGGCCGCGCCGCCGTCTGACCACCCCCGTAATCAATATCACCATCATTATCTATCATCTTCAACATCATCATGCCGGTTATCATCACCCTCATTGAGTATTACCGGAAGCGAAAAGAAAGAAACAAGAATTAAAAAAAGGTAGAAGTAACAAATTTACCGATCTGCAATAGAAATAAGTGAGGGTGCTTACCGGACTGAAACTTGTTGACGTCGCTGACCGGATCGGAGCTCTCCGATCTCCTTCTCCGATCTCTCTCTCATCGAATCTCTCTCTCTCTCTCTTTGTCCAAACCCACCAATCATACTAGTAGAATTGATAAACAAATGAATTAACTACATCTCTAAAAAAACTACATATGATATCTGATGAATCACCCAATATATATTATTCATATGATAATTAGAAAAGGAAAAAGAGCACTGTAATCGGAAAAAGGAATGGGTTTTTGGTGGAGATAATTTAATTTTAATGAGAGAGACAAAGAGAGGAGAGAGAAGTCTTGCAGGAGAATTAAATGGCAACAAGACAAAGTTGAGATGAGTGATTTTGACATTTGAAGGAAATGACCAAATTACCTCTTTTTCTGATTGGTTAAGAGTGGTTCTCGTGGTTCTTACAACTGGGGGTGGTTTTCATATATATATGTCAGAATTTAGAGAGAACGGTGATAAATGTGAGAACGGTGAAAACAGTTTTGGTGGTGACATGTGGCATTGATGTTAAATTACACTAAGTGGTAATGTTGTCAAAAAACTCACTCACACTGGGTGTTCAAATAAAACGCCATAACAAAAAAAAAAGATATTTTTTTGAGCTGTAATTTACAACAGCTCAAAAAAACCATTTTTTTTAGCCCATAGCAAAAAAAAAAAACTATTTTTCTGAGTTATAATTTACAACAGCTCAAGCTCAAAAGAAACATTTTTTTAGCCATATAGCTCAAAAAAAAGCCATAAGCTCCTAGTTAAAACGTCACGCAAAAAAAAAAAAACTATTTTTGAGTTATAATTTACAACAGCTCAAAAAAAACTATTTTTAAGCTATAATTTACAACAGCTCAAAAAAACTCTTTTTTTGAGCTAGCTCCCATTAAAACGCCATAACAAAAGAGCTATTTTTGGAGCTATAATTTACAACAGCTCAAAAAAACCAATTTTGAGTCATATAGCTCAAAAACGCCATAAGCTCCCAGCCAAAAAAGCTATTTTTTAGCTATAATTTAAAAATGATTTTTTTTTCTAATCAGGGTCTTTAAGGGTTTATTTTTGTTGTCATTTCTATCAAATTAGCAAATTAAGTTAAAAATTTATGGTTTTTTTTGTCACTTTCTCATTTAAATGATGGAGTTCCTCATGGAGTTCAAGCGTAAAATGACGATTTACCCTCTATTTAAATGAGGAAAATGACAAAAAGAGCAGAAATTTCTGACCAGTTTGTCACTTGGATGGAAATTGCAACAAAAATGAAACCTCGGGATCTAAGTACAAAAGGCTTCATTTTTTTACGGATGTAGCAAAAGTGATCTAAACTTAGTGACCATTTTGGCATTTTACTCTGTATTTTTTAATAAACTTTTTAGGAAAGTATTAGTAAAAAATCTAAATAAAATATATGTATCTAGATTTCTTTTTTAAATTTGATTTATATTTGTGATAAACTTTTTAGAAAACTATTAGTAAAAAATGATTGGAATGCGGTAAGGTTGGTTTGTTTAATCAATAATTTGAAAACAAGCTGTGTATTTATTTGCGATGTTTTAAATGCCGATTCGAACCCTACACATTGGGGATAAGTGTGGGGTCGGGCCAATCGGGTTTGGGACGAGGTTAGAATTTGGTGATATACTCATTTACCTGACCCGATTACCGATAAAGTGTACTCGTTTCCCGGATTGTATACCCATTATAATTTTGTTTAAGTATGTGTGTGTGTATATATAGTGGAATTATAGGGAAATCCCATGTGAGTTGCAAAAACTTTGAAAACCTAATGGATGGACATCATGCTGTCACGTGTTACACTTTTTCGCTGTAACACTTTTACTGAAACCTGCAACATTTTCTGACACTGACACACTTTTCGTAACAGTGTAGAGAGGATAGAGAATGTGTTATATTTTTTTAGTTGTTCGCATTTTTTGTAACTCACCTGTAACACTTTTTTATTGTTTTTTACAATATTTTTTATATTATATGAAGTGTATGGATTTTAAAACTTATAATTTACGAAGTTTTATTTTGTAATGTGCGTAAAAAACATTTTACATTTTTTTACAGCAAGATTTTTATGTAACAAAACACTTATCACTTTTTTGTCAGTTGAAAGAGGAGAGAGAAAAGTGTAAAAATTTTACATTTTTTTGTCAGACTGCAACATTTTTCTGAAAAAAGTAACTTTTTATAAATTTTTAATATCCACCATTGATCATATGAGTTGGATGGTGAAGATGAAGTTTTCTAAGTTTCTTTAACTCAGGTGGATTTTCGATTTATCATTTCCCTATATATATATATATATAGGACAAAGATCCGTTAGGAACCACCCTTTATTGGGAGAACCGCGAGAACCAGTGTGAACACAAACAGTAATACCTAAAAAAATCTAAAAAACATCCAAAAATTTTTTTTTATTTTTTTACTATTTTTTATATAAAAATCGCTACTTTTAGTATCCAAAAAAAAAAATTTAATTTTTTTTTTAAAAAAAAAAATTTTTTTTGGCTACTAAAAGTAGCAATTTGAACATAAAAAATAGTAAAAAAAAATTTTAGATTTTTTTTTATTTTTTTTTATTTTTTTAGATTTTTTAGGTTTTTTGAGGGTTTAGTTTTTAGCATTTTAGCTTGGGGGGGTGGGGGGTGGGAGGGTTTAGGTTTTTGGGGGGTGGGGGAAGGGGGTTTAGGTTTTTTGGGGGGGGGGGGGTGGGGGTGGGGGGGTTAGGTTTTTTTTAGGTTTTTTGAGGGTTTTAGTTTTTAGCATTTAGCTTGGGGGGGGGGGGTTAGGTTTTTTTTAGGGGGGGGGGGTGGGGGGGTTTAGGTTTTTTGGGGTGGGGGTGGGGGTTAGGTTTTTTTTAGGGTTTTTTAGGTTTTTTTAGCTATTTTAGGTTGTGTTCACATTGGTTCTCGCAATAAGGTGGTTCTCGCATGAACCTTACCTATATATATATATATATATATATAGGGGTAGGTTAACGAACAAATGCGCTTATCGGACATTACGTATGCTACAATCTCAGTCGTCAGATCATTTTCCTGCATTGAATTCGCATGTTGTTTTTTTATAACAATTTCGCATGTTGGTTTTTTAACATGCGATTTCATCAAAAATTACACATGCGAAATTGTTACAAAAAACATCATGCTATTTCATCAAAATTATCACATGCGAAATTGAATTACCACATGCGAAATTGAATTACCACATGCGAAATTGTTACAAAAAAACAACCTTCTACTTCATCAAAATTATCACATGTGAAATTGAATTACCACATGCGCAATTGTTACAAAAAAAACAACCTTCTATTTCATCAAAATTATCACATGCGAAATTGTTACAAAAAAACACCTGCTATTTCATCAAATTTATCACATGCGAAATTATTACAAAAAAAAACAACATGCGATTTTCATTGCGGGAAGATGATCGGACGGCTGAGATTGTAGCGTACGTAATGTACGATAAGGGAATTTGTACAGTACCCTTTACCTATATAAATATATATATATATATATATATATATATATAGAAAGTGTACTGTGCAAATGCCCTTATCGTACAATACGTACGCGTCAATCTCAGCCGTCAGATCTTTCATCCTGCATTGAAATCGCATGTTGGTTTTTTGTAACAATTTCGCATGTGATAATTTTTTATGAAATCGCATGTTGGTTTTTTGTAACAATTTCGCATGTGATAATTTTGATAAAATAGCATGTTGTTTTTTTGTAACAATTTCGCATGTGATAATTTTGATAAAATAGCCTGTTAAAAAAAACAACATGCGAAATTGTTACAAAAAAAACAACATGCGATTTCAATGCTGGAAGATGATATGACGTCTGAGATTGTAGCGTACGTAATGAATGATAAGGGCATTTGTATGTTAACCTAACCATATATATATATATATATATATATATATATATATATATATATATATATATATATATATATATATATAGGGAGCCGCTAAAAAGAAAACCACCCCCCAGTTGTAAGAACCACGAGAACCACTCTCCACCAATCATATTTTACCACCCTAAAGGGTAGTTTGGTCATTTACCCCAAATGTCAAATCCAACCATTTCTTTCATTTAAAGCCATCAGTCTTTGTCTCTATCCTCATTTGTTTCTTTTCATATTCTCTCTCCCCATTTGTTCAAAATAGTCAGACATTCATCTCTCATCCCAAACCATAAACCCACCACCATATTCATCCCACACTCCATTCTTCTCCACGGTTGATGTTTCAAGCAGGAAAGAGAGAAAGTACACAGAGAGAGAGGAGAGAGAGAGGGAGACCGGAGTGTCTGTCTAGCTGAGTTGCGGCGGTGCCGGTTGATGTTTCAAGCAGGAAAGAGAGAGAGAGTAGACAGAGAAAGAGAGAGAGGAGAGAGAAAGAGAGAGGGAGACCGGCAGAGTAGTCCGGTGGCGGCGACGCCGCTACGGCGGCGGTGATGATGATGCAACGATGATGACGATGGGGACATGCTGACAAGGCTGTAAAGAGAGAAAGATTCCGGTGGTGTCTCTGCCGTAAGCGACGACAGTGACGTTCTTCTCCGGTAAACCTTTCAACTCCTTTTCTTTCTCTCTTAGTTCCTTTTTCTTTTACAGGATCCGAGTCAGCTGCTTGTTTCGTTGTTGAGGTGAGTTGGAGGAGGTTGAAGAAGTAGCGGCACTGGTGGTGTTCGGGAGACTAGTGGATAATAATCATGGAAGTCTTTATAAGTACTAGAGGTTTATGGTTATTAGTATTCGCTATCTGTAATATTGTATCATATTTTCCATCATTTTCGGCCACTTATTCAAGTACATACACACGCACCACATGTTTTTGGTATTAAAGGGTCCTAACTTTCCACTTTGCTAAAAATATTTATACAATTTGGATATATTTTGGTTAAAATTTCTCTGTGTTATTATTTATGAAAGTAGAAAACTTCTATTTCAGTCTTGATTTTGAAGACATAAACTTATGCCCAGAATGGTTAAAATTTCTGTGTAAAAACCGTAAACTTTTTAACGTAAAACGTAAAACATAAATTTTTTAACGTAAAACGTAAACTATTTAACGTAAAACGTAAAACGTAAAATTTTTAATGTAAAACGTAAACTTTTTAACGTAAAATGTAAAACGTTAACTTTTTAACGTAAAACGTAAAACGTTAACTTTTTAACGTAAAACGTAAACTTTTTAACGTAAAGCGTAAAACGTAAACTCTTATCTAAAGACTTTTAACGTAAAACGTAAAACTTATTTTACATAAATTGTAAAACGTAAAAAACCGTGTGATAAAACGGTGACTAAACAAGGGGCGTGAATACGAGGCATAAAAACGCCGCGTAAAAAACGGGGCGTAAAAACGACGGGGTGTAAAAAACGGCCCGTTAAAAAAATGACGCGTGGAAAAGCCGGGAGTAAAAAACGGCGTGCAAAAACGGCGCGTTTAAAAACGACGCGTGATAAAGCCGGGTGTAAAAACGGCGTGCAAAAACCGGCATAAAAACGCCGCATAAAAAACGGGACATAAAAAACGACGGGGTGTAAAAGACGGTCCGTTAAAAAAACGACGCGTGGAAAAGTCGGGCTTAAAAAACGGCGCGTTAAAAAACGACGCTTGATAAAGCCGAGCGTAAAAATGGCGTGCAAAAACCGGCGCGCAAAAAAAATTGTTTTGTTAAGAAATCTGAATTTAAAATGGTTTTTAATAAAAAAATTCTATTTAAAAAACAAGTAATATAATAATACCAAAAAAGTAATAAACAACTATAAAGACAAAAATGAGTAAATTTACTAAACTAACCTTTTGAATTAAAATATTAAAGACATAATAAGACAAAAAGTATTTAATATTAATTTTAGTTACTTTTAATCTCATCCATCCAATCTGAAGATCTAATGGTTTAAAAGTGGTTCTTTCGGTTCTTACAACTGGGGGTGGTTTTCATTTTTGCGGTCTCTTATATATATATATATATATATATATATATATATATATATATATATATATATATATATATATATATATATATATATATATATATATATATATATATATATATATATATATATATATATATAGGGGATCGCTAAAATAAAAACCATCTCCAGTTGTAAGAACCGAGAGAACCGCTTTCTAGCCATTAGATCTTCAAGATCAATGGATGAGATTAAAAGTAACTAAAAAATGATTTTTGTCTTATTATGTCTTTAATATTATAATCTAAAAGAATAATTTAGTAAAATGACTCTATTTTGTCTTTTTGTCTTTATTGTTTTTTATTAGTTTTTTTGTATTATTATATTACTTTTTATTTTTTAAACATAATTTTTTTATTAAAAACATTTTTAAATTCAGATTTTTTTTAAAGATTTTTTATACTTTTTACAATTTAAGTTTTACGTTAAACTTTTTACGATTTTTTGACGCGTCGTTTTTTTAACGCCTTTTTTTTAACGCGCCGTTTTTTTAACGCTGGTTTTTTACGTTAACGTTTTTTTACGTTTTACGCGCCGGTTTTTTACGTTTTACGCGCCGGTTTTTTACGTTTTACGTAAAACTTTTTACGTTTTACTAAAAAAAATTACGATTTACGTTTTCCCTAAAACTTTTTACGTTTTACGAAAAACTTTTTACGTTTTACGTAAAACTTTTTATGTTTTACGTTTTTACGTTTTACGTAAAACTTTTTACGTTTTTACGTTTTACGAAAAACTTTTTACGTTTTACGTAAAACTTTTTACGTTTTACTCAAAAAATTTTACGATTTACGTTTTACGTTAAAAAATTTACGGTTTAACTTTATTTTACAAAAACATTTTTACGCAAAACCGAATGCACCCAGAAAATCGCACACTCGGGGGGTGTCTCAGGTAGTTTGCTATCATCATCGACGCCTCAAAAAAAAAAAAAAAAAACCCAACAAACAAAAATCAAAAGAACGAGTGGATTCTTGAAAAAAAAACAAAGTTTTGGATCAGATTTTCCGATAATCAGAGGCTGCAAAGTGGGGTTGCAGGTTCAAAAACCTACCCTCCGCCGTCCTTGTCGCGCCATCGTCATCAAAATCTACGAGTTTTTTTCTCATCATCGCCACCCCCATCCAACGGATCAAAACCCACCCAATCAAGAATACAAATCAAAAACAGAAATCAAAGAACCCCATTCAAACCCCCAAAACATATCAAAAATACCCATCAGAATCAAGAAGACAACTCAACCCCCAATTCGGGCACCATCGGCGCCACGGGGCACCATCGGCACCACCGAGCACCATCTGGACCACTTTCAATCGGTCACCTGTAAAAACAAACAAACCCACAGATCAAGCAAACCACCCCACATTCAAAAGCATTAGCAAAAGCACCAGTAAAACCAACCAAATCCAAACATTAACAAGCATCAGTAAAAATCCCCCCAATATCAACAACATAAATCAAACACCGGAGAAACATCCCCAAACTGATTTTGCTTGAAAAACAAAACTGATTTTGCTTGAAAATATCCCCAAACTGACCCGAAACCTAACCTCCACCGCCACTGCCGTAGACGGTGTGGCTCCGGCGGCCGCGCCGCCGTCTGACCACCCCCGTCATCAATATCACCATCATTATCTATCATCTTCAACATCATCATGCCGGTTATCATCACCCTCATCGAGTATTACCGGAAGCGAAAAGAAAGAAACAAGAATTAAAAAAAGGTAGAAGTAACAAATTTACCGATCTGCAATAGAAATAAGTGAGGGTGCTTACCGGACTAAAACTTGTTGACGTCGCTGACCGGATCGGAGCTCTCCGATCTCCTTCTCCGATCTCTCTCTCATCGAATCTCTCTCTCTCTTTGTCCAAACCCACCAATCATACTAGTAGAATTGATAAACAAATGAATTAACTACATCTCTAAAAAAACTACATATGATATCTGATGAATCACCCAATATATATTATTCATATGATAATTAGAAAAGGAAAAAGAGCACTGTAATCGGAAAAAGGAATGGGTTTTTGGTGGAGATAATTTAATTTTAATGAGAGAGACAAAGAGAGGAGAGAGAAGTCTTGCAGGAGAATTAAATGGCAACAAGACAAAGTTGAGATGAGTGATTTTGACATTTGAAGGAAATGACCAAATTACCCCTTTTTCTGATTGGTTAAGAGTGGTTCTCGTGGTTCTTACAACTGGGGGTGGTTTTCATATATATATGTCAGAATTTGAGAACGGTGATAAATGTGAGAACGGTGAAAACAGTTTTAGTGGTGACATGTGGCATTGATGTTAAATTACACTAAGTGGTAATGTTGTCAAAAAACTCACTCACACTGGGTGTTCAAATAAAACGCCATAACAAAAAAAAAGATATTTTTTTGAGCTGTAATTTACAACAGCTCAAAAAAACCATTTTTTTAGCCCATAGCAAAAAAAAAAAAAAAAAACTATTTTTCTGAGCTATAATTTACAACAGCTCAAGCTCAAAAGAAACATTTTTTTAGCCATATAGCTCAAAAAAAAAGCCATAAGCTCCTAGTTAAAACGCCACGCAAAAAAAAAAAAAAACTATTTTTGAGTTATAATTTACAACAGCTAAAAAAAAACTATTTTTAAGCTATAATTTACAACAGCTCAAAAAAACCCTTTTTTTGAGCTAGCTCCCATTAAAACGCCATAACAAAAGAGCTATTTTTGGAGCTATAATTTACAACAGCTCAAAAAAACCAATTTTGAGTCATATAGCTCAAAAACGCCATAAGCTCCCAGCCAAAAAAAGCTATTTTTTAGCTATAATTTACAACAGCTCAAAAAGCCATTTTTTTGTGTCTAACCGCCTAAATTAATATCTTTTGAGCTTAGAAAAATCATAATTTGTAGTGTAATAACGCCATAAAACACCCAGTTCAGAAAAACGCCCCATGAAAAAACTCAGTTGAAAACGCCATAAAACACTCTGTTCAGAAAAATGCCATGAAAATACCTAGTCTAAAACGCCATAAAACACCCAGTTCAGAAAACGCCATAAAACCCAGTTAATTTTTTTTTTTCAAAAAATATATCAACAGTATACTCGTTGGAAAGATTAAAAAAAAACGCTGAGTTTTATGGTGTAATTTTTTTCGAAAAATAATCACGTATAAAAAAGTTATTGTCGTTTAAATATGATGGGGGAAATGACATGTGCACCTTTGTTTTGATCTTCCTATTTTACCCCTCCTCAAGTTCCAAGGCCCCTATTATTTACAAAAATGCCACCGGATCAATCTCAGCCACAAACCACTAAGATCTTATGGGTGAAAATCGTTCTCACCGTTCTCACACTTTGAGGGGTTCTCTCCTGATCCTGTTCCTATATATATATGGTAGGGATCATTTCAGAACTCTAAATAATTGTAGAACTCATAACAAACAATCAATCTACTAATATATTTTTATGTTTAACATTGTTTAAGGGTATTTTTTATCATTTATTATGATTCCATGTGTGTTAAGAGTAGTTTTATCAATTTTTCATGTGTAATTTAATAATTACAAATATGTAAATTGGTTCATTTGCACGTATGTAAACTAGTTCCCTAACACATATGTAAATTAGTTATTACACATAAGGGAGCCGCTAAAATAAGAACCACCTCCAGTTGTAAGAACCGCGAGAACCATTCTTCACCAATCAGATTTTACCACCTCAAAGGGTATATTGGTCTTTTACTTTAAACCTGTCAATTATCTTTTTTAGTCTGACTTGCAACAGACATAAAGTATCATCTCTTTCCTTTCAAAAAAATAAAATAAAGCATCATCTCTTCAAAATGTCATTTCTCTCTCTTCCAAGCTTGTTCACCACCATCATCTCTCCCCTTCTCCGGCCACAAGTCTGGCAGAGCTAACAAAAGGAGTGGGAACGGCGGACCGGCGAACCGGAGTGGGAACGAAGAGAGAGAGAGAGACAGAAGGAGAGAGATGAACACAAGGGAGTGGGCCGGCGGACCGGCATCGGTTTAGCGGCGGCGATTGGGGGATTTTGGGACGGTGGTGTTCCTCCGGTATGGCTTGTGACACAAGAACCTGCTTTAGCATGTTTAAGCATATCGGGTATGTGGGTTTCATCTGTTGATTTCTTCATGGGTAATTCATAAACAATAACATCCATAGCTTGAACAGTTGAACATGACTGTTAATTTTGGAAACGGACTTCCATGTCTGGTTTTTTTGTTTTGACTTTTTAGGAGTAATAGTTCCCTAATCAATATATGCATACTATGCATCTTAAATAATATGGATTAGCCGAATGATGAAAACACATGGAATCTAATCTTTTAGATTTTACAACATATATTATTATGTGGGTTTCATCTGTTGATTTTTTATATGTGGGTTTGATCTGTGATTTTTGATGAACTTTTGATTTGAAGTTTGATTTTTTAATGAACTTTGATTTTTGATATGTGGGTTTGATCTGATATGTGGGTTTGTTCTGTTTTGTGGAAATTTTAGATATGTGGGTTTGATCTGTTTCAATATGGATTTGATTCAGTTGAATCTGGTGCTGGGTTTTATTCGGTTGAATCTGGTGCTGTTTGAATCTGTTGAATCTGTTTGAATGATGTTCATGGTGCTTTTGAATGTTTGAATCTGTTGAATTTGGTTCCTTTTGAATGTTTTGAATCTGGTGCTTTTTGGTAGATTTCGACCAGTGAACTATGTGGGTTTTGATCCGTTTGGATTTGGGCGGTGATGATGCAAAAAGAAAAAAACGTATATTTTGATGACGAAGGCGCGGCACGATTGGTGGATGGTAGATTTTTGAACCTGCAACCCCACTTTGCAGCCTCTGATTATCGGAAAAAATCTGAGCCAAACCCCGTCTTTTTCAAGAATCCAAACATTGTTTTTGATTTTTGTTGTTGTTTTTTAATTTTTTTTCCCAGTCGATGATGATTACAATCTATCTGAGACATCTAACGAGTTGCGATTTTTGGGTGTGTTCGTTTTTGTGTAATTTTTTTTTTGAAAAAGTGCCAAAACCGTAAACTTTTTAACGTAAAACGTAATTTTTTAAACCGTAAACTTTTTATTGTAAACCGTAAACTTTTTAATGTAAACCGTAAACTTTTTAACGTAAAACGTAAAGAGTTTTACGTGAAACGAAAAGAGTTTTACGTGAAACGTAAAACTTAAAAAGTTTAACGTAAAACGTAAAAAGTTTAAAAAGTTTTACGTAAAACGCTTAAAAAAACGTTTAAAAAAAACGGTGCGTAAATTGTAAAACGTAAAAAAACAACGCTTAAAAAAACGGCGCGTAAGTTGTAAAAACGTAAAAAACGTTAACGTAAAAACCGTGGCGTAAAACGTAAAAAAACGTTAACATAAAAAACCAACGCGTAAAACGTAAAACAACGTTAACGTAAGAAATCGGCGCGTAAAACGTAAAAAACGTTAACGTAAAAACGGCGCGTTGAAAAAACGACGCGTGAAAAAGCGGGCGTAAAAACGGCGCGTAAAACAACGAGGCCTGAAAAAGCCGGGCGTAAAAATTTAAAAACGGGACATAAAAAATGAGGCGTAAAAACGGCTTGTAAAACGTATAAAACCGGCGCGTAAAACGTAAATAACGTTAACGTAAAAATGGCACGTAAAACGTAAAAAAAACGTTAACGTAAAAAAACCGATGCGTAAAACGTAAAAAACCGGGGCGTAAAACGTAAAAAACCGACGCGTAAAACGTAAAATAACGTTAACGTAAACGACCGGCGCGTAAAACGTAAAAAAACGTTAACGTAAAAATCCGGGGCGTAAAACGTAAATACGGCGCGTTGAAAAAACGACGCGTGAAAAAGCCGGGCATAAAAACGGCGCGTCAAAAAGCGAGGCGTGAAAAGGCCGGGCGTAAAAACGTAAAACGTTAAACGTAAAAATCTGTAAATAAATCTGAATTTGAAAATGTTTAATAAAAAAACTAAGTTTAAAAAATAAAAATCTAATATAATAATACCAAAATGTAATAAAAAACAATAAAGGCAAAAAGACAAAATAGTGTAATTTTACTTAAATACCCTTTTGGATTAAAATATAAAAGACATAATAAGACAAAAAATATTTAATATTATTTTTTAATACTTTTAATCTCATCCATCCATCTACTTGATCTAATGGCTAGAAAGTGGTTCTTGCGGTTCTTACAACTGGGGGTGGTTCTCATTCTAGCGGTCCCCTTACACATAAATAGTTTTATTTTTCATATATGTAATCATAAAAATACATATAATATATCCCTAAATAGTGTTAAATGTAAAAATATATAAATAAAATAATTGTTTATTAGCGGTTCTGAAAGTTCTGAAATGAACCCAACCCTATAATATATATATAGGGTATGGTTCTTGAAAGAACACTAGTGTATTTGTGAACTAAGTGAACAAATCATGGTAATTAATTTAGATCATCAAATCGTAAAATACACTAGTGTATTTTTATCATCAAATCATGGCCATTGATTTACACTTGTGTATTGATAATCAAGGGCTAGAATTAATTCATTAGTGTTCACAATCAAGGATGTTGTTTACAAATGAACCTAACCCTATATATATATATATATAGGTCTAGGATCCTGTACAAAGTGCATATTTTGTAAGAAGTGTAAGAAATATTCTTGGAATGACAAGTGTCCCTCCTCTTAATTAATTCAAAAGGGTAGATTTGTAATTGTACATTTTTGTCATTTAATTGAATTACAACATAACTGATCAAAAAATAACCGTCCATGAGATTGTTTAGGGATTGGAACGAATTTTGTAATTTTCTGCAAGATACAATACGATTGTGTTTCTACGTATCATTCATTCATCATCAATTATAAATACAACAAGGCTTATCAAATCGATATACACAATACAGTTGTTTAACGTCTGCGCCTTTCTTCGATTCTGGTGTTTTATATCAATTTCAATGGAGTCCGGCGATGCAGGTTCATGTGTATCATAGTGTTTTAATCTCTTAATAGTTAGCATGTTCCAATAATTAGTATTATTTGTTCCTCGTTTTGTTGTTTAGTATGTCGTTTTTACAGGACATTACTATGGTTTTGATTTTGTGTGTATGTAGTGTTTTATACATGTAGTTGTTTAGGGTATTGTTTTTTTAATGTTTTTTTCTTGATCACGTTTTGTTTATTATTATTTTAGATTTTTAGTTGTGTAGTGTTATATGCATGATCCGTAGTGTTTTATAGTGTAGTGGTATATGCATGATCAATTTTCTGTTTTATAGTTTTTTAGATGGGTAGTGTTATATGCATGATCAATATTTTGTTCACACATCTTTTTTTCCTTTCATAGTGTTTTATACATTGAATTGTTTACATTTGTTTTAGTAAGTTTTTTTGTAGTGTGTTATAGTGTCATATGTAAGAACAATAGTGTTATATTCTATTCACACATCTGAATCCCCATTCATAGTGTTTTATACATTTAATTGTATGTTCTAGTCCTGTTGTAGTGTTTTATCATTAACAGAGTTATTATTATTTTTTTTTATCAGATGCATAGTGTTTGTATCCACAATGTATAGTGTTATATTATGTACAGGAATCTTAATTTATTTTCTTAGTGTTTTTCCCGACACAAAATACTGTTTTATTCCGTACAGATAGTGTTATTTTTTGATATAGTGTTTTTATCAAATTTAGAAACATGTTCTTATCAATGTTTTTATAAAAGACTGATGTGTCGTTTTTTCGTTGTAGATATTCCTACATACCAGCCCGTTGGTAATGTTCAGGTGTCCCCAAATTCTGGAAGGAGGACATTTATTCCAGATGTTGATGATTTGATTAAACCTCAGATGCATATGACGTTTGATTCGTTGGAAAATGCTTTTCTTTTTTAGCAAAGATATGCTAAGGCGGGAGGTTTCACAGCTAGGAAGGGTACTCAATACGAGCCTCGAAAGGGTGTAATACATAATAAATGGTTCGTATGCTCAAAAGAGGGTACTAAACCCTTAAAGGCGATTGACTCGACTCAGGAAGCTGGTAGTTCTAATGTTAACTCGAAGTCTAAGATTACTCGCAGGGTTCCTTCTATAAGGACCGGATGTGAAGCGTGCATTCGGGTTAAGTTAATAACCCCGGATAATCTTTACGTGGTTTACTACTTCGAGGAGTCGCATAATCACTCATTTGTTGTTGAAGATGACAGGTACTTGCTTCCTGAAAACAAATCTATGAATTACGTACAGGAAGAAGCCGTGAATGCTTTGAGTGCCATAAACGTTGGTCCAGTTAGAGCGTTTAACATTATGAGGACTCTTTATGGAGGTTTCGATAAGGTATGCGCAACTAAAGTTGACTTCAAGAACTTCAAGAGAGACTTAAATAGGTATATAGCTGAGTACGATGCTGACATGGTTATCAAACGCCTAAGAAGGAAGAAGGAATTTATGCCCAATTTCTCTATGGAATACCTTACAACTGCTGAGGGCGTCTTACGTGCGTTGTTCTGGGCCGATGGTGATACAAAGAGAAATTTTAATATTTTTGGGGATGTTGTGTCGTTCGATGCTACTTATCGTCGTAACAAGTTCGTATCCTTCCTTTATTTCTAGATACATTACATCCATAATAGATATATATCATAGTGTTTTATCAGCATGATAATGTTTTTATAGTGTTTTGGTATATGCATGAAAAGACTCGTAACTTTTATCTCATACTAATAGTGTTTTAATTTGCAAATATTTAAAAATGTATGTTGTTTTATGTTTTTAAACTTGTATGGATTTTACAATATCAAATCAGTAATCACTCCCGTATTTTTTTTTTGTGTAGGTACAATATGATGTTTGTACCTTTTACCGGCGTTGACAATCACTATCGTAATGTTACCTTGGGTGCTGCTATTATAGGGGATGAAACTGCCGAAACATATAGCTGGTTGCTCAACGCATTTCGGCAGGCGTTTGGGCGCGCACCACCTGTGATTGTAACTGATCAAGACCCAGCGATGAGGAAAGCTATTCAAGATACTTGGCCTGAAAGTAGGCACAGGCTTTGCATGTGGCATATAATGGAGAAACTCACTACCAGGGTTTATTAAATACCAAAATTATGGTTTACGACGTTATTTGTTTTAATGGAATTTTTTTTTGTTTTTTTTGTACTTTTTTATATATGAATATGTCGGTTTTTGTTTATTGATGTTGTTTTACTTTTATATAATGTTTTATCAGGTTTTATCATGTATTTTTGTATATTTAATTTTTGATTGTTGAATCGTTGTTTTTTAGGTTGGCGCCAACCTATGCAATAGCACTGATTTTAAGAAGAGGTTGTGTGATATTGTTTGGACCGATGCCTTACGGCCAGAACAGTTTGAAAATGAATGGGGTGTTATATTGGCTGATTTTGATTTGCTGAATCATGAATGGTTACAGTCCATTTATCAGATTAGGGATACATGGATCCCTGCGTACTATCGTGATCAACACATGTCTGGGCTAATGCGTACCTCATCACGTTCGGAGAGTGAGAACCATTTCTTTGGGCAGCTTTGCAACCCGAATTGTACCCTTGTTGAATTCTTGGGGCATTTTGATTCTGTAATTGAAGCCCAAAGACACGAGCACAGGAAGAATGATCACGATACTAGGCACACAAACCCCCAAATATTTGCAAAAGAGTATGTCTTAGAGCAACAGGCGGCAAACATATACACACGGACAATTTTCTTTGATGCGCAACTTGAAATTCAGACAGCCATTCACAAGTGTGCTGTTGGAAAAGGGGAGGATAGAGAGGATAACTTTGTGAACTTCTCTGTGAAGGACTTTTCTCAAGCGTGTACTACAGTTTTTCAGGTAACCATAGGATGTAACAATTTTTTGTTTATAATTTTTCTTTGTTCATGGTGTTTTATCTTATAGTTTTGATTGAGTATATATTTTTGTTCTCATTTTTTTTGTTTTTATGTATTAGGTTATGATGCGGCAGCTAGATATGACCGTTAGTTGCTCATGCAATAGGTATGAACAGTTTGGGCTTCTGTGTGCGCATATTTTTTGCGTTTTGCGGCTTCTTGATATCAGGCAGTTCCCTGAAAGGTACATAATGCGACGGTGGACCAGGGAAGCTGTTCCTAATAGTGCGTCGGGAGCGATATTGGGGATTAGTGAAAGTGATGATCGGTACCAGCAAGTTAATGGTGTTGTAAGGGAGATAACAAGGTCAGCCGAGTCTCTTATTAACAGGTTGGTTCATAACTTTGATGCGTTGTGCGCTTTTAGGGACCATGTTGTCCAGTATCAATCGACCGCTGATCAGGCAGTCGTAAACGCTCCCCCTAGGAGTCGTCGCGATAGGTTTGCTGAAATAACTGGATACACGCAAGAAACACCTGTAACTGTTCGTATGCCGAAAACCGTTAGATTTAAAGGTATGGGCAAACCTTTCAGAATGAAGAGTAATCGTGAAATTGCCATTATTCAATCTGCGAAGAAAAAAAAGGGTCGCGCATGTGGCAATTGCAAACGTCGGGGGCATAATAGACGTACCTGCTCGTACCCGGCAAGGGAAAATGCCGACGACTCCTCAGAAAGTGATGAAGCGGATCTTGAAGGAGACGACGAAGAGGAGCTAGAAGATGTGGCGGGTGAAGGAGACGACAAAGAGGAGCTAGAAGATGAAGAGCAAGAGTAGTTGATTACTAAATTATGCAAACTTTGAGTTTTATTTCTATTTTTTTTAATGACGTTTAATTTTATTGTTGGATTCCTTGTGTTTGACGTTGTTTTTTCTTAAGGTCGTTTATCATATTTTATAAATATAGTGTTTTATAATTGATTTGTAGTGTTATATTATAGGTTCTATAATTAGTTTAAAGTCTGACATTTACTTATAGTGTTTTATCTATAATTATAGTGTTAAATGCAGTAATAGGGACCTGCAGTATGGTGTTATTGTCATATACAGTTAGTTTAAAGTCTGACATTTACCTATAGTGTTTTAACTATAATTATAGTGTTATATGTTTTTTGAATTTGTACGTTTGTCAATATGAATATAAATTGTAATTTTTTTTAATTGACATAAATGAATTCTTTTTTTTTAATATAGTGTTTTATATTTAAATGTAGTGTTTTATCATAGTTTAAACTATGACAACAATAATCATGTGAATCAAACACTTAATTGCTGTCACATTACAAATGCAGTGTTTTGTAATGAAAGATAGTGTTATATTAATGAAAATAGACCACTACCATCACTTTTTACAGTGTTTTTACCAGACAAAATGAAACCAGTCTAATTATAACATGTATCAAAACATTTCAGAACCATGCCACCAGGCTAATATCTAAAATAAGACATGTATCAAAACATTATCAGTTGTAACGAAACTATGTGCTATTCTTCTGTCAATCGTAACTCGATCCTGTTCTTTGCAGTTTTAGCATTTTCCAGTCTTTCATGTTGACTCTTATTTGCGTACTCATGCACTTCTTTCTCCATTTTAGACCGCATTGAGTTTATGTCACTTAACAAGATTTTTGATAAGTACTTTATTCGCAAGTCACATAGTTCTATCGATTGGTCTTTCAACACCTCCCCCGTGATGTCTCGCTCTGGCGATAGCCCGCAGTTCCATTCACGCACACTTGTCCCTAGTGAACAGAAATACAAATCAATTTAGCGTACATGCCATTGTCAACTTTAATAATAAAACTATAATTACAATAACACTTTAAAAGTCTCCATATGACGCATGATGAATATTCCACAATCTGTTCCGTTATACAATGTTTGCCACGGGAACTTCAGACTAACCGGTGATGTTGATCGCAGTTTTTTAGTGATTGCAGGAGAGTGGTTTTTGACATACGAGCAGAATGCATTGACCTGTGAATTTATGACGTCAAATGGGGTTTTTTAAAAGTTATACATATTGTATGTCAACTAATATTTTTAATGGTAGTGTTCTTACAACTTTTTCTACGTAGCCGCTGTATCGTATGTTGATAGGGACATCACCCTCGATATTGTCGATCACCAATATTTGTGATTGTGCTAGATTGAAGAACACTAGAATATAGTGTGTATTATACAGCACCGGCACGAATACCATTTGGAAGTTTCTGATGTCCATGCTATCTGCTTGGCCTAATATTGTTTCCATCCGGCTACCGAACATCGAGTTTCTGTATTCATCGGTCCCTTCAAAATCGCCTGCCACCTGTTTCATAATAAATAACAGATTTAAGTTTATATAAGCTACTTTATCCGTTTGTTATTTCGACGATATTCAAAAAACTGGTTTATAAGCTGGGGGGTGTAGTGTTATAAGCTGTTTTATATTTATAAAGGCATAATATTTAGTTTCATAGGACACATGATGTTTGATTGCAGCATATAGTGTTATAAGTACTTTTTTTAATTTAAGTTTAGTATTGTGGTGTTATAAACTGGTCTACATTATCAACTGGTCTACATTATCAAGTATTGTTCTATAAGGTGTGAAAAGTGTCTTACCAACATTCCGGCATTGCAAAACAGCCTCGCGGGGGTACCCGGTGCCCTTAACCGCTCCTCGTGGTTAAGGACTGCGGCCCATGCTGATATAATATCTGCATCCAAGCATAATTCCGGGTACATCATCTCAAACGAGCCTCTCAAAATCGAGACACCTGCTGGGCAATCGAATATAATATCCCTACGTGATAACATGAAACACAATCATTAATTAACAAGCAAATTCGTTCAATTATTTAATTTTTTTGTTGTTGTCGATGCCTACCATTTGTTTCCCGTTGCGCTGAGTATACAGCTAGCCAATGCAGATTCCAATTGTTCTCGTTTATCTGTTAATGAAACCACACGCTGCACGTACGGTGACCTGAAAACATCTGGAAGATTGGTGTTTCTTTTTGGCCTCTGGAGTTTATATTGCAGTAAGGCATTTCCTTCCTGTTCAGTGTCTGGAATACTTGACGTTGTTGCGACGTTGTCCAGTTCACTTTGCAAGTTTACTGGTTGGATCCCCTCAGCTTTCGATTGTGTGCCTGGGTGTCGTATGGATTGTATTGCAGATATCAGTTCATCTATTTCTGCGCAAACTGATGAAGTCATGGGCGAGAAAGGAGATTGATTACCTTGTGTCAACAGTCCAGTGTTTTTGACAGGTGTGGGGGTTTTTTCTGACACAACATCGCCTTCCTCATTATCCGTAATGTCCTTTAGATGTTTGCGGACCGTCGCAATCCATGACGTTTTCCTACTTAATATCTTTTCACTATTGGGGTGCAAACGTAAAGCTTCCCTCATTGCAATTTTTATCTTCTCAACGCAATCTTCAAATTCCTTAAGTGCATCATCCAGATTTGTCGCCATATCCTGCTAACCAAATTATAAAGTGTTATCCAAAACGTTGTCAGATGTATATAAGTATAAATAGGTCTGATATTATACCAAACGTTAAAAAGGTTATCAAGTCATGTACCTCTTCACTATCTTTTTCTTCTTGTGAGTAGACGGGCGGCGTCCCATACTGTGATACCATTGGGATCCGAAACTCGCCGTCTGCCCCAACTTGACATACAAACGGCAGCTCCTGTGTACTTGGCTGTGACAACAGATAATTTTTGCAACGTTTGTATATTCCCAGATGGTCGTCGTCCCCTTCATCGTACAGTCCGTATTCTTCGTTGCCCCCATCCTCGTTGTCATCCGCACGTTTTTCAGCTGCCGTTTCAACTATTTTAGCGCTGGTTGATGCTGATTTTTTGTCTTCAGGTATCTTCTTAACCTTTTCACTCATCGGCTTTTCTTCATCTACATGAATTTTAGGTATCATTGGGGTGTTATGCTTTATGTGAGAATCCCAAAGTATGTCGTCAAGCTTTCCGAGCAGTTCGTCGAGCATCCCGTCATCTATCAACTCAATCGGATGACATCCCTTCTTATTACGCTTCAAATCATCCCTTTGGTCGTACACGTATGCAGCCTGCACATATAAGCATTAAATTCTAAGGATTATGTAGACATGTTAATGGTTATGCATGCTTGTTAAAAGTGTTATACTATTTGACTGTAGTGTTTTACGTAGTCAACTGATGCAGTGTCTTATTATGATGGTACTGTTTAATATGATATGGAATATTCTATTCAAAACAGACTTGGTTGTATTATAATACATGTGACTGTAGTGTTATACACTGTAACATAGTGTATTACTGTTTGACTGTAGTGTTTTACGTAGTCAACTGATGCAGTGTCTTATTATGATGCTACTGTTTAATATGATATGGTATATTGTATTCAAAACAGACTTGTTTGTATTATAATACATGTGACTGTAGTGTTATACACTGTAACATAGTGTATTACTGTTTTATTAGACTTTAATGGTTTTGTATGAAATTGTAGCTGATGTAACCAATTTTATGTTGTTACATAAATTTTTTGTGGTTTTTTATGCACGTAGTGTTTTCATTCTCATATCATGAACAATAGAGTAGAGTCACATACCGCTAGTAACACGATCGGGCCTCTAAAAGCATCATTCCTCTTCCGGTTCCATGCATTCGTCGTCCGATCTAAACAGGTTATCATGTAGCTGCTCCAATCAAAGCTCGATATTTTTACATTTGGGTCCACGCATCCCAAGAATCGCTGGTTAACTGTGTTGCATGCGCTTATCTCCCCAAGTATAGTATTATACAACACCAACCAGTTCAATTCAAATGCCCGGTCACTTGAAGTGTCTGTAACCATCATGTCCTTCAGCCCGAGTGGCGACACCTTAGTGTTATCATTGAACTGATCCCTCCATTCTTTCACAATCGGATTGTTGTCCCTCGCTCTTTCTTTTTCTACAATCTTTATACCCCCGTTTGGTATTCCGAATATTGTATTCACCAACTTTGATGTGATCCGTAAACGGGTTTCTCCAAAGTTCAACACTCCTGCAGCGTCGTCATAGTTGCTTGCCAGCCAATATGCTAGCCGCGTCGGTACATGATGTATGTTGAAATTCAGCAATGTACCGAATCCCATTTCTATGACCTTCTTTTTTTGTGGTTTATTCAAGCTGTTGACCAATATAACAAGATTATCCGGAGACGTCCTCAGTTTAATTTTTGGCCCGGTAAAGGGCTCATATTTTTTCGATGGAAATGATGCTGGTGGTCTCGTCGACTTCCTCCTACTCGCTGTTGACTTACGTCTTTTTCCATCGCATGGTTGTAGGTGGTCAACATTGTCACGGACTTCCTGTGAATTGGCAGCTGTAACCCATATACAGCTCATCAGTTAGACTATATTTCCAATGAAATGAAAAGTCTTTTTTGGTTACAAATTTTGTGTGCAAAGTTACCTGATTGATTTGTCGTTGGTGGTTGCGTCACGAAGTCGTCGTCGTCGGCTGTGACACGGTGTGTTGTTTCAGCTGGTGTATGGTCTTTATTTGAAACTACTTAAAACGGTTAGATCATGTTACATTATGATCCTTATCATACGAAAAACACCAACATTTCATTTGAATTATTCAAATTCTTACCTTCTGCGAATGGTACCGGAAGCGGTGTTTGGAAGTCGTCATCGCTGTTTGCATCGGGTGCTGTTGTAGCTGCAAACCGAACACATTTTGTTACTTTAAACCAGCAAATTCAATAAAATTAAAGTGTCGTAATTTTTTTTGGTGAGACTTGGTGCAAGAATCCGACAAAACGTGATAGTGCATAACAAATTATTAAAAGTAAAGTGTACAGCAAACTGTTTTTTACATGCGTAGTTTTTTTTTTTACATATACCTTCTTGCATTTCGTTATCATTATCCGAATCGCTCAACTGGATGCTTTGTCCAATTGTGTTATGGAATCCCTTTCCCATTTTGATTTTTGGTATTCAGCCGCTTCTCCAGACTAAAATTAAATCCTTTTTACAATTAGTTATCGAACCAGGAATTTCAAATTATATGCAATGACTTCACAATCAGCCGTGTAGTGTTTTATGCTATAAAATAATAAGACTAGTAGTGTTATATGCAATAAACTACTCAACATACTCTATCTACATATAACCCTGTCCCAACACTAGAGGTGTAGTGTTTTAAGCACTATTGTCATTCAAAACCACCATTTAATTTTAACACTGTGACAGAAACAGACGTGTGGTGTTTTTTTGCAGTTAACATAGGTTATACCTGTATTGTTATATGCAATAAAGTATTCAACAGTCACCATTTCCATATAACACTCTATCAACAACAAAATTGTGGTGTTTTATGCAAAAAATTATTTAGAAGACACCAACTACTTCAAAAGTGTAGTGTGTTATGCAATACTGTCATCATCTACAACCATTTACATACTTGAAGTGTTTTATGCAAATAAAGTGTTTTATGCAAATAAAGTGTATTTTGCACTAAAGTATTCATTAACATCAGAAGTGTAGTGTTTTATGCAATAAAGTGTTTTATGCAATGCAGTGATGAGAAGACACCAACTTCATCAGAAATATAGTGTCTTATGCAATATAGTGATTAGGAGACACCGCGATGTTGATATAACACCATGGCAGAATCAGCCTTGTAGTGCTTTATGCAATCAGACAAATTTAAAACCCCCTTTATTCTTTTATAGGACACTATATTTCTTTCATAGGACACTATATTTCTAAAACCCCCTTTATTCTTTCATAGGACACTATATTTCTAAAAAACCCATTTTAAAACAACCTGCAGTAATCAAAACAGAGAAGACACCCATTAAAACCCCCTTTATTCTTGCATAGGACACTTTATTTCTAAAAACCCCATTTTAAAACACCCTGCAGTAATCAAAACAGAGAAGCCACAGAACAGACCGATTTACAATTCAACCCCTTTTAAAACAAACTTAAATCTACTGATTATACTACACTATTAACCCATTTACATCACATATTACACCCAATAAATCCTTTATAAAACCCTAAAGTGCTAAACGGGTTTTTACCAACATCAAAAACTTCAATAAACACCATTGACAACCATGCGATGTACCGAACATCAAATCGCTAATAAAACACTAACCTGGTTTCGATAGGGATAATTCTCGCTTCCTCTTCAAACCTGCTGGCTTCATCGTTCCTTTTTTTGGGTCCATATAACACTCGATGATCCTTGATTCTACTGTTAATAGAACAAGAATGTCATTTGATTAGTGAAAAATAAAACACTTTACGTTCAACTGGAATTTGGCGACGAGCTGTGCTCCGTTTACCTATAAAACCCTTCTATGCTTCCTGCAATGTAGTTAGTTTGACGGAAAATATCCGGAAAATATAAAACTATTGCTTTGACGGGAACGTCGCTTGTTTTTAGGAGATTGATAGGGGGTTTTTGTAACGACTCTCGCTAAAATTAATACTTATTATGTCAATTGTATAAAAAGGAAACCCTAATTGAGACACCCAAGTAATCCTGCACAATCCCTAAAAATTTCAGAACAATCAGAATCAGGATCAGGGCCCCTAAAACTCAGGGGGGGGTATTCCCTACTCGATGATTATCTTTATAAAACGTTGTCAAAATTTAAAATTAAGGAGACGTCGACTCAGCAAGCCTAGTCCCACGCGTGGCAACCCTATGACCCTTGGGTGTCCCTTACGGACCGTAAGGGATTAAGCTTACGGTCCGTAAGCTTGTCAATTTTCGTGTATAAATAGCAGGCATCGGGACTTGATTTCTGGCATTCCTTCGACGATCAAATTCAATTGGTTCGTCAAGATATAGTCGAAACAGTCTCCAAATCACTAATTAGTGTAGTGGGGTGCTGCTACGATGACGGGTATTAACTCGATCGCTATTCAATTCTTTTCTTTCCGTCAGCTTTTATTTTTGTAAATAATAGCTCGGGATTTTACCCTCTAAAATGCCTAAACTCTACCCGTTACTAGGGTAATAACTCTAATCACTGGTACGATACTTTATCCGATCGATTGAGACTATCTGATGGATGTTTAAGTGCTGCTCAAACTCGGGTTATACTTTGTCATTCGTCGTGATTCCGACAGGATGTTTGAGTGTCGCCCGAACTCGGGCTATACTCTGTCATTCGTTGCGAATCCGCTGGATGTTTAAGTATCGCACTTTGTCATTCGTTGTGAGGATTTCTATCTCGTGATTATCGTTAAAGTTGAATTGAGTTAATACACTAATACGAGTTCCATTGTGTCTAGAAATTAGAACTCGTAATCAGGAAACTGCTAGAATACTTAATAGTTAAATAAACTTAGCAGTTAAGTAGCTGAGTAGGTTAATTAATCTGTTAATTAAGATTAAGTATGATTAATTAATTAGTTAATCAAGATTAATTAAGATAATCAAGATTAATTAAGATTAATTAAGCTAAGCAAGATTAATTAAGCTAAGTAAGTTATTTAGTTAAATGGATAAGCAAACTTAATAGTTAAGGAAACTTTAAGTAAAACTTAATAGTTAAGGAAACTTAATAATTAAGAAATCTTCCTAGCTAAGAAAGGAATACTCCTTACCTATAAATAGGAGCCTAGGATTTCATTCTTCCTTGTTCATTTCTTCTATTCTTCTCTCTATACGTTGGTGTTCTAACCAATAATCACCAAAGCGATGTTCTGTCCGATTGATTCAGGAACCAACTAACGAATGCCAAAGTGTTGTACTTTGTGAATTTCGGTAAACGGGATCCAAAGTGTTATACTTTGTGAGTTCGTTAAATGGATGCCAAAGTACTATACTTTGTGAGTTCGTTAAATGGATGCCAAAGTACTATACTTTGTGAATTCTGTTAAGGTTCGAATCTCGTGACTACCGTTAAGGTTTGATTTGGGTTTTACACAAATACGTATTCCATTCTGTTAAACTATATGTTTAACTACCCGGATACTCCCAACTACACACTTACAATCAAACAAACTATTACTTCATCAGAAGATTCAGAACAATAAAGTATACGCTTAATTATCAGAAGGAATAGTATCCAGAAGCTTGTTAAATCAGTACTGCATGCTTATAATGTGAGTCATTCTCTTTTTATCAACTGTTTTACAAAACTCCAAATTATTTTCAAAGTTATAATTACAGGGATTAAGTCGATGTAATCACCAAATTACAGCCGGTATGTGGGGTTTTGTATACATTACTTGATAACCGTCACTATTGGACAACGAGTTAGCCAATGAGTGATATGACCATAGTCACAGACACCATCGGGCAAAGAGGCTACCGATGGATGTTCGAGTGACAAGTACTGTGGGTAGTTGGTTGATAATCAGAAACATTGTAATCGCTCTTAATACTGTAAATTATAACAAAAGTAGTAATTGCAGTGATTGAGTCTTTGCCAATATTAAAGAAGCAAATGTAAAAACTCTCAATGCTGTAAATTATAACAAATCTGTTTTTGTATAAACCTGAATGAACTCACTCAGTATTTCCCGCTGACAAAACTTTTTTTTAAACGCGTTTCAGGTAATTACAGTAGATTGGAGTAAGAATTGGATCCGGCACTGAAGGCATCAAGAAGTGGCTTATTTTATTAATTAAATCAACTTAAGATATATTGTTTTGGGTTTATCCCTTATTAAAAGCTACCTTTGTAAAACATGGAATTTATTCCATCTATTTAAATGAAATCCGGTGTTTTTAAACTCTAATATTTTTCCTAACTCACGGTCCTGATGAAATTTCCGCTGCAACGTTTTTTAAAATAATCACCGGTACCACTGGGACTGCTCGCGTCTCCCGATTCCGTCCAGGATGGGGTCGGGGGTCGTGACAGTTTTGGTTGTGTAGGATACGGTTACCATATTTGAAAGAATGGAAATGACACTATTGCCCTTCAATTTTACATAAGGCCCTTCTAATTAAACACAATTTACATTTTGATACCCTATTGATCTCAACCATTAGATCAAAAATCCAATGGTTTAAAACACTTCTTACACTTCTTACATTTTAGAAACTTTTTACCATATCCCTACCCTATATATATATATATATATATATATATATATATATATATATATATATATATATATATATATATATATATATATATATATATATATATATATATATAGGGGGCTGCTAGAATGAGAACCACCCCGAGTTGTAAGAACCGTGAGAACCACACCATCCGGGTCGCCGTTTACCATGATTTTTTTTACAACTAGATGTGTGTATTATAAACACATCCGTAAAAAAAAAATTTAAATGCCGCGGCCGAGGGGGTAGTTTTTTACACCACAAGTTTGGTGTTTTTATTTTTTTTTGTTTTCTTTTTTTTACACCAAACTTGTTGTGTAAAAAACTACCCCCTCGGTCGCGGCGTTTAAATTTTTTTTACGGATGTGTTTATAATACACATATCTAGTTGTAAAAAAAATCTTGGTAAACGGCGACCCGGATGGTGTGGTTCTCGCGGTTCTTACAACTCGGGGTGGTTCTCATTCTAGCAGCCCCCTATATATATATATATATATATATATATATATATATATATATATATATATATATATATATATATATATATATATAGGTACGGGATCAGAAGAAAACGCCCAAAAGTGTGAGAACGGTGAGAACGGATTCTGGCGTAACACGTGTCACGCGACATAATGAAGGGCGGAGGGGCTTTTTTTGTCCTGTTATATTCTTTTTTTAAACGCGTGTCACGTCATCTTTCCATTTTTGGCGTTTAACAAATACGCGGCGTTTTTATTGTTTTTTTAGATTAGGAGCATAGTAAATATTTTGGCGTTTTAACTAACTATAGCTTTGATTGTTGTGACAAGTAGGATGTAGGCCTATAATGTAAAAAACATCAGTAATTTTCTTGATGTTTATTTTTTTTCTATCAATTGTTGTGCCATGTAGGATGCAGACCTATAACGTGACAGACAATTATGGTGTTTTGAAAAGATAAACAAATTCAATTTTCCATGTACTGACTTTTAATATAATAAATCTTTGGCAATAATGTTACCAACTCTTCATTTTACTGTTTTGTTCAGTTTCATCTGTCAATTAGTGTTGATTTTTCCAGTAATACTCTGTTTGGCATTTTTTGGCGTTTTATATAGCAACAACGTGCTTTGCTAGCATCCGTTCTTACAGTTTTCATACTATCAGGCGTTTTGGTGTTTGTAATTTTTGGCGTTTTATACTCAATTTTTTTATTAGTAGAGAATTAGATAATAAACAACAGAGAATTAGATAACAAACAACGGAAAATGAAAAAAAAAATTAATTCTAATCTAATTTCTCATTCAAATCTTCACTGTCATCAGTCTCTTCTACTTTAACCTTTTTGGGCGTTTTGAACCTGTTTTGAATACCTTATCTAGATCCTTATTTTCCTACATAATGCCCGTATTTAGAAGATGCTTATTTTTAGTGGCATTCTGTATTGTGGTTTGATATATACTTGTTTGGTGACATGTTGAAGATCAATGCCTGCTCGAATGTATTGATCCCTTCATGCCATCCATATATATATCAAGAACAAAGTGACATGATGACATATCAGTGTCAACAGTCTCTTTTTCATGAATATTTGTCCATCTCATTCAGCAAAAGCTTATAGAGATACCCACCTCAGAGAAGAATCCATTGAGTGAAACTTCATTCAGACTCAATATAGAAGAAACGAGGTTTCCCATCTGTGGCTTTTTTAAGTATTTTTTTGGCGTTTTAAAGTGAATGGTTTCTAGGAAACATGGCGTTGTTTTTTGGTGTGATCAATTGATTGTGCAGAGACGTCTCTCTTATAGGATGTTTTTGGCGCAAAGTTTAGGCAGGATTTTATTTATAATAAATGATATTAATAAAGTAGCCGCCTTTTCAGTTATTGTGTGTATTTTTACTGTTTTTGTTCAGTTTTTATGAGTTTTTATGGTGATAGACGTGCCATCTTCCAAGTTTGGCGTTTTTTAATGGCTTTAAGTAGTTTTTGGCGTTTTTTTTCATTTTTAGCTTTTAATAATACTTGTCCAAATTACTTTTATTATAGTTTGGGAGTTTTTTGGCGTTTTATTGCATTATGGCGTTTCACAATCATTATGTTTGTTTGACGTTTTTATTAAAATAATGTATTTTTTTTGTTCTTAGCTAAAAAATACATAACAAACAACAGAAAAAGAAAACTAAAAAAATAAAAATAGAAACAATTCATCTTCCAAATCTTCACTGTCATCAGTCTCTTTCTTCTTTGAAACATGTTCACTGACGGTTTGACTTTGGCATGCGTGAGTTTTTGTTGTTGAAGTAGGCTTTTTTGTGGCCGTTTGGAAAGACAAAATGACGTGAGTTTTTTGTTTGAATATTTATCTTCAAACCACTCATCAGTGTCATTCGTCTCTTCATGCCATTATAATATTCATCAAGAACAAACCACAAAAAATGACATAAGTCTGACACCGGCATCTTTTCATTGAAGATTTGTCCATCTCATGCAGCAAAATGGAGTCGCAGCACCTCAGGGAAGAATGCATTCTGCGAAACTTCGCGTAGAACAATATTGAATATACAAGAAACGATGTTTGCCATTTTGGCGTTTTACTGAGGAAATAGTTTATCTAAAAGAAACGTCGATTTTTTTGAATCTTTGATGTTTGAGTGTATTGGCGTTTTCTCAGATGATTGGTATATAGTAAAATTTGGCGTTTTGAGTTGGTGTGTTTGATGTTTTGGGTTTTTTGGCGATCCTAAGATGAATGGTATATAGTAGTAAATATGGCGTTTCTGGTTCGGGGGTTGTGTTTAATGAATGTCTGAGGTGTTTTGTTTATATAGGGATGCGTTTTGGCCCGTAATGGCGTTTTATTCATTAGTTTGGCATTTTTGGTAGAGAAGTCTAAAGACTCTTTTACCCTTAATGAAGCGCGTCCACTTCATAGAATTCGTGTTATTTACGAAAACGCCATTGCGCCAATCTAGTCCATAGATTGTTTTGATCGGACGATCCATAAGCGTTCTCACACTTCCCACCGTTTTCTCTAAATCCTGACCATGTATATATATATATATATATATATATATATATATATATATATATATATAGGGTAAGAATCATTTCAGAACCATAAATATTTACAGAACTTATAGAACTCCTAATAAACAATCTTTTTATTTATATATTTTTATGTTTAGGATAATTTTATCATTTATTTTGTGTATTTTTATGATTACATACATGTTAAGAGTAATTTTATCATTTTTTATATGTAATTTTATAATTACACATATGTAAACTAGTTTTTTACATATATGTAATTAATTATGACACATATATATAATTCGGCTATTATACATATGTAAACTACTTTTAACATGTATGTAATCAAAGAAATACATATAAGAGATGATAAAAGATTCTAAATACAAAAATATATATATATAAAATGATTGTTTATTATGAATTCTGAAAGTTCTGTAGTTATTTAGAGTTCTGAAATGAACCCAATATATATATATATATATATGGGACCGTTAAAATGAAAACCACCTCCAGTTGTAAGAACTGCGCGAACCACTTTCTAGCCATTAGATCAAGATGATGGATGGATGAGATTAAAAGTATTTAAAAATAATATGAAGTCTTTTTTGTCTTATTATGTCTTTAATATTTTAATTGAAAAGGGTATTTAAGTAAAATTATTTTTTTTGTCTTTTTATATATATTATATTTATATATTTTATTACTTTTATTTTTTAAACATAATTTCTTTATTAAAAATATTTTTAAATTCAGTTTTTTTTTTTAAAAAATTTATACTTTTTACAATTTAAGTTTTACGTTAAATTTTTTACGTTTTACGTTTTTTTGACGCGCCGTTTTTAACGCCGTTTTTTACGCACCGTTTTTCAAGCGTCGTTTTTTACGCGCCGTTTTTTTAACTCCGTTTTTTACGCGCCGTTTTTTTAACGCCGTTTTTTTCGCCCGGCTTTTTCACGCGCCGTTTTTTTCACCCGGCTTTTTCACGCGCCGTTTTCACGCCCGGCTTTTTCACGCGCCGTTTTTTAACGCGTCGTTTTCACGTTAACGTTAATTACGTTTTACGCACCAGTTTTTTACGTTAACGTTTTTTTACGTTTTACGCACCGGTTTTTTACGTTAACGTTTTTTTACGTTTTACGCGCCAGTTTTTTACGTTAGCATTTTTTACGTTTTTACGTTTTACGCGCCGGTTTTTTACGTTTTACGTAAAACTTTTTACGTTTTACTAAAAAGAATTTACGATTTACGTTTTACCTAAAACTTTTAACGTTTTTCGAAAAACTTTTTACATTTTACGTAAAACTTTTTACGTTTTACGTTAAAAAGTTTACGGTTTAACTTTTTTTTTTTTTACAAAAACGTTTTTACGCAAAACCGAATGCAACAGAAAATCGCACACTCGGGAGGTGTCTCAGATAGTTTGCTATCATCATCGACGCCTCAAAAAAAACCCAACAAACAAAAATCAAAAGAACGAGTGGATTCTTGAAAAAAAAACGAAGTTTTGGCTCAGATTTTCCGATAATCAGAGGCTGCAAAGTGCGGTTGCAGGTTCAAAAACCTACCCTTCGCCGTCCTTGCCGCGCCATCGTCATCAAAATATGCGGGTTTTTTTCATCATCATTGCCCCAATCTAAAACGGATCAAAACCTAGATAGTTCACTGTTCGAAAAAATACCAACAAAGCACCAGCAAAACCCAGCAACACCCAGAGATTCAAACATTCAAAAATCACCCAGCAAACATCACTATTCGAATCTACCAAAATGAGTGTTCAAAACATTCAAACATTCAAACTCACCACCAAAACCCCAGCAAAATCATTGTTCGAAAAATCTACCAAAATCACTGTACTTCATACATTCAAACATTCAAAAACACATAGATCAAAAACCCCAACATACCAAATCAAAACAAAAATAAAAAACAACATACCATAAGGTGTGGTGTTTGGGGGTAGCCGACAACAAGGGTGGGTCGCCGGCAAACAGGGGTGGCACCCACCATCAATCATCATCATCATCATCATCTTCCACTGATTAAACAGGGGTGGTCGCCGAAAACAGGGGTGGTCGCCGACAACAGGGGTGGAACGAATCTACGAATCCACATTTCAACGAATCTGGGAAACATCATTTACGAACGGATCACTATTCCTTGAACAGATCTGCATATATTTGAAAGGTGTACTACCAATCAGTACAAAACCACCGTCGGGCCACCGCACCACTGCCATTCAGCACCCACTGTGCACCACCAAACAACCCCTGCCGCCGCCGTCCCCTTTCTCCCCACCACTGCCACAGTCGCCGTCTTTTGAACCCACCACCGTCTTTTGAACTGCCAAACACCACTCGGTGGTGGTGAGTGACGGCCTGCAGCGACCAGACATAGAAAAGGGACGAAGAGAGAGAGAAACTCGATGAGAGAGAGAGGGGTGGCGGAGGAATTGTGCGGCTGCAGCAGCGCCGTGTGTACGGCCGGCAACGACCCCCGACGCCGGCGATGGCGACGGTAATGATGGTTGAAAGAGAGAGAAACAGGGGGTGAGGGTTTAAAAATGGATAGGTTGAAGTCTGCATCTTTTAAATAGAAGATAGTAGAGAGGAGAGAGGAGAGAGGGTGTGAATTAAATGAAGAGATAGGGGTGAGATTAGACATTTAGGGTAAATGACCAAACTACCCTTTTCGTTGGCTGATTATGATTGGTGGAGAGTGGTTCTCATGGTTCTTACAACTGGAGGTGGTTTTCATTTTAGCGGCTCCCTATATATATATATATATATATATATATATATATATATATATATATATATATATATATATATATATAGTAAGGATAGTGTAAAAAGGGCCTAAAGTGTGAGAAGTGTATTATAACACTATATATAATACTATATAACACCATATAAACACCGTATAACAATATGTAACACCATATAACACTATGTAACACTATATAACATTATATAACAAATATAACACTATACATCTATCATAGACATGCTATCAGACAAACTATAGTGTTATATTTGTTATATAATGATATATAGTGTTACATAGTGTTATATGGTATTATATGGTGTTACATATTGTTATACGGTGTTTATATGGTGTTATATAGTATTATATATAGTGTTATAATACACTTCTCACACTTTGAGCACTTTTTACAGGATCCTCTACCTTTATATATATATATATATATATATATATATATATATATATATATATATATATATATATATATATATATATATATATATATATATATCAAGAGTAAATTACAAAAATCGTCCTTTACATTGACACTAGATGGTGAAAGGTGGAGGTGGGGAAGATGAAGAGGGTGGGGTGGGTAGTGGGTCCCACATGAATTTTTAAATATTAATTATATTTCTTTTAACTTTTTAGTTATTTATTTAACAGTAAGGGTATTTAGGTCATTTCACACCCACTTAACAATGAATAATAACTAAGTTGGGGATAAAGGACATAATGTGTAGGGGTTTGCAAACATCGAGTACATTTTTTGTACTTTTGAAGATAAAGGACACACTTTGCAATCTAGTGTCAACATAAAGGACGATTTTTGTAATTTACTCATATATCAATTATTGGCATATACTATTTTTGTCATCTATGAATTTGAGTATGTTTTTATATATATTTTGGTATTTTATTTATATACATTGTAGTTATTTGACATATTTTGTAGTGAAACTACTAAACGTAACTGATTAGTAGTTACCTGGTAGATATCAAATGGTTTGGGGTCAGATATAGCCAATGGGTAATTTTTTTATATTAACGGGTTTACCAAAAACCCATGGATATATCTGAAAAATACTTACCCGATAAAAACCTAAGAGGTTTGAAACAAACTTATTTAATTAGGTTTAAAATAAGGATTACCTAACCCGTCCCAACCCTCCTTCATTACTATCTTAGACATTGGTTTCCGGATCGTATGAATCGTTAGTTGTTATACACTTATTAATTAGAAAGATTCTAAAGTTATATTGAGCTTTTACGGAGTGGTAGTGATGAGGGTGTGAGGAGAGGACCATCGCATAAGGCCCATGATTTCAGGGGCACGTGTTTAAAAAAAATATATATACATATGTTAATTTTTTTTAAATAGTACTAGGTTAGAACCCCGTGTATTACACGACTTTACTAAATATAATTTAATATACTAAATAATAAAAATAATATAGCCTTAAAAAACTCGTGTATTGTATGGATTTAACAAATGTAATTTATATACCAAATAATAAAAAAAAGTTATATCTTTAAAAATCTTGTGTAATACATGGGTTAAATAAATGTAATTTTGTATAGTAAATAATAAAGAAAGTTATTTTTTTAAAACCCTATGTATTACACGGGTTGAATAAACCTAATTTTATGTACCAAATAAGAAAAAAAAAGTTATATCCTAAAAAAACTAATGATAATATATTAATACAAAGTTTGGTTTTCGTGACAGTAAGAAAAAGTTATAGCAAAAAAAAAAACAAAAACAAACAAACAAACAATTTCGTTATAGGGAAGCATTCTGTTCAAAATTCAAAGTAAGCTAAGATTTAATACTAATTTATTATTTGCTTAATTAATATTTTAATAAAAAATAGAAGCATTTTGTGAATAACACGTGTCACACATGAATTGATAGATAGATATAGATTAATAATATTAACATGTTATTAAAATTTTATGCATGATAAAACCAATAATGCTTAGGGTTTTCCCCTCTTCTAATTGTTACAAAATATATAAAAAAACACACGATAATTGTTTTGATTAGTTGGCTTGAGGTGTTATAAAAGATTTATTTCTGGCTAAAAGGGTAAAAGTGATATAACCACATGGGCCAAAATCGTAATTTACTATTGATATTAACTATATATTTGAACGTTTTGTTTAGTTTGGTATCAAATAGATTTTACGAAACTTAAAAAAAATTAACTAATATTATTTATCATTTCTACATTTACAAGTTTGAAATAAAGGATTAAATTTATTGAGACTTCATAACATTTATAAGTTTTAAATAAAGGGATCTTCACGATCACAATATCCATCGTGTATCGATTATTATCCACTAGTATATTGAAATATATGACTTTTTTATTATTGGTATATAAAATTAGATTTATTAAACTCGTGTAGTACACGTGGTTTTTTTTAAAGATATACTTTTTTTATTATTTAATATACAAAATTACATTCATTCGACTCGTGTAATACATGAGGTTTTAAAATATAACTTTTTATTATTTGATATTTAAAATTAGATTTATTCAATTCGTACAATACACGGGGGTTTTTTAATGATATATTTTTTTATTATTTAGTATAGAAAATTACATTTATTCAACTCGTGTAATACACATATTTTTAAAGGTGTAACTTTTTATTATTTGGTATATAAAATTACATTTATTCAACACGTGTAATAAATGAGGTTTTTTTTAAAATGTATTATTTTATTGTTTGGTAAACAATATTACCTTTATTTAACCCGTGTAATATACGTGGTTTTAAAAATATAACTTTTTTTATTTGGTATATAAATATTTATTATTTAATATATAAAATTATATTTATTTAACCCATGCACTAAAGGAGGTTTTTAAAAATATATTGTTTTATTATTTAGTATATAAAATTTATTTATTCGACCCGTATAATACACGAGGTTATAACCTAGTAAAACAATTGGTGATTAATATACTAAATAATATTTAGTATAAAATATTATTACACGGTATTACACACCGGCTAAATAGTTTTAACCTAGATATTTGGTGTTTTCTTATTTAGTTATTTTTATTTGATCTTTTCATTGTATTATTATTATTAATAATGAAATTTGTATTAATTTAGATTAAATATTATTATTATTAGTATTATTAATAATTTTAATCAATTAAATGAGAGAATGACAAGTGTCCAAAACAGGTTTCTTTTATTATATAGTATAGATATAGATACGCATATCAACCCCATGATAGACCCATTTACAAAGCATTTTTTATGGTTTAAAAATTTGTCCATTGGCATTAGGTTTAGTAAGTCCAATACCTATTTGATTTCAAAAATAAAAAAAAAACCCTTATGGATAGGGATGAGCAAGTTTAGGTCCGGACCGAAAATAACCGAGAACCGAACCGAAAATATACCCAACCCGACCCGAACCCAAGTAGCTAGGTATTTAGATCGGGTCCAATTTTTGATATAAAATCGGGTCGGGTCGGTCTCGGTTCTTTTCATGGTGAAACCCGACTTTGACCTATGGACCGGAACCAACCCTATATTTAGGGTAGTGAATCGGTTCTGAATTTTATGTTTGATCGGTTCTCGGGTCGGGTCGGGTCGGGTTTTTCCTTTTGCTCACCCCTACTTACGGAAAGGCAGATTTTTTCGAGCTCGAACAGGGTACATGAATTCTAAGAGACACCACTGCTTGTATGGGTGTTCTTCGGGTTGTTCGGGTTTAGGGTTTTTTCGGTCGGGTTGTTCGGGTTTTTGGATAGGTAAAGTTGACCCGATAACCGACCCATTAAAGGTTCGGGTTGGTCGGTTCGGGTTATTTGGGCTCGGGTTTTTTTGGGTATTTTCTAATTTGGGTTCGGGTAGCTTCAACTTTGGGTCGGACTTTGGGTTTCGGATAAAAATGAACAGCCTTATCTGTTTGTACATTACAAGTACCATTTATTCAAGATATTTTGGTCCCATGTGGAAGATAGTTTTTTTAAACGACCAACAGAATCAATACCGAGCACTCTCAGGTATGGGTGCTAAACGGGTCGGGTTCGCATGTTCAACCCGAACTGAACCCGAAAATTTTATACGAGCCCGAACCCAAAAATCTTGTCATATATATGAACCCAAACACGGCCCAAATATTAGCGCGTTGATCCGAACTGGACCCGTTCAACCCGAATTTTCAAAAAGAATTTCGGATATTAATATATTAAATTAAAACTTTACTATAAAAAACACAAATGTATATAATACAATTGCAGTTTGATTATAAAAACTTTATGTTAATCTCTCCTTTTAAGTTATAGAGTAAACTACCAAAATCGTTCCTGAGTTTTTAATACAATTGTCAGATCCATCCAAAAAGCTTTTCTTTCTCAACTAGACCACCGAGGTTTCAAAAATATTGCCAGATCCGTCCACTTTTGTAACTCTGTAAAAACTAATGTTAAAAAAACTTTTTTGATAGACCTGACAATTATATCCAAACATCAAAGACGATTTTGACAGTTTACTCCTTTTAATATATTTTATTGCTATCAAAGTATGTATAAGAGACCCGTACATAATCACTTTTAGAGTTTTAATTTATTTTAATTTGTATCTTTGATCTATTAATCATTCTTAAGCTCTAGTGATGTGCCTACTTAGATGGTTGCATGTCACTAAATTACTTCGGTTAGTCATTTTATGCATTGAGAAAATCGTAAAAGATCCTTATATTTTTTGTTGATCGTTTTGAAATTTGATTCATCTGGTTTCTTTATCACATAGTACAAAAATTAAGTCTAATAATAATGCAAATCAACATGTGATATTAATTAATTCATGTCATCCACTATTAACAGTATCAGTATGTAACTGAACTACACAATATATATTTAACCACACAAAGCCCATTTCTTGAACTATATTTAGCTACACAGTATTTATTACCCAATTGTTGAATGATAAGCAAACTGTATTTAATTAAACACCATAAATAAATATATTATGTAATGAACAATTGATAACAATCAAACAACCCATGGTATTATAGCCTAGTGGTATCTTGGTGGTGGGATAAGGCTTATAACCATTAGGTGATGGGTTCGATTCCCACAAAGGGGCTTTTCCCATATTTATTGGGTTTCTGTAGGAACTAGGTTCACATTTTATAAAATATAATTATAAAATATATAATAACGAGACTCTCGTTATTCGTAGGAAACATCATAGTACAATACCGGTTGCAATAACTAAATAAAAAGAATATAAAATATAGTTTTATATATCAATCTTGATTCAAGCTACATCTCTGGTGGGTCCTTAACGCGCAGTTGATAACATCCTAGACTCGAGTATTCAGCATCTTGAGTCTTGAAAAATACTCATTGGCTGCAACAAAGAGCATACTAAAACGTTGACGATTTTGGTTGAGGCACGTGTTCAACACGCTTCCCTTAAAACAGATTTCGCGCCTCTAATAAAGACGATGCGTCTGTCTCCCAGGGTACAAAGCCGAAGCAGTCTGTACTGCCGGAAATAGCCACGCGCCCGAGGTTACATCGAATAGAATTATAGTGTTTGAACTTATGGAAAAATAATGATACGAAGGTGATGGAATCGAGTAGAGAAAATTCATCTCTCTATAATTCCCAACATATGGATGTTCAAGTCTTCACCACTTCTCTAAGAATTCTCCATACATATTATTTTTCTCTTGTAGTTTTCTCATCATTCAAATGAGTCACATACCCTATTTTTTTATAAGAGTTGTATATAGTGAAGAGTTTCTTGGTGATTTTATTAGAGACATAAAACTCTAATAAAAGCTAATCAAGTGACATAAAACTCTATATAGATAGTGGCAAGTGGGTATCGAACACAAGGACTTTGTGGAATATGTGTTATTTGAAAGTTTGTCTAACTTAACTAAATTAATCAAATTGCAAGAAAAATAAAATTCAAGAGTTGGTTTGATTGGATTGGTTTTTAAAACTAAGAATACTAATTAATTTGTGAAAAGAAAGTTGAGTTTGTAAACAATTTGGAGACAAATGACCATCCTAAGTTTTCGGTTTGTTTTAACAATTGTGCTATCATTTACTAGAAAGAACTACATAGACATAGTTCATGTGAAATTATTTGTTGTGATAAAAGGGAACTAAGTACTCAGATTCCTAGAACGTGAGGTTGTTACCCGATGACCAATTGACCCTTACCCAATCCTAATTTTACCCATGATATCTCGATTGCCAACGGCACCAATAACGTATGGTTTCAAAGTAGAATAATTGTAAAAATCAACAACTTACAACCAAACAAGAACACACCATGATAAACAAAACATAAATTAATTCATCATTCTAGAAATATAAAATAAGCACAATAGTTTCACAAACCTTCCACCTAGGATGACCATAAAGTTTTTAACCACACATGGCTTCAACAAACATCATCATGAAAAATGTAGAAGCAAATATTGTTTACAAAGTTCACCAACAAAAACTAGATAGAGATTAGATGATTAGATGGATAAAAGATCATGTTCTTCACTCCCAAGTGCCTCTCAAATGCTTCCCCACTCGTTCTAGCCAAGTAGTAACCGAAATTGCATGATTAGACATCATAAATCCCCATCAAATGGCCAATAAATGCGAAGGTTACAAGATGGGATCAGTCGGAGCCGTAACCTACGGCTCCAGCCGTAGGTTACGGCAGTCAACATAGTCAACCAATCAGCATAGGGCCGTAACCTACGGCCACCTGCCGTAGGTTACGGCGATCAGTGGAGTCTTACGGCCAGAAGCTCCTGTCTTACGGCTGGTTCTTTTGGCAAATGGTGGGAGCCGAGCCGTAGGTTACGGTGCTGAGTGAGCTTTTTTCCTTCGTTTCTCCCTCAAAACTTGTTTTCTTCATCTCTTAACGATGCCATCTTCCCCCATCCATCCAAGCTTCCTAAATCCTGCACTTTGAGCGTCTTAACACCTGCAACATCAAATCTCTCGTAGTTACTAAGTTCAAACAATAAACCGAATTAAGCATGGAATGTATATACATTTAGACATTTTAAGGGTTGTCCTACGGACCACCCGTCACATCCCCACACTTACCCGTTGCTTGTCCCAAGCAACCTATTCAAAAACTATTTTCAATCCTCAAGCGATCAATCATGCAAACCAAGCTAAAGTGCCGTCCTTTTACTCACTTTCAATCATACCGCAAGACACACCCCTCACATAACTCTCGGTGACAAGAAAAATTAACATGTTATGCTAAACCACTCAACGCGTGTATGTGTGTGTGTGCGACAATAAGCTTGTATGAGAATCAAGTTTCCTCCTAACAAATATTTAGCATGCTTATGAATCAAAAGAACTTACGGGTTGTAACGGGGCTAGGTGCAAGGGTAGGAAAATGGAGGAATACATATGAGAAAGCTAATTGATTTGACCCGGTTTTATTTCCACTACTAAACAAAGCAAACAACTATGTACAAAACATCATCAACTTCTAAACTACTATTGCAACTAAACACTTCTTTTTGTATTTTTCTCATATTTTTCTCTTTTTTTTTTTTTTTTTTTTTAACACATCAACTCAACAATATATACAAGAACATCAATACTACATACTAAATCTCCTAAACCGGGTCATTTCAAAAGGTAAAATTTTGTAGGAAGTAGGTTTGGGTCACAACCGAATGGTATAAGGCTCAAACATGGCTTTCTATGGACCAAACCCCCGCCCCTCACAATACCAAGCTCATATATGTAATGTATGAGGTCCAACCCACCAATCCCGCACTCTCACACATCTAGACGAGGCTACCTAAAAGTCCCCTATCATTTCCAAAAGCATGCTAACTCTAGGATTTAACAAGTATTCACACACAAGTTCTATTAACACACTACACACACCGCCACTCAAACAATGAAATATCAATAACAAACATGTGTGGCTCAAGTTCTCACCAAGAAAAGACTAGGAATGGGTGTCGGTGTGTCAAATGGAACAATATCAAGTTTTCAAATTTTTACACTTTTACTTAATTTCACAAAAAATTTGTAACTTCTCAAAAATTTTCCTCCATCCCCACACTTGGGATGCATTGTCCCAATGTATGGTTTTGAGGGAAAGATCGCTTTCAACAAAAACACCAACATTTGCTTTACATCTCGAACCCCAAATTTCTCTTTTTTTTATTTTATTTTTAAAAACACCACCAACTTTCACAACCCAACAAACACATCAACATCAAAACACCACCCTACCTCCCAACCATAAACAAAAGCTAACAACTAACTACCAATATTTCAAAGCTAAAGAACACAACAAGACTAAGGAAAGAGTACATCGACCTGGTGAAGTTTGATACAACAAATGTTGTAGAAAAATCCGACTTCCTATCACTACCTTCACACCAATCTCCGCACATCTTCCCCACACTTGAGTGTTGCCATGGCCCTGAAACATAAAAAGATAAAAATAGCAAGATCAATATAAAACCCCGGGTTGCCTCCCGAGCAGCGCTAAGTTTCGAGTCTTCAGCCAGACCGTGCCACCCTCATTTAAGGTGGCTCAAAGAATCGGTTCCTGCCATCTCCATCACTTCCTTGTGCCATTGAGCAAAATGCATTCATCTTGTTTTGACTCGGTGGGTAATCAAATACGCTCTTGCTTGAACCCATATGCTTTTCTTCACGATCCGGTGGGTGATTTCTTCTCATTCTTTGGAACACCTTTTCACTAAACCCGTTATCATCCACCTTAACAAACTCGTAACTAATCATCTTCGTCTAAACATTAAATGACAACTTACGGTTATTTTTGGTCATGTTAATAATTCCTTCTCTACAATCAATTTGAGCATTTGCCGTATAGAGAAACGGTCGACCGAAAATCACCTTTTGTTGTGACGCCATCGTGGTAGTAGCATAATCTAAAACCAGAAAATACACTGGGTATTCGAATTCTCCCAACCGAATCATAACATTTTTAATTATTCCTCGTGGACGCCTCCAACTCTCATCCGCCAAGCTCACCATGGTGTCTACATCTTCAAGCGGACCGAAATCGTACATGTCATATAAATCGCCTGGTAGCACACTCATGCTTGCCCCATAGTCCAACAATGCGTGAGGGATTTTTAATTTTCCCACACGGATAGGCACAATTGGTGCTCCATGCTCTCTGTCCATTTCAACTTCGGCATCCTTTTTCAAACCTGCATTTATTTGACACGAAGAGGTTAGACATTTTTCATTAAATTCAGTACTAGGAACGGTGCTTACCACATTGATATTAACGCCTTTTATGTTCTTGGGATTTGTCACCGTATCACTTGGCAACTGGCCTTTTGCTTTCTTCAAAATCGCCACTTCACTCGCAAGTTGACCCATTTGAGTAGTCAAAGTTTGAATAGCTTTATCACGGGCCTCGTCCTTTTGCATCCGAACCTCATCACGTTGATTCATTCGTTGCATTTCAACTTGCATCGCCTTCAACATCTCCATTACTTCATTTCCACCCGAAGAGCTTTGACCCGTTTGATATTGCCTTTGAAATCCTTGGTTTCCTTGGAAATTCGGGTTAGCTTGATTTGAAGGGTTCCCATACCGAAAGTTCGGGTGGTTTCTCAAACCGGGGTGGTAAGTGTTAGAATTCATATTATAGTTTCTACCACCCCCTCCTTGACCTTGTACCGCATAAACTTCTTCATATTGCCCTTCCACCACTCCTTGGCAATTTTCAGCCGCATGACCTATTTCATTACACAATGCACAAACATCATAAATATGATTAGTAGTTTGAACATTACCATCGTCAACTGCATGAACTTGTGATCTCGTGACAGCCGGTCGTGCTCTGCTTGATGCTTGAGCCTTCCTCTTTGAGGTAATGGCCATTTGTTCCAAGAACTCCCAATCCTCATCTTCATAATTTGTGCCAAAAGTCCCATTTGTGATGGACATTAGATCACGTGCATCCTCGGCACACAACCCTTCATGAAAGGCGTTCATCAACTCCCAAAGCTCAATCCCATGATGTGGACAATTTTTAATCATCATGTTTAATCGCTCGAAGGCTTCATGGAACATTTCGCCTTGTTGTTGTTGGAAACTTCTCAACCCTTTTCTAGCATCATTGGTCTTTTGGGCGGTATAAAATTCGTCTAAGAAAGTTTGTTGCATTTCCCCCCAAGTGTAAATAGATGCTGAAGGCAAAGTGTAAAACCACTTCTTTGCCTTATCTTCCAAAGAGAATTGAAACAAAACCAGCTTTATATCATCAGCTGAAAAACCTTGACTCCCAAGAGTGTTGCAAATTGAATCGTAGGCCTCTAAATGAAAATAAGGCTCTTCTGTTGCTAGACCTTTATACTTTGGCAAACTTTGTAACGAGTTGGTTCGAACTTCGAATGTCCTCCCTTGGTCATTGTGAGGAATAACTACCGGTGAAGGATTGTGAGTAATCACCGGCCTAAAATGCGCTTCAATACCCCTCGCATTTTCTCTAAGATGCCTCCGTGGAACACCAAACCTACCCCTTGGACGAATTCCCGTTGGTCTTGGTATATGCCCTTGTGGTACATTTGGTTGTTGAAATTGTTGTTGTGGCATGGGTGGGTTTTGAAGTGGCCTTTGGAATTGTTGTTGGACATTCTGTGGGCGAACTTGTTGCAATGGTATGGGACGTTGCATTTGTGGCCCTTGTGGCCTAGGCCTCACATGTTGGGGTATGAGTTGTTGTTGTTGCACTCCACCCACATTTGGAATCACTTGCGTTTGGCCTTGCATGAAACCGTATTCCCCTTGCTCTCCATCACCCCCGTAAGCATACCCGTCTTCATCAAAACCCTTGAACTCCTCAAATCCTTCATCATACCCATCTCCTTGAATCCCCGAAGATTGCCCAAATGGAAAAGTCGAGTATTGGAAACCCGACTGGTTTGATGGTCGAAATAATGAAGTATGAACAATCGTTGAATTCGGTCCTATAGTATGGCCTGAATATGATGGACCCGCACCCGGGAAGAAATGGGATAATGGTGGTATAGTAGTGGAAGGGTTAAACGTGATGGTTGGTTCTTCTTGGGTAGCAATGGGTTGTGTGGTGTTGGTTTGTGTAACATTTTGGATTATAATGGGTTCGGTAGTGTTTGGTGGAAGGGTGGTATTTGGTGATGGATGAGTAGATGATGGTATAAAAGATTGAGCAGGTTCACCCGTAGTGGGTGGTGGTGGTGGATCTCTATCCATGTATTGAAGTGGTGTAATGGGCGTAATTGGCGTTGTTGGTGAACCACTGATGGTATTTTCTCTAAGTAAAATTCTGTTTGCTCGCAAAGTTCTCTCAATTTCTGGATTAAACACTAATGGTGACAGCTTGTGAGAGCTTCTAGTACGCATGCACCTGTAAGTACCTGCACACTAACACACCCGTGTAAACCAGAAAAATAACAACTTAAAAAAAGAATAAAAATAACACACGTTGCGCACTACTCCCCGGCAACGGCGCCAAAATTTGACGTGATGTCGTGGTCACAGTCAAATTTAATCCCAATAACAACTATATAGATAGTGGCAAGTGGGTATCGAACACAGGGAGTTTGTGGAATATGTGTTATTTGAAAGTTTATCTAATTTAACTAAATTAATCTAATTGCAAGAAAAATAAAATTCAAGAGTTGGTTTGATTGGATTGGTTTTTAAAACTAAGAATACTAATTAATTTGTGAAATGAAAGTTGAGTTTGTAAACAATTTGGAGACAAATGACCATCCTAAGTTTTCGGTTTGCTTCAACAATTGTGCTATCATTTACTAGAAAGAACTACATAGACATAGTTCATGTGAAATTATTTGTTGTGATAAAAGGGAACTAAGTACTCAGATTCCTAGAACGTGAGGTTGTTACCCGATGACCAATTGACCCTTACCCAATCCTAATTTTACCCATGATATCTCGATTGCCAACGACACCAATAACGTATGGTTTCAAAGTAGAATAATTGTAAAAATCAACAACTTACAACCAAACAAGAACACACCATGATAAACAAAACATAAGTTAATTCATCATTCTAGAAATATAAAATAAGCACAATAGTTTCACAAACCTTCCACCTAGGATGACCATAAAGTTTTTAACCACACATGGCTTCAACAAACATCATCATGAAAAATGTAGAAGCAGATATTGTTTACAAAGTTCACCAACAAAAACTAGATAGAGATTAGATGATTAGATGGATAAAAGATCATGTTCTTCACTCCCAAGTGCCTCTCAAATACTTCCCCACTCGTTCAAGCCAAGTAGTAACCGAAATTGCATGATTAGACATCATAAATCCCCATCAAATGGCCAATAAATGCGAAGGTTACAAGATGGGATCAGTCGGAGCCGTAACCTACGGCTCCAGCCATAGGTTACGGCAGTCAGCATAGTCAACCAATCAGCATAGGGCCGTAACCTACGGCCACCTGCCGTAGGTTACGGCGATCAGTGGAGTCTTACGGCCAGGAGCTCCTGTCTTACGGCTGGTTCTTTTTGCAAATGGTGGGAGCCGAGCCGTAGGTTACGGTGCTGAGTGAGCTTTTTCCTTCGTTTCTCCCTCAAAACTTGTTTTCTTCATCTCTTAACGATGCCATCTTCCCCCATCCATCCAAGCTTCCTAAATCCTGCACTTTGAGCGTCTTAACACCTGCAACATCAAATCTCTCGTAGTTACTAAGTTCAAACAATAAACCGAATTAAGCATGGAATGTATATATATTTAGACATTTTAAGGGTTGTCCTACGGACCACCCGTCACATCTCTGGTGGATCCTTGACGCGCAGTTGATAACATCCTAGACTCGAGTATTCAGCATCTTGAGTCTTGAAAAATACTCATTGGCTGCAACAAAGAGCATACTAAAACGTTGACGATTTTGGTTGAGGCACGTGTTCAACACGCTTCCCTTAAAACAGATTTCGCGCCTCTAATAAAGACGACGCGTCTGTCTCCCAGGGTACAACAGCCGAAGCAGTCTGTACTGCCGGAAATGGCCACGCGCCCGAGGTTACATCGAATAGAATTATAGTGTTTGAACTTATGGAAAAATAATGATACGAAGGTGATGGAATCGAGTAGAGAAAATTCATCTCTCTATAATTCCCAACATATGGATGTTCAAGTCTTCACCACTTCTCTAAGAATTCTCCATACATATTATTTTTCTCTTGTAGTTTTCTCATCATTCCAATGAGTCACATACCCTATTTTTTATAAGAGTTGTATATAGTGAAGAGTTTCTTGGTGATTTTATTAGAGACATAAAACTCTAATAAAAGCTAATCAAGTGACATAAAACTCTACTCAAGAGTTTCACATATGGAGTTTAATTAGTAATTATAATTTCATTCAATTATAAATTAACTAAATATCCATTCACTAATTTTCCCAACAATCCCCCACATGAATGGATATTGTTCAAAACACTTAAAATTTCCAATGTAACCTCGACAGTTGAGTTTTGCATACGATAGGTAGGTGTTACCCTTTGAACCTTCGCTCATGAAATGCACTTAGCCCACTAGCTCTGAGTAGATTTCGATGTCTTTGAACTCGTCTGCCGTTTGTGTAGACGACAATACACTTCACACAAGACTCTCCCTAGCCGGGTCATATCCTCATAGTCGTGTCCAATAATGGTCGTGGAACACTTTCCTGGTTCTGCGAGAGCTCTAGTAATTGTGCCCCCAATTCCATTCGAAGCGACCCCACTTCTCTCTAACATAGGTGATTCTCCTTAGATCATTAAAAGCATTGTGGTTATCATGATTTATCTAAATCATTTACCACATATTATGCTTAGCCTCACTCTTTGTCACTGAATATCATAGGAATAGACTAGGACGTATTTAAACACCCTTTTATACCTTGGGGGTATGTATAGCCATATATACTAGCTTATGCATATCATTTATGCCCCCACAGTGACCACCTTTAGGCATATGAGTTAGTTGTCCTATTAAACTTAGATCTTGGGATCTTCAGTCAACTAAGTTAGGTGTAACAACTGTCACTAAAATCAATAAATAGGACGATAATTAGTCAATAAGGAAACCCTAATTAAGACACCCAATTAATTCTGCACTAACCCTAAAATTTTCAGAACAATCGGAATCAGGATCAGGACCCCTAAAACTCAAGGGGGGCAAACCCTAGTTTAATATTTATCTAAAAATTTCGTTGCACAGTTCTAATTGGCCAATTCCATTGATTCACCCAAGCTATACCCGAGCCTAGGCAGCCTATGAATTAGACTGCTTAGCTTACGGACCGTAAGGGTTCGGGCATACGGTCCGTAAGGGGGTCCCAAAAATTAGTATAAATAGCCGACCTTGGGACTTGAACAGGGGGCTTGGAACGACGTAAATAGCTTCTGTATACGTCGAGTTATAGCTGTTATATCACAATTAAACACACACGATCACGAGGTGCTGCCGCAATCAGGGTAATAACTCGATCGCTATTACGATTCAACGTCCGATCGATTATAACTATCCAACGATTGTCCGAGTGCTGCTTAAATTGAGCTTGTACTTTGTTATTCATTGTGATTTCGACTTGAATGTTTGAGTGCTGTTCGAATTCGGACTATGCTCTGTCATTCGTTGTGAATCCATTGAATTATTAAGTATCGCACTTGATAATAGTTGTGAGGGTTTAATCTCGTGAATTGACGTAACTGCTGAATTAGGTACTAATCCCGTTTGTGTGTGCATTGTTATTTAAATTAGGTTAGAAGGCTAATCAGTAAAGCTTATACTCTGCTCGTAAATCTGCAATGTGAGTCATTCCTCTTTTATAAACTCTTTTCTCACAGTTTGTGAGTCAACTGTTTTACAAAACTCCAAGTTATTTTCAAAGTTATAGTTACAGTGATTAAGTCTATGTAATCACCAAGTTACATCCGGTATGTGGGGTTTTGTATACATTACTTATTTCCCGTCACACTGGGACAAACGGGTGGCCAAGGGGTGATCTGACCACAGTCACAGACACCATTGGACAAATGGGCTAGCCAATGGATGGTCGAGTGACAAATACTATGGGTAGTTGGTTTGATATCAGAAACATTGTAATTCCCCTTAATACTGTAGATTATAACAAACGTGTCGTTTTAGTAAAATGAATGATTCACTCAGTATTTCCCCGCTGACAAAACTTTTTTTCAAACATGTTTCAGGTGATCTGGTATGAGCAAAGAAAAGTGCCGTGGAGCACTCCCAGCTTAGAAAAGTGGCTCAATGTAAATAAATAAATGAACATGTTTTGAAAATAAAGATTTCCCTGAGAAATCACATTATTGTAAAGTTCGGGAATTTATCCCTAAGTTATGAAACGGGCAGTTTGAATTATTAAAAGATCCTGTTTTAAAAAGACTTCCGCTGTCGCCTAAATTAAATACCATGGGATTCCTGTCCCGCGGCTCCTGAAACGGGTCAAACCGGGTCGGGGGCCGTGACAGGAAAAGGTGGTATCAGAGCCACTGTTTTAAGCTTACTGATTAAGCTCATTATTTTTAATTAGGAAAATTTTAGTTGTCATTCTGTGAATATATGCTTATTAACTGATTAATTGTTAAAATTACAGTATGGGTAAACAAAAGATTTCTGCTATCTACCGCAAATTAGATAGTACACCTAAAGAACAGGGAACCTCTTCCTCCAAATCTCCCACCAATTTAGAAGAAGGAATCTTTGACCGTAAGGCAAATTATGAAAACCCACTTACACCAGAGAAAAGGAATTTGATTATTAGGAAGGGTCAAGAGAAAAAGAAACCCCAAACCAAGAGAGTGAGATTTAACCCGGAAATTCAGGAAATTAACAGTAATCCACCAGGGGAAAATAACTTAGATGAAAAATGGGCAAATCTGTATCTGCTCGCTACCGTAGCAGAAAATGCAAATCTTTAAGCTTTAAATCTAGAAATATTTACTTCCCAGCAAATAAATAAATAGATCTGAGTGTGTTCTGTTTGCTGTTATGTTGTACAAATTGGTGTGCAATAAAAATGTTTATTTGTTAAGCTTTGTTCCAAAGTTTTAACTTAGCATTTTTGTGCATTTTGCATATATGCTACACAGCATGAGTGAGCTATCCGAGGCGTTTTAGAACCTCAACCTCTATCCTGTGCCAATTGAAGTCTCCCACAACTTCACTGGTTACATTGCTGACATAGAGGAACCTCTGGAATTCCAAGCTCCACCGCTGGAAAAAGCAAAACCTAAAAAGAAGAGAAGATATGTAGGGTGGCGAAAAGTGCGCAGAAGGAAACCTAGGAGAATCCCTAAAATAGAAAATCCTGTAAGTGTGAGCAAGGGAAAAGAAATAGAAACCGGAGAAAGTTCCAAACCAGCAGAAATAGGGATAGACCTAAAGCAAAAGGGAATAGAGATCGGAGAAAGCTCTAAACAGTCTGAGGAAATCACATTCCAGGACGAAATAGACCGCCTACTGGATAATTGTGATGTTCTAGAGCCTATCAACGATAATCTCTTCTCTTATCCTGCTACAGCCCAATTCCCAATAAACCTAGGACCAGCTATTCCAGACCCACTAGTTCACACCCGACCATTAGGCCAAATGGAGGAATGGTGGACCAATGACTGGCAATTCCAAAATATAGTTAATAGTCCCTATAGTTTTCTCCCACAGTTTGATCCAGAACCAATCCCTAATCCGCCAATGAGCTATGAAAATTTAGCTGAACTACGTCAGTTTGGTGAAGAACTGATAGGCACCGGGAATAGGATCCGGGAAATGGGGGAGCAGATTTCTTGGAAGTACGACGAGAGGGAGCGTCGTTACTGAAACTGCCAGTGGACCAAAAGATAGGAGGGGTTTGGAGAAATTTGTTTGTAGTACAACTAATATAGTAAAACTGATTCTGTAAAATGGGCAATAAAACACTGTAAGATAAAAAAAAGTGTGTATTGAAGCAGGTATAATATATAAAACAAAACAGAAGTCGAGGCATCGACAATTTTGGCTATGCTTGCATGTTATACTGATCTATGTGTTTATCTATGATTTTGGTATTAATAATTAGACACTAATAATTTCTATTAATACTAATTAGCAGATGGAAAACGCTAATAGTGAACCAGTTAATGAAGTAAATCAGTCTGAGCAAAATCAGGAAGATCAATATATAACTAGACAAGATATTGAGCACTTTATTGCTCAAGGGATAGCCAATGCTATTCCCGAAATTGTGGCTGTTGTCCAAAAACCTGCCGAACCACAATTAATTCCTAGTAAACGTATTCCGGAAGATAACGGCAGTAACAACATAAATGGAGGCGGCAATCATGACGTTCATGATCCGCAACAGGCCCCACTCCCCAAGAAAATGAAAGCTGCAACGCCTGGTTGCACTTACAAAGAATTTCTTGCCTGTAAACCCGCAGAATTTGCAGGTAATGAAGGGGCAACTGCAACACTGCGTTGGTTAGAGAAAACCGAGGCAGTAATTGCAATAAGTAAATGTACTGAAGAAGATCAAGTGATGTATGCATCAAACTTATTCAAAGAATGGGCGTTAGAATGGTGGAACACGGTGCTACAAGCAAAAGGAAGAAGGGTGGCCTATACGATGAATTGGGAAGAATTTAAGAGTCTTGTCGAAAGAAAATTATGTCCCGAATACGAGAAGGAACAAATGGCAAACAAGTTCCTGAGTCATCGTATGTTAGGTGTAGACTGTCGAGGATATACTTCGACATTCTTCGAATATGCGAGAGTGGTACCTTCCCTGGCTTCGCCAGAACCGGTACTTAATTCCCGTTATATTTGGGGATTAATTGGAGAAATCCGTAACATCGTTAAAGCTGCGAGGCCACGCACGATTGACGATGATGTGGAATTAGCTAATACCTTAACCGATGAACTAGTCCGCACCAGAGAAGAAGATCGCAAGAAGGAATTGGCTCAGAAGATTACCCAAGGATTTTGCGTGGGTAATAGTAACCATAAGTTCAAAAAGAGGGGAACAGGGCAATCCTCATCACCTCCTTTCTGCAGAAATTGCAAAAAGAAACACTATGGACAGTGCAATATATTTTGCAACTTCTGCAAGGCGAAAGGACATCGGGAAGAAGACTGCAGAAGGAAAACAAGAGTTTGTTATAACTGCAGAGAAACAGGACATTTCCAGTCTGAATGTCCTAAGTTAGCTAAACCAGCAGATAGTAGAGCTAAAACGACTGAAGGAACTACTAAGAAAAATGCACGAGCATTCCAGCTGACCACTCAAGAAGCCGAACTCATTCCAGACGTGATAGCGGGTACGTTCTTAGTGCATAACGTCTATGCAAAAGTATTATTTGATTCTGGTGCAAACCAAAGTTTCATTAATACTGCATTCTGTCAAGCTCTTAACTTACCTCTAAATACCCTTAGGCAGATCTTTACTGTTGAAACGGCAGATGGAAATTCTGTCAACATAGACAAGGTTTCGCAAGAAGTAAAGATAGAATTGTTAGGTCATAAGTTTTCTGCAACCCTGTTACCTATGAATTTAGCCGGATTCGATGTAGTGTTAGGAATGGATTGGTTAATAGCCAACCATGCTCGAATCCTGTGTAATAAGAATTCCGTAGAAATCCGTACCCCCACAGGAGAAGTAATATTAATTTCAGGAGATAGACCTCGAAAGCCACTAAAATTCATTTCACTAATGAAATTGGCTAGTTATTCAAGGAAACAAGAAATGGTGTATATGATTTCTGTAATCATTAACACTAAAAGTAAGGAACTCCAGGACATCCCTATAGTTTCAGAATACCCAGATGTTTTTCCAGAAGAATTACCTGGTTTACCACCTGATAGGGAAGTAGAGTTTAGAATTCATTTAATTCCAGGTACTGCACCAATAGCTAAAGTACCTTATCGATTAGCACCTACTGAGATGCTAGAATTGAAAAAGCAATTAGATGAATTACTAAGCAAAAGATTCATACAACCTAGTTCATCCCCTTGGGGTGCACCAGTGTTGTTTGTGAAAAAGAAAGATGGATCAATGAGAATGTGTATCGATTATAGGGAATTGAATAAAGTCACAATTAAGAATCGATACCCATTACCTAGGATTGATGATCTTTTTGATCAATTGCAAGGAGCTAGGTATTTCTCTAAGATAGACTTAAGATCAGGATATCACCAGCTGAAAGTGCAAGAGGAAGACATACCTAAAACTGCTTTCAGAACTAGGTATGGTCATTATGAGTTTACAGTCATGCCCTTTGGATTAACAAATGCTCCAGCTGCATTTATGGACATGATGAATAGGATCTGTAAACCATACTTGGATAAATTTGTAATCGTGTTCATTGACGATATACTCATTTATTCCAAAAGTCAGGAGGAACATTGTGAGCACTTGCATGCACTCTTAACTTTGTTAAGAAAGGAAAAGCTTTATGCCAAATTCTCGAAGTGTGAATTCTGGCTACAAGAAGTGCAATTTTTAGGTCATATGGTGAATCACGAAGGAATTCACGTAGATCCTGCTAAAATAGAAGCAATCACGAATTGGAAAGCTCCACGAACGGTTATGGAAGTTAGAAGTTTTCTAGGATTAGCTGGATATTATAGACGATTTATTAAAGATTTCTCTAAGATAGTTGTACCTTTAACTAAGCTAACCTGTAAAGCCGTTAAGTTTGAATGGGGATCTAGACAAGAGGAAGCTTTTAGGATTCTAAAGCATAAATTAACAAATGCTCCAATTTTAGCTTTACCCGAAGGAACCGAGGATTTTGAAGTATACTGTGATGCTTCAAAATTAGGATATGGATGTGTGTTGATGCAACGCAAAAAGGTAATTGCGTATGCCTCTAGGCAATTGAAAAAGCACGAAGAAAATTATACAACTCATGACCTAGAGTTAGGAGCCATAATTTTTGCCCTTAAGATTTGGAGACATTATCTGTATGGAAGTAAGTTTACTATCTATACGGACCATAAAATATTAAGGTATATATTTGGGCAAAAAGAGTTAAATATGAGGCAAAGAAGGTGGATGGAAATCCTAAGTGATTACGACTGTGATATTCGATATCATGAAGGAAAGGCAAACGTAGTCGCAGACGCCTTAAGTCGTAAGTATCATGAAAAGCTAAAGCGAGTCCATGCTCTTAGGTTAAATCTACAATTAGATTTAATGGAACAAATAAAGGAAGTTCAGGGAACGGCAATCAAGGATGATGCCGAAGGAATGAAAGGTTACCTAAAGGAATTAGAACAAGGAAAAGATGGAATTTGGAGATTCCACAAGAAACGAATTTGGGTACCTAAGCAGGGAGAATTAAGAAATAAGATTTTAGAAGAATCTCATAAATCAAGGTATACTGTACATCCAGGAAATAATAAGATGTACCAAGATTTAAGAAATAATTTTTGGTGGATAGGAATGAAAAAGGATATAGCCAAATACGTATCTAAGTGTTTAACCTGCTCACAAGTTAAAGCCGAACATCAGAAACCTTCAGGACTACTACAACAGCTAGAAATGCCTGTATGGAAATGGGAACTCATAACAATGGATTTTGTTACTAAGTTACCCAAAACCAGAAAAGGCAATGATGCTATTTGGGTAATTGTGGATCGATTAACCAAATCAGCTCATTTTCTACCATAGAAAGAAACCTTTAGCATGGAAAGGTTAGCCAAGTTGTATGTAGATGAGGTAGTATCCTTACATGTAGTCCCACTCTCCATTGTATCGGATAGAGATAGTCGTTTCACTTCCCGTTTCTGGACAAGTTTCCAGGAGGCAATGGGAACCCGACTTAATTTGAGTACCGCATATCATCCTCAAACGGACGGACAAAGTGAAAGGACAATACAAACCCTGGAAGACATGCTCCGAGCATGTGTAATTGACTTTGGTGGTAATTGGGATAGCCATTTACCATTAATTGAATTCTCCTATAACAATAGTTATCATTCGAGCATCGAAGCTGCTCCATTCGAAGCACTGTATGGACGCAAGTGCAGAACTCCCGTTTGTTGGGCAGAGATAGGAGAAAGTCAATTATCAGGACCAGAAATTGTGCAAGAAACTACTGACAAGATATCGCAAATCAAGGAAAGACTGAAGACTGCTAGAGATCGCCAGAAAAGCTATGCAGACAATCGCCGCAAGCCGTTAGAATTCCAAGTCGGAGACAAAGTACTATTAAAAGTATCTCCTTGGAAAGGAGTAGTACGATTTGGTAAGAAAGGAAAACTGAGTCCAAGATATGTTGGACCATTCCCAGTGATCCAACGAATAGGACCAGTAGCTTATCGTTTACAACTACCAGAAGAGTTAGCTGGAGTACATGATGTGTTTCATGTATCCAATCTCAATAAATGTTTATTAGACGAATCTCTGGTAGTACCTCTTCAAGATATAGAGGTAAATGAAAAGCTGAAATTCGTAGAGAAACCCCTACAAATAGAAGATCGAAAGATTAAGTTTCTCAAACACAAACGACTAGTACTAGTGAAAGTCAAATGGGAATCCAGGAGAGGACCAGAATATACTTGGGAACTGGAATCAGAAATGAAGCGAAAGTACCCTCATCTATTTCAGTAAATCTCGAGGACGAGATTTTTCTCAAGGTGGGGAGGATGTAACAACTGTCACTAAAATCAATAAATAGGACGATAATTAGTCAATAAGGAAACCCTAATTAAGACACCCAATTAATTCTGCACTAACCCTAAAATTTTCAGAACAATCGGAATCAGGATCAGGACCCCTAAAACTCAAGGGGGGCAAACCCTAGTTTAATATTTATCTAAAAATTTCGTTGCACAGTTCTAATTGGCCAATTCCATTTATTCACCCAAGCTATACCCGATCCTAGGCAGCCTATGAATTAGACTGCTTAGCTTACGGACCGTAAGGGTTCGGGCATACGGTCCGTAAGGGGGTCCCAAAAATTAGTATAAATAGCCGACCTTGGGACTTGAACAGGGGACTTGGAACGACGTAAATAGCTTCTGTATACGTCGAGTTATAGCTGTTATATCACAATTAAACACACACGATCACGAGGTGCTGCCGCAATCAGGGTAATAACTCGATCGCTATTACGATTCAACGTCCGATCGATTATAACTATCCAACGATTGTCCGAGTGCTGCTCAAATTGAGCTTGTACTTTGTTATTCATTGTGATTTCGACTTGAATGTTTGAGTGTTGTTCGAATTCGGACTATGCTCTGTCATTCGTTGTGAATCCATTGAATTATTAAGTATCGCACTTGATAATAGTTGTGAGGGTTTAATCTCGTGAATTGACGTAATTGCTGAATTAGTTACTAATCCCGTTTGTGTGTGCATTGTTATTTAAATTAGGTTAGAAGGATAATCAGTAAAGCTTATACTCTGCTCGTAAATCTGCAATGTGAGTCATTCCTCTTTTATAAACTCTTTTCTCACAGTTTGTGAGTCAACTGTTTTACAAAACTCCAAGTTATTTTCAAAGTTATAGTTACAGTGATTAAGTCTATGTAATCACCAAGTGCAACCGGTATGTGGGGTTTTGTATACATTACTTATTTCCCGTCACACTTGGACAAACGGGTGGCCAAGGGGTGATCTGACCACAGTCACAGACACCATTGGACAAATGGGCTAGCCAATGGATGGTCGAGTGACAAATACTGTGGGTAGTTGGTTTGATATCAGAAACATTGTAATTCCCCTTAATACTGTAGATTATAACAAACGTGTCGTTTTAGTAAAATGAATGATTCACTCAGTATTTCCCCGCTGACAAAACTTTTTTTCAAACATGTTTCAGGTGATCTGGTATGAGCAAAGAAAAGTGCCGTGGAGCACTCCCAACTTAGAAAAGTGGCTCAATGTAAATAAATAAATGAACATGTTTTGAAAATAAAGATTTCCCTGAGAAATCACATTATTGTAAAGTTCGGGAATTTATCCCTAAGTTATGAAACGGGCAGTTTGAATTATTAAAAGATCCTGTTTTAAAAAGACTTCCGTTGTCGCCTAAATTAAATACCACGGGATTCCTGTCCCGCGGCTCCTGAAACGGGTCAAACCGGGTCGGGGGCCGTGACATTAGGTGTCCTTCACATACCCTTTTCCATGGGCTTTAGCCTCATTCTACAACTTGATCTCTAATAAACCCTCAGGTTGTTGGATCCATAACATTAACAAATAACTTTGCGTATTTGAGATCAGTTGTCATGATGTGCTCTTAACTCGTATGTTAATTTTGCCTATTGTCAACTTCTAAGACTATAACCTCAGTGGCCATCTGAATCTGGTTATAATATATGTCTTTGTAAGATACGCTTATCATTTAAGGCAAACACATCTCCATTATGCACTATGACCTTTGTGTCCTCCAAATAGTCGTCTGTTTGCAATGTTAGATTGGATTACAAAATCCTTATTGCCAAACTTTTATGATACAAATGCAAGACACCCCCCCACATTTAAGTGTTATTGGATATCATCCAGATTGGGTAATAAAAACCATTTCTACATACCCTTATAGGGTTGTTTCTAAATGGATCCTCCCCACATTTAAGTGTTATTGGGCGTTTTTACAAAAGGGGTTTAGTGGGGATGTGCATATTGTGGGGCATTATGTTTGTAATAAAATAAAATAAAAAAACATTTATAAAATCATATTGGCCAAAAAAAGGAAGCTCAAATGTGATTGGCCAAGAAAATGCCCCACCAGCGTGATTTATAACACGCCATAACAAAAAAACGCCAAACACGCCCATGCATAGTGGCCCTTCGGCTTGATTGGGCGATATTGAGCACAAAAAACGCCCCTTTTGACAGCCACTACGGGTGGTCTAATGGGGTTATAAAGTGGATGGGTCTGGCAATATTTTGAAACCTTAGTGGTCTAGTTGAGAAAAAAAAAGTCTTTTTTGATGTATCTGGTAATATATCCAAACCTTAGGTGACAATTTTGGCAGTTCTATCTAAGTTATAATTATGCATAAAATACACACCCAAATTAATTTATGACATAAAACATATTGTAAAAAATAAATTATAATATAAATGGGTTAAACGGGTTAACCTGTCAACCCCGATCAGGTTGACCCGAACCCGTCCCGTTTAGTTAAATGGGTTCGCGAGTTCAACCTTAAACTGACCCGAACATGTTTAGACTAAACCTAAACCCACAAATTCCGCGCTAGGTTCGTGTCGAAAATTCACACCCCTACTCTTAGGACACCACTAGATCAAACGGAGTACTTCGAAAGTAACCTGAGTTCACCACCAATTCTAAGAAAAAACCGATAATCCACCAATGTCTTAAGTCTGCCCATGTGGAAGATATTATTATGCTAAACTTACTTGTACTCTACAACTGAATAATGAGCAAGCATGAATGGAGTAGTGTACAACTAAATAATGAGCAAGTATGGATGGATAGGGTGCGGTGTGCCATGTGTACCACTTCTAGAAGGATCTAGACGGTTCGTAGACAAAAGTCATGATAAAATTATACAAAAGGAGGGTTATATTTTCACTTTTTATTAATGAACATATTTTTTATCAACTGTATATTCAATAATGTTATCTCACGTTATTAGTTTATTAGTCAAATTATTTTGTTTTTTTCCCATCCAATTCATATCCGTTAATTTATTAAAAATGGAGATAAATATTAGAATATATGATGGCTGATAAATAAAATTCGGTTTATACTTTTCAGAGTTTTCAGTAAATTTTTAGCTACAGTTACTTTTTATTTTTTTTATCTTTTCTCTTGAGCATATTATTAGGGTATAAGGAGTGATTAAACACTTTGGAGTGGCAAACCAAAAAAACGACCAATCAGAGTGCGTCACGTCAATCAGTGAAAAGTGTTTAAACTTTGGTGACCGTGAAAAGTGTTGGCAATGGTTTAAACATTTGGTGAAGTGGTAAACTTTTTAAATAAAAAAAAAGGAAAAAGATGTAATTGGTTGAGATTGGAACGGACCCCACCCCACACCCTTTCTCTCTCTCCTTCCTCCCTTCCCCGCGTCGGCATCCACCCACCGATTCTCCCCCCATTTCGTCAAACACGGTGGCGGCAAAGGTGTTGGCATTGGTTTGCCACACTTTACCGAAGTGGAAAAGTGGGTTTGCCGAAGCCCACTCCGAACACCCTTATATATATTCCTTGGTGATTGGAATGAAACAATTAGAATGTCTTCTTCATAAACTAACTTATTAACTACAATGAACTTTTAGCTTTTAGTTTTAAACATAGTGGTACTATGTTTTTAAATTTGATCCTTGTCATAGATGAACTTGCCATATAGAGTGTTTTGAGTAAACTAATAATATATTTGGTTTATTAATTGATATTTGGTCAAACTTTGTGATGTGAAAATATCATGAAGATTAATTTGTTTGAATGAATTCTAAATACTTGCATTTTATCTCTGAAACGATACCCTTATACTTTGCTTGCTATACCGGGTCCAAGTACCTAATGAACCGATACCAATACAAATATTTATTTTAATGATTTCGATCGATGTAAAACATGTGTCAGTATTTTTTTGAGTATTTCGTTTCTCTTTTTTAATTATTATAGCGAGTGTCGGTATCATAACGAACCAAACTGAAAGCAATCAAATTCCTGTTACAAAGCGCGAGAGAATCACACTAGTTTAAAAAAAAATTATAGAGATGTAATATGTGAATATTTTTTTTACTAGACCGGTATCATTTTACTATCAGACCGGTTTCAAAAAATGAATAAACGTCATAAATAATTTGAAAGTGAATATCCTTAAACACCAATACTTTCGTAACCCTATTACCAAACCCGTCTGGTATGCCCACTTTGTTACATACACAGAAAAATATACATTATCCGATGAAAAAAATATAGAGAAGCATCATAGGAGATTAGGAGCAAGACACAAATTTCCCTCGACTGTCTCGAGAACACATTATGTGTTAAAGCATCTACCTTTGCAAGCGAGACACACCTTCAATCGACTTCATAAAGTGTAATTCGTTTAGCATGATCTAACGATGTTGTGCGATTGTTATGTTGATTCGTCATGAGGTGTTACCATATGTAAAAGCATTCCTTTATATGAAACATGATAATATCTCATTGATTGATTTTAGATACAAATTACAAAAATGTGAAGCGATTTACCCGTTATAATGTTCGTTACGGGTCACAACTCGATTGCACGATTGTTTCCGATGAAAAGTGGTGATTCGTTGTCCATTTTCATCGAGAATTATGTCGTCTTTATCCTCATCCGGGATTCGACATTTTTCCCCGAGAATGATGGTTTTTTTCAAGAGTGAATCCCCGCGTGACATTTTATCATTTTCAAATACCAAATCATTACATTTCTCGTCATTCTTTAAGCCTTTCTTTAACCCCTTGAATCCGCCCGACAATCTCATACTCAGACTTGATGTCAATTTCGCACTTTGAGATCTACTCGAGGTCCCCCCGGCATGATAAGAAGCCGCTCTTATGCTGACCAATCTTGGTGGTGGCGGAAGTTCTTTAGCTTCTTTATGTACCAAAGGATCATCGTTCTTATCTTTGACTTTAACATGTGTGGCTTCATTCGTTGTTGAGATGAATAATTCGTCCGGTTTTGCAGTCTGGTTATTTAACGAGCGGGAACGTTTTCTTTTCTTTTTCCCACATAAAAACGAGAGCATTGCAATATCGGCAACAATGAAAGCAAAGACGAATGTGCTTGACAGTAACAGGTTGTGTCGAAGATTCTCACCTATCGGAAAGTTTCTTATGATTGCTCGCAACCGTCAACAGAAATCATTGACATGGTGGAACTGGCTGAGCCAAGAACTTTGTGTGGTTTGTGGAATGTATGAATTTTTGTTCAGAAAGACTAGGATAACCAGAAGTGAAAATTGTTTTACTGGGTTATGTTTCTTAATTGTGGTTTTATGCTAAAGAAATTGCTTGAATTGTGGGATGGAAGAGTGGACAACAATCTGGTGATAATATATGTTTTCGTCCCTGTGGTTTGTCAAAAATCACTATTTCAGTCCATTAGTTTAAAAATTACGATTTCAGTCCCTGTGGTTTCACTTTCATAACCATTTCAGTCCCTATGGTTTCACTTTCATAACCATTTCAATCCATTATTTTGTTACGTACAGGGACTGAAATGGTTACGAGATTGACTGAAATGGTTACGAAAGTGAAACCACAGGGATTGAAATCGCAGTAATTAACTCTGTATTTTTAATAGAGTTAATTACTGTTTTCGTCCCTTTGGTTTGTTAAAAATCACTATTTCAGCCCATTAGTTTAAAAAGTGCGATTTCAGTCTCCGTGGTTTCACTTTCGTAACCATTTCAGTCCACATCGTAACCATTTCAGTCCTTGTACTTACAAAATAAATGGATTGAAATGGTTACGAAAGTGAAAACACAGAGACTGAAATAGTTACGAAAGTGAAGCCACAGGGACTGAAATCGCAATTTTTAAACAAATAGATTGAAATAGTGATTTTTGACAAACCACAGGGACGAAAACAGTAATTAACTCTTTTTAATATTGTCGTACTGTTGAATAAAATAGTTCATAAAAATTATTATAACGGTATATACGTATAAAGATGCGTAAAATCTGTTTACAACAGTGCTTAAAAGTATAATGGGCGCGTAAAATGTGTCTAGATTTGACATATGAACGACATATGCAATTACAATGATGTGTATAACATAACCATTGTTACGGTGCATAAAAAACACTTGTAATCATACAGATGATTATTTTTTTGTATCACACAGCAATAGGCATATATGAGTATACGAGTTATTTCAGTGCATAGGCAAGACTAACGTAATTACATATTTACATATACAGGAAACAAATTGAGTTGGACATAGACCACTCGTATTCAGAAATACAGAAACAAAAAATTCCTCAAACTTTGAATGAAATAGGTTTTTTTATATCAAAATAGAAATCACTGTGGAAGATCAATAAAACTAAATTCTTATTGAAATAAAATTAACTATTTATCTAAATAAAGGTAAACCAAAACATGTTTCGGGTCAACCCAACCCGCTTTGACCCGTCCCAAAAAGTTATCTGTTTTGATGACCAGCCTACTTTGCCAGTACAAAATAGCACGACTTTGTATTATATTATTTATCTTAAAGACTACAAAAACACACTTTGCACACAACAATGCAGGTAGAAAGGCTAGATGGAGCTCACCACAAACAGTTGCTACCTTAAATGTAGAAACAGTAAGATGCAAGTTACAAAATATTTAAATCGTTAACCCTACACTGGACTGACAATTTCAATGTAACAAAAGATGAGAAATTGCGGACCTTTGTTCGCGATACGCTCATCAATTTTGCCAACAAAGATTACGCCGACCTTCTTGCAATATTTCAAACGCCAGCTTATACCTTTCAATAGAAGCTGCACCTGCATCAATATAGCTATGAGCTTCTTCTCTTAAACTCCACACCATCAAGGCCTTGAAATCCTGGGACCCGCCTCCAGAATCAACATCCCGAAGGATTCCGTATTTAGCGTTTTTCGTCCACCTGTGCAAGATGTAACGAGACGGGATTTCTCTTATATTCATTATTTGGAAAACTTTTAACGCATGCCGACAGAGAATACCCTCGAACTCAAACATCCTGCAACTGCAACTGATATTAAGATTTGAAGCGTTAAAAGCAACGGTGTTTCGCTCATCGCCGTTCCCACATCTTTGAACTAAGTATCTGCTGATTGCACCCTCGATGTTGATCTTGATTCCGACATAGCTGTAACTTTCTAGAAGCTCTTTTTGGAATACTTTGAATACAATTATGGTGTAAAGCCGTCTGCATTGTTCCTCTAACGGATCTTTTGTATGAAGAACGGTTTGTAAATTGAACGAGTTAAAATCTTCTTTTCTTTCTTCTTCACGGTTATGCTCAACAGCTTTCTCGTAACGCATGAGGAATTCGTTGAGTTGGACTTGAGGAGTTAAAAATGTTCCAAAATAAGATTTCATAGTTCCATCAACCGGGATGCCAGCGAAAAACGTGCCCCGTATATACAGTGGGACCCAACTTTTTCTCATTTTGTACATTTCTTTTAACCAGGTGTTCTCTTTTAAGTTATATTTTGTGATAAGGACACCCCAAGCAGAATCAAATTCGCTAGCTGTTTGGCTTTGCGAAATGCACGTTTCGTATTCGAATTTGAATTCTTCCATGGACCGTAACGCCCCTAGGTTTTCGTGTTCTTTAGCAAGAATCTGCCATGGTGAAAACCGATGATGAGTTCCCGGGAAAACTTGTGCGATCGAATTTTGAACGGGTTTGTCTTGATCCGCGATTATGGATACAGGTCGTTTTCCCGACATGGCCCGAACCCATGCTTGGAGAACCCATGTAAATGATTCTTCTGATTCATCTGAGATTAACGCACATCCCAGAAGCACAGGTTGTCGATGGTGATTCACGCCGACAAAAGAAGCAAACGGAACTGTATAACTCGATCTTCTGTATGATGTGTCGAAGACAATCGCGTCACCAAATTGAGTGCAAGAGAATCTCGACCGTCCATCAGCCCAGAAAACACTCATACATCTCCCGTTATCGACTTCAAGGGCGTAGAAAAAACCTGTATCTTCGGCTTGACGGGTTTGGAAATATTCAAGAAGCACGTTATACCACCCGTTTCCGATCCCACTTCCTCTATCTCTTTTGACTAAACTAAGACCACCGTTCGTTTCAAGTAAATCCAAATTTTCCAATCCGTTACTTAACTCCTCCTTAAACGATTTTCCATTTTTCTGATTTGTGTCTTCGGGAGAGCCTAGTTCATGGTTGTGTTCTTTCGATAAACGATCAACAACCCATCGACCGGTTTCTTGTCTTTGTATTCTCATGTACGCTCCACATCCGACTCTCGAAGGGTGTTGATGGCCTTCTTTTGAGCACACAAATCTTCTAGACGTTATCGACCCGTCATTTTTCGAACGGAATAACTGACCAATCCGGACTTTAAACCCCATGTTAGCTGCATATGTGTGGTAAAACTTGTACGCTTCGTTAGCAGAAGTAAAATCAAGACCTTTGCACGGTTCACCTCTCGGTGCGGGTTCAAGTTCTACTCGTTTAATCCGTTTAAGATCAATAGCACCCGAAGGACCATCATCTTCAAGTGATCTGATTCCAGTTCTAGATGACACATTCGATGTTGGTCTTGGGGTGGGAGGGGTTTTTCGTTGAATAATCGGGGGACGGATTTCACCTGAGATGTCGAGATCATGATTGTGCTCGGTTTTTACGTTGGCTAAAACCCATTTTCCAGATTCGCCCTTTTGTACTCTTATGAAAGCAGGACAACCGGTTCTTAAAGGGGTTTGAAACCCCTCTTTCGAACATACATATCTTCTTGAGATAACTGACCCGTCAACTCTCGATCTGTAGAGTTGACCGATTCTAATTTTGAATCCAGCTTGAGTTCCGTAAAGAGTATAGAATTCTTGGGCGGCTTCTGCCGAATCGAATTCTAACCCTACGTACGGCTCGATTCTAGACTCCCCTCCCTCTTCGTTAGGCTTGAAAACTGCGGGACCTGGTTTTGCTCTTACCGTCATGGTGTTGCCTAGAGCTTGCCTATTCATATCAATTCCTGAAATAAAAATAGCGGAAATAATAGGACATGTATTAGCGCTATGAAAGTTACTGATATTTTGTCAAAAGTCAAATGTTGCATCATCTTTGAGCATCTTAAAGAAAGAATGTAATGCATTCATATGAGAGAGGGGTATATAGCACCATTCTTACCCATCGAGGATCTAAATTTTAATTGAGGAACATGAACAACCTTCAAAAGGGTCGCTTTCTATAATGCTTTAGAAATCTCAACATGTATGGTCAAGTACCGAGGTGACAATAGTACAAACATAAAACTCAAGTCCAAGATCCAAAAAAGTTATGATTTCAGCCAAACATTCTCCAAACTAAACGAACAACTCTCATAATATATACATGGAATACATCATCATCTGGGAGCTGAAGACACATCACATCATTTATAAAACTGTTGTTGTGACTCGTACTTGCTTTTAAGGCACACACATTGAAGTTACTCGCATAATAATGTTAACTGAAGTTAGGCATACATAACGCTCTTAAAAAAGATACAATAAAGGATGTATAGAGTTGTGTTTACAGATGTTTAAGCTAAGTAGGACATATTGTATTCAGTTAAGTAACAATGTAGTCAACTGTAAAAAAGTAATGACATAACGATCAAGCTAGAGCAACGGCTATATATCAATACATATATATAGGTATATATATATAGGATAAGGATCATTACAGAACACTAATTATTGCGAGAACAAAAAGAACAACTCTAAATCACTAAATTTTGGGATTTAAGGTTCAGATTTCTTAAATTTTATGTTTCTTACATTCATATGTGTATTATATATACATAAAAAAATCATATATTTTTCCCTACACATAGTCTACATACATGTAGGTAATTTAACCTACAGATAACCTACATGTGTGTAGGTTATTTAAAAAACGAAGATTTTTCATATTTTGTTTTAAATTTTAGTATGAGAAACAATAAATCTTACATTTATAACATTTTCATTTACTTTCTAGGTTTTTAGGATTGAAAAAATGAGTGATTCATTTTGTTCTGCATGTTCTCGCAATATTTAGTGTTCTGCATAGAACCTTCCCCTATATATATATTCTTGTTTGTCTTTCTCACTTCAGTCAACTTATATCAACTCAACCCATATCACTATAGCCTTTGTCAAATCATCGTCATTTATGACACACACACACACTAGTCAAGATGAATGACTATTTGGACTCACCATCACGGTCAGCTACAAAATATATCAAGCCATGTCCCAAAACTATAAGATTGACAAGAAATTCACACTAGTCAAGATGAATGACTTTTTGATGTCCACATCACTGTCAATTACTAAATCCATAAACTACTACTTGCCAATTACAGTGACTGTTTTGTAATCACAGATGCCATTAGTGTTTACTTTTCAACTTCATCATCTATAGACTTTAAAGCAAATTTAAACACCCGTCTGTAACAACTAACAAGTAGTGCAGAATACTGCAGATATAATAAATTTAACACATAAATCACTCTCAATCAGCTAATCAGGCAACTAAAACTATTAGGGCTTTAAGAACAAACTCTAGTAGCACACAACAACAAAACCTACATGTCTAGCACACAACAACAAAACCTAATTCTACAAAACCTACACGTAACAGATGATATAAAAACACAACCAGCTCATAAATAACTAGAAATCAACAACACATCAAATGCAGCAATTTTGCAAAAAATTGAAAAAAAAAAAAAAGAAACATCTTGCATATTGGTACCGAAAACTTCAATTAGGGTTTTAGCGATGCAAAACCTGAAAACAATACTTTATCAGCAAGCAATTAGCACAATCATCAACCATTTCAGCTTTACAAAACTCTAGCACACAACAAACAAACCTAATCCTACAAAAACCTGCATGATACAAACAATATAAACACTCAAAGCAACTCATAATTAACTGTGAATAAATAACAGCACATCAAATGCAGCAATTTCACAAAAACTTTAAAACCTAGGGTTTTTACACCTTTCCATATCGCTACCGACAACTTCAATTAGAGTTTTAGCAACGCGAAAACTGAAAACAACACTTCATCAGCAAGCAATTAGCACAATCACTAACCATTTCATCTCTGTGAAACTCTAGCACACAAAAAAAAACCCTAATCCTACAATAACCTGCATGATACGTACAATATAAACACACAAAACAACTACAAATCAACAACAACACATCAAATGCAGCAATATTACAAAAAAAAAAAATCAAAACCTAGGGTTTATTTTACCTTCGCATATCTGTACGGACAGTTAGATAGTTCGATTAGGGTTTTAGCGATGCGAGAACTGAAAAGAATACTTGATCAGCAAGCAATTAGCATAATGATTAACCATTTCATCTCTGTGAAACTCGAAATCATCAATCATTGTTGTTTGTGCTTGTGACGATTAGAAGAAGGATGAAATTGAAGCAGAAATTGAACATGTTTGAAGAAGATTTGATGTGGAAAAAGTTATAGGGTTTGAGAACAAGTGGATTGAAGTTTGATTTACTTTGATTTCAGTGTGGAGAGTGGGGTGGGGTTTTTTTGGTATTTGGGCGTGTTCTTCGTATTTGGCGTGGTACCGTTGGATCAAATGGATGGTGTTATCATGTCCGTTGAGCATTTGACACTACTATACAAGTAATGAAGCTATTGGGTTGAATTGTGTTGGATTATTTGAAATGTAACTATCAAAAGTTGAAAAGATGGAGAAAGATTTTAACAAATTAATATATTTTTTCATTTCATGTAGGTGTTATCATATTTGTTATTGTTATATGATTATTAGATTATTAGTTATTGATATGATTCAAAGTATACATGATTGTGGGGCATGTGTAAGTCTAGTGGGTGTAAGTGCCCATATTATTTGTTCATGGAGAAATACGTGACATGTGTGGCGTTGACGTGAAGGAAGATGGGAGAGAGGTCTGTGAATTTTTTTGGGGGGAGCACATTAGGATTTTTGTGTTGTGGATGCACTTCATTTTAGTATTGTTTCACCCCGAGGATACCCTACATGTGGGGGTTCCACACGCTTGTTATTGCGACATCAATGACGTAATACCAACCGTAAGGCAGCTAATATTGATGTACAAAAATCAACACCGTACATATTACTATTAGATAAGAACATGCCACGTTATGCCTTAGGGGAGTCAAGAGTAGTTATTTTAAACATATTAACGGTGTCCTTAATTATAGTGTTTCTCTTCTTTACTTCACATATTATCTATTGTGGATTCCAACGACATTCAATAGCGGACCAAATATTGTTTTTATAGGCTACATGCCTGATTACTAAGTATGATATGTTTTGGCATATGGATCACATCATGCCCGATTAATAAGTGTGGTACATTCACTTTGGTTTTGTGTTTGCTTGCAAAGTTGCAAACAATGTTAATGATCTTAATTTTTGTGTTTGTTAACCTTTTTTCCATATTTTTTTCCTCTTTTGTTGTCCCAATCCAACGTGTAACACCAAAATGGTGTTTGTTTTTTTTCAAAATAGCTCTTCTTGTCCTCTTTTGTCTACGTCGTGCAGGCTAAGCGCATATGTTTAGGTCTGCAAAGTGTTTGTTTTTTGGAAGAACTTTCATTAAAAAGGGTATGTGTGCTCTCTTCTTACAGCAGATCTAGGGTGGCTTCTTCTAACATCTTCTTGCCCTCATATCATAAAATAAGATTGAGAAACATGAAACCCTAACACCATCTCCTCCACCCCTTTCCTCTTGCTTCTGTCTCCCCTCCCCACCGTCGACCCCCTTTACAGCCACCCCTCCCTATTGTCTTCCTCCTGCAGACGCAACCCCTCCCCCCCTGGTCGACCCCCTTCACAGCCACCCCTCCCTACTGTCTTCCTCCTGCAGACACAACCCCTCCTCACCGTCGACCCCCTTCACAGCCACCCCTCCCCACCGTTTTCCTCCTGCATACGCAACCCCTCCCCACAGTCGACCCCCTACATAGCCGCCACCCCTCCCCACCGTCGACCTCCTGCAGTCACAACCCCTTCCCACTATCGTCCTCCTACAGTCGCAACCCCTTCCCACTGTCGACCTTAGGTATTAGCCCTAAATTTCATTGTTATTCATTATTTTTAGGTGTTCAATTGATTTGTGCTCTTGTGGATTCTTTGATTTCTAGATTATAGAACACTTTGACTTGTAGACTATGTACATAAAATGTTTACTAGAATTTAGCACTTGGTTATTGAAATGCTACGTATGTCTCGTGAATCATTTGTCCAGCTATGTGCACATTTTAGAAAAAAATTATTCGTTAAAGGATATTAAACATGTATCGGTAGAGGAGAAGATGGCTATGTATTAACGATAATCGGTCATAATCAACGTTACATCATTATCAAGCGTAGATTTCAACACTCAAAGCAAACAATTCATAACTTTTTTATGAAGTCTTGGAGAAAATGATGCTTTTCGCCAAAGATATGACAGGACCAATTTTTTTCCAATCCAAATCTAAACATTTCGGGACATAATGAGAGGCTACGACAGTTTTTTAAAGGAGCAGTTGGTGCACTAGATGGAACTTTATGATGTCCATACTACGAAACAAGATTTATATAGAGGAAGGCGAAATGGGAATTGCTACCAAAACGTATTAGCAATTTGTGACTTCAACATGATTTTTATGTTCATTTTGGCCGGATGGGAAGGGGTAGCACATGATTCTAGAATATTATCATAGGCATCATCAGATCCACATGCACCATTCCCGTTTCCACCACCAGGTATGTTTATGGTTTGTTAAATATTTATATCTTAGTTTAATATTCTAATTAATTGTATATCTTTACAGGTAAATATTATATTTGTGATGTTGCGTATGCACACATACGAGGATTTATGGCTCCATATCCATTAGCATTTTCTTTTAAAGAATAATAATTTACATCCATATCGTAATGTGAGGTATTGGCTTGGAGATTTTCATCGGAGACGTGCATTGACCAATAAAGAAAAATTTAACCATGCACATGCAAAACTTCGGAATGTCATTTAGCGTGCTTTTGGTGTCTTGAAGCACGATTCCCTATATTGAAGAGGATGGCACCATTTACGTTGGTTATACAAAGGAACATTACCATTGCATGTTTCGCGCTACATAACTTTATAAGGAAAGAGGGTTTGAGCGATGAGTTCTATACACAATACGATCAACCCAATGTGTCGTCATGAAATAGTCATGTGCACGTTGATGTTGATGAAGATGAGGTTGAAGTGCATGGTACTGCATCGGATCGGGAATATATGACTCGGTTACGAGATGAAATTGTAGAGCAGTAAATGAAAAGTATGAAATAAATTATTTTAAAAAATGTTATTGTGGTTTTATGTACATTGTTTCAGTGTTGTATAACTATTATTTAAATTTCAATGTTGAAAAACTCTTTTAAATTTAGAAAAATATGTTTATTTAAATTTCAGATTATTTAGCAATGAGCAGAAGTTAAAAAACAAACAGTTTTCTTCTTGCAGACTTCAGCGGTTTGGTCTACCTCTTCTTCTGCAGATGTTTGCAGATGCGGTCCACAGACTACAGACATTTTACTTCTGAAAAAACAAACTGCACCCAAGTATGTCAACATTTACAAATACACCATGTTTACTAAACTTTTTACATCATTGCTTTGTTGCCAATAATCTGAAATTATTTTTATATCATTGTCTATTACTGTTAATTTGACATCATCAATAATTATATATGGTCACCCACACTCTAATATAAGCAAACTTTAGGATATTATATCTCATATGACGAAGAAACACATGTCTACGAGCAGCTTGCGTTGTTTCCTTTATTACGGTATTTGTTTTCTATAAGGAATATTTAATTTGCAAGTCATAACTCCTTTACTACCTGTGTATAAGGGGTGTACTTGGTTATTCCAATTTGAATATTTTACCAATGTAAACTGAAAACTGAACTGAATTCAAAGTTGGTAAAGTCGAACCAAATATGAATTCTAATTCGGTTTGGTTTTATTTCAAAACCGTGAACTTTTAAGTATAACAAGATGGGGGTTCATTGGTTTAGTTTCCTCTAGGCTACATGTTTAATGGGTTGTGCAAGGTTCAAGTTTCGGGATTATTGGTTTAGTTTCTTCTAGGCTGCATGTTTAATGGGTTGTGCAAATAGGAAAATGTGTCGTCCAACCCATGTAATTTGGGTTCCTCGGTTTTAACCGAATTGAGTTTTAAATAACCAAAATCGAAAACCTGTTTAATTTTATTTCAGTTGAAAATAAAACCGCAACTTGATAAAGATGTAAACGAGTCAAAGTAAAATAAGTCTTCCATCCCATAGTCAATACTATTCATTGTTCTCAGGGATGTACAGGAGTCAAGCTACGCGTATGCTACTCAATAGTGACTTCCTAAAAGCTCAAATTGAACTAAGCATAAACATGTTAAGCCTAAAAATAAGCTTGTTTAGTAAATGAACTAGAATTCAAGCTTTAGTTATTGCATTCGAACAGTGTGAGCCTAAACGGGTCTATTACTAGTATAACTATTTTTTAATAAATACACACCAATTTGTTATTATATATAAATATTTTAATAATAAATAATTATAAATTATACGCTTTAACTAATAAATAATAAATGAGTTAAGGTTGAGCTTTTAAAAAAACCACGAATTGAGCTTGAGCACTTTAAATATAACTTAAAACAAGTCAAATTAGAGCTTAAACGAGCGAGCTCAAGCATTGAAAATATAGCTCATTTGCCCTACTCACATATAGCTTATAGAAAACTAGAGGGGGTGAATATACTTTCTATAAAGAATTTATTTGATTTTGCTTATAAATATAACTCTTGAGTGTTATACTACTTAATAAAAGTCATGGGATGAGAAGATAAACCCTGATTTACAATGGTTCAAATAGATGTTTACAAGTCTACTCTACATCCTCTCTTTGAATCAAGAGTTGCCTCACTAAAATCATATTTCTAATGCATTGGAGGTCCCCGATGTAATCGTCTCACTAAGTGTAGGTTATGATCACCTTACTAACGTCTCAACAGAACAAGATACTGGTCACATATGTGACCTTACAAACATGACTAAGTTGTCACACCCCAACCGATGGCAGAATCATCGGGGCGCGGCACTGAGCGAAATAGATTGTCCAGAAGTTTCCACAACAACTATAATTACCAATTATTTAAAGCAACACGTCCCATACCATGTCATAAAAGATAATACAATTATTATAGAAAAGATCTAGTCAAATTGTTCTGTTCCGACAACTCAGATTTTTATTACAGATAATTGTTTATTGTTGACCTAGGTCTTTCCTAGCCTCGATTTCACAGCAAGCTAAGCAAATAAGCATCCTAAGCACCTGTCACATACGTTAAAGTAAAAGTTAATACACATAGTGTAAAGGTGAGCATACAAGTTTAATAGATATAATAGAGTACGAAATTGTTACGCATAACCAGCACGTACACAGTGTAAAATGAGGCATGTTAGTTATCGACATGAACCTATCGATACCAATGACTGCGGGTTGACTGCCCAAGGCAGTTCGCGATACACACTCACCACTGTGAGCCATGTAACTAATTGTCCTTAATAACCCCTGAGTGAACAGGTGTTGAGTCCAAACTATAGTACTATCGTTACTAAGGCAGGTAGACAGCATTCCATGTGTAAACATAACAAACAAGCATTCATTAAGTCATATATAACATGCGCTAATTGGTTAGCAATTAAAGTATTGCATAGTGTGATTGATGTGATTTAGAATAAGTAACGTATGTAACACCCAAAAGTGCATAAAGCGAAAAGGGATCGAGTATACTCACAGCGATTGGTGGATTGAAGGGAGCGCTAGAGAGTAAGGTTAGCCTGATCAGAATGATAGCATAACGATAAGCGACGCGTAAAACGATGCAAAGTGCAAATGGGTCAGACCGTAGTTCGATTGGATGGTAGACCGATCGGATAGCCAGTTGTTCGGGTGACAGTCCGCTCGGATGGTCATCCGATCGGGTGACCTTTCGAGTGGATTGTTACTTCCTTTAGGAAGGATGTGTTTGTGTATGATGGCTTGACTTTTGAAGTTTTCGTTGTAGCATTTTGAAAACACAGAAGTATCTCTACCTTTCAGGTCGGTCGATCGGATGGACGTTCTCTCGGACGACAACCCAACTAGTTTAATACTTTAGTGAGAACAAGTTCACCGTAGTTTTTCACTCGATCGGATGGTAGTCCGATCGGATGGCAATCCGTTGATACTGAACATGTTGAAAATTGTTTAAGTATTGAAGTCAGAACATTACATGGTCGAGTGGTAGTCCGATCGGGTGTTAATCCGATCGAGCAGCACTTCGTTCAATGTTTATCCTTTAAGGTTTGAAAATAAAAGTTAAGTGTGGGGCCAAGGTGCAAGTCGCACCCGTGACAACCCGATTGGGTGACAGTCCGATCGGACGACATTCCGTCCTGGTCGTTCCGTTCGTCTTACACTTGGTTTTTTTGATAGTTTGTCGTTTTATCGAGATGTTTTGATAACGTGTTAAGCAACAGAAACCTCGTCAATACTTGGTACTCCTGATCGGACAGGAATCACCCAAATCCGACCAGTTAACTGTTCGAGACAGTGTTCCATGTTTAACCCGAAATCGGTAGTCTCGTGGATAGAATCCAGATCTTGAACCAACACAACCACATGAATGAGTAGAAAGTCGGTACAAGCTCCGATTCTATCGGTTTGGAGTGCATTGAGTGTAAAAGAGTTGAAAGAAAGTTGGAAAACCATCTTTCAATCCTTTTCACCTTGGATATGTTTAGATCTATGAAAGATCTTCGTTTATTTATGTGGAAATCGTTCAGATCTAAGTTGTTCTTGGTGGATTGAGGTCAAAACATGAAGTTCTCAAGAGCACCATGATGACATCATCCTAGAACACCTTGAATCTTGATGATTTCACGGTTAAAAGTTAAGATTCAAAAGATAGAAAGGTGTAGGAGTGCGTGTAGATCAAGAAAGTACAAGATTTAGGTTGAAAACTTACAAGATTTGAGAGAAATCGAAGAAAAGAAGCTTGAATGTGGCTGGTTCGAGTAGAGAGATGTCACTTACCAAAAGTAGTAACAAGTGGGGTATATATAGGGTTTCCCAAAGTGGAAAGGGCTGGTCGATCGAGTGGCAGGCTGATCGAATGGCTGGTCGATTGAGTGGCAGCTCGATCGAGCAGCTGGTCACTTGGTTGATTAGCCCATTGGTTCGAGTGTTCGAGGCGACGAGTTTTGCCGTTTCGATTGCGATAGCGAGCGTTGCGACGCGATAGAGTTTCCTATTCAAATTACTTTTAATCCCAACTACTATATCAACATACAATCATCCTTATTTAACTTGTGTTTAGCGTTTGCGATTCGATTGTGATTCGAGTTTCAATTGCGTTTCAATTAATCACCACAACATAAACATAAATAAACATGCACAAGTAACACATAAGGCACACTCACACGTAAAACAGTATCCAGAATGCGTAATTTGAGTTACGAGTGTGATTGCGATAAGCGATAAAGTGATCAAATATGCGATAAATGTCAAATAAACCTCGATTATTAATAAGTACTCCACATAATACAACTAACGTTAAGCATAAAATAGACTATCTACAAGTCAAAGAAGTCAAAACAGGAATTGAGCAAGGAGTGACAGATTACAATTAGCAATCTTGTCTTCCTTTGACTTCAATCTTGACTTTGACTTTCGAAACACGGGGTGTTACAGCCTCCCCCTCTTAAGGGAATTTCGTCCCGAAATTAGGCTTCAGCTGTAACAAACAACTGTGGGTATCTCACCTTCATGTCGCTTTCGAGTTCCCAAGTGAACCCTGCGCCTCGTTTGCCTTCCCATCAGACTTTCACAATAGGAATGCGCGAGCGTCTGAGCTGCTTGGTCTGGCAATCCATGATCTCGACAGGTTTCTCCACGAAGTGCAGTGTTTCATTTATTTGGAGATCATCAAGAGGTACAATTAAATCATGCTCAGCCAGACACTTTCGGAGGTTCGAAACATGGAAAGTCGGGTGGACGTTACTAAGTTCCTCCGGTAGTTCGAGTCTGTAGGCGACTTTTCCGATCCTTTCCAGAATCTTAAAAGGTCCAACATATCGAGACGCTAGTTTCCCTTTCTTGCCGAATCTGACCACACCCTTCCAAGGTGATACCTTTAGGAGTACGTAGTCGCCAACGTCAAGTTCAAGGGGCTTGCGTCGTCTATCGGTGTAACTTTTCTGACGACTCCGAGCTTTCAGCAGATTGTCTCGAATTTGGAGGACTTTGTCAGTCGTTTCTTGCAATAGCTCAGGACCAGTTAATTGCGAGTGCCCGATCTCGTGCCATACAATAGGCAATCGACATCTTCTTCCATATAAAGCCTCAAACGGTGCCATTTGAATGCTGGAATGATAACTGTTATTATACGAGAATTCGACTAACGGCAGGTAAGCGTCCCAATTGCCACCGAAATCTATGACACACGAACGGAGCATGTCTTCAATAGTACGGATCGTTCTCTCAGTCTGATCGTCGGTTTGAGGGTGGAATGCGGTACTCAGATTAAGTGTAGTACCGAGAGCCGCTTGAAACGTTTCCCACAGTCGCGAGGTAAATCGAGCATCAAGGTCAGAGATGATGTCGCGAGGCGTCCCATGACGACAAATGATCTCATCGGTGTAGATTTGGGCTAATCGTTCTACCTTGTAGTCTTCCTGTTAGTGCATTAATGTCTATCGCCTTCGTCAATCCGAGCCGTAGCGAGAAACTGAAGATAACGAGTCTTTAAAGTATTATATCTAGTCAAAAGGCAATGTGGCAATCTTGTAATTAATGAAAAGTTTCATTAAAAGCCTTGGCCTATATATAGGGAGTTATAGTGTTAGTGTTAAGACTATTTGCTCATTGTGACTTTTAGGAGATTCAAGCTTAGAGAGAGAAAGTCTAGAGAGAGAAAGTACTCTCACGTGATTCTTGCATTGTACACGTCATCTTATTCAATAGAATCACGGTTCTAGTACGTTCTTGTGTGTTCGGTCACATACGCTCACGGATTCCGCACGTTCAACGTGTCGTTACGTAATCGTACGGTGTCAAAACCGATCCTACAAGTGGTATCAGAGCCAGTTATGAGCTAGAATACCAGAATCAAAGCCTTTTTACTACATTTTTTGAATTTATGGACATTGCCACGGACAAAATGGACTGAACTTTGGACATATTATGTAAATTTTGACAATTAACAAACCCTTGAGAGTTTCAGACCAAAAAACAGCTTAAAAGTGGTTAAAATGGCTCGAGACCTGATTCCGCTTGAAAGTGCATTTGGTTGATTCCGCTCGTAATTCTGAGCGAAATCAGGTTTTCATTTGAAAAGTTTTAATTCCGCTCCAAATTGTTGAAGTGGAATCAGTGATTCCGCTCGTATACTGAGGTTCCACTCCAAGTGATTTCATTGATTCCGCTCCTAAGGTGATTCCGCTCGGAATTACCTGCTGATTTCGCTTCAAAGTATCAAACTGTGATTCCGCTCGAGATAAACTTCTGATTTCGCTCGAAATTAAAATTGTGATTTCGCCTGAAAAATCTTTTTTAGTGTAAAATCATGGTTTGAGGGTTTAAGTCCGTTTCGTTTGTGATATCGTGTTGGGAATTCAGTCTGTGTAGAAAATTTTTCAGTAAAAGCAATCTGTTTTTCAAAAAGTTAAAAAATTTTCAGAATTTGTCACCTAAAATGGAAAATCAAGATTTTTACAACCTTTTTGCGGGTAGCGGCATGATGGCAACACAAAGTCCGGCGAGCATAGTTCAAAATGTCAACATGGAGAATGAGCTAGGAACAATGCAGAAACCGCCAAAGCTTATGAATTTGGATGAGTATGTCGGATGGTCGGGTCATTTCAAGAATTGGGTATAAGCCAACCATTTTGAGTGTTGGATGAAGATAGAAAAGAAATATGTTCCACCTGTTGACGGATTGGGATTAGAGAAAGGCATTGGGAGTTTAACTGAAACCGAACAGAATGATTTTAAGGCGGAGAAGAAGATGGTCAGTATTCTCCAACAAGCCATAAAAGAATACATTCTCGTGCTATTACAACATGATGACAACTCGCAATCGATGTGGCAAGCACTAAAGTTGAAATTCCAAGGCAGCGTCTCTATGATCAAAAGCAAGAAAGCCCTGATCATGAAAGAGTTCGACATCTTTGCCGGGATGAAGGGTGAAATGACGAAGCAGTTGATTGAACGTTATTGCCATCTTGTGGTAGAGATGAAAAGATTGGAGATTACAAAGACAAACGAAGAGTGGATCGACAAGTTGTCCGACGCATTACCATATGATGAATGGGGGACATACTTGATGATGTTGAAAAACAACTCGGATTTCGTGAATTTGAATCTCAGTTCATTTATCGAGAAGATAGAGGCTCATGAATTGGAGTTGTTGAAGATAAAGAAGATGAATTCAGCAAATATGCAGCAAGACGTATCTCTTTACTACAAAGGAAGCACTCCTGTTGCAACAAATCAAAGTCCGAAGATACAAACGGGTTTTAGTGCTGATACAAATTCAAGTGGTTCTACAAACACTCCACAATCAAACAAGCCCTCACCGTTTGTGAACTATGATCCAAACTTCAAAGCTCAGGAGCAGCCTTCACCTCAAAGTTCTACAAGTTCCAACAATCAGGCTTACGTTTTTGGGGTGCAGTGCAACATTGCGGTGAATATCAAGAATGGAAATGAAATTACTGAAACAGCCGCAAAACAACACATTGCGTTACTTGCTTCCGTTCTAGAGGCTTATGAAGGTTTAGTGGCGGGTAGGATCGGTAATCTCGATATGACAAAAGAGGATTACAACCAAATCGACCCCGAAGAGCTTGAGTTAATTGATATAAAATGGTGTATGGAAAGTTTGGTTAGAAGGGCACAACGCTTTATGGAGATCACAGGCCGGAACAGTCTCTCAGGTCCTGATCAGAAGTTAGGGTTCGACAAATCAAAAGTTACGTGCTTCAAGTGTAAAGAACGTGGTCATTTCAAGAGAGAATGCCCTAACCGTGAAGTGAACAACCATCAGAACCCGTTCACAAATGATTATTACAGGCAGGCGATCTATCATTGACCTAACCAACAACCTGTTGTTCAGAGGCCGCAGATCGAGAACAAACCGGAGAAGGCTCTTATCGTAAATCAAGACGATGAAAAAGTAGCTGAAGGTTTCAGCTGGGATAAATATATCCCCGGAAGCGAAGGGCAGGCCATGATGGCAGAAATAGTTGAAGTACCTGAGATGGTGACTGAACCAGAAATAGTTGTTGAAGAGGTTCCTGGTTAGAATGTGGTTGATATTGAAGAAATCGCTGCAGAAGTTTACTATTACCAGTCAGAACAGGAGGTATTGGCAAGTTCTATGAAATCGATAATGCCTCCTAAAGTGTTTGAATCTTTTGCAGGTTATTTCGAAGAACCGACGACTAGATCATGTCCAAGATACGAAGAAAAGAAAAAAGTTGTCGAGGAATTGATAGACGTGACGAAAGAGTTGACTGGAGAAACATTGAAAGATATCGCTGACTGATGTGTATAAAATGCAACATATAAATTACATCAAATGAGGCATAAAACTAACCCTTTTTTAGTACTAATGTTGGAAAAAGTGTGTTTTTGTCTTCCTTTTGTATTTTCAGGATTAAATGAGCTCAAATTAACAAAAGAAGCAAAAAGGCAGCTAAATCTAACATAAATACAAGAAAAGGAACAAAAGTGGATTGCCCGACCCCTCGACAGCATCCTCCCAAGCAAAACTGAGAAGGCGGAAGACTGAACACGCCCCGTGCTCAGCGAGCACGGGGCCGTGCCCAAGAAGCAGCAGAAAAGACAAACATGTAGAAGCTTCTATTGCTCACCATGGGGGCGTGCCCAGTAAACACAGGGGCGTGCCCAAAGTACTGCAGGCGCATTAATTGTAATTGCGAATTACAATTAATGAGGAGAGATAGTGTCAGACAGGCACGGGGCCGTGCCCAGCGGACACGGGGCCGTGCCCAGGCCTCTGTTCAGCCTATAAATAGGAGTGCTTGGCATCATTGTAACTCATCCCTTGGCACCACCTCTTTCACACTAAATCCACCACCCACCACCATCACAACACCATCATCCACCACCATCATCCATTGTCCATCATAGAGTGTGTGAGTCGTCTCGGGATCCAAGATTGATCGTAAGAGTTCTTGACAATCAAGGCCATGTTTGCCTAAGTCTCTTACATCACTTGGTGAAGACAAGTGTTTAGTATAATACTTTTTATTTTTAATCTTTTGCACTTTTTATTTGGTTTTGTATTAATGACTTTAATAACTAGTTGCTTATGTTGAAGGTGACTTTTCCTTATCGTTTGTCCGTGGTGTCTTGGCATTATTTTACTGTCTTTATAAAATAAAAGATTTTCACCATTCATATCTCCACGGTCTATATGGAGGTATGTTGGCTACCTGGTCGGGGGTTAAGGGAACGGTTTGGTAAGGGTCTTGCCCTTGTTCAGCGTTTAGAGGTCCTGCAAGGGACCTGGGTCAAATTTAGTAGGACTTCCTTCAATACCCAAAGGTATTGGATGGCGGGGGTCCAAACTCTTTGATCCCCTCATAAGTTAACTACTATTAATACTATAACCCGGCTATTTAGGACTGTATCCCTGCTGACTCAGACTACTTAGTCGAGGGTAACGTCACCTCCAAAAGAGGGGCCTACCATAATTTACATTAATAACTTAATTCATTATCTTCCAATAATCCAACCCTTTAAGCATATCTGCATGTGTTTAGTGTTAGTAAATATCGTGTTTTATAAATTTAAAACTTGGCTAAAAAGTGTAAAAAGGGCTTAAAATATATACTAAAAATATATTACACTACATGCACATCACTGACAAAGCTCTCATGGGAAAGCTCAAAGAGGTAGACTCAGAACTCGAGAAGTCAGAGTCTGTCAGTACCGTGTCAGTCAAACAGGAGTCTGATTAGAAATCTGGAGTTTAGGAGGTCAAAGTGTCTGAATCTGAATTGAAAAATATCGGTAAACAAGATGTGACAATTGTTTGTGATGAACAGGTTGTTGAGAAAGTCGTTTCAATCCCTGAAACACAATGCCAACAGTGTTTACAACCGTGCATGGAGTGTCTTGAGAAAGACACTAAGTATCAGGAATTAAAACATCATGCAGATATGCTTAAATTTGACCTTGGACAAGTCAAAGAGGCTTATGATACTCTTGCCAGGTCAATTAAAATGATCCAAAAAGAGAGTGTTGAAAACGACAAAGCAACTAAATTGGTTAAAGCAACACTGTTTGATAAACAAGTTGAAGTTAATTTTCATCTAGACACGATCGCTTCACTTAAGAAAGAGCTTGAATTAGCTAAAATTGAAAATGATCAAATTGATAAAAAATTGATGAGTTATGTGGCTTCATCTTATGTTCTCGAACAGATTGTCCCACAGTAGCCACATGCTGCTCTAGTCTTTAACAGTGTTCCACCCCCAATGTGGAATCATTATACACAGAAATATCCAGATGGGGTGGAAGCTGCTTTGAATCTCAAGTTGAGATCAATTGAGGATGATTTGCCTGAAAGCATCGATGTTACATTATCTACATCCGACATTGACAACGAATCACAGGTTATCAAAACTGTTGTCGATCAGGTGTTAGATGAAGAGAGTGATAAATCTGAGAAAGCTGTTACAGAATCTGAAGAGGAGGGTAATTTCTTGGATCGGTTCATACCGAAATCGGACAAGAGTGCGAATGATGATCCGATTATGGTGGTATACACTATGATTGGAACAGACAAACTTTGCTCCGATTTCGAGTATCCTCTTCAGAATGTGAAGATTGAGAATGTTGAGAAAGTTTTTAAGTTGGTTGAAATGAACATTGACGAGGTTAACAACAAAGAATTATTTTCAAAACCTAAAAAATCTTTTGTTACATCACGTCCTACCAGTTCGGGAAAGAAAGAGTGGGATGGTAAGGGTAATAACAAGAAAAACATGTTTAAAAACAAAGGGATTGGTTTTGAGAAGAAGATGACTAAGCAGGTGGTTAAGCAGAAAGAGAAAATGAATGATATTTTTGTTGCTAGTCCAAGTGTAGATGATGAAAAGGACTACATTTTTAGTCAAAAGGCCGTGGACGATTTCAATGCAGCGAAAAAGTTGAAAGAAGAGACAGTCAAATCAACTTTTGTCGAGTATGACAAAAGAATCTGTTATCGCTGTAATGAAATCGGGCACATGGCAAAACAGTGCAAGAAAGTGTTTGAGAAACCTGTTTTCGTAAAACCAACTGTTTAAAAACCTCGACCAAAATCACCGAATGTCGAACGTGTAGCCGATCTGCTGCCGAAATTTTCTGAGAAAGTTTAATGAGAAAACGTGTTTAAAGTACTCTACATTCTGTTTCTACTCCATTCTACTTTGATTCAAGTTGTTTGTGTATTTCCGCTGCATAAACAGTTGTGTTCTAGCTCAGATTGACTCAATCGATCGTCAATAACGGTCCTACAATATATATTATCTGTAAATATTTCTTTACTGCTTTTCATTAAAGACAAATATCCAAAAAGATTTTAGTGTGTTTTAGCATGAAATTTTGAAAAAACCAAAAAGATTTTCGACAACTGATGTTGGAGAGCTGATATTCAAAATTCTAAGTGCTAAACAGGAAGAACAGAAGTCTGGGAAAGTTTGTTGGAAATGAGAATTGTTTTTGAAATGGATAAATGGCTCATTAATTTGAAACCAATTTAATCATTTTAAATACAAGTGATAAGCATAAAGTCAAATCTTACTGTTGGTTAAAGTATGTGCAGGTATGAGGCTAATGAAAGCCAGACTACGATCCCGACAGCTGAGTCTAAGGGGGAGTCTGAAGACAAGCTCAACGCAATGGGGAGTGTGCATTCAAGGAGCCAGATAACTATTTTGGAGGAGCTTGTATACGGAAAGCCAGGTGTCGATCCCAAAAGCACGGAAGCTTGACGAAAGGGGGAACCTGAAGAAAGAGACTACCAAGAGGGAGAGCAACTGAAGCTAAATACAGATCCATGGGGAGTCTGTTCGAGAAAGAGAAAGACAAGACGCTACGAGATTGACTGCGGCAATATCCAAGGGGGAGACTGTTAGTGCATTAATGTCTATCGCCTTTGTCAATCCGAGCCGTAGCGAGAAACTGAAGATAACGAGTCTTTAAAGTATTATATCTAGTCAAAAGGCAAGGTGACAATCTTGTAATTAATGAAAAGTTTCATTAAAAGCCTTGGCCTATATATAGGGAGTTATAGTGTTAGTGTTAAGACTTTTTGCTCATTGTGACTTTTAGGAGATTCAAGCTTAGAGAGAGAAAGTCTAGAGAGAGAAAGTTCTCTCACGTGATTCTTGCATTGTACACGTCATCTTATTCAATAGAATCACGGTTCTAGTACATTCTTGTGTGTTCGGTCACACACGTTCACGGATTCCGCACGTTGAACGTGTCGTTACGCAATCGTACGGTGTCAAAACCGATCCTACACTTCCCGTACTGGTAGAAAATGAGCAAATTTTGTCAAACGGTCAACGACACCCCAGATGCTGTCGTGACCTGATGACGTGCACGGGAGTTTAGTTATGAAGTCTATGGATATACTCTCCCACTTCCATATAGGGATTGGGGGTTGTTCGAGTAAGCCAGAGGGTCTTTGGTGTTCGGCCTTAACTTTCGAGCAAGTCAGGCATTTTCCAACGTAGAGAGCGATATCCATCTTCAATTCTTCATGCCCGGCCACCAGTACTTGTAGCGAAGGTCCTGGTACATTTCATCGGCACCGGGATGAATAGAATACCGAGATTTGTGGGCTTCGTCCATCAAAATCTGTCGCAAATCGGTCCGCTTAGGTCTCCAGATTTGGTCCAGATAATGGAATATCCCATTCGACTTGCTAACAAGATGGGCCCCATCGTGGTGGATTATTTCCTTCTTCAAAGTGCGTTCGGTAAAACACGCATGCTGGGCTTCGCGAATGAGGGTTTCGAGATGATGCTGGGCTGGGACATTATGAGCGCTATGCAAGTAGCTTCGTCGGCTTAGAGCGTCGGCAACGACATTTTCTTTACCTGGGTGGTAACGGATCTCATAGTCGTAATCGTTGAGAAGTTCTACCTATCGGCGTTGACGCATATTAAGTTCTTTCTGATCAAAGATATGTTGCAGGCTCCTATGATGGTGAAGATCGTACACTTGGTACCATAAAGGTAGTGTCGCCAAATCTTTAACGCAAAAAAAAACTGCGCCTAGCTCGAGGTCGTGGGTTGTATAGTTCTTCTCGTGGATTTTGAGCTGACGAGATGCGTAGGCGATAACCTTGTCTCGTTGCATGAGAACACAGCCAAGACCAAGGTTTGAGGCATCGTAATAGACAATGAAGTCGTCGTTTCCGTTGGGTAAAGTGAGAATAGGAGCATTGCAAAGCATATGCTTGAGGATTTGGAAAGCAGACTCTTGTTTAGTTCCCCACACAAAAGGCTTGTCTTTATGCGCGAGAGCGGTAAGCGGCATAGTGATTTTTGAGAACCCGCGACGGTAGTAGCCCGCTAGTCCGAGAAAAGAACGGACTTCAGACGGGTTCTTCGGTGTAACCCAACTCTTAACTGCTTCAATCTTCGTGGGACCGACATGAATACCTTGACAATTGACAATGTGATCGAGGAATTGAACCTCCTCCAGCCAAAATTCACACTTGGAGGACTTGGCATAGAGTCGATTCCCATGGAGTAGCTCGAGAACCAAATGTAGATGTTGCGCATGTTCGACTTTCGACTTAGAATAGATCAGGATATCATTGATAAACACGATGACGAAGCGGTCAAGAAATGGTTTACACACCCGATTCATCAGATCCATGAAAACTGCGGGTGCGTTAGTTAAACCAAAAGGCATAACAACGAACTCATAGTGGTCGTATCGAGTACGAAAAGCGGTTTTGGGAATATCCTCCTATTGGATGCGTAGTTGGTGATAGCCTGAGCGTAGATCGATCTTCGAGAAACACGTAGCACCTTGTAGCTGATCAAACAAATCATCAATGCGAGGTAGGGGATAACGATTTTTGATTGTCAACTTATTCAATTCCCGATAATCGATGCACATCCTGAACGACCCATCCTTCTTTTTGACGAAAAGGACTGGTGCGCCCTATGGAGAGGTGCTCGGGCGAATGAAGCCTTTATCAAGCAATTCCTGGAGTTGACTCGAGAGTTCACGCATTTCAGACGGATCGAGTCAATAAGGAGCTCTAGCAATAGGGTTTGCTCCAGGAATGAGGTCGATACGAAAGTCGATATCATGACTAGGCGGTAAGCCGAGAAGATCATCAGGAAAAACGTTAGCAAATTCACCAACCACGCATGAACATCTTTCACTTTTGTCTTTCCTTTCTTTACTTCCTCCGCTACTACAATGTTAGCCAAGAAAGCTCTATATTCCTTGCGGAGATACTTGCTAGCTTTGGTACACGACATGAGCTTAAGACCTTTCGAAGGAGTTTCACCATAAACACACAATATATCACCGTTAGCGAGCGCGAATTGAATCATCTTATCAAAGCACACAACTTCAGCATGGTTTTCACGAAGAAAGTCCATGCCTACTATGATGTCAAAACTTCTGAGCTGCACCGGAATAAGGTCAATAGGAAAGATGTGATTGTTGAGTTCAAGAGTACAATCACGAAGAACAGAATTGACGGCGACAGTTCTTCCGGTGGAGACTTCGACATCGAACGTCGAGGGGAGATGGGAGCGCTTACGATTAAGGAGTTTCTCGAATTCAGACGACACAAATCAGTTATCGGCTCCGGTATCAAACAAACACGAAGCATAAGAGAAAGGTACCATTAACCACGTTGTTGTCGGCTTGTGCTTGGCGCGCGTTGATGTTGAAAGTTCTGGCGCGGGCGGCTTGTTGCTGCTGCTGTTGAGGCTGTTGCTGCTGCTGCTGTTGCTGAGGCTGCTGCCGCTGGGGCTCTTGTTTCACAACCCTGTTCGGGCACATGTTCGCAAAGTGGTTGGGATCACCACATGCAAAGCAGACTCTGGCGTTGATCGCGGGTTCCTGAGCTGCTTGTTGGCCTTGAGGGGCTGGGAGCAGAGCTTGATGAGCAGTGGCTTGAGCTGGTGCTTGGCGGGGACCAGTACGGCAGTTAGCAGTGAAATGGCCGTACATATTGCAGTGCACGCAAAAACAGCAGGCTAGACCCACCGGGTGATGATAAGTGCATGTCGGGCAGGCAGGGTGAAGGCCTGTATACGCACGTTTGGCAGGCGGCGCATAGGTAACTGGTGCAGTTTGGCGGTGCTAAGTTTGTTGCTGAGCGGGTATCGCCTGGAGTGGAGCAGCAGTGGTTGTGACATCACAGTTCTTGTTGCTAGAGCTGTTGTTGTTGTTCCTCTTCTTGCGACGAGAGAACTTCGGTGACTGAGATGCGGTGGCGGTGGTGTCAGCAGTTGGTGTGGTGGTAGCTTGGTGCATGCTCTTTGAAGCTGTATCCCAAAAACCAGCTTTTACTCACTTGTCGTTGATTTCAGCGGCAAGCAGGTAAGTTTCCTCGATTGTTGCTGGCTTCGAGGCATGCACAAAATCTGCAATGCAATCCGGCAGAGCACGGATATACTTCTTGATCGCCATGTTGGGGGTCTTCACTTGGTCGGGACAGATAATGCTGAGCTGCTTGAAGCGAGTAGTCAGGACAGCGTTGTCACCATCTTTCTGCTTAATGTGCCGGAACTCGTCCTCCAGCTTTTGGCGCTCATGGGGAGGGCAGAACTCTTCGAGCATAACGTTCTTCAACTCATCACATGACAGACCATAGGCTGCATCATTTACGCGCTTGTTCCTCTCGGCAGTCCACCAGTCTAGAGCGCGGGACTGGAAGACGTCGGTCGCATTCAGTGTGCGAGATTATCAGGACATCCACTTTGACGTAAAGTGACTTCGATCGAGTCAAACCATTGAAACAAAGCCGTATGGCCTTCTTCGCCGGTGAACACTTTCGGTCCACATGCCTTGAACTATTTGAAGCTAAACCCAGATTTTGGCGAATCTGTCCTTGACTCTTCAGACGACTTGCTCATGTTTTCGTATAGTTCACTGACGATCTGAGGAACTACCTTTGCCATTTGCTTAGTAACCATAGCGGCAAGGCGTTTGTCTGCTTGCTTTCGGCGGGCGTCTCAGGTAGCGCGAGATCCAGATGACGACATTGTCTGCAACAGACATCGCCACAGGACTCAACACAACATATTCGAATATCACCTCACAAGCCTATTACTACTAAAGCTTAGGAACACGTATATCCATGTAATCACAAAGGCACATAATCACAGAGGCACGTAAGCATAGAAGCACATAAGCACGTAAGGCACAGAAACACAGAAGCACATACGCATGTAATCACAAGATGCATATAGAGGCATGTAGGGCATTCTGACTTCATCAGAATACAGGATCCTATCATTTAAAGTCTACGCGCGCGTTCAAAAGTAGCGATCGCGATTATCATAGCGAGTAATATAGTGTAGGCGAACAACATAGCAAACTGCATGGCGTAAGGTCGTTTCTCATATAGTAGCGATTTGTTAGCGTATATTGAGATAGAAGTGCAGTGCGAGTCGTGTGTGTCGATCAAAGCGATAGCGAGAAGCGAATAAATCACCAAAAATCATAATACACAAACAGATAACTCACAAAAAACACATAAAATCCACCAAAATAGCAAATATCAGAGTTGGAAGTAGCAAACTCAGAATTGAAACACATAAAGATCGGGAAATAGATTGTCTGTGGCTATAAGACATCGACTAACCAAAGCGATTCGACTATTCACAAGGACTTTTTGTACACACTTTGGCCTTCACGACTGTGCTCTCGCCTCGAATCTGGGCGATCGGCACGCATCCTTTTAGTCATATCGTGACTCAAGTCTTTGGAGTCCGTCGAGACTTTGGTGAGAGTTTTGTAAAACATAGTAGAGATCGGAACAAGTCATCAAGGTTCGGGTTTCACCCCTGACCTAACAACTTCGTTCCTGTTTTGATAAAATAAGGAAGAATTATGCGTCAAAGTAGGGATTTCACTCTTGTTTCAACGCAAATTCTCCTGTTTGTAGATAAACATGCAGGTTGAACAAGCAATTTAGTCGAGAGTTTGCGGTTTTCACACCTAATCTCGACCTAATCGTTCATTCATTTTTGAAAATTGAAGTGCAGTGATAGTGTAGCGTGGGTGAGAATAGCGAGAAATAGCATGCAAGCTCGTACGTAACCCGCACAGGGTATGCACAAGTCGGTCTGTTGGTACCTAACTATAGACTAGGTCGTTTCTAAGACATCGACCCAGACTAGGTCGAGTCTTGCCTAATTCCATATAGTTATGGCTCTGATACCAATCTGTCACACCCCAACCGATGGCGGAATCATCGAGGCACGACACTGAGCGAAACTGATTGTCCAGAAGTTTCCATAACAACTATAATTACCAATTATTTAAAGCAACACGTCTCATACCATGTCATAAAAGATAATACAATTATTACAGAAAAGATCTAATCAAATTGTTCTGTTCCGACAACTCAGATTTTTATTACAGACAATTGTTTATTGTTGACCTAGGTCTTTCCTAGCCTCGATTTCACAGCAAGCTAAGCAAATAAGCATCCTAAGCACCTGTCACATACGTTAAAGTAAAAGTCAATACACATAGTGTAAAGGTGAGCATACAAGTTTAATAGATATAATAGAGTTCGAAATTGTTACGCATAACCAGCACGTACACAGTGTAAAATGAGGCATGTTAGTTATCGACATGAACCTATCGATACCAATGACTGCGGTTTGACTGCCCAAGGTAGTTCGCGATACACACTCACCACTGTGAGCCATGTAACTAATTGTCCTTAACAACCCCTGAGTTAACAAGTGTTGAGTCCAAACTATAGTACTATCGTTGCTAAGGCAGGTAGACAACATTCCATGTGTAAACATAACTCACAAGCATTCATTAAGTCACGTATACATGCGGTAATTGGTTAGCGATTAAAGTATTGCGTAGTGTGATTGATGTGATTTAGAATAAGTAACGTATGTAACACCCAAAAGTGCATAAAGCGAAAAGGGGTCGAGTATACTCACAGCGATTGGTGGATTGGAGGGAGTGCTAGAGAGTAAAGTTAGCCTGATCAGAACGATAGCATAACGATAAGCGGCGTGTAAAACGATGCAAAGTGCAAATGGGTCGGACCGTAGTTCGATTGGATGGTAGTCCGATCGGATAGCCGGTCGTTCGGGTGACAGTCCGCTCGGATGGCCATCCGATCGGGTGACCTTTCGAGTAGATTGTTACTTCCTTTAGGAAGGATGTGTTTGTGTATGATGGCTTGACTTTTGAAGTTTTCGTTGTAGCATTTTGAAAACACAGAAATATCTTTACCTTTCAGGTCGGTCGATCGGACGGACGTTTGATCGGACGAAAACCCGATTGGTTGAATACTTTAGTGAGAACAAGTTCACCGCAGTTTGTCACTCGATCGGATGGTAGTCCGATCGGATGGCAATCCGTTGATACTGAACATGTTGAAAATTGTTTAAGTATTGAAGTCTGAACATTACATGGTCGAGTGGTAGTCTGATCGGGTGTTAATCCGATCGAGCAGCACTTCGTTCAATGTTTATCCTTCAAGGTTTGAAAATAAAAGTTAAGTGTGGGGCCAAGGTGCAAGTCGGTCGGGTGACAACCCGATCGGGTGACAGTCCGATCGGATGGTAGTCCGATCAGACGACATTCCGTCCTGGTCGTTCCGTTCGTCTTACACTTGGTTGTTTTGATAGTTGTCGTTTTGTCGAAATGTTTCGATAACGTATTAAGTAACAGAAACCTCGTCAATACTTGGTACTCCTGATCGGACAGGAATCACGCAAATCCAACCAGTTAACTGTTCGAGACGGTGTTCCATGTTTTACCTGAAATCGGTAGTCTCCTGGATAGAATCCAGATCTTGAACCAACACAACCACAGGAATGAGTAGAAAGTCGGTACAAGCTCCAATTCTATCGGTTTGGAGTGCATTGAGTGTAAAAGAGTTGAAAGAACATTGGAAAACCATCTTTCAATCCTTTTCACCTTGGATATGTTTAGATCTATGAAAGATCTTCGTTTATTTATGTGGAAATCGTTCAGATCTAAGTTGTTCTTGGTGGATTGTGTAACACCCCGTGTTTCCGAATGTCAAAGTCAAAGTCAAAGTCAAAGTCAAGATTGACTTCTTTGACTGTAGTTAGTCTAATTTGTGTTTTCGTTAGTTATATTATGTGGAGAAAGTGTTATTAATCAGAGTAGTCGAATGTTCAATCAATACGAACCGATTTACGACATTGAATAGCAGGAAGTAACAATGCGATAAAGTCAACTAATCGATAATCGAACTAATCTAAACATCATCGAACTCGAAACTCGAATTACGCGAACTTTGGTTGTTATTATACGTGTGTGTGCCTTATGTGTTACTTGTGCATGTTTACTTTATGTTATGTGAGGTGATCAATCGAATCAATCGAAATGCAGTCGAACTCAATCGAAATCAAATCATGATAATTGGTGGCGAAAAGACGGCGCGAGATATAGATGATTGCATGTTAGATATAGTGGTTGGGATTAAAAGTAATTTGAATAGGAAACTCTATCGTATACGCATCGTCCTCAATCGAAATCGAAATATCAAAAATCGTCGCACCGAACACTCAAAACAGACAGCTGAACGATCAGGCTAGCCGATCGGCCAACCCTTTCCTCTTTTGGAAGCCTATAAATACCCCTGTCATTGTCATACTTTCTACTTTTGGAAAGTTCTGACCGACTAGCTCGTGCTCTCATCCTTTTTCTCAGATTCCTTCCGATTCCGGTAAGATTTCATCCTAAATCTTGTACTTTCTTGATCTATACACACTCCTACACCTTTCTATCTTTCACATCTTGGTTTCTAACCGTGAAATCATCAAGATTCAAGTGTTCTAGGATGATGTCATCATGGCGTTCTTGAAGAACTTCATGTTTTGGCTTCAATCCACCAAGAATCACTTGGATCTAACCGATTTCCACATAAACAAGCAAAGATCTTTCATAGATCTGAACATTTCTCGGTGAAAAGGATTGAAAGATGGTTTTTCCAACTTTCTTTCAACTCTTTTACACTCGATGCCTTCAAACCGATAGAAACGGAGCTTGTGCCGACTTGCTAATCATTTCGGTGGTTGCACGACTCAAGATTCGGGTTCTATCTACGAGGTCCACCGATTTCGGGTTAAATATTTAAACTAAGTTCCGAACAGTTCACCAGCTGGATTTGGGTGATTCCTATCCGAGCAGGAGAAATCAGTAAGAACGAGGGTTATAAGGTTCAACTCGTTGTCAAAGCACCTCGATATAACGACAAACCAACATAACAGCCAAGTGTTAGACGAACTGGACGTCCAGGTCAGGATGCTGACCGATCGGACTGACTGTCCGAACGGACAGCCCAGCCGATCGGACAAGCCAGCCGATCGACCAGGCCAACCGATTGGCTAGCACATGACCCCACACCTTAACAATTTCATGAAGTCTAGTATTGAACGAAGTGTTGTTCGATCGGACTACGGTCTGATTTGAATTACTCTTCGGATCATGAGATACTATACTTCAACACTTAATCGATGCAACGCGTTGGAGTGCCACCCGATCGGTCGAGCCGTCCGACCCGGTGACACCCTGACAAGAACTTGTTGATAAAGTACCTAACCGATCGGTTAAGCCGGCCGATCGAACGAACCGTTCGATCGATAGACCTGAAAGGTAAGGATACTTCAATGTTTTTCAAATGCTACAATGAAAACTTCAAAAGTTAAACCATCATACACAAACACATCCTTCTCAAAGGAAGAAACAATCCACTTGAACAACCCAACCGATCGGCCTACCGACCGACCGGACAGGCTGTCCGAAGGACTGGTTAACCGAACGATCAAGCCGTCTGATCGGACTTACCGTCCGATCAACCAGGCTGTCCGACCCTCCAACACTCGTGTCCATTTTTCGTTTTGCTTATCATTATGCTATCGAATTATTCAGGCTAACCCTAGTCTCAAGTGCTCCCTTCAATTCATCAATCACTGTGAGTATACTCGAACCCTTTTTGCTTTAGCACTTTTGGGTGTTACATACGTTACTTATTCTAAATCACAATCGAACACACTACTCAAGTATTTCAAACGCTAACCGTAACCGCATGTATTACGTGACTAAATGAATGCCTATTGTTATGTTTACACGTGGAATGTTGTCAACCTGCCTTAACGACGATAGTCCTATAGTTTGGACTCAGCACCCGTTCACACGGGGGTTGTTAAGGACAATTACTTGCATGGATTATGGTGGTAATCATGTATTGCGAACTGCCTCGGGCAGTCAACCCGCAGTCATTGGTATCGATAGATCCATGTCGATAATTAACATGCTTCGTTTTCCTCTGTGTACGTGTTGGTTATGCATAAACTATTTCGAACTCTATATGCTATTATCAAACTTGTATGCTCACCTTTACATTTTATGTATTGACTTTATTTTAACGTATGTGACAGGCAATTAGGATGCTTATCTGTAACACCCCGTGTTTTCGAATATCAAAGTCAAAGTCAAAGTCAAAGTCAAAACGACTTCTTTGGCTGTAAATAGTCTATTTTATGTTTCATTTGTATTATGTGGAGTAAGTGTTGTTAATCAAGAATTGAAGTAATTGAATATTAATCGACGCAACCGATTTACGACTTTGAATAGTAGGAAGTAACAATGCGATAAAGTTAACTAATCAATAATCAAACCGATCGAACCATCATCGAACTCGAATCTCGAATTACGTGAACTTTGGTTATTATACGTGTGTGTGTGCCTTGTGTGTTACTTGTGCATGTTTACTTTATGTATGGTGATCAATCGAATCAATCGAATCGAAACTCGAAACTCAATCGAACTCAATCGAATCAAGCTATGATAATTGGTAGAGAAGAGACTATGCTAGATGTGGATAATTATATGTTAGATATAGTAGTTGGGACTGAAAGTAATTTGAATAGGAAACTCTATCGTACTCATATTCGATCGAAATCAAAATATCAGAAATCGTCACACCGAACACTCGAACCAGGCTGTTGATCGATCAGGCTGCCAGCCGATCGAACAGCCCAGCCTATCGGACAGACTGTCCGATCGAGCAGGCTGTCCGATCGGGATGCCTCGCCGATCGGCCAGCCCTTTCCTCTTTGGGAATCCTATAAATAGGGTTGTCATTGTCATTCCTTTCCACTTTTGGAAACTCTCTGACCGACCAGCTCGTGCTCCCCTTCTTTTCTCAGATTTCTTCCGATTCCGGTAAGTTTTCACCCTAAATCTTGTACTTTCTTGATCAATACACACTCCTACACCTTTCTATCTTTCAAATCTTGATTTCTAACCGTGAAATCATCATGATCTAAGCATTCTAGGATGATGTCATCATGGTGTTCTTCAAGAACATCATGTTTTGGCCTCAATCCACTATGAGTAGCTTGGATCTAACCGATTTCCACAAAAACAAACTAAGATCTATCACAGATCTAAACAATTACACGGTGTGAAGGATTGAAAGAAGGAATCCCAACTTTCTTTCAACTCTTTTACACTCAATGCCTTCAAACCGGTAGAAACAGAGCTTGAGCCGACTCACCAATCATTCTAATGGATGAGTGGTTCAAGATTCGGATTCTATCTACGAGGTTCACCGACTTCGGGTTAAACATCAAACTACCGTTCCAAACAGTTCACCGGCCGGACTTGGGTGATTTCTGTCCGAGCAGGGGAAACAAGTAAGAACGAAGGTTCCATGGTTCAGCTCGTTGTCAAACTACCTCGATATAACGTCAAGATAATCAGAACAGCCAAAGTGTTAGACGAACAGGCCGACCAGGTCAGGATGCTGACCGAACGGTTAGGCTGTCCGAACGGACGACCCAACCGATCGGACAGATCAGCCGGTCAACCAGGCCAGCCGATCGGCTAGCATATGGCCCCACAATTGGCACTTTCATGAAGTATGGTATTGAACGAAGTAATGTCCGATCGAACGACTGATTGGTAAACATTACTCTTCGGATCATGAAATACTATGCTTCAACACTTAATCGATTTTCAACTCGTTCGACGTATTGGAATGCCACCCGATCGAACATGCTGTCCAATCAGGTGACATCCTGCTGAGGACTCACCACTGAAGTGTCTAACGATCGGTTAAGCCGACCGATTGAGCGACCCGTTCGATCGATCGACCTGAAAGGTAAGAACACTTCAATGTTCTCAAATACTACAACGAAAACCTCAAAAGGTCAAACCATCATACACAAACACATCCTTCCCAAAGGAAGAAACAATCCACTCAAACAGTCCATCCGATCGGTCCGACCAACTGACCGGACAGACCATCCGAACGGATTGGTTCTCCGAACGAACAACCCGTCCGATCGCACCTACAGTCCGATCGACTAGGCTGTTCGACCCACCATCCCTTGTTTCCATTTTACGTGTATTCATCGTTATGCTATCGAACTGTTCAGGCTAACCCTACTCTCAAGCGCTCCCTTCAATCCATCAATCAATCGCTGTGAGTATACTCGATCCCCTTTTGATTTTAGCACTTTTGGGTGTTACATACGTTACTTATATCAAAACACAAACAATCACACTACTCAACTATTTGAACGCTAACCGATTCGCATGTATTACGTGACTAAATGAATGCTTGTTGTTATGTTTACACGTGGAATGCTGTCTACCTGCCTTACGACATAGTACTATAGTTTGGACTCAGCACCCGTTCACACGGGGGTTGTTAAGGACAATTACTTGCATGGATTACGGTGGTAATCATGTATTGCGAACTGTCTCGGACAGTCAACCCGCAGTCATTGGTATCGATAGATCCATGTCGATAATTAACATGCTTCGTTTTCCTTTGTGTACGTGCTGGTTATGCGTAAACTATTCGAACTCTACTATGCTATTATCAAACTTGTATGCTCACCTTTACATTATATGTATTGACTTTATTTTAACGTATGTGACAGGTGTTTAAGATGTTTGCTTTCTAGGAAAACGAGGCTAGAATAAAGCTCTAGAGCCCCCCAACAAATAGTTGTCTGTCAGGAATAAGCAACTAGAGCATAGTTGTTTGTAGATCTTGTCAGGCTGGGTCTTTAGGAGCATTTGAACAATATGTTATTATTTACATTTAAATCTGAGTTGTCGGAACAGAATTTTTGCCTGGTTGTTATCTGTAATAATTTGTTTTATTATTTGGGACACGGTATGGGACGTGTTATTTAAAGTAAATAGTGATGATAGTTGTTATGGAAACTTCTGGACAATCTGTTTCGCTCAGTGCCATGCCCTGATGATTCCGCCATCGGTCGGGGTGTGACAGATTGGTATCAGAGCCATAACTATAGGGAATTAGGCTAGACACGACCTAGTCTGGGTCGTTGTTATAGAGACCTAGACTATAGTTGGGAACCAACAGACCAAGCGTATACGCTAAATCCTGCTATTCTGCACTATCACTACACTCGAAATTTTCAATAATGAGAAGGCGATTTGGTCAGGATCAGGTGTGAAAACCATAAACTCCCGACTAAATTGCTGGATCAATGCTGTTTTATCCAACTATCGAAGGGTTTTTTCATTACTTTTTCAATAACAAACGAGGAGAATTAAACCAAATCAGGAGTGACATCCATATTTTGATGAATAATCTCCTCAATTTTACTAAAACAAGGAAGAAATTGCTAAGCCAGGGGTGAAACCCGAACCTTGGCAACTTATTCCAACTTTTACTCATCTCACCAAAGCCTCGACGGACTCCAACGACCTGAACACACGAGTATGACCTAGGGAATACGTGTTGAATGCCCAAGAATCGAGGCAGCAACGCGAGCCCAAAAGTTAAAAAGTGACGACAAGTCTATTGTGAATAGTCGAACCACTTTGGGTAGTCAATGTCTAGTAGCCACTGACAACCTATCTCTCGATTTTTATGTGTTTTCGATTCTGAGCCCGCAGACGCTGACTCTGATGATTCGTTGATTTTGTGTGTTATATGTGTTAAACTGTTTATATGTTTAAAATTTTGAGGATTATTCGATTTTTACTATCACTTCGATCGACACACACAACTCGCATTGCACTTCTATCTCAATACGCTAACAAATCGTTACAAATCTAGTCGACACTATGCTATGATATACGCTATGCTATACTCGACATACCACACTATTATACAATACTACTCGATATACTATACACGATACGAACGACACGCGAGTTTTGAAAGATAGGTTTCTGTATTCTGACTGCATCTGTGATTAAATGTGTATGTGCTTCTGTGCTTATGTGTCTCTGTGCTCTACGTGCCTACGTGCTTATGTGCTTCTGTGATTACGTGAATCTGTGACTTTGTGCTTATGTGTTATGTGATACGTGTTTCGACGTGTTCCTAAGCTTTAGTCAGTAGTAGACGTGTGAGGTGAGATTCAATCATGTTGTGTTGAGTCCTGTGACAATGTCTGTTGCAGACAATGTTGTCTGGATCCTGACACCATCTTACTCGCCAAGAGAAGAGAGACAAGCGTCTCGCCGCTATCATTGCCAAGAGTGTGGCAAAAGCTGTAAGCGAGGTATACGAAAATGTCAGCAAGTCGTCTGAGGAGTCGCGAACTGAAGCTCCTAAGGATGCCAACAAGACTGGCTGCAGCTTCAAACAGTTTAAAGCATGCGGACCCAAAGAATTCACCGGAGAAGATGACCCTACCACCATGTTTCAATGGTTTGACTCAGTCGAAGTCACTCTTCGCCAAAGCGGTTGTCCCGAGAATCTCCGCACCCTCAATGCTACAGGCGTCTTCCAGTCTCGAGCTCTAGACTGGTGGACGGCCGAATGAAACAAGCGCGGAAATGATGCAGCTTATGAGCTGACCTGGGAGGAATTGAAAGCCATCATGATGGACGAATTCTGCCCTCCCCATGAACGCCAAAAGCTGGAGGATGAGTTTTGGAATATCAAGCAGAAGGACGGAGACAGCGCTGCTTTAACTGCTCGCTTCAAGCAGCTTAGTATCATCTGTCCCGACCAAGTCAAGACGCCAGACATGGCCATCAAGAAGTATATTCGAGCTCTACCCGACTGTGTTGCCGATTTTGTTCACGCCGCCAAGACATCATCGATTGAAGAGACCTACCTGCTTGCCGCTGAGATTAGTGACAAACGGGTAAAGTCTGGTTTTTGGGATAAGCATACCAAGTCTCTGCATCAAGCCACCACCACATCGATCGTCGACACCACCACTGCTCAACCCTCCAAGTCATCAAGAAGAAAGAAGAAGCACAACAATAACAGCTCCAGCAACAAGAACTGTGCTGTGACAACAACTGCTGCCCCACTACAAGCCGTACAGGCTCAGCAGCAGTCTCACCACCGACAAGCCCCAGTGATCAATGCGCCGCCAGCCAAGCGCGCTTACACAGGTCCCCACCCGCTCTGCCCGACATGCTCATACCATCACCCGGTAGGAATCGCTGTCGTTTCTGCGCCCACTGCAACCTCTACGGGCATTTCACTGCGAATTGTCGCTATGGTCCCCGTCAAGCCTCAGTTCAAGCCGCCGCTCATCAAGCTCTACTCCCAGCCCCTCAAGGCCAACCTACAGCTCAAGCGCCAGTGTTCAACGCTCGAGTCTGCTTTGCATGTGGTGACCCTAATCACTTTGCAAACATGTGCCCGAACCGGGTTGTGAAACAAGAACCCCAACAACAGCAGCAACAGCAGCAGCCCAGCAGCAACAGCAAGCAGCCCGTGCCAGAACCTTTAACATCAACGCCCGTCAAGCCCAGGCTGACAACAACGTGGTTAATGGTACGTTCCTTGTGAATGGTATTTATGCATCATGTTTGCTTCATACTGGAGCCGATAACTGTTTTGTGTCGTTTGAATTCGAGAAGCTCCTTAGTCGTAAGTGCTCTTATCTTCCCTCGTCATTCGAAGTCGAAGTTGCTACTGGAAGAACCGTCGCCGTTAACTCTGTTCTTCGTGATTGTACCCTCGAGCTCAACAATCACATCTTCCCAATCGATCTTATCCCGATGCAACTCGGAAGTTTTGACGTCATAGTAGGCATGGACTTTCTTCGCGAAAACCATGCTGAAGTTGTGTGCTTTGAAAAGATGAGCGATTCTCGCTCGCAAATGGTGATCTATTATGTGCGGTGAAACAGCATCGAAAGGTCTCAAGCTCATGTCATGCGTCCAAGCTAGCAAATATCTCCGCAAGGAATACAACGCTTTCTTGGCCAACATTGTAGTAGCGGAGAAGGAAAAGAAAAAGAAGGCCGAAGTCAAAGACGTTCCAGTGGTTCGTGAATTTCCTCAGGTGTTCCCTGATGATCTTCCCGAACTACCGCCAAATCGTGATATCGACTTTCGTATCGACCTTATTCCTGGAGCCAACCCTGTTGCCAAAGCCCCTTACCGACTCGCGCCATCCGAAATGAGGGAACTCTCGAACCAACTCCAGGAGTTACTTGAAAAAGGCTTTATTCGCCTGAGCACCTCTCCTTGGGGCACACCAGTCCTTTTCGTCAAAAAGAAGGATGGGTCGTTCAGGATGTGTATCGATTATCGGGAATTGAATAAACTGACCATCAAGAACCGTTACCGTCTACCTCGAATCGACGATTTGTTTGATCAGCTACAAGGTGCATCAGGTTTCTCGAAGATCGATTTACGCTCAGGATATCATCAGTTACGCATACAAGAGGAGGATATACCGAAAACCGCCTTTCGCACTCGATACGGCCACTATGAGTTTGTTGTTATGCCTTTTGGTCTAACCAACGCACCCGTGGTTTTTATGGATCTGATGAATCGCGTGTGTAAGCCTTATCTTGACCGTTTCGTCATCGTATTCATCGACGATGTCTTGATTTATTCCAAGTCGAAAGCCGAACACGCGCAACATCTACGTTTGGTTCTCGAGTTACTCCAGGGGAACCAACTCTATGCCAAGTTCGACAAGTGCGAATTCTGGTTGGAGGAGGTTCAGTTTCTGGGTCACATCGTGAATAGTCGAGGTATTCATGTCGATCCCGCGAAGATTGAAGCAGTAAGAGCTGGATTACGCCAAAGAACCCGTCTGAAGTCCGATCTTTTCTTGGATTAGCGGGTTATTATCGACGATTTATCGAAGGATTCTCTAAGATCGCTGTGCCACTTACCGCTCTCACCCATAAAGACAGGTCTTTTGTTTGGGGAACTGAACAAGAATATGCTTTTCAAACCCTTAAGCGCAAGCTCTGCAATGCTCCTGTTGTCGCGTTGCCATACAGAAACAATGATTTCATTGTCTATTGTGATGCTTCCAACCTTGGTCTTGGCTGTGTTCTCATGCAACGAGACAAGGTTATAGCTTACGCATCTCGTCAGCTCAAAATCCACGAGAAGAACTATACAACCCATGATCTCGAGCTAGGCGCAGTTGTTTTTGCATTGAAGATTTGGCGACACTACCTGTATGGTACCAAGTGTACGATCTTCACCGATCACAGGAGTTTACGACACATCTTTAATCAGAAAGAACTTAACATGCGTCAACGCCGATGGGTAGAACTTCTTAACGATTACGACTGTGAGATTCGTTATCACCCAGGCAAGGCGAATGTTGTTGCCGACGCACTCAGCAGACGGAGTTATTTGCTCAGTATTCGCAATACCCAAGCCCAGCACAACCTAGAAGCTCTCATCCGCGAAGCCCAGCATGCTTGTTTTAATGAACGCACTTTGAAGAGAGAGAGGATCTACCACAATGGAGCTCAACTGGTAAGCAAGGCAGATGGGATTTTCTATTATCTGAACCGAATTTGGATCCCTAAGCGGACCGATTTGTGGAAGATTATAATGAACGAAGCCCACAAATCCCGTTATTTCATTCATCCCGGTGCTGATAAAATGTACCAGGATCTTCGTTACAAGTACTGGTGGCCGGGTATGAAACGGGACATTGCTCTCTATGTTGGAAGTTGCCTAACTTGCGCCAGAGTTAAAGCCGAACACCAGCGACCTTCTGGCTTACTCGAACAACCTCCAATCCCTATATGGAAGTGGGAGAGTATAGCTATGGATTTCATAACCAAACTTCCGCCCACGCCATCAAGTCACGACAGCATTTGGGTGATAGTTGATCGTCTGACCAAATCAGCCCACTTTTACCAATACGGGAAGACTACAAGGTGGAACGACTAGCCCGAATCTACACCGACGAGATCATTTGTAATCATGGTACGCCTCGTGACATCATTTCAGACTGTGATGCTCGGTTTACTTTGCGATTGTGGGAAACGTTTCAAGCGGCTCTTGGTACGTCGCTTAACCTGAGTACTGCATTCCATCCTCAAACCGACGGACAGACTGAAAGAACGATCCGTACTCTTGAGGACATGCTCCGCGCGTGTGTTATAGACTTCGGTGGTAGTTGGAACAAATACCTACCGTTAGTCGAATTCTCGTACAACAACAGCTATCATGCCAGCATACAAATGGCACCTTTCGAGGCTTTATATGGAAGAAGATGTCGTTCGCCTATTGTATGGCACGATATTGGCCATTCGCAACTAACTGGTCCCGAGCTACTACAAGAAACGACTGACAAAATCCTCCAGATTCGCGACAACTTGTCGAAAGCCAGGGATAGACAGAAAAGTTACGCCGATAGGAGACGCAAACCCCTTGAATTTGACGTTGGCGACTACGTACTCCTAAAGGTATCACCTTGGAAGGGTGTAGTCAGATTCGGCAAGAAAGGGAAACTAGCGCCTCGATATGTTGGACCTTTTAAGATTCTGGAAAGAATCGGAAAAGTCACCTACAGACTCGAACTACCGGAGGAACTTAGCAACGTCCACCCAACTTTCCATGTGTCGAACCTCCGGGAAGTGTCGAGCTGATCATGATCTGATTGTACCGCTCGACGACCTTCAAGTAAACGAAACGCTACACTTCGTGGAAAAGCCTGTCGAAATCATGGATCGCCAAACCAAGCAACTCAGGCGCTCACGCATCCCTATCGTGAAAGTCCGATGGGAAGGCAAACGAGGCACAGAGTTCACTTGGGAACTCGAAAGCGACATGAAGGCTAAGTACCCGCAGCTGTTTGAATGAAGATCTGAGGCGAGAAATTGGTAAAATCATGCACGGTGCTGTGCAGCTTCAAGCCTAATTTCGGGACGAAATTCCCTAAATAAGGGGAGGCTGTAACACCCCGTGTTTTCGAATATTAAAGTCAAAGTCAAGACGACTTCTTTGGTTGTAAAAAGTCTATTTTATGTTTCATTTGTATTATGTGGAGTAAGTGTTGTTAATCAAGAATCGAAGTAATCGAATATTAATCGACACAAACCGATTTACGACTTTGAATAGTAAGAAGTAACAATGCGATAAAGTTAACTAATCAATAATCAAACCGATCGAACCATCATCGAACTCGAATCTCGAATTACGCGAACTTTGGTTATTATACGTGTGTGTGTGCCTTATTTGTTACTTGTGCATGTTTACTTTATGTATGGTGTGGTGATCAATCGAATCAAAACTCGAAACTCAATCGAACTCAATCGAATCAAGCTATGATAATTGGTAGAGAAGATACTATGCTAGATGTAGATAACTATATGTTAGATATAGTAGTTGGGACTGAAAGTAATTTGAATAGGAAACTCTATCGTACTCATCTTCTATCGAAATCAAAATATCAAAAATTGTCGCACCGAACACTCAAACCAGGCTATTGATCGATCAGGCTGCCAGCCGATCGAACAGCCCAACCGATCGGACGGACTGTCCGATCGAGCAGGCTGTCCGATCGGGATGCCTGGCCGATCGGCCATCCCTTTCCTCTTTGGGAAGCCTATAAATAGGGCTGTCATTGTCATTCCTTTCCACTTTTGGAAACTCTCTGACCGACCAGCTCGTGCTCCCCTTCTTTTCTCAGATTTCTTCCGATTCCGGTAAGTTTTCACCCTAAATCTTGTACTTTCTTGATCAATACACACTCCTACACCTTTCTATCTTTCAAATCTTGATTTCTAACCGTGAAATCATCAAGATCTAAGCATTCTAGGATGATGTCATCATGGTGTTCTTCAAGAACATCATGTTTTGGCCTCAATCCACTATGAGTAGCTTGGATCTAACCGATTTCCACAAAAACAAACTAAGATCTATCACAGATCTAAACAATTACACGGTGTGAAGGATTGAAAGAAGGAATCCCAACTTTCTTTCAACTTTTTTACACTCAATGCCTTTAAACCGGTAGAAACGGAGTTTGAGCCGACTCACCAATCATTCTAATGGATGAGTGGTTCAAGATTCGGATTCTATCTACGAGGTTCACCGACTTCGGGTTAAACATCAAACTACCGTTCCAAACAGTTCACCGGCCGGACTTGGGTGATTCCTGTCCGAGCAGGGGAAACAAGTAAGAACGAAGGTTCCATGGTTCAGCTCATTGTCAAACTACCTCGATATAACGTCAAGATAATCAGAACAGCCAAAGTGTTAGACGAACAGGCCGACCAGGTCAGGATGCTGACCGAACGGTTAGGCTGTCCGAACGGACGACCCAACCGATCGGACAGATCAGCCGATCAACCAGGCCAGCCGATCGGCTAGCATATGGCCCCACAATTGGCACTTTCATGAAGTATGGTATTGAACGAAGTAATGTCCGATCGAACGACTGATTGGTAAACATTACTCTTCGGATCATGAAATACTATGCTTCAACACTTAATCGATTTTCAACTCGTTCGACGTATTGGAATGCCACCCGATCGAACATGCTGTCCAATAAGGTGACATCCTGCTGAGGACTCACCACTGAAGTGTCTAACCAATCTGTTAAGCCGACCGATCGAGCGACCCGTCTGATCGATCGACCTGAAAGGTAAGAACACTTCAATGTTCTCAAATACTACAATGAAAACCTCAAAAGGTCAAACCATCATACACAAACACATCCTTCCCAAAGGAAGAAACAATCCACTCGAACAGTCCATCCGATCGGTTCGACCAACCGACCGGACAGACCGTCCGAACGGATTGGTTCTCTGAACGAACAACCCGTCCGATCAAACCTACAGTCCGATCGACAAGGCTGTTCGACCCACCATCCCTTGTTTCCATTTTACGTGTATTCATCGTTATGCTATCGAACTGTTCAGGCTAACCCTACTCTCAAGCGCTCCCTTCAATCCATCAATCAATCGTTGTGAGTATACTCGATCCCTTTTTGCTTTTAGCACTTTTGGGTGTTACATACGTTACTTATATCAAAACACAAACAATCACACTACTCAACTATTTGAACGCTAACCGATTCGCATATATTACGTGACTAAATGAATGCTTGTTGTTATGTTTACACGTGGAATGCTGTCTACCTGCCTTAACGACGTAGTACTATAGTTTGGACTCAGCACCCGTTCACACGGGGGTTCTTAAGGACAATTACTTGCATGGATTACGATGGTAATCATGTATTGTGAACTGTCTCGGACAGTCAACCCGCTGTCATTGGTATCGATAGATCCATGTCGATAATTAACATACTTCGTTTTCCTTTGTGTACGTGCTGGTTATGCGTAAACTATTCGAACTCTATTATGCTATTATCAAACTTGTATGCTCACCTTTACGTTATATGTATTGACTTTATTTTAACGTATGTGACAGGTGTTTAAGATGTTTGCTTGCTAGGAAAGCGAGGCTAGAATAAAGCTCTAGAGCCCCCCAACAAATAGTTGTATATCAGGAATAAGCAACTAGAGCATAGTTGTTTGTAGATCCTGTCAGGCTGGGTCTTTAGAAGCATTTGAACAATATGTTGTTATTTACATTTAAATCTGAGTTGTCGGAACAGAATATTTGTCTGGTTGTTATCTGTAATAATTTGTTTTATTATTTGGGACACGGTATGGGACGTGTTATTTAAACTAAATAGTGATGATAGTTGTTGTGGAAACTTCTGGACAATCTGTTTTGCTCAGTGCCATGCCCCGATGATTCCGCCATCGGTTGGGGTGTGACATTATCTGCTAGGAAGGCGAGCTTAGAATAAGCGTCTAGAGCATAGTTGTCTGTAGATCTTGCAGATCGAGTCACTAGAAGCATTTGAACAATATTTATATTTGAAATCTGAGTTGTCGGAACAGAATATTTGACTTGATGTTTTTGTAATAATTTGTTTACTATTTAAGGTACGGTACGGGACGTATTATATAAATTGAATAGTAATAATAGTTGTTATGGAAACTTCTGGACAATCTGTTCCGCTCAGTGCCAAGCCCCGATGATTCCGCCATCGGTTGGGGTGTGACAGATTGAGGTCAAAACATTAAGTTCTCAAGAACACCATGATGACATCATCCTAGAACACCTTGAATCCTGATGATTTCACGGTTAAAAGTTAAGATTCAAAAGATAGAAAGGCGTAGGAGTGCGTGTAGATCAAGGAAGTACAAGATTTAGGTTGAAAACTTACAAGATTTGAGAGAAATCAGAGAAAAGAAGCTTGACTGTGGCTGGTTCGAGCAGAGAGATGTCACTTACCAAAAGTAGTAACAAGTGGGGTATTTATAGGGTTTCCCAAAGTGGAAAGGGCTGGTCGATCGAGTGGCAGCCTGATCGAATGGCTGGTCGATCGAGCAGCTGGTCGATCGGCTGGTCACTTGGTTGATTAGCCCCTTGGTTCAAGTGTTCGGTGCGACGAGTTTTGTCGTTTCGATTGCGATAGCGAGCGTTGCGACGCGATAGAGTTTCCTATTCAAATTACTTTTAATCCCAACTACTATATCAACATACAATCATCCTTATTTAACTTGCGTTTAGCGTTTGCGATTCGATTGCGATTCGAGTTTCGATTGCGTTTCGATTAATCACCACAACATAAACATAAATAAACATGCACAAGTAACACATAAGGCACACACACGTAAAACAGTATCCAGAGCGCGTAATTCGAGTTGCGAGTGCGATTGCGATAAGCGATAAAGCGATCAAATATGCGATAAATGTCGAATAAACCTCGATTATTAATAAGTACTCCACATAATACAACTAACGTTAAGAATAAAATAGACTATCTACGAGTTAAAGAAGTCAAAACAGGAATTGAGCAAGGAGTGACAGATTACAATTAGCAATCTTGTCTTCCTTTGACTTCAATCTTGACTTTGACTTTGACTTTCGAAATACGGGATGTTACATAAATAATGCATTGACCACCTAATACAATTTTTGAAACGAAAGAAACTGAGGCTTGAAAACTATACTCTCTTGCTCTTGATCTAAATATTCGTTAAATGTTTAAAATATGTAAACAAATGAAAGAGATTAATTAAACATATGTTTATGGATTTTTAGAGTAAGAGGTGAGTCTAGAACATGTAGGTGGTTGATATGCGTATAAATATACATGTTTTTTCGTATAAAAACTCACTTTTTATTGGTTTTGTTAGAAAATATATTTGAAATAAGCTTATAGTTTATTATTTATTTTTATGACAAAATGAACCTAAACTGAACAAACGAAGTGTAACAACCCGCACTTTCGTGCGTTGTTACTACTCGATATACCCGTTACGCCTAGCACCAGAGATTCGGATCATAATGTACTCACATCAGTTACATCGCTATATCGCAATATTTTCGCATATTCTATCACTATCACATCACGTTCCACTTGCTAACAACCACGAAGATGTCAAGTGAGGACCAATTCTACCCTCCTTGATAGCCGTGATGTATCGCATTGCAACTCTTTTACTTAAAATACATCTAACGTTCACGATGACATGGAGTAAGGACCTATTCTACCCTCCTCGATGACCGTGAAGCGTCGAAAGGAAATCGAGTACTCGATACGAAACTCAGTTATTGTATCGCGACTTTGGATAATTAAATACGCAATATGAATACATATATATGGCCCTTTTGTGATTAATTATAATAAATAAATAAATAAATAATGAATAAATACATGAAAATGTGTGACCAAAACCATCACAACGCACAACACATGGATCGAAACGCCAAAATGCAGCAAGCTGAAGGACCTCCGAACGGGTAGGCCGTCCAGACGGATGGGCCAGCCGAATGGCTAGGCCGGCCGAACGGCTGGGCCAGCCGATCGGACGGGCCATCCAATTCGGATCACTGCTTCCCTTCTCTTCCCCTCTTGCCTATAAATAGCCTTGACACTTCACTTAAACAGTAAATTGACAGCTCTCAACCGACCAAGACGCTCTTGACCCTTTCATCTCTCGATTTCTCGCGATTCTTGTAAGTTTTCGACTCAAATCTTGTACTTCCTTGATCTATATGCACTCCTCCACCTTCCTATCTTTTAAATCTCAACTTTTAACTGTGAAATCGTCGGATTTGAGGTGTTCTAGAGTGATGTCATCACGAAGTTCTTATGAACTTCAGGTGTTGGCCATATTTCACCAAGAACAACTCAGATCCAAAGGATTTCCACAAGAATAAACAACATTTTTCACAACAGATCTACACATAATCCTGAGTAAAAGGATTGAAAGATGATTTTCCAACTTCCTTTCAACTCTTTTACACTCAAAACCGGTATAATCGGAGCTTGTACCGACCTTCTGCTCATTTCTAGCGTCGTGTTGGTCCAAGATCTGATTTCTAACGAGGAGACGACCAAGTTCGGGTTAAACATGGAAAAACCGCTAAGAACAACCAGTTCTGGTGGAACGGGGTGATTCCCGGCCGATAGAAAAAGTCGGACTTGACGGAATTTCAGTTGTTTAGCAAGTCACAGCAACGTCTTGACCAAAACCACCGAAAAACCTTCAAAATATTGTTGAATACAGCTAGACCGGCCAGCCGCTCGGGCAGCCCAGCCGATCGGACAGGCTAACCGATCGAACAGCCCATCCGAACGGGCCAGCATTCTATTGGATTATCGTTCGTTCTTGCTTATCCCACTATCATTTAACGCGCTATCAAACGCTCATGCAATCGGTCTGTAATCAGGGTACCCCTCAGACACTTTCCCGTCAATCCAACCAAGGTGTGGTAGCATATCAAATAGGCACTGTGAGTATACTTGAACCCTTTTTGCTTATCGCACTTTTGGGTGTAACATACGTTCTATCGAAAATCACATCAAATGCTAAAACTATTTATCACTTGCGAATGACATACGTGCATAGTTATACGTGATGCTAGTTGCATATGTGCTAGGACTTATACTCGCGATGTCCCACCACGACTAGTATAGTACTATTGCGCCCGACGGGGTCTAGTTATGCCATCGAAGAATCGAGCATCGAGGATTTAGCTGGTAGTATCAGTTTTGTAGTATATATGCCGTGTATCCCGTTTATGTGTGTAGGAAATTCGCAACACTTTTCTATTATGCTATTATATATCAAACATGTATACTCGCCAATACTTTTGTATTGACATTATTTTAACGTATGTTGCAGGTTAGATCGCAGGCTATCTCAAATCAAGCTAGGAAGTCTAGAAACTCACCTAAAATCTAGGTTGTCGGATTTGTATTGTTCGAGAGGACAAGAAATCTGTGATAACATATGTGATTGTATTATTTGTTAGTATGGAATAACGAATGTAATAAATATTATCGCGATATAGTTGTTATGGATTCTCTTGAGCAATCTGATTCGCCTAGTGTCGCGCCCCGATGATTCCGCCATCGGTTGGGGTGTGACACGAAGCAATTATGGGCGAAAACAGAAGTTCTGGTGAAACGGAGTCCGAGAACGCCCCGTGCCCCAACCTAAAAGCCAACAACATCTTCTGGAGGATTGTTCGAGAAGCTAACTAAGAAGAAGGCGAGACACTCCATGCCTCAGCCACAAAGTGACAAAATGTTATCTTGGAAGATTTTGGAAGATCCAGAGGGTCCTACAAAGCTGACCATGGGCCGTGTCTGGGAGATATGCCTCGTGCCTGGCACCAAGCTCTAGATCCGGTCATTTTGGCCAGACACAGGTTGTGCCTCGCTTTCAGCAGCTACAAATAGAGCTCTTGTCTTGCCCAATCATTTGCTCAATTCTTTTCTTCTCTCTCACAACACATTCTTTTTCTACCCACTTTCTCCAATCATTCTAACTATTAGGAATTGTAAGAACAATCAGTAAATAATTATCAATATTGTGATTATTAATATAATCTTTTCAAATTTGGTAAAAACTATCTTTGAAGCCATGCTTGGCTAAGGTTCTTGTGGGTGTTTGGGAGAGTAAACCCCTTGATGGTGAGTTAATTAAAACAAGCTATGGACTAACACGAGGCCAGAGTCGGTACTATTCTTACATACTCGATGAATTTCGATGTATACTCACGGCACCTAACGTCCACCATTCTGTGGTTCAGGAACTGATTTGCCATTGGTTCCTTTTCATAGGAAGGACAGAACTTCCTTTCTATCAGTTCCTTGAATTCTTCCCAACTCATGGCATAAGCCATGTCGCTTCCTTTGGCCTGTAGAACCGCATTCCACCATTCTAATGCTTCCTCCTTGAAGAGGTTGGAATGTTTTGTTTTCGATTGCAAGTAAAACCCAGAAGACGAAAAGCTTTGTGGAATGGATATTTATATTTTGAATGTTTTGGATTTAAATGAAGAAAAGTTAATGGAGAAGCTAAGGGAGTTAATTGTAACATGTACCAGACTTGGGGAAGAAGAAAGAAATGAATAAGCTAAGGGGGTTAATTGTAACATATACCAGACTTGGGGAAGAATAAAGAAAAAAATAAGAAGTGCACATGGATCCCAATGACCTTTGTTTAATTACAAAAACAAAAAACCACCAGAGTAGCTTGGTATTTTGAGTTTTGTAACGTCAAAGACTCTTACACTCTGTTCCCGAGACTCATTTAACAGGGGGAGGGGAGAGAAAAGACATGAAAATATGAAAAACCATGTTCCCGAGTTTCATTTAACAGGGGGAGGGGAGGGAAAAGGAAAGAAAACATGACCAAATATAACCATATATTCATCTTCCCAAATTGGAGAGATTAGGAGAGAAAATTTTCCTTCCCCTCCCCTCCCCTCACCTCCCCCTGTTAAATGACTCGGGAACATAGTGTTAGACCAAAGGGTATGGTGAGGATAGTCCCCAAAGGGACCATCCGCCATGTAGGCGCCAATTAAGCGAAGGTGGAGGATCATCCCCTTGGGGACTACCCAAGGTGTGGTGGATCGTCCTCCCCTATTTATTATTATTATTATTATTATTATTATTATTATTTTTGATTTAATTAATTAATGAAAACAGAGTAAATAAAAATAAAAAAACTTACATTTAAATAAAAACCTAAAGTTACATTTAAATAAAACCTAAAAAAACAACAACCTAAAGTTACATTTAAATAAAAACTAAAAAAAAACCCACTTAAAAAAAAACCTAAAGTTACATTTAAATAAAGAGTTAATTGCCAAAATCGTCCCTGAGGTTTGGGCATGTTTGCCATTTTCGTCCAAAATGACACTTTTGTACCAAATTGCCCCCAACGTTTGTAAGTTTTTGCCATTTTCATCCAAACCACTAACTTAGTTTATTTTTTCTATTAAGTTGAGGATATTTGGATGAAACTGACAAATATAAAACTACATGGACGATTTTGGCAATTTACTCAAACCCTTTTTAATTGCTTTTATTTAATTATTTTTGTTACATATATAATAAAAAAGAATATACATGGAGTTTTTAGAAAAAAAAAATTAATAGTTTTGTCACATAATTTTTATAAATTTTCATCCAAATCACTAACTCAGTTTATTTTTCCTGTTAAGGTGAAGGATGTTTTAAATTTTATAAATTAAGACATAAATTAATTTACACTTTATATAAATCGGTTTTATAAAGAGAAAACGTCATTGGTGTGCAACACATAACAATCGATTACAACTTTTAGTATTTATCAGTTGTAGAGATAGAAAATTTTTTTAAAACGTTACATATTTTTTAAATGTGTTGAGCACCTAGGAAATATGTTGGTAGAAATAAATATTTATTTAATTAAGATTATGAAGGTAACTAACTAATACTTATTCTGAGTGGCTTGAGTAAAGAAACTTTTGGTTCATAGCATTATAATTACAATTTGGTGGGTAATTTTAAGGTTTGGTAACGATACGTTGTTTGATAGGTTGGGGGGGGGCACTGGCTTCTGTTTTTCTTTAGGAGCGAATTTAAAAGAGTAAAAGATGGATTACAAACTTGGTACATATGAAAAAATCTTGACCTTTTTAAATAAGGTCACCAGCATTTTAGTTTTATAAAATTTAGAGGTTTAACTAGATTTTATTTTTATAAAACTGATCTATATAAAAAATTAGAAATTAATTTCTGTCTTAGTTTATAAACATCCTCTGCCTTAATAGAAAAATTAACTTAGTTAGTGGTTGGATGAAATTTATAAAAATTATGCGACAAAGCTATTATTTTTTTCATATAAAAACTGCATTTTTATTCTTTTTTATTATATATGTAACAAAATTAATTAAATAAAAGAAATAAAGAGTTTGAGTAAATTGCCAAAATCGTCCCTGTGATTTTATATTTGCCAGTTTCATCCAAATATCCTCAACTTAACAGAAAAAATAAACTAAGTTGGTGGTTTAGATGAAAATGACAAAAAGTTACAAACGTCGGGGGCAATTTGGTACAAAAGTGTCATTTTGGACGAAAATGACAAACCTGCCCAAACCTCGAGGACGATTTTGGCAATTAACTCTTAAATAAAACTACACTCCCCCACTCCATTTTTTCCTAATTTTTTCCTTCATCATTTGTAAAATGGGACGGTCTTCCGGTGGATATTCGCTAAGGTCGGTGGTCATTATTTTCCATTCTTCCAACTGCTGCACTTCTTCTTGCCTCCTTTGCTTCTCCTCGGCTTGTTGTTTTTTCACCTTTATCTTCTCGGTTTGCGTCTCGGTAAAGGTTTGGTTGAATGCTTTCAACTCGGCCATAATACCTTCCAACTTCGAACCACCACCACTTCCTGATGCGGCTTGTTTCCTTTTTTCAGCCGCTATCTTTTTACTTTTGTCCCTTCCTGGGGGACGTTCTTCCTCTCCAATCGGCTCCTCCTCATACTCGGGCTCGTCGTTGATATTTATTTGGCAACGACCGGTTGAGTCTCCAACGCTATAACTTCCTGACTCGGAACTTTTAGACCATTTCGTTGCTCGTTTCGCGCTTGCAACCTCATTTGGAGTTCCCTTCCATTTTGGTTGATCCTTTACAATTTGCCAAGCACGGACATGTGGGAAAGAAGTTTTTTTTGTCATTTTCGTATAAACGCAACGCTTCATTGAAAACATTTTCGTTGTTCCACCCACTCGGTTTGTTGGCGAGCGTTGTGTTATAAAACCCACAAAAGCGTTGGATCAACGTATTCATCTTGCGCCACTTGGGGCTGATAGAATCAACGGTTCTGTACTCGCCTTGTTCCATAATCGCGTGGAATATATCAAGTGCTTCTTGCCAAAACCCATCGCTTTGTTGATTGTTACCTACAAGTTGGTAACAATAATAATAATATTTTGTTAGAAAAATATAGTGTACAAATAAATGTTAGTAACAATAATAATATTTTTTAACAAAAATATAATGTACAAATAATATTTAATAACAATAACAATATTTTCTAACAATAATAATATTTTACCGATTATAGGAGACGTTGAAGAGCTAATATATGCCTTCGCCAACGCCTCTTCCTCAATTTTTGACCATGGCCGTTGTTGTTGTTTGGCGGCTGCGTCTTCTTTTTTACCCTTTCCCTTTGTATTTTTCTTTTTGGAAGGTTCAGGTTGCGTTTCTGGCACAACCTCTACGTCCTCATCTTCTTCCTCGATTTGTGTTGGACGTGCTTGTGGCAGTGGTTGATATGGCATATTTAGCGGGTTTTGCATTAGTTGCTGCATTTGATATGGCATTTGGTTGAACGGAATGTTGGGTTGTTGCATTTGCATTGGGTTGAACGAAATGTTGGGTTGTTGCATAGGGTATTGGTTTCGTTGGTTGAAAGCGTTGGGCATTTATTGGTAACCCGCAAAAGAGTTTTCCATGACGGGTGTGTAGCCGGGTGACAAAAACGGGAGTGAACTTGAGTTGGGATTATTTGGGTTGTAGGGATCCATAATTTTTTTTAAGGTTAGGAGAGATTTTTTTATAAAAATGGGTGAAAAGTGGAAGAATTTGGTAAAAAAATGGGGTGAAAAGGTGGATTATATAGTGGTGGGGGTGATTTTTTATTTTATTTTATAAAATAGAGAAGTTACCGTTAGGGGGGCCCACAATTTTCAAACTTTGGTCCGTCTCCAACGTCTCGGAGAGGACGGTGATGCCGCGACGGGCCCCAAGGGGGTGGTGTGGGACGACCCACGACACAGGGGATGGGCCGGCGACGTGCCCCATACCCGGTGGTCTTATATAGGAAGAGATGGTGGTGGCTGTGATGTGACAGCCACCGACCATCTATTTTAAGATATATAGTAATCATTATTTTCTTTACTTTTAAACTTTAATCATTTTTTTAATATCACGGGTTGGGATAAGATTGGTGTCAACCAGTATCGAGCCAGTACTGGTATCGAAAATACCGGTACGGTCCTGTTCGGTATCGGTACATGAAGGTAAAAACCGACACTAATACAGAAAACACCAAAAGTTGGTGCCGAATTGATATTGGAAATCTTTTGGTTCGGGAAATTCAGTGCTGCTATCTGGTACCATTTGCTCATCCCTGATCACGGGTACCGTACGAACAATAACAGTATCGTACAACTTTTTTTTGTTAATTTTCTTCAACTTTTATTTATTTTTCTTTTTTTAGTTTCAGGGGTAGGGATGAGCTCGGTGCCAATTGATACAAAATCGGTACTGATACCGAAAATACCGGTTACAATAAATTGGTACTTAAGATCTTTCGGTTCGGCAAATTTGGTACCGGTACCTAGAACCATTTACTCATCTCTGACCACGGGTTTCATACGAACAACATCTTTATAATACAACTTTTTTTGTTTGATTTTCTTTCGGTTATCTTTTAATGTTTTTTTTCTACATTTTCTTTTTATTCTTGACAGCAGTTCCGTTCACAACGCGCTCGTAGTGATTTCATAACACATGTAAACACAGACTAAATAAAAAAAAGAAATTTACCGCAACGCGACGAACTTCTTTAAACCTAGTTTTCAACCTTTAAATCACAATAGTCTCAAAGTTTCTTCTTTATATTAACAATAATTATTAATTTACATTGAGATAAATGGTAAACGAGCAACAAGCTGCATCGCTACCCCTTTTTGAATAGCAAAATTAAAGTCTTTTAAAACTACGTCCATAGATCTCGGGGTGATAACATTACTATGCATGACATTTTGAACTCGACTAAGTAGGTCTACAACCTCTGACGCCAGGAAACCAAAAGTATCATACAATAATCATAAAATCATAAAACAAATTACAAAATTTACAAAAAAAAAAAAAATCAAAACAAAACAAAACATAAAATACAAGAGTTAATTGCCCGGATGGTCCCTTCTCACATTCTGAAAATAGCAAATATCATCCCTATAGTTTATTATTTTTGTTACTTGTACAGTCGCTTTTGAAAATAGCAATTATTATTTCAACAATCCTAACATACCATCCATACACCTTAGACCATGTGTAGTGGTAATGTGGTATAATGCCCCCACCATTGGGCATTATCCAACACGTGACGTCCTAGTCAGCGATGGGACATTATAGCAAAAGTGGCGTAGTGGGGCATTATGCCAATAACCCCCATTCAATCATTTCACAATTATTTTTTTTAATTTAAAACATAAAAAACTTCATTAATTTAAAAAAAAAATTACATTACTTGAAATAAAAATAAAAAAAAACTGAAAAACAGAAAATTAAAAAAAAACTGGAAAAAAAAACTGAAAAAAAAAACAGAAAAAAAAACCGAAACAAAAAAAATAAACTTAAAAAAAATAACATGATCTAGAGTCCATATTTTTCTCTAATTTTTTGGCGACACATTTGCGCAAGGATCAACGCATCGCCTTGTAGGTGATCGATAGATTTGGACAAAAACTCAATGTCCTTTTCCATTTGCCTCGCCTCTTGCATCTCGTTAAATTTTTTGGTTTCGGCCACTCGTTCCTTCATAATCTCATAACGTTGGTGGCCGAGGTCGCGAATGTCTTGGAGACGACGGTTCATCTCCTCGAAATCTTCCTTTAACTCGAGATCGGAAGACGACTCGACCGGTTTTTTCCCGGTTCCCTTTCTTCTACCTGTGGGTCGGACCAACTCTTCTTGAATTCCTCTTCCTTCGTCCATTTAATGATATTTTTTGTACGCCGCGGTGCGTCTTTTTCCTTCTTCTTATGCGACCTTTTGCCGCGTTTCGATGTTTCTTGCACCGGTTCGGGTTGCGTCTCCGGTACGACTTCCACATCGGGTTCGGCTTCGGGTTGTGACGGTTGAGACCCGCCGGCTTGACCATAGCCGAAAGTGGTAGGAACAAACGGAGGAGCGCCGCTCAAGTAAGCCGCGTAAGTTAAAAAGCTCGGGTCCATGTCTTGAAGGTTGTACGGGGTTTGCGGTTGGGTTGTGTTCGGGTTCGTGGGTCTTGCGAGGACACCAAAAGGGGGGCGGTATGGATGCATGATTATATAAAAGTTAGAAGAAAGTGGGTTTTTTTATAAAAATTAGAAGAAAGTGGGAGAGAAAGTAGGAAAGAAAGTGGGTTTTTTATAAAAAAAGTGAGAATGTGGGGTATATATTTATAGTGGGTAATATTTTAAATTAAAAAAAAAATAATAAATAATATGACCGTTGTCAACGGTCAAAAAGTGGGCCCCCTCTCAATTTTAAGCGTTTTAATTAAAACGCCGGACGACTTTTTCCTCGAAAATAACGCCCTATAACGCCGGGTGTAGTGGCATGTGGGGCGTTATAGGGCGTTTTAAATGAAAATTTTTTAAAAAACACGCCCCGGTACGGACGGTCTTAGCACAATTATTATTTTAACAATCCAATCATTAATCGAATGTTTTTATTCTTCAACAAACCCCTTTATTTGAGCCCAACTACAACAACCAAAAAAAAAGCCCAAAAAAACAAACAAAAAAAAAAAAAGCAACAAAACCCACAAAAACACCCATCCCCCTCTTTTTTCCCCAATTCTGCAAAAAAAATCCAATTTCCAGAATCAAAAATCAAAATTTCCGGAATCAGAAAATCAAAAACTTTCAATTCATCTGCACCGATTCATTCATCTCTCTCTCTCTCTCTAGATTATTATTCAACAAACACTTCTCCTGAAAATATCCTTATCACACACACATATACGTCAATTGCGCTTTCAATTTCGTTAATTTTGATCACATAAACGGTGCATCTAGGGTTTTCGACCACTCCGAACGAGTTTTTTTCACTTTTTTTGTTGATTTCTAGGGTTCTTAAGTTAATTTCTTGGTTTAGGTTGTTGTTTTTGAAGTAATTTGTGGTAATGTGTTGTTTGTGATCGGTTATGTTGGATTTTAGGATAGGAGGTTAGGGTTTTGGGGGTGGATTTAGGGTTAGGGTTTGTTTATTAGGGTTTGGGATTATGGAGACCGAGGTTGAAGAAGGAGAGGCTTGTTTTGAGGAGAATGATAAGGATATTGACCCGGATACAGCTCTCTCTTACATTGTAAGAGTTTTGTTTTGTTTTTATGAAGTTGTAAATTGTTTACTTGGTTGAATAAATGGATTGTTGTTATGTTGTTGGAAGATGAGATATGAAATTAGGAACTTGATGATGATTATTATTGGACGAAAAGCATGGTTATGATTAGGGGTGTAAACTAGCCGAGCCGAGGCCGACTAGGCTCGAGCTCGGCTCGTCATGCTTTATGAAGCTCGAGCTTGGCTCAGTTTGAGCCCGCTATTTTGAGATCGAGCTCGGCTTGAAAGTAAATCCCAAGAGCTCGAGTTAGGCTTAGCTCGGCTCGAGGTAATTTGAGAACAATTTTGAACAAACTAAAAGCTCGGCTTCGAAGTAGGCTCGAGCCAAAGCTCGGTTTGCCAATGTTAAATAGTAGGTATATTATATATATGTTTATGTGTGTTGTCCGGACAATGTGGATCATTTGCACTTCTTTGAAGACGCATTTGCTTACTTGGGAGTTGGGATTATCGGTGTTGTTAATTCGGTTGTTTATGTGATGCATTTTGCTGAATCACACTTGGGAAGCAGTTACTGTTTGTGCCATTTTTGAAACTTTGAGGTCAATCAATAACAATATGTTAAATATGATTAGTCTCTTATTTTATATAAATGTATGAAACTTAGCACTATCTTTATAAACGTCTATGTGCAATTTAATGTGCCATTTTCTTATTTTACATTCACTAGTAACATTTATGTTTCTGATTCTTGTAGGACAAGAGGCTTCAATCGTTGTTGGGTCATTTTCAGAAAGATTTTGAAGGCGGGGTTTCCGCAGAATCATTGGGTAAGCCACCCATAACAGAACTTTTCTATCTGAAAAGTGATGGGACAACTCTATAACTAGTTTCTTGGCAGGGCCAAGATTTGGTGGGTACGGGACGTTTTTACCCTCATACAAGAATCCTCCCCCAGTCCATTCTCATAGCAAAGCTCCGAATCCCAATAAACTGAGTTCACCGAATACTTTTCGGTTGGAGGTAAACAAACAACCATTTTTTCAGTTAACTATCTTCGCTTACGTTAAAATTTTGTTTTTCTAACATATGTCGATTCTGTTACTATCTAGGGTGCTTCTGCTTCCTTAAATCCAGTCACATGTACAGATGTATCTGATGATCAAAATGTTTCATCTGCTGATGTCATGGCAAGCAAAGATACGTCTTTATCGCATGGTGAAACATGCTTTAATAAAAAGAAAACCGCCACAAATAAATCGGTAAATCCAACTGAGCAAAGATCGCTAAAGGTACGGATTAAAGTTGGTTATGATAAATCTTCACTAAAAATTGATGAGATTTATAGTGGTCTTGGACTTCTTACTCCATCTTCCTCAACGGGAAACAATACCGAGGTTGGTGGTGGACCGCCAGCTGGATCTCGTGATACCCCTTTTGCTTCTCCTGGCGGCATACTTGGTGTAAGTTTGATTATGTATAATGTTTATCCTACTCTTGTTTCGTAATAGGTCGTTAGTTTCTCGTTTATAATTGCTTTTTGCTACCATGTTGTAGGATATGACGTCTATATTCGTCCCTGGAAACCGACTGCTTTCACCACTAAATGAGAGTCTAATGTGCTTAAAAATTAAGGCTAAAGCAAGTTCGCTAAACAAAAGTGCAGGTTTTGAGGATAACAAGGCTCCAGTTTCAGAAAGAGGCACGGAAACAGAATCGGTTGACTGTAAACAGGGTTTGGTCAATGATTTCAAAGTCAAACCGTCATCTGATTCTGTAATATCTGAAGCAAATCGAGCAGATAAGAAAGACGTTCCCTTAAAGAAAAGAGAAACAAAAAGAGAACTGGTGAGCGACCAGTTATTTGGCCGTGAATTTACGAGCAAAGAGTCAGATGAAATCTGTGTGCAGAAAAATGTCAAGAAGCTTTCATCGGATTCTACAATATCTGAAGCAAATCGAGCAGCTAAGAAAGACGTACCTCTAAAGAAAAGAAAAACGAAAAAAGAACCGATAAGCGACGTATTGTCTGGCCCTGATTTTACAAGCAAAGAGTCGGATGAAAGCTATGAGCAGAAAAACGACAAAAAGCTTTCACTTGATTCAAGAGGAATCAGACATATTGTTTGTAAAAACGACCCTGATGTTAATAAGCACGAGACAGATCTTTTCGAAAAGAAAGTTCGTCCAAAAATGCTTAAAGATATTGAAAAATTGCCATCTGGAAGAAAAAATAAGTTAACGGGCATTCAAACAAAGGAAAACTCGAGGTCTAGTCTTTCTGGAGGTATGAAAGACAAGAAAAGCGTTTTAAAAGATGTTGTAAAGGTACGTAATAGCTATAAAGATATACTTGACACTGATGGAGCAATAGAAGTAGCACATGTTGAGAGAATGGGAATTCCTGCTGAGGTGGCAGTCCCTCGGCAAACAGAAGTGGGTATTTCTGCTGAGGTGGCAGCCCCTCAGCAAATTGGAGTGGCTCCTGCAGTCCCTCCGGACAATTGGGTAGGATGTGATCGTTGCGAGAAGTGGCGACTCTTGCCGATCGGTGTTGAGCCGGATAATCTGCCTGATAAGTGGCTGTGTAGCATGTCAACATGGCTGTGAGTTCCTTTATACCGTCTTTTATGTTATAATCAAAGTTTTTTCGGGAAAATATTCAAGTACTTTTTAGGGCAGCAATTCTTGACACGGCCCGAACCCGACATGAAAAAAAAGGTTTGGGTCGACTAACACAACCCGTTTAAAAACAGGTTGGGTTCGGGTTGACCCGTTTAAAAAACAGGCCGGGTTCGGGTTGACCCATTAACCCGTATAAATTTTTAGAAAAAAAAGTTATATATTTTTGTTCTGTTTCATTTTCCATTTTTAGTTATAATAATGTTAGTTTTGACACACCATATTATTTACTTGTCAGTTGTCACACTCATACCATTAAACACATTATCGATAACCCGCTCATAACTCCTCAACATATATGACTCAATAAAAAAACGGGTTAAACGAGTCGTGTTCGGTTCGACTCAAATTTATGTTTGTGCGGGTTAGGGTTGAAATCTTTGGCACAGATAATAACATGGGTTGGGCTCGGGTTGCACATTTCAACCCGTCAACCCGACACGATTGACACCCCCCGGTTTTTATTAATGTGTAGGCCTGGAAGGAATCATTGTGATATCAGTGAGGATGAAACCACTAGGGCGGTTCAGGAAATGAACCTTCAACTAATTTTTCAGAACCAGAACAACCTTCAGGATAATCGCAGTAGGGGTAACATTGGTTATTCTGATCATACTAACTCAAATGTGAATTTTGACCCCATGGCTAATAAATCTGAAAAGATTAAGTCCAGACCCGCATGCAGCGGCTCCAGTTTGATAGATACCTCACATTCATCAATGGATGTTCAGCAGCATAGTAGACAGAGAAGAAAAGGTTTGACTGAAACCAGCCAAACGTTGCGCGAGAAAAACGGTATGTATACACTGTAAACGAACCAAACGAACAGAAGCGTGTTCGTTTTTGTTCATTTAATTTTAACCGAACACGAACATATAATCGAACAACGATTTGTGTTCATGTTCGTTAAATGGGTATGTTCGTGTGTGTTTATGAATGTTCGTTTAAAACTAAACAAACAATTCATGAATGTAAACGAACATAATTTAAGAAACATAAACGAAGACAAACGAACATAACTGAAATAACATAAATGAACATAATTGATCATAATAAACGAAGACAATTAATTACAATAATTTCCACTGGAAAGTTAATTTTTATTACTAGAAAGCCTATTTACTAATTATATATATTTATATAAGTAGTTATAAAGCCACTTTTATGTTTATATTTATATAAATATCACTACTTAAATGAACGGACGTAAATAAGCGAACATAAATGGACGTTCACGAACAAAACGTGTGTTCATGTTTGTTCCTTTATTAAACGAACTTCCCTCCGAACAGTTCATGAATGTTCGGATCGTTTACAGGCCTGATATACATGTTACTAAATGTGCTGGTTATGTGAAATTACTGATATGCCCCTTTGAATTTGTTTGCAGGGGCTGTGAAGGCTAAAAAGTTAAAAAGTGATACGTGGACTGATCAACATGAGATTGTAACTTCAAATAAGATCAATGGAGATCTTCGGCCTAAGGACAGATTAGTAATTTCAGTCAAGGGTCATACGGAAAACGCTCCAGTGTCCATGAAGAGTAAATTATTGGATAAAAAGGTCGAAATTCCTGCAAAGAAAAGGAAGTTGAAAGACTGGCAGGAAAGTCAACCTTATGCAAACACGTTGGAAAGTAGCGAAGATAGAATAAAAGTGAAAGATAAGCGATTGAAGACGGAGGTAAAGGAGTCTACTGATGACGTATCTTTTAATAAAGGAAAAACGATGAAAATCAGATTATCTACCAGTAAAGAGAATTTAATTGACACTAACCATGAGAAATTATCGGATAAAAAAGTGGAAATTCATGCGAAGAAAAGGAAGTTGAAAGACTGGCAGGAAAGTCAACCTAATGCAAATGCGTTGGAAAGTAGCAAAGATAAGAGGTTAAAGACTGCGGTGAAGGATTCTAAAGATGATAGATCTTTTAATCAAGGAAGAACAATGAAGATCAGATTATCTGCTAGTAAAGAGAATTTGGTTGACAGTAAAAAGGATTTGGAGTCGGAACGCGCTATGCTTGTTGCGACTTCAAGTTCTTCGAAGATTTCCGGTTCTGGTAGAAAGGCTAGCGTGCAAGAACGGAAAGGGTCACCCGCAAGGTCGGTTTCGTCATCTTCTATTAGAGCTCTTAATCCCGACAATATTTCACCTGCTGCTGGAAGAACTATTCCAAGAAAAGCTGTTAGGACTGAAATCCCAAGAAAGGATATTGATGCAAGTCAAAGTCAAAGTCAAAGAAGTGGTGGAAAAGTTGATGCGAAACATAAAGAATCCTTAAAGATTAGAAGCAGTCATATTATGAGCATGAAAGGAGATGCTAATGGTGCTAAAGATAAAGATGAAAGATCAAATTTCGAAAAAATAACGGAAAACACGTCTGATCCATTGACTGGTCAACTTAATAAGTTAACAAGGGTTGAAGTGGATGGTGGTGCTAAGATCGTTAATAATGGTGATACGTGCATCACAGAAATGAACCCGGCTGTAAAAAAAGATGTAAAGAAGGTTTTTGTGAGCGATATGTCAAATGCAAAAGACTCGGGAGAGCCAAAAGTGGAGGTACAAGCGTTTGATGGTTCTGGTCAAAATCAGTCAAAGGTTGTGAAACATCCGGGAGGTGCTGCTAATCAGAATGCTAATGTTGTAACGAACTGTGGTACTATAAAGGATCTCAGTGTTGTAAGCTTCTTGAAGGAGTTTTCTTCTAGTCAAACTGCTTTGACTCCCTTCAAAAGAGCAGAGGAGTCGAAGGACTATGCTGACCGTTTAAAGGTTTGTTTATATTCTTTGAGTAAAATGCCATTTTGTCCTTGAGGCTTGGCCAATTTTGCCACTTTCGTCCAAAGGTTTGAAATCTTTGTCATTTTCATCCGGCTTGTTAACTCCATCCATTTTTCTGTGTTGAGTCAGGGGTATTTCCATCTTTTTTGTTAACTTCAAAGCCAATTCGGTCTTTTTCAAGGGTTTTTGGTCTTTTTACATAAAGTAAAAAAGACCCCTGACTTCAAATTGCTCTTTAAGTTAGCAAAAAAATAGACATACCCCTGACTGACTTAACGGAGAAAAATGGATGGAGTTAACGAGCTGAATGAAAATGGCAAGATTTCAAATTTTGGATCGATATGCGGAAAAACAAAATTTTGGACGAAAGTCGCAAAACTGGCCAAACCTCAGGGACAAAAATGGCATTTTACTCTGCATGAATAATATATATATATATATATATATACACACACACATAGGGTTAGGGTCGTGTGAGAAGCACTAGTCTAATTGAGAAACTTGAGAAACATTTTGAACCACACTTTTTCCCTAAGCTTTTCGTAATATACACATATGCATAGTTTAAAACTGACTATATACACATGTGTATATTGTCAAATCTTGAATTATACACATATGTATATAGTCAATTTTAAACTATACATATGTGTATATTGCGAAAAGCTTAGGGAAAATGTGTGGTCCAGAATGCTTCTCAAGTTTCTTAAATAGGGTGGACTTCTCTTAGGATCCGATCCCTACCCTATATACATATTAAAAAATATTCTTTAATTTTTTGTCAGGTTTTATAACGGTTAAGTTTTTTGTTACTGTACTTATCTATTTTAACCTTTGCAGATATCTGGGTTTGATTATGAGTGTAATGATGCATACTTTGACTCTGCTTTGAAGTATCTTTATGCTGCTTCTCTTCTGGAGGTCTGCACTGCTGACATCAGCAAATCAAAAGGAGTAGATCCAATCAGCGGTTACACAACTTCAGCAAAACTTTCCAAGTAAGTCAAACTAAAAGGTTTTATTAGTATATAACGGTATCTATGTTCACTTGTATATTACATTATTACATAATCACGATGTCACAAATAGTGAAATGACATTGTTTAATTACCCTAGCTTAATATGTAAAACAACTTGCAGAATTTGTGCTCTAGAATATGAGAAACGAAAGGAAACTGCTGCTGCGGCACTGGCCTATAAATGCATGGAAGTAGCATATATGAGGATAGTCTATTGCAAGAGTTTGCTGACTAAGCAAGATTTGCAAACGAGTATGCAAATGGTCACTCAAGGTATCGTATGCCCAAATTTTGCGTTATATATAAAAAATGACTTATCTCATTTTAATTACCCCTTATATTAAGTTTTGTTCACCCATGCAGGCGAGTCACCGTCATCTTCTGCATCTGATGTTGATAATTTAAACAATCCAGTAACAATGGATAAAACGTTGTTGTCTAAGAACATTGCACCTCTTGGAAACACATTAGTTGTTAAAAATCAAGCCAACTTGATGAGGCTGCTTGATCTTGTAAGTGCATACTCTCTAATAGGCTTGTAAATAAACCGAACGAACATGAACATATAATCGAACACATTTTTTTTGTTCTTGTTTGTGTTCATCTATGTTCGTTTGTTTAAAAGTTTAAAACCTTAACCAACATAAACAAACAAACTTATACGGACATAATTTAATAAACATAACAAACACAATGAACACACTAGACCAACCATAAACGAAAATAAAGTAGTTTTCTTTTATTATTAATAAACGATTACTTAAATTCAAAAGCCTATTTTCATTACTAGAAAGCCCAATTTCTAGTTAGTTATTTTTATATGAGTAGTTAGAAATCCTGTTTAATGTTTATATTTATATGGATATAACTACTTATGTATTTAATATAATTTAAAGGAACGTAAATGAACAAACATAAACTGACGTTCACAAACATAAATGAACGAACAAAGCATGTCTTCATGTTCGTTCATTAATGAACTTCTCACCGAATAGTTCACTAACAGTTCATGAACGTTTGGCTCATTTATAGGCCTACTCTCTAAAGTACATTCAAATGTTATATCCAACAACTCATATTATTGAAACTGATTATCTGCTTTTGTTGCAATTAATTTGCAGACAAGTGATGTAAGTCTTGCAATGGAAGCTTCTACGAAATCACAGAATGCTTACAAAGCTGCTAGTGCGATTCTAGAAGAATCTCCAAACAACGAGACACTGATTTTAGTCAGACGCGTGGTTGATTTCAGCTTCCAAGATGTAAAAGAAATTGTGTGTTTGGTACAAAACACACGCGAGGCCATTAATCGTCAAGGTTTTAAAGGTAACAACAGGCGGTAATTGGCAGCCGCCAAGCTGTAAATAACATTATGCCATCATTTTTGACCTATCTGTACAAAACATGATCGAGATCGGAATGAGTACAATATAAGAGTTTTATCATTTTTGACCGAGGCAAACGATCACCTTTTAGCACTTAGTGATGGTGTTTGGGTGTATCAGATGAATATATGGAGAGGCTTTATTGTAGGATACTGCTGTTATAACTTCATACATCTAATTGGTGGTGTTTTTTTACGTTATAGTGTTTAGAACTCTTTTATAGGTTTGCAACAGAGTTTGGACTATGCAAGACTTGTTTTTCGATGATCAAAAGACCATAGTTGTTAATAGCGGCTATAGCAACCGCTATAGCGCGTTATGTAGCCATGCGACATAGTGTCATTATCGACAAATAGCGATGATAGCGATTGTGTGTGTGTGTGTGTGTGTTTTTTTTTTTATGTAAATAGCAATTAGATATAGCTATAAAATAGCTGAAATTAGATATAGCTATAAAATAGCTGGATTTATAGGTTTTTGTTAAATGTATACTAGCATATATACAAAAGTATTTTGATGTAATATACATATAAAATTTTCAAAATTCTTTTTCTAGTGTAATCGCTATTTATAAAATAGCCGTCGCTATTTACTAGCCTATAGGTGCCTTGTCGCTATTCGCTGTTGACAACTATGCAAGACATTAGTCATAAGGGAAATTAATTCTACCTCTCTTTAGAACTTAACATGTCATATGTTTGGTTTGTTGCTTTGTATATAACTAGATTTATCACCCGCCACGATGTAGTTAATAAAACCGAAGTGTTTGTCACACCTACCATACATAGTTAATCGCCTGGTCTATCTATCACAAAAAATGATATGTGTAGAAAGTTGATCAAAGCAAGACGTTTTGTTCTATTACATATTAAAGGCGTGTTCAAGTGCAATTACACTTGCATAACAATGATATGATATTTTTACAGCTAAGAAGCAACCAACAAAGGGTAAACACAACATAAACGTAAACATGGTGCCATAGTAGTCACTTTGGTATGGGCTTTGCAGCCTTGCCTATGATTGTAGATAGTATCAGTTTGTACCACAACCTAACAAAATAAAAAAAAGGTTTAGGTTCATTTAGCAAAAAAGAAACAGATAAGCCTTCATGACATTTGGCAATTAAGTGAAGACAAACGACAAAGGAAAACATGCTCATGAATTGCATACTCCTTAACCTACAAAGACACAACTTAAAAGAGAGACTAGGGTACTTCCTGAGGCCGTAAAAAGGCACCAATGAAGTGTAACAGCTTGACCCATTTATGATCCAAGTATACTTTGATGTCAACCTGCCACTTACTCATCTAATTACACAATCAACAAAATGTACGATAGATTTACAGTGCCATATACACATGCTTAGAAAATGCCAACATTATAGACTGCTAGTATAAACTGAAGGGAATATTTATTAGCACTTGGTAACATGATATCGAAGAGAAAATAAAGTTGAAAACACTTACCTATGGGCACTTGTGAGATCTAATTACAAGCAAATAGGAAACTTAATACATTTGTGATTAAATTACAACTCAACACGTCAGCAGCTCATAACTAATTACAAAATAAGAAGATTACCCTAGGACTCCGTCCGGACACATCTCTTGTGTATCCTAAATCGTTAACCAGTTCCAATGTTTTTGGCAACCGATGAGCTGACGCAACAAACCTGTAACAATAATTAAAATTCATATTCTAACACGATTATTACTCCCTATGAATCCACCCATCTATTCAAGGTTTCAGAATATTACCAAAGTAGATTAAAAAGGTGAATTATAATACTCTATAGGCTGATATGATATTGAAAGCATGTTGAAGAAGTACGGTTAAATTTTGTTTGCTTATTTTCTGTTTAAAAACGGGGCCTAGTTAACTCATATATGGGGCATGAAAGCCTTAAGGTAGGTTGCTTTGATATAAAGAGTCTATAATGTAATTCCTTTCTTTAAGGACTATGAGATCCAATCAGAAATTAACTCCTGAAGGGGTGTGTGTTAATGGTGGGATTTGGGAAACTGTATTATACTGGTGAGTTGGGAAAATGTATTTTGGAGTGGGGTGCAGGTTGCATTAGGATCGTTGTAAAAAGAGCAATTCGTATAGGCCTATACGATCCGTATTGGGTAAAGTTTTTTACATGGCAGACTGATAGGGTCAACGTTTGTCTGACGGCTGGCTTATACAGATCGTATAAGCCTATACAATCCGTATTGTAGACCTGATTTTTTTGAGTTTGAATTTTGGTGTTTTGGGTTTGGTTATTGGTGTTTATTGTTGGTTATTTTTGCTTTACTGGGTTTTATAGTTTTTATCGTTATGTATCGTATTATAGCGTATAGTGACGTATCGTATCACATTTTTAACTTCATAATATTTTATCGTGATGTATTATAGTGTATCGTGACGTATCATATTATAGCTTATCGTGACGTATCATATCACATTTTTAACTTTTTAATATTCTATCGTGACGTATTATAGCGTATCGTGACTGATGGAGAAGGTGAAAACCGAGCATTAATGTGTTTATCTTATGGGTTTTTATTGTGTTTTAAGTGATTATATTGTTTGAATATGATAACTACGAGAAATTGTGGTTTTGTAGGTTAAGCGCTTAAATCGGTGGAATTTATCTTAAAGAGCTTGTACGGTTCAAATCTAAAATCTTTTGTTTTGTTTTATTTCTTAAATAATATTAAATAAAGGGGTAAAAAGACTAACATACCCTTGGGTAACCAGATTTAACAAAAAATCTAACTGGATTAGGGTTAAAGGACAAAACGTGTGATAAAATTCCTTATAATAGGCAAAACCTGTCAAAATTCGTTGAAAAGGACACCGCCTGTAAAAGGGTATCAAGATAAAGGACAAAACGTGTAATTTTTCCTTTGGGTTAAATGGCCAATATACCTTAGAAGCGGTAATTGATAATTAAGTAGGTCTAGGTGTTCTACTAATCTCAATAGCTGAGAGGTGCGAGGTTATTGTTAGGTCTAAGTTGATAAATTGCTAGGTAGGGTCTTCGTGGGGAGTCTGAACTAGTTTCCCTATCGATCGTTGTCTATCAAGTCGAGTCGAGTACCCAAGTTTATCCTAGGTTTATAACCCGTGAGGGAGAAGATCGAACTAAGGTACTTTCATAAACCACTTAGATAACCCGTGAGAGAGTCTAAACCAACCGGTGTCCATAACAGCCTTTAGAGCTCCATAAGTGTCTTCCTGAGAAGGGTCGGGGGTCCTGTTCTGTGTCTTGATAGGTTTAGCATTAGAAGATCCCGGTTCCATAGTAACAAATATCCTAATAAAACGTAACTAGAACAATCCAGGATTCCAGTCTAGGTAGTGTCTTTCCCATCATCTGAATTCGTCCTCAGTCTTAGTTCGTGTCTCCGTCCTTTAGTTAATTTAATAAATTGCATTAGGTTATTAGAACCCCCCCCCCCTCAAAACATAAAAACAATAAAGTCGAGTCAGTCTTTAGATAAGTTAGTCGAGTCTAGTATTCGTAGTCAGTAGAGTCTCGTGGGTTCGATACTCGGACTTACTTAGGCTACGTTGCATTGATCGGTACACTTGCCGGTTGTATGGTCTAGGTTTTAGAGAGTCTGTTTTTATAAATTTAAAACTTAGCGTGTCTATATTAGTTAGTTTTTATAGACCGCTCTTATCACATCACCTAATTATAATATTTGAAGTTCTCATTAGCTTAGTATTTAAACTAACTAAAACTTACATAATTTAAAATTTTTAATGTTTTTATATCGGTACATGTATTCGTATTATACTTTTTAATATATTTATATTTAAGTAATTTGATATTTATAATAGTTTGTGTTCGTTAACTTTTTAAAAAAGTCTGAACACAGGGCTATGTGTATTTTTTTTGCTAGACATTCCGCTATAAATTTGTATACAAAATAGGGTATCTTTTTGGTATCTTAATTTATGCAAGTGCCGCTGCCATGAGGAACATATTCCGACCGAGCAACATCGGTAACAGTATTGGTATTACTTGATATTTATATTTGCTATGGTTTTCAATTGATGTAAAATACGTGTTAATATTCTTTTGGGTATATGAAGATTTTATTTTTGGAGTTTTCTTTTTCATTAGTTATAACGAGTGCCAACGCCATAAAAAAACCGAACTGATACCGACCGAATTCTCGCTTAATAACTTTTGTATTTCCTATAAAAAGTAAGAAGAAAAAAAAGTTGGATTCTTATGTCATGAAGTACGTTTCTCAAAAGTTAATGCATCAAAAGAAAAAAATAAAAATGAAAATAATGATCAAACCAAGAAAAAAAACCTGTAATGTAGCTAAAATTATTCTGTAATAAAAGTTGTTCTTTAATATTAAAATAATAATAATATTTCAATAACTTGTTGTCATGTCGAGGTGTTAACACTTAAAATCTAAAATGTAATATTTTATATTATAAAGCAGTGATCAACATGCTAAGTGCCAACTTGTATACATTCTAAAAGGTAAATATAGTGTAAAGATATAAGGGTGGGCGGTATGATTATCGGGGTGTGATGCGGTGAGTGGGTGTTACCGAGCGGTGACCATACCGCGGTGATGATTGGTTTCGGTGAGTGGGTTATCGGTGAGCAAAATTGGTGAATAGTCACCGAATGAATGATGGAGAAGAGTGACGGAGGAGAGAGAGAGAGGAGAGAAGAACCAATCAAAAAATATATAACTCAAACACCCTTGAGTGATTAACCATACTTAGTGATTGAGTGCAAAATGGAGAGTTGACATGACATAATATTATTGGGTAGAGAATCACTCAATCATCCTAGAGTGATTAACCATACCCCCACCCTAAAATCTATATTAACGTGTGTGTTTTTATGGCACAATCCAAGGAGAAGAGGCTAGAGAACCTTTGGTGGATTTTCCAAAAAATAATTTAGAGATGTTCAAAGGGTATAGGAAGCATCAATTGTTTAGTTTAATTTTCTTTAGAACGATGATACACACACTCTCTAACTCTACACCATCTATTCATCTAAGGCTATGAAGTGGTTCCCCCTCCCCCTTCTTCCCCATCGTCCACCTCAGCACCACATCACCATCCAATTCCACCTCAGCATCCTTCTACCTAGCGTATGCTTTTAAATGAAATATATTGTCTAAAATTAACTACGATCACCACTAAAAGTGCTTTTGATGCTAATCAACATATGAAATCTATTAATTATGATTTTTAAAGATAATGACGAATTGACCCAAATTGTGAACTTTGTGAATTGGCTGTGACCAAATTGGTCTACAAAAAATCGTACCTGAGGTTTGAGCAGATTTGTCATATACATTCAGAAAAGCGTTTTCCGTTAAAAAATTAGAGTAAAATGCACGGATGCACCTTGTGGTTTTGTAATATAACACATATAGTCCCCAACTTTTAGAAATTACATTCGTGCTCCCTGTGGTTTAAAAAGTTGTTACTCGGATAGTCCCTCGAATGGATGACAGTTAGTTTTCTCAATTAAGTGAGTGTGAAATGACATAATTACCCCTTACCCTTGCTAAAAGACAAAAAAAACGTTACATTAAATTAACTTATTATTATACAATAGCAGGGCCCACCCTCCCCACCCCTTTTACCTCGCCACCATCTGCCGGCAATCACCACCGGACCACCACCATCACATCATGAACACCACCTATCCACCAACATCAAACCATGAACCACAGTTGGACCACCACCATCACAACATGAACCACCACCAAAAATGTTGTAAGAATCGCTAGGCGCTAGTCGGGCGGTGGGGTACCGACTAGCGATTAATCGGGATTAATAGGGACTAATCGGAATTAATCGGATTGAGAATTTTATATGTAATTTTTAGTTACATATATACACACACATTTTTATATGTAATTTTTTAAAGTAGACATGTTTTAACCCCTCACTAACCCATTTTTTAAGTAATTGGAAGAAATTTATATGGTTTGATCAAAATTTGGCCGGCGTCTAGCCAAAATTTGGCCAAAATAGGACCGACATTGACTGCCTAGCTATTAATCGGCCATTAGTCGGTGAACCTCCGATTAGTGATTAATCGGCGACTAATCGGAGACTAGTCGGGATTTTTACAACCATGCCACCTATCCACCAACATCACACCGTGAACCACCACCATCGCAACCAAAAACCCAATCAAATTCGAAATATCAATCGCAATAATCAACAACACAACAAACCAAGAACACCCCCCAATTTATAATCACCAGCAGCACGCTCTGAACCAGAAAAAGAAAACAACCAAATTCACAATCCTCGAAAACACCCCATAACAAAACACCTCACCGTGCACCAGAATCGCCCCAAACAACACTAGATTCCACGTATCAGTCTTAACAATGAGCAACACAACAAACCCTAGAAACACGATATTGTACACCACCATAACCAAACGCACCTTCTGATTTGCGAGATCCTTAATCACAATTGCACTTGTCGATCAACTGTTGTACGTTTGTCAAACAGGTGGTGGTGAAGGTAGAGGTGGGCGATGGTCTGCATATAAGAAGATGAAACGGGTAGGAGTGATTTGCGAATTGATCTGGTGAGGCGGCAATGGGTGAAGTCACGACCTTGTAATGGTGGTGGTCCGGCGGTGGTTCGTGGTGTGATGTCGGTGCTCTTTCCGTGTAATTGTGAAACATGTTTAGAAAGGGAGACGATTTTCGGGGGGTGGGGGGTTGTTATAGATAATATTTAATAATTAACAATTAATTTTGGGGCCTAATTGATATTTCAAATGATTAATTAGATTTTCTTATATTTTAATTAATAAAAGCAAGGGGTAATTATGTCATTTTACACTCACTTAACTGAGAAAGCTAACTTTCATTCACTCTGAGAACTATCCGAGTAACAACTTGTTAAACCACATGGAGCACGAATGTAATTTCTAAAAGTTGGGGACTATAGGTGTTATTTTACAAAATCACATGGAGCATTCGTGCATTTTACTCAAAAAAAAAATAATAATAAAATAAAAGATGATAGCAAGATATTGTAAGGTCACATAAGCCAATGCGTTTATGATAACTAATTATTCTTTAAATTTATATTAATATACTAGATAAGAGATAACTATTTATTAAATAGTGACCTAAATAGTTCACAAGCCTAGTCAAGCTTCACCATCATTGTTTGTCATCTTCCCTTTGTTATCTTCACCATGTACAACCATCTCCCCTGTCACCATCATCCACACCGTGCCCATGGTTATATATAGCTTAAAGCATTCACATTGGATTCATAAATATGTGAGTAAAACCTCTAAATTATATAGAATGGCTGTTAGTGGTTACGAGTGGATAGAGAAATGGTTGTTTGTAGAGAGTGAAAATATAATGATAAAATTAATGAAAAAAACATTATTATTTAATTGAAAATGATGGAGATCAGGTAGTATAATTATAGAGACGAAGATAAAAAGCTCTTGTAAATCCTTTCTGATGTCTCAAAACCACGTACCACAACCAACACCAACAGTTTCGATCATTACAGCTTATTGCAATGACAAAGTACGGTGGGTTTGTTGTTCGAGATGGAAGGGTTATAATCTCATAACCAAGTTACAAGATACAGAAAACCACAACTCCCTTTCAACAGAAATTTCATCACAATACAAGCAACAAAACAAGTCATATAATAAAGCCAAATATGAAAAGTGAGCCAATTTTGTCATCTGTAAACTAATGTAAGTAGCAAAACAGAGAATATTACATTACAATATCCACAAACAAAGATCATCATCATCATATTGGCTTATAGAAAACTTAAAAGAGATACGTGTCACGGTGTCGTTCAATCATCAATCCAAAACATTGGCAACATCTACACGGTAACCTTCTGCCAATCAAACTTAGAAGCACCAGCGTTACTCCGAAATTCATGCCATTTGGGCTTCTAATTGATCACCTCCAACTATAACCATAAACAGATTCATGCCAAGTACCGGAACAAGTTCGGGTTCTCTTTGTCTCTTTCAAGATAATCACGTGTTATCAGATCTTCAATCCTCTTCTTGATTGCTTTTACATCAGGCTACACAAGTTCAACCTCACGTTAGAAATATGGAACAATTCACGACTTATGTTTAATATCTTAACGGGTCAAACAGGTTGAAGAACGCCCATTTCTTGTTTAGAAGTTTGTTTGTTTTAACTTCTTAAACGATACATATATCAATATTTTTTGGTCAAATTTAAGTATTTTGAAGAAGAAATTACCTTAAACATGCGGCCCAACTGTTCAACACACTCCATAACCAACTGCTGGTATCCCAACACCTTTCTGCTCTTCATGATACGCACAATCGAAGCATCAATCGCATACCGCCTATCCTTATCAACATCCTCAATTACCTTTTTCTTCTCATCCACAGGAGGTAGAGGAATCTAAACATATAGATAAGTAAACTAAATGATGCTTTGATGGTCTAATCAAAAGACACACACACATATATATATATATATAATAAGAACAATCACATACCTTGATCCTCCTCATTTTATCTGTAAACTTGGAGTTAAATTCAAAGTAATCGGTTGGAGAGATTGTTTTGGTATTTGGCTCCTTGATAAGAATCTTATACTTTGCACACGACAGAGAATGAAGAAGCCTAACAACATCATCATCTGACAAGTTCAACTGACTCATAATTTCCTGATAACTCAATCGGTCTGACAAGTTGAACAGTAGTAGAGCAGATGCCTTCATCAATCAAAGTCAAAAACAATATTAAATAATAACCTTTTATTGTATACCTATGACATAAGTTAATACATAAAGCATGTTTATCAAAGAAACCTGATAGGTTGTGACGATGAGCTCCATGGTTTTCGGTTCAAATTTCCCATTAATGTTGCAGGTACCCAATGAATATATCCATGTAAGTTTCCTGTGCTTTGTTTTCGTTTGATAAAACTCTCTGAAAACTTCAACACACTTTACCTAAAGAAAAGAAAAGGATAACAAATAAACATGCTAGAGAGATACAAGACATGATTGTTTTTCTCATAAAGATGAATTAACGGTTGAAGTACCATCTCTGCTGGAAGATTTAGGTCAAAAGATTTGTAACTTGGCCAGAAGCCGGTCGTCAACACGGTTACAGTCAAGTCAATCCCGGGACTAACATTTGAATTGTTGCTCAAGTACTCCTCAAAGTGGGATTGGTTTTCCTTTGCCAATGTTAAATCTGTAACCTGAAAAGTAGATACACAAGAATGAGGGAATAGAGAGAGATTACAATCACATAATGTAGGTACCACAAAGTAATACTAGAAGCAACATTTTTGACCCGTTAATGATAAATGGATTAACTCGGGTCATGCGTTATCCCACTCACGTCAAATTGTTAGAATAAATAATAGCTATATGGAAAGCAATTCAGATGGGTCGAACCAGGTCCAAAATGTATTTTAATGCATAAAATTTCCTAAATCATATCATTCAGAAAAACAAGAATATCATTTATATGACATAACTTATGACTAAGTATGAAAGTTTAAACTAAAGGTGCGATTCTAATCGCTAGTGCATACTTACCATTCCTTCCATCTTTGAAGTGAACTGGCCACCACATTGTTGCTTCAGCTTTGTCAAAATACTTCTCTCGTGCTCATCATTGGCACTTTTGTCAAACAAAAGCCGCCGTGCGAGTTTTTTCCTGCAAGTAGAATACATCTTTAGAAGTTACAGGTGGCTTTTTTTACCCTTACAAATAGAATGTAAAAAAATCAGGTTATACTCATAGTTATCAATAGCAAATACCGACAACAAGATATAGATACCTATATGCTACGTAGCGATAGCGACTGGCGCTATTTCGTGTTTAGCGATAAGGTAATTAAAGTTTAAGAAATAAAAAATAGCTATTTATAATATATACTATTTATTATTATACTTTTTATGTATAAATTTATAAGTTTATAGACCAGGTGTAAACTAGTGAAAATAGAGGGGGTTAAATGTAAAAATACACAAACTAACTTTACACTTTTTATGCAACTTTTTACAAGTTTTAGAGACTAAAAGTAAACTAGTGAAAGATAGAGGGGTTAAATGTTAAAATACATAGAATTATTTAACCCTAAAAGGCTAAAACACAAAAAACAAGCAGCCGCTCTTCTTCTTCTTCCTGGTTTCCGGCTAAAATGGCAGCACCGGAGCTGGAATTCGTCGTCAGAATCCCGCTATAATCACGCTATGGAGTCGCCAATTAACAGACAGCGAGATATGCGTGATACGCTATGAAGCGCGTGATAGCAAAAGATAGCTTTAATGCATAGAACCTCCTAAAACATTTATTTACTTCATCAAATTGAAGTGTATTTTAATGCATAGAATCTCCTAAATCAATTCATTCAAACAAATATATCATCAGTAAATAAATGATGTTTTGTAGTCATGTTTAACACGCTGATATTACATGTAAAAGTGCTTCGGTCAACCCAAACAACCCGCCCATCCATTTGCAACTCTAATTGTCAAACGGAAGCAAAAATAACCTTATTATACCAGATAATTAATGTTCATCAAAACTAAAATAAGTGGTTTTACCTATAAAATTCGGCAAAGAGATCTTTATCACTGATGTAGGCAAGCAGCTTTACAACCTGCAAATTAATTAGACAACTCAAATGTCAGAGCCTGCATTAACAATTTCATAACGAGGATGGCATCTTATAACAAATTTATGTACCTTCTCAAGTGTGTCTTCAATCGCTTCA